>NC_037682.1:95898604-96592892 GCF_003255815.1 Theropithecus gelada | reverse complement strand
TTTTTTTTTTTTTTTTGAGATGGAGTCTCGCTCTTACCCAGGCTGGAGGGCAGTGGCGCGATCTCGGCTCACTGCAAGCTCCACCTCCTGGGTTCACGCCATTCTCCTGCCTCAGCCTCCTGAGTAGCTGGGGCCACAGGCACCCGCCACCACGCCTGGCTAATTTTTTTTTGTATTTTTAGTAGAGATGGGGTTTCACCGTGTTAGCCAGGATGGTCTCGATCTCCTGACCTCGTGATCCGCCCGCCTCGGCCTCCCAAAGTGCTGGGATTACAGGCATGAGCCACCGCGCCCGGCCAGAGAACATCTATTATTCCTACATAAAGTAAAAAGAAAAAAAAATTACCTGAGACTATTTTAAATATAATATGAAATAAAAAGTTAATGTCTGATTAGAGATAAAATCTGATAACAAAATCATATCAATAATCTATTAAAATTTAGAAATGGACATCAGGATACACAAAAATGGTATGCAACATTTTTCTTTCCTTTTCTTTTTTTGCACCAGGATCAAATCTAGAGGAACAATATATATATTTATGGATTATACTTTTTCATTTAAAATGAAAATGGTTGAGTGGAATGAGAGAAAATATTTATATTTGTTATTTAAATTACCTGTTTTATTAAACACAAGAATGCCAATGAAAAAATTGGTTCAATACAAATGTTAATATTCAAGGGCATTTCGAAAATAGAAGTGAAGAGGCAGCTTTCTGATTTTGAGTGTGGGAATATATTTTTTGACTGCATCATCTTATGGATCTATCTCATGTGGCTTTTGCCATGTTTGCATGAAGACAAGATTGTGGGACCAGACAGAATTCTGAGGATAAACCAATATTGAGAGGTTGAGCAGTTGGTGGGGCTCAGCAACAGATTATGAAAACTGATAGACCAGAGGTACCAACAACTCCAGGATAATATTTACAAAAAGGAAAGTGAAGGGTGAAAAAACTGCACACAAGTTTAGTGAGTGGGGAACAGAAACATATTTGACTTCTAGTTTAGGTCGTTATTGATACCTTTGGTGAAAGCACATTTGGTGAAGAGTAAAGTTGAATGCATTTTTGAAAATTATCTATTACTGCACAGCAAACGACCCTAAAACTTAGTAGTCATTTTATTTTTCCTGTCATCTTACGGGTCAGGAGTTCAAAAAGGGCTGAACTGTGTGATTGTCTCTGATCCATCCAAAGGGACATCCACAGGGTCAGGAGGATCCATTTCTAAGAGGACTTCTTAACTTCTTCACTCATATGTCTGGTGCTTTGGTTATCCTTGCTCTCGCTTTCTCTCTCTCTCTCTCTCTCTCTCTCTCTCTCTCTCTCTCTCTTCCCCCACCCCAAGCCCCCACCACATAGCTCTGCATCTTCTAGCACCTTTTCACAACATGACAATCCCAGAGTAATTACATTTCTATGCGTCTTACATAGAGGCTGGGTACAAAAAGGCAGAAAGCAGATGTTGCTGGGCCAATTACATCCTATGTGTGAAACTGGCACAGAATCATTTTTGTCATATTCTATTTGTCAAAGCTGTTAAAAATTGTCTATGTTCTAGGATGTCATGAAATAGACTGCACTGCTGGGTGGAGGAGTTGCAAGAACACGTTGCAGAAAAGCATATAGGATGTTGAGGCCATCTTTGGGAAACACAATCGGTCACAGTAGGATTAAAGAAATTCTAAGGGGAGAGAAGGCTATTAAGAATGGTAAGGTGAGTTCAGTATGTTTAATAAACACTGAGTTGTTAGGAGTTGCAACAGAGAATATTGGTAAGGGAGTAGTAGGGAATTAGATAGAGCTGATATCTTAATCCTAGAGCTTTGAAGACCACCTGTGAAGATAGGTTTAATTAAATAGACCAGTCAATTTCAGTAGTGGAATGACATGATCAGAAATTATCTTATCATTTTTGATATTTTTTCTAATGTTTAGACTATTCACTTGAGTTAATGAAAGCAGTATGAAGAGACTAGTAGTTGGAGGCTAATAGGAGGATATTGTGGTAATTCACATGAAGGGGTAGTTTGAAATGGCATTGAAGCAATAGGAATAGACAAGAGCAAACATTCAAAGAATGCTTCAGACATAGAGAACAGAAGTGCCATCAACATTGTAAGAAAGGGCCATAAAAAATTCAAAGAAATCTTTCTGGCTGTAGGCAGGGCTGAAGAGATTATTATGTCTTTTCCTTAATTATCTCCTGGAAAGATATTTTAGAAGTTTTTCAAAAGGTTTCATTTGGGTTTACGTAATCCACATTATAATTGTTGAATGTCTGCAGTTCCAAGAAGCATCAGAAGAAGGTCACAATTGCAGATGTGAGATCATATTGTTCTGGAGAAAGATCTGTGTGTACTCAAGGCAGAGAAGGCCAGGTCTCCCTGTAGGATTTTCTTCAGATCTACTGATTGACTCTGGTGAGGATGAAAGGGAAGTTGTATGCATAATATAAATATTTAAGTACAGTATTTATGTAACTATGTGTTATTTATTATTTTATTTCCTCCACTAGTTGGTTTTCAAGTATATGTCTTATATTTTTCTATATTTCAATTTATGTCAACCTTGCTGGTCTTAACAACAAAATCCGAGGCTTATATAAAATGTATAATATATTTTTACTAGTGGTTAGCAGGGTGCTTGGCACATAGTAAATACCCAATACCTTTTTGTTAAATAGGTAAGTGAATAAGTGACTGTTCAAGTAATTTTAAGTCCTCAGTATCTTCTAAGAAAGTTCTAATTCAATCTCTGTGTTAATATGAACACCAATTATACAGACCTATTTGGATCCCTTATCTAATAATGCAGGAAATGGTATCAAGAGAAGTATATATGGAAGGATCATTATAATCATGACATCAACTTTCTGGTCCCCAGAATATTCTACTTACCTTTATCACCTCCTATGGCTAGATAAAGAAAAAAACACAACAAAACCCCAAACAACAGAAATCTCTAACTGCTACTTTAAAATTGGCACTCCTCTTAGGGTAATAAATTTCCAATTTGTTCCTTTGGTACTGTTTACATTTATAACATCCTATGTATTAAAATTTTTTTTGTTTGTTTCAAACTTATATTAGTTGTTTCAGGAGTGAGGGATGAGTGGTGATGATGGAGAGTCCTTTTGAGATTATCATGATGTAGTCTTATTTCAATTCTGTTCCCTTTATTTTAAAGCTTTTCAAAAGTAAAGATGCTAAAAGGGATACAGCCCTTTTATGAAGTATGGCAGCAGTTTCTCCAAAATCTGGCATCAAATAGAATGCTACTTCATTTCCTTTCAATGACCCAGGCATATTTTTCTAGCTTCTGTCCAGCAACCCCAAAATGTATAGAGGTCCTTGCAAAAGTCTTTAGCCCATGAAAATTCTACTGTAGTCTTTACATTAAACAGTGGGAGTTGTAGGATGTAGAAATTAACTTTGTTTTCTCCCACTGGTCATTGAAACCCACTCTATAGGGATAGGTCAGGTCTCATAGTTTCTCTGGGATCTTTTGAATATAAAAGTCCTCTAGTCACATTTCTTCATTCTGGCTTTTGAAATATCCATTCTTGTGTAATAGTAACCATGAGTTCTCTGGAAACCCGATTGATATTGCCTTTGGAAAACTATGACAATAAGTGAAATCGGACATCTTATCTTGCTTCTGATTTCCAAGCTGTCCTTGGTCATTCTTGGGCATAGGCCAATCTAACTTAGTGAAAGATTTAGATTATAGTTTAACTTAAAAGCAAAAGTGGTAATAGTCTCCCCCTAAAACTAACTCCTTCCTCGCTCAGGGACTGAAAACTACCTTTGTAAGATTAAGAAAAGACCACAAGAATAAGATCATGGAAGGGACTCAAACTCTGCTAAAATGTTTCTGTAGTTTCTATAATCCCTTACTGCTCAGGAGTCATGTCGCCAAAGGTCACAAGATTTGTGACTTCCTTAATTGCTTCTACTGATAACATCACTGTTAGAACACTTAAGATTTTTAAAAAAATATTTTTCAGACTGACCCAACTCAGGCCCATGACTCATGACTGAACTGGTCCTGTGGCCTTACACAGAGGCTGACTCAGCACATAAGGATTGCTTTCCACGCCCCTATGATTTCATCTCCAACCAATCAGCAGCATTCATTGCCTAGTCTTCTGCCCACAAAGTTGTTCATAAAAACCCTGAGCTCAAAGCCTTTGGGAAGACTGATTTGAATAAAATGCCTGATTCTCCCGTGTGGCCAGTCTCGTGTCAATTAAACTCTCTACTACAATGGCATGGTGTCAGTGCATCTTGTCTGTGAAGTGGGCAGAAAGAACCTGTTGGCAATTACATTATCAGTAGCCATCTCTCATCTGTCCTTCCAATAGGCAATACTTCAACCCTGGTAAGTCAATTAGGGTTTCTCATTCATTTGCAGAGCTCCTGGTGGCCTGAGCTGAGAGTCTTTCTGTGGCTCCTTTAACTCAGTGGCCCACTTCGTTCTCAGAAACATTTTTCCTGAACCTGTGTGTTCCCTGCCTCAATTTGTACTGGCTAGTTTCTAGACCCATTAAATAACTGTCAATCTTGACTCCATCATAATGACCATCTAGAAATGTCATGTGGCTCTCAACTTTTGTCGTATCTCCTGCTTCCTAGATTCTGGGAAGTTTATGCTTTGGGTGGCAAATATCCATCTGAGAAAAAAAAAAAAAATACCTGAAACTTCTTTAAATTTTTTACTCCATAATACTTGCATGCCATGCATATATAAAGACATAATTAATATTCTGTCATACTGGATTGTGAATCAGGCTAGACACAGTGGTTTTCACTGACAGATTTGAAAAAACAGCTGCAATATTTGCTACCTAGCTATTTGATTTTTTAAAAAGTTTGCTGTGAGGTATGTGTGTGTGTGTCTGTGCACATTTGTGTGTTTGTGTGTGTGTTTGAGGTGTGTGTGACTGATTGAATTTTGGAAGTTTTTATGATCTTCCTTTTTCTCTACATAGTACTCTGAATATTTTTTATTACATGCCTTGGCGTAGATAACTTTTTCCTTACTGTGCTAGACACTTAGTGGCTTTTTCATTTGGAAACTCATATTCTGGAAAATTTTCCTCCGTCTTTAAACATTTATTTTCCTCTCTAATTCCCCCTTTCTTTCTCTTTCTGGATGTGCTCTTGGACAGGTATACAATCCTCAAAATTGATACCTTATTTTCTTATTTATTACCTATTTTGTTTACTTGATACCCTAGCGAGCCTTTCTTCTCAGAGTGCCTGAGACTGGCAATATTAGTATCATCTGCAAACTTGTTGGCAATGTACAGTTTCAGGTCCCACTCCAGAAATGCTGAATCAGAATTTGCCTCTAATCAAATTCTCCAAGTGATTCTATTCACAATGCAATCTGAGAAGCACATCTCTAGAATTACTGTGCACTTGTGCTTCGGTCATTATGTTGAAATTTTAAATTTCTACTGTCGTACTTTTAATGGCCCTATGATCCTTTTTTTGGTCTCTGAATATTACTTTTTATAATAGCATTCTCTTCTTGTTTTATGAATAACATCTTTTATCTCTCTGATGATATAATTACACCATTTGAAGTTTTTTCCCCTACACATGTACATGATCTGTATTTTTCTAAACTGTTTTAGTCTTTTTATTTGTTTTGGTCTTAGTCATTCCTGTTAGAGTTGTTTTTTTAATACCTGGTAATTTTGGCTGCTCATTTTAAAGTGAGACACTAGAAAGATGAGTGGTATCTTCATGTATGGTTTGTGTTTGTTGAACTGGAGATAAGGTGAGTACATGACCTTGTCTTATCTATCAATACAGAAAGGTTTCTTTCTCTTATATGAATCACTTTTTACAAAACTTATAAGCCCCAATATTATCAGCATCCTGGTGAATTAGGGGAAGACAGCTGAGAGTTGATAACCATTCAGAATTCAAAATTTACTTAAGCCTGTTTGTATTCAGTAAATCTAAATACCCATATCGTCTGACTAGTATCCTTAAGCTCAAAGACTATTGCATCAACACATATAAATATTACCTATTAGCACTGGATTGGATACAGAAAATGTGGTACATATTCAAAATGGAATACTACACAGCCATAAAAAAGAACAAACTCATGTCCTTTGCAGCAACAAGGGTGCATCTGGAAGCCATGATTCTAAGTGAATTAATGTGAAAACCAAGTATCACATGTTCTGTCTCATAAGTGGGAGCTAAACATTGAGTACACATGAAAACTAAAAGTGGCAATGGACACTGGGGACAGGAAGAAAGATGTGGGGCATGGACTGAATAACAACCTATTAGATATTATGCTCACTACCTGGGCGATGGGACCATCTTTATCCCAAACCTCAGTAGCACACAATATACACATATAACAAACCTGCACATGTACCCTTTGAATCTAAAACAAAAATTGAAATTATTATTATTTCATTTTTATTATGATTATATTTTGCTCTTGTTGCCCAGGCTGAAGTACAATAGCAGGATCTCAACTCACTGCAAATTCCATCTCCCAGGATCAAGGAATTCTCCTTCCTCAGCCTCCCAAGTAGCTGAGATTACAGGTGCCTGCCACCATGCCCGGCTTTTTAAAAAATATATATTTTTAGCAGAGACAGCCTTTGACTATGTTAGCCAGGCTGGTCTCGAACTCCTGACCTCAGGTGATCCGCCCACCTCGGCCTCCCAAAGGGCTGGGATTACAGGCGTGAGCCACCACACCAAACCAAAATTATTTTTTTGAAAAATTGACTCTCCCATCTGTTGGCATAGAGAAACGACAGAAAATGGTGGCTCTGCTGGCTGGTATGTGGGATCTGGGAGGATTTGCCTCATGTACAAATTTTTCTGGGTTTAGCATCATCTAATATCCTCACCTTGAAATGTATTATCTGCCATCAATTCTAAAATCTTTCTGAAGTTTTCGGAGGACAAAGCTTTCTTCTTATTAGTTTTGCTTCTGAGATACTTAATGTCCAGCTTTCTTTGTTTTTTTGAGATGGAGTCTCGCTCTGTCGCCCAGGCTGGAGTGCAGTGGCTGAATCTCAGCTCACTGCAAGCTCCGCCTCCCGGGTTCACGCCATTCTCCTGCCTCAGCCTCCCGAGTAGCGGCGCTACTACTACAAGGCGCCCGCCACAGCGCCCGGCTAAATTTTTGTATTTTTAGTAGAGACGGGGTTTCACAGTGTTAGCCAGGATGGTCTCGATCTCCTGACCCCGTGATCTGCCCGCCTCGGCTTCCCAAAGTGCTGGGATTACAGGCGTGAGCCACCGCGCCCGGCCACGTTCAGCCTTCCTAAATCTAATAAAGCAGTTTCTATCCATATCTCAGCTTTCCAAATTCAAAACTTTTCTTGATGTGTCTTGTATCTGGTATCTTTTCTCTTCCCATTTTTGACCTTGGGAATTTATATTTTCCTCTCCATCTACTGTCATTTTAGTGGAGTGTGTGATGAAATAAAATTTTTAAAATTGTGTGTTCTTTTTACCAGGATGTCTACGTTATCTCACTTTATCTTTACAGCAATCCCTCAATGAGTTAAGAAGAGAGTTTCAGAAAGATAACATGCCTGGCCAACGTATTAACAAGAAATAAAAATAAAAATAAAAAAACCTACTAAAGAGTGTGTACTTCTAACAATATTTTCTGACATTGAGTTCCCTGGTGTTTCTACTATTATGTATTGTAGGGCTGAGTCACCAAGCTATAGCCTATATTCCAAAAATGTCACACTGGGTGTTTTCTTCAATAAAGTTTTTGTTGAAACACAGTCAGGCTTATTTGTGTACTATTAGCGACTGTTTCCACACCATGATGGCAAGAGTTGGTAATTTTTTTTTTTTTTTTTTTTAACAGTCTTGCTCTGTCACGCAGGCTAGAGTGCAGTGCGATCTCGGCTTACTGCAGCCTTCACTTCTCAGGCTCAAGTGATTCTCCTGCCTCAGCCTCCTGAGTAGCTGCGATTGCAGGTGTGTGCCACCACCTCAACTAATTTTTGTAATTTTAGTAGAGATAGGGTTTCATCATGTTGGCCAGGCTGGTCTCGAACTCCTGGCCTCAAGTGACCCACCCACCTTGTCCTCCCAAAGTGCTGTGATTATAGACATGAGCCACCGCATCTGGCCAAATGACCATTTTTCAAAGAGACTACAATGCCTAAAGTATTTTCTCACCTATTCAGAAAAAGTTTGCCAGTCTCTACTTTAAATACTTTCATGGTGGCTACTTCGAATCACCCAATTCTACTAACCCTGTCCTCATCTTTGCACATAGTTCCACCTCTGGAAAATGTAAATCTCTTTATCTTACTGTACTGTACCTTTGTTTATGGTGAGTGTGTGTGATTTAACCAGGTTTTAAAAGAATTGTGTAAGTCATATCATCTCTGACTTTTTATATTCCCCAACTTACTCAGAGGCAATTTTTTTCACTTTGTAATTCATTTGGTTCATAAAAATATTTATAACTATCTAGGTACCTGGTAGATTTTGGGGAAAGAATATTTGGACCCTGTCTTTATTTACTTAGTCTAAAATTGTGAGTACAATTGGTGACTTCAGAATTTCACTGCAAGCTATATGAACACATCTGGATTTGGTCAGAGAGCACCACATGTCTTTGTTATATAGAAGCATCTGCTATGTCTTTTTATCTTATTAGATCCTAATGTTGGTAACACTGATCTGGTTAAACGTGGAAATTTCAACATATTCTTAGGTTCTATCTCATTAATCTGACAACTCATGTATGTGGATGTTTTCCTATTGCCACCAAACAAGTAAATCTGGAAGAGTAATCTGTTGGCACAAATAGGCAATTCTCCAGGATGAATATAGCTACTTTAATATTTTTATTACGTTTTAAATTCATGTCTCCATAATATTTTAAATTTAAGACATGGCTATGATAAGGAATTTTTATGTGTATAGGCCAAACCACAAAAATCATAATATTCAGCATGATGGAATTTATTTACTGTTTGCCATCAAAGACATATTCTTTGGAGATAAACTAGCACATGATAAAACTTCACATTCCAAGCTAAAAAATAAAAAGTGAAAATAAGCCAGCAATTTAAGAATACAAGTGAAAAGAATTACCAAAATCATTGAAATAATTCTGTTTGGTAGAACGTTACCAGAAAGATATTTAAGCAGATTTGGAAGGAATAGGCAGATGGTACTATATATGGCATTACATAATTCAAAGATAGGATGATAGAGTCCAAAAATGCCTGAACCTGACATCAAAGAACCTGAATTTCATTCTCTTCTCTGCGTTAATTGCTCTGTGACATTTGCTGTATTCTAGGCATCAACTTCATCATGAAAAGCTAGAACACAAAAATACAGAAACTAGTGGTTGAATGTGGTTTTTTTTTATAGCTCATTCAAATTTTAATACTCCACAATACAACCAGAATTTACTGATAGTTATCTTACATACAATGTATTAATAATTTTGCAAGTTTAGTGCACAAAGAAAACTCTTACTTCATACTTTAGTTTAAATATGAGAAAATTTTTTTTTAGTCTAAAAATATCTGATCAGATTTTGCCTTGTTCTGAACACCCTGAACATTAGTAAATCTACCGGGATATTTTGCCTATGATTATGCTCCACTGAAATAAAATTGTATCTTCTAAAACCTCTCCTGAAAATTCAGATATGCCAGACATTATGCATATTCTGCTGATCTTTGCATACCCGCACCCTGTAGAGTAACAAGCCTAAGCAGCATTTAAATACTTAACACTTTTATGCTAAGTCTAAGAAGAAATATTGAAATATAACTTTAAAAAATGAAGCTCACCAAAACATACCAGGACCACCATGTGAATTATTAGCACTTTGTTAAGATAATTGTACATATTGTAATAAAGGTTCTACAATAACTGCCTATTACAAAGAAAACTAAATTTGGAAAATAGATAACATTTGGCAAGGGGATGATAGATTAAAAAACAATTACTAACTCACAAAAAGGAGGTAAGATGTTTATGACATCTTCAAGAGAATATTCCAGTATTTTCTCTTTTACTTACACACTGCTTAAAGGGAACTAGAGAAAAGTAACTCTGATGGCAGGCTAATGTTGTAACACAGCCCTAGAAATATTTTCAGTTTCATCACGTCTCAAAGGGAATTTTCAGCAGAGCACAATCCTTACATTTAAACTCCCAAGAAGAATAAAGAACATTTCCTAGGTGAAGTGAAATTAATGAGTCAGAAAACCCAGGAAGCAGCTACGACAAGTTCCCTTTCGAACACAGACCTAAGGGAATGGCTCTGTGATTCTGAGATGCCAAGTAAATATAGTAAACTGAATATATTGAACCTAACTAGTAAACCAAACCTCCTTGTCTGAGACAATGGAGTTCCGATGGGCAGCATATTATTAAATGTCACATGTGTGTAGTAAAGTACACTGAAAATCAGTTTAAATTGTTATGGAAAGATATTTTTACAAAATTTTGGAGTTATACATTGTTCTTCCCAGATACTTAATTCATCCTAAATACCTGATTCTCAGCATTAAGCATTCATTTCCAAAAAAAAAAGCTTGACTATTTTTGTGGGTTTAATTGTGTCCACCAAATGATATGTTGAAGTTGTAAATGTGACCCCCACACCTGTAAATTTGACTTTATTTAAAAATAGGATCTTTAGAGGTGTGATTATGTTAAGATGAAGTCATAATCAATTAGGGTGGTTCCTAATGCAATGATTGTTGCCCTCAGAAAAAGAGAAAACAGATAAAGACACGGACTCACAGGTAGGATGCTGTGTAAAGACAGAGGAAGAGACGGGAGTTGCATGCAAGCTAAGAAATGGCAAGGATTGCCAGCCACTACCAGAAGCTAGGAAGAGGCAAAGAAAGATTTTACCCAGACTCTCCCAGGAAACATAGTCTTCCTGACACCTTGATATCAGACTTCTGGCCTCCAAACTGTGAGAGTATAAATTTCTATTGTTTTAAGCCCCCTATTCGACAGTATTTTTTATGGCGGCTCTAGGAACCTAATATACATATGAAGATGCAGTTAGGAAAATTCACATTATCAAACCTGTTTTCCACATAACAATATGTTTGATTAATAATGACTATCTTTACTGCGAAGAAAATAAGATGACATATTTGAGGAGATCAAATCTTTAGAGTGAGTTCTTCAATCTCATTTTTTTTCCTACAACATAAACAGTTGGTTTCTATAGAGAATATGTAAAACCAAACTGCAAACAATCAGCTGTTTTTTTTTTTTTTTCTTTTTCTTTTTTTTTTGGTCGAATAGGCAAGCATATTGATTGGTCTTATTTTAAGTCCAGGCCTTCTTGCCTGGAATATGCCTGGTTTCGTAGGTGAATCTATTTAGGAATTTCTTTCAGATTGTTTTTGTCTGCCTTCTGGAAGACATGAGTATAAAATCTTTCTGATTTCATGTGGGGACTAAAATTCATTATATGAAGAACCATAAGGAAATTTGGGGTTGGGAAAAGTTTTGCTGGCAGCGAGTTTAATACAAGTATTATGTTAGTCACACTTGATTGCCTGTATATATAGCTAGATGCATTTAAATATCGATGTTCTGCAAATTTGAGATACTGAAATCCTGCTGGAAATCATTACCAAAACTAGGATGAGTGACACAGGCAGTATATAGTGAATGCATAAGAATAAATATGAATAAAATAGTAGAGCTGCTTTGCAGTCAAGCATCTGGAGCTCTGTTATTTGTGGTGCCTTTAAACAACTGGAATTTTAAGACTGAAATTGGAATGAGGTAACTGGTTTTAAAGCTTTGATATTTCCAGGCTATTGCGAAAGCTCCTGAACCTTCGAATGACACAATGCAAAGAACAATTGCCTAGATAATTTTACTTAGCAAAGTAAACCCCACATAATTTACTGCATGGAGGGTGGGAGAGAATTAACATTGGCTAAATAATTATGGCCAATATAATTGACTGATTAGTCACCAAATATAAGGACTACAATTTTCATGACACACATATTTTCTCCTCTAATTTAATCTCTGTAAGAACATAATGAGATATTTATTCAAACCCCTTACAGATGAAGAAGTGAGGCTGAAGACTGTCCCCAGTGCCTAAGATATAGTAGGGGTACAAGGAATATTTCTGAAAGGAGGAAATGCTGAAAAGAAGGAAGTAAATAAAGGAAAGAGGAAAAAAGAAAGGAGAAAGGAAAGAAAAGAAGATAGGGAAAGAGGAAGCAAGGAAGGTTTATTGTTAGTAATTCTCAATATAGTATTTCTACACATTAAAGTTACAAGATTTACAGTTAGGCAACTTCCCAAATTCTTATTCTTTTCACTCTAACACATTTGTTCCTTTGGTACTGTTTACATTTATGACATCCTACCAGTCTTTATCCTTCTTATATGCTGAGAAAGAGATCCTCTCCTTTTCTTAGGTATCAGATAAATACTAAGATAATGAATGTTGGCATCTGCCTTTGGCTATTTATATTTTATTCCCCAATTCTGCAGCTATTTTTATATCCAAAAATGTAGCACGGAAATAGAAGGAAAATTGCTGAAGGAACTCAATAATATAAATGACAGAACTAACACAAAGGATAGTAGGTAAACAGACTTAATCTGTTACAAGCTTTACATGCAGTAATACAATGTCACATCTCAGTAGAGCACGAAAAATTAAGGAAGTATATTTTAATCCTTAGAGCAACAATTTTAAAAGATAATGCAAAGAGGTATATTCGAAAAAATAATAGAGAAATTAAAATAAAATAATACAAAAACATTCAGTTAATGAAAAGACACAGAAAGAAAGCCAAATCCAAGATTATATGGGATCAGTTTAAAAAATTAAGAATCATACTGGTATTTTAAATTATGCTTATTTACATTATATTAAATGTAAATTCATTTAGCACCCAAATTAAAAAAAGACTTATTCCAGCCTGGGTGACAGAGTGAGCCACTGTCTCAAAAAAAAAATTAACATTATATTTTCTATAAGATGAATTTTAACCATAAATACAATTTCAGTTTAAAGTAAAAATAAGGAAAGAGATATACTAAGCAAATATTAAGAATAAAAATGTTGACATACCTATGTAAACATTAGACAATATAAACATTATAAAATTAAACTAAGAGAACTAAAGTGAGAAAAAAGAAATTCAAAATAGAAAATTTATCATTCCTCTTCTAGAGGAAGAAAACAGATTACCAGTATCAGGAATGAAGGAGGATATATAACTGCAGTTCCTATTGTCTTAGAATAAAGAATGGCTTAAGTAGTTTTATGTCAATGAATTTGACCACTAAAATTATATAAACAAATTATTTTTAAAACCAACTTAAAAAGATATTATAGTTGGTATAGGCTTATGTATACAAAACACACACAAACACACACACATACACACACAAATACTGAATTATCAAAAACCTTCCCCAAAAGAAAATGCTAAGCTCAGGTGGTTTTACTAGTGAATTCTAACATTAAAAAAAAAAAGAAAAAAAAAAACTAGACATGATATTCTACCATGTATATTTTTTTGGAATATACAGATATAGGGGAGGCAAGTAATTTTCCTTATACTCAGTTCTTAGCTGAAGCAGACCCCTCTAACAAAAGACAGATTAATAAGAGAAAAACAAATATGAGTGTAACATGTATATCTCATGTATCCACGGAAGACAGCCAGAGAATGAGTAATTTTGAAAGAGATGACTTTGAATTAATGCTTATATAGCATCTTCAATAAAGAACAGTGCATTTTTTGAGAAAAGAGAAGGAGAAGGAAAAGGACTTTGGATGTCTAAGGCATGGCAAATTGTGGGAAGGCAAATAAATAGTAGATAAAGTAGTATTAGTAAAGTTTGTCATGTAGATTCCTCTGGCGTCACCTCCAGGGTGATAAGCATCTAAAGTTGTCTTCAGGTTCAATTTTTGTTCTCAGGAGAGAAGGCTGGAGGGACACCTTTGTCTTTGTAAATTTGTGTTCTGCTTTTAGTCAGTTAGGGAGACCAGAGAGCTTTGCTTGTAATCTGCTTTTCAATTGCCTTCAGCTTAAAATAACCCTCATACCAAGATGGCACAATGTGAGGTGGCATATTCTGGTCTGCACAGGAAAAAGGAATACATCCTAACTTGTCTTGTATGACTGGCATAAGGTGGAAACTTGATAAGACATTACAAGAAATTAAAAATTTGGACAAAATTCTCTAACAAATAGATCTAAACATTCTTAAGAAAATATTAATAACTACATGCAATAAATGCAATAGTATACGAAGGGTAGTTCAGCATTAGAAGGCAGAGTTTGTAAGAATTCTAAAACAATGCAAGATTTGTTTAACACTGAAAACCATTCAAAGTAAATCAGACATTTACATAATAAAAGTGAAGAACACATGATCAACTCAACAGAGGCAAAAAAGATGAATTTGACAAAATCCAGTACTCAAGATTAAAAAAGAAAGAATAAAGATGAAAGAGGAAAAGGCCTAAGAAACTAGGTAGAGCGAAGGAAGTTTGAAGCTCAATAAAGGGAATTAAAGAAGTATACCTAACAGAAGTAACTATTAGTGAAATATTGAACACACCCCACTAATGTCTGGAATAAAGTTAAGATGTTTGCACTCAATGATTCTGTTCAGCATTGAACTTGGTCATTCTATCTAGTGTAACTGAGCAAGAAAAAGAAATTAAAGGCTGAAAGTTTATTTAAGAAGAAATAAAATTTTTCTATTTACAAATGACAGGATTGATCTTACAATAAATCCTAAGGAATATATAAAACAACTACTTGGGTCAATAAATTAATTTAGTATATCACAGGAAAAATCAATTTTATTTCTCATTACTAGGAGCAAATAAATAAAAAGTAAAATTAATGTTATTCATTATAGCTTCAAAAACAATCTAAAATTAATAAGATGTTCAAAATCTCCACACTGTGTAAATCATCAAAATAAAATAAAAAAGAAATAAATTAATGGAGAGATACTATATTTTTTGATCAGAATATTAAATATTGTTAAAACATCAATTTTCCCAAATCAATCTATATATTCAAGATAATCTCAATCACAATCACAGCAGGATTTTGTAACAAAAATTAACAGGTTGATTTAAATATTTGTGTGAAAGCGCAAAAAATTTAGAGTAGATAAAAAACCTGGAACAAATTAATAAAAATGGAGCAGTTATAATGTATGACTTTGCTTCATAATTAGAGAAGCAATGATAAAGAAAATGTTACATTGGCTTTAAGAGAGTAAAATTGATGAATTAAACAGAACTATGATTCTGAAATATACCAACACATATGTGGATATTTGATTGTTAGCAAAGGCATTCGGTTCACTGAATTATGGAAGAAAATTACTTTCAATAAATAGTGCTGGAACATCTGAATAGCCATATGTAAAATAGAAAAGGAAAGAAAACCTTGACCCTATCACATACCACACACAAAATTAGTTTGAGATGGATCGTAGATTTAAATATAAAAGTCAAAACAATAGAGATTCTAAGAGACAACACAGGAGAATATTTTTGCTACCTTGTTAATAAGACACAGAAACCAATAACTAAAAAGCTGATAAAACTGACTTTGTCAAAATGAAAAACTTCTCATCTAAAGATATTAATAACAGACAAGGCAAAGACTTGGAGAGAATATTGTTCAGTCATATCTCATGAGAAACATGAATCTAGAATATAAACTATTCCTACAATTTGGAAAAAAATAAGAAAAAGACAAAAGACTCGAACAAATACTGCATAGAGAAAGATATAAAAAATGGTCACTAACAAATAAAGAAGTTCTCAATATTATTAGTTTTCAGGGAAATTTAAATTAAAATTACATGGTGCCACTGCACATACACTAGAAAGATCAAAATCAGGATTTCCATGATTACTGGTGATAGTATAAAATAATACAACCACTATGGGAAATGGTAGCTTCTTATAAAGTTAAATATTTATCTGATTGTGACCCAATAATTACATTCGTAGATACTTACACAGGAAAATATAAATTTGTTCACAAAAAACTTATATAAGGCCAGATGTGGGGGCTTACACCTGTAATCCCAGCAATTTGGGGCTGAGGTGGGAGGATCACTTGAGTCTAGGATTCAAGACTAGCCTGGGCAATATAGACAGACTCTGTCTCTCAAAAAAAGAAAAAAAAAAAAAAAGTTGGGGATGGTAATACATGCATGTGGTCCTAGCTATTCTACTTGGGAAGCTGAGGTGGGAGGATTGCTTGAGACTAGGAGGCTCAGGCTGCAGCGAGCCATGATTGTGCCACTGCACTCCAGCCTGGGCTACAGAGTAGAATCCTGTCTTTAAAAAAAAAAAAAAAAACTTACATAAAATTCATGGCAGCTTAATTCACATTAAGCAGCAAATATAAATGCCTATGAACAGTAGATAGAATAAACAAAAAAACAGTATATTCATCCTATGAAACACTATTCAGGAATAAAAAGAACAACGTACAATAAAACAGGAAAAAACTGCTAAAACACCCTAGTTCTGGAGAAGACATTAAAGCAAAAAAAAAGAAGCAAGTATAGAAAAAAGTGGTTATCTTCCCAAAGTGCAAGGCAAGTTCATCAATGATATGAAGAATGCTTCCAGATGATTGGGAATAGGAGGCTATTCAAAATCTCTGGCAGTGGAGGAAGTCTCTTTAAGAAAATAGTTTAAACAATTTGTTAAATTTTTTCTGTCTTATTTCACTTCTGTAACAGTAGATATCTGGCTGTCCTTTTTATAATGCAGAGTGAGAACTTTCCCTACAGTGTTTGATCAATGTTGTCCTGGTTCCACTGCCAAGAATGTGTTGTCCAAAATGCCTGTTTAGTTTTTAAAAATGGAACTCCACCCTTTGCTTGGTTTTACGTATGTATGGAATGTTATGATGAAATATAGTAGTAACAGTGGTCAGACATGGAAATGGTGGGGAGACAAAAATATACATGTGAAATAAAACTTAGTATTTTAATACAGTAAAAAAAATGATGTACTCATATGTACAATTACATCAGTGAACCTCACAGTCAATATGTTGAATGAAAGAAGTTAGTCATAAAAGAACACATGTTATTTGATCTCATTTATATAATATTCTAATATAGGCAAAACTAATCTATGATGGGAAATCAGAAGAGTAATTACTTTTAGGAGGAAATGAGTCACAAAATTTACAAGGCGTCTTTCTGAGTGATAGAACTATTCTGTATTTTGGCAGGGATGTGGGCTACAGAGGTGCAATTTACCTCTGAATTCTAAAATTCTAACTAAAAAATTTACTGAATTATAAATTCAAGATTTGTGCATCTCACTGTATGTCAACTTTATCTCATAAAATAAGTTGTATATAAATATTGATTTTTGTTAGCAAGTTTGTTTTTCACAGTGATATGGGTTAGAAAAGCTAACCTTCATCCCTGTTGGTAAATGGACAAATGCATTGAGAATAATGGAAGCCAATTTCCTCATTGTTGAGGAGGGAGAAATGTAGAAATAGCAATGACTACAATGTACACACTCCTATTGAATCAAAATTAGAACTATCACTATATATCATTATGAAATTATGGATATATAGGAAGGTATAGAAATAACTCTGGATATATACTTACATGTATGTGTATATGTATACATGTTAGTTCTCTCATGTCAGAAGGCTCAGAAGCACACCCACAGTAATGAGCATACTTCGGAATCAGATATTGTTTCATACACACCATGAAATAGAACCAAAGCTCCTTGAAGAGGTGCCTGATTCCAGCGCTGGGGAAGGAAAAGTTTTAGATGAGCCTGGATCATCTTATACAAGAAAGTAAGGCAGTAAGATAGTGCACAAAGAATCCAGGGTCATTTCAAAAAGACACTGAAACCGTCGTGAAAGGACTTCTACTGAACAGATCTGGGATAATCTAGGCAATAAAATAAGTAACGAGAGTAATAAATTATAAACTGTTGAGTAAAACAAACATCAAGACCATACTGATATAAAAATTAATTAATTTATAGAGGGGAAGGGAAAGCTCTTCCTTATAATAGGATGTCACCTAACACATACAGAAAGAACAGTGGAATTTGAAATATGTCAATTGATGCTGAAACTTGTACCAGGAAATTTGATGAGAATCAGAAATTTCTATTACATCAAAGCATCCTCCCACATTTTTGTTAATGTGGTAACATCACTATAACTAAAATGACCAAAGCTAGCATGGCCAATATTGGGATGAACTGACACCATGCTCCTGATATGAGTTTTCCTCATAATCTAATTATGATAAGCAACTCCAAGCTAAGGAATATTCTTCCAAAAAGAAAACAAAAGACATTCTTCTAAAAGTTCAGATCAAGGAACAAAAACAAGCTCAAGAATTTCTCCAGATGTAAAAGCACTAAAGACAATGAAATCCTCAGAGTGATCATGGATTGGATCCCAGTAACAAATTCCTGTTACTTTTCCTTTTGAATCTTTTACTCTATATTTTTATTTTCTATTGATACTTTTTGTTTACAGCTATATTTTAGATGACTTCTAGACTTTAAAAAAAATGGCCAATAGCTTGAATATATTGTTCTTTGAATGGCCTTTTTTTTTTTTTTTTTTGGTACCTCCTCTATTCAGCACTGTAACCTCCTCATTCCCAAATAAGTAGTTTCAGCCACTGTGTTTGCTAGGTGCCAGCATGATTTCCTGTTTTAACTGATTTAATAGTCGCCATACATCGTATAGAAAAAAAAGTCAAGCTATAAACACATTACCGTGATAACCAACAAAATTTGCATATGGAATGTTGTTTAGATAATATATCTATGTTAAGTTTCCTAATTTTGATAACTGTTCTTTAGTTTTATAAGGGTGTCTCACCTTAGGAAATAGATGCAAAAGTATTTGTATCTAAATGTAAGGGTCGTTATGTCTCCAACTTCCTCTTACTCTGAAATTGTTTTTAAAATTCTTATATATACATATTTTGTGTGAAATAAAAGAGAAAAAGAGAAGGAAAACAAATGACGAAATGTAAATCGTTAGTGAATCTAGGCAGGTGTATAGGAATTTCTTGTTTTATTCCTATAACTTCTCTATAATTTTGAAACATCAAATTAGAAAGAAACAAAGAAAGAAAGAAAAAACATAGAAGACTCCCACAAAAGTGGATGGTAAGTTTAAGGCTACAACTGGCTGATGGATGGGGCTGGATCCTCAGGAGAATGGATTTTTATAGAAGAGCTATTTTTTCATAGAGCAGTTACTTCTGTGCGATCCAGTCAAAGCAGTTTTAAGGAAGCTTATAATGAGAATCCCAAAGCTACCTGGAATTACATTCCTGATAACTCCAAATTGACTTTCACTGCAAATAGAGGAAGCTTTCATTCAAAGGGCTGCTCCAAAGCAACTCTTCACATCCAGCTGACTATCCCACAGCCTACCTTCCTAAAATAATTAGATTATTTGCAAGCTTAACTCTGTTATTTGCCCCAAATTATCCATATGTCTATATTATATTCAAAACACTCTGAACCATCAGCTATCCTAAAGTTTTTCTTGTTTCAGAAAAAAAGCTGTTTATTTTTCCAAATTCAACTTCCATCTTTCCAAGAACAATTCTTTTCCTGGGCCATTGATCTCATACTGCCAGGACTCCTCAATAAAGATTGCACTGTTTCATCACCCACAAATTCCTGTTACTCTTCCTTTCTACGTTTTATTTTCTATTGAGACTTTTTCTATTTATTTACAGTTATATTTTAGATGACTTCTATACTTTAAAAAATAGCCAATAAAAAAAGTTTGCTTGAATATATTGTTTCTTTAAATGGCCCCCTTTTTTTTGTACCTCCTCTTTTCAGAATTGTAACCTCCTCACTCCCAAATAAGTAGTTTACAAGCTATTAGGTTTGCTAGGTACCAGCGTCACTTCCTGTTTTAATTGATTTCATTGTCACCATTTGTTTTATAGTTCGATGATGCCAATTAACCTCATGTTACAGAGGAGAAATTTAAAGAAATTTAAAGGCATTAATTAGTCCAAAGTCATGTGGTTAATTAGTGGAGGAAGTGAGTTTTGAACCAGGGTGTTTGACTCCAGAACATACTGTCTTACTCAGTATATTCTGTTCTGCAACACTGAATTATTTTATCTGCATTCAAACTGATTTCTTTGCTCGGTGCCAACTTGAGAAAAACTCTCTTGAAGTTGACCTTGGCTTTTCTCAGCGTCTTTAGGGCTTGCCATTGTTAAGAAACAGCGTAGCATTGTAGTTTCAAAGCTTAGCCACTAGAGCAGGGGAAAAAAAAAAGTTTGAATCATAATTGTCCTACTTCCTAGCTGTGTGATTTTATTATTGACCATTCTAAGCCAGGTCTTTTGACTGTATTAAACGGAAGTCAGAGTAAAATCTACTTCATATAGTTTCCTTTAAGAATTAAATTAAATGCGGTCATGCATTAGAGAGCATTTATCACAGTGCTTAACACTGTTAAGTTGGCCACGCCTACGTTTCAATAAACGGTAGCAATGATTCATTAGCAGACTTCCCTTGCTTTCCATACACTAGCTTGGCTCATTTACTTCTTCACTATTTCTTTATGACTCCCATGCCCTTTCTACTCATTCGATCTTCAAAATCACCTTTGGCTCTCTACATATATTTTCCTACATTTATTTGTCTAGAAATACTGCTGCAATTATCACGTTATTGTAGGTGACTCTGAATCAGTTTCTTGGTTTCTGAATCCTCTCTAATCTTTCGAATTAATTAACCATTTCCACTAATTCAAATGTTCAAATGTTGCTAGTTAAAAAACAAAACAAAACAAAAACAAAAAGAAACAAACAAAAACACTTGGCAGCCTCCAAAATGACACACAAATTATCCGATAAATTGTTCTGGTACTCCCCACACCCATCTACCTCTTGGTTCTTTGCCCATCTTCTTACACATCGTTCTGAATTGTCCTTTCATCTACATCCCCATTAAAAAGATCAATGAAAATATGACCAGTGAAGCATGATGCTAACTTCGGCAGTAGACTGGGCATGTCAAAATTACAGGCAGTGATCAATCTCAGGCACATGTGCGTTAGGAATGTAAGGGGTACCGGATTTCAGGAAGGCCATTCTAAATATGGAGAATGATTACTTTCCTTTGGGCAAATACCCAGTAACGGAATGCTGGGGCAAATAGTAGTTCTGTTTTAAGTTCTTTGAGAAATCTCCAAACAGCTTTCCATAGTGGCTAGACTAATTTATTTTCCCATCAACAATGTGTAAGTGTTCCCTTTTCCTCACAACCTCCCCAGCATCTTACTGTTTGACCTAATTTTTCTTTTCTTTGTATTTTTTTGAGATGAAGTCTTACTCACTCTGTTGCCCAGACTGGAGTGCAGTGGCACAATCTCAGCTCACTGCAAGCTCCACTTCCTGGGTTCAAGTGTTTCTCCTGCCGCAGCCTCCCGAGTAGCTGGGATTACAGTTGTGCACCACCATGCCTGGCTAACATTGGTATTTTTAGTAGCAACCAGCTTTCACTATGTTGGCCAGGCTGGTCTTGAACTCCTGACTTCAAGTGATCCACCTGCCTCCCCCTCTCAAAGTGTTGGGTTTACAGGTGTGAGCCACCATGCCCAGTCCATTTGACTTTTTCATAATAGCCATTTTGTCTGGTGTGAGATGGTATCTCATTGTGGTTTTGATTTGTGTTTCTCTGACGATTAGTGATGACTATTTTTTCTTTTGTTTGTTGGCCGCTTGTATGTTTTCTTTTGAGAAGTATCTGTTCATGTCCTTTGCCCATTTTTTAAGGGGCTTATTTGTTTTTTGATTGTTGATTTAAGTTCCTTATAGATTCTGTATATTAAACCTTCGTCAGATGTAGTTTGCTAATATTTTCTTCCATTCTGTAGGCTGTTTGTATAGTCTGTTGATAGTTTCTTGTGTTGTGCAGAAGCCATTCACCAAAAAGACGCATGCACTTGTATGTTCATCGCTGTGTGATTCACAATAGCAAAGACATGGAATCAACTTAGGTGGCCATCAGTAGTGGATTGGATAAGAAAATGTGATACATACACATCATGAAATACTATATAGCCATACAAAAGAACAAAATCTTTTGTAGACATGTTTCTTTGCAGCAACATGGATGTAGCTGGAGGCCATAATTCTGAGTGAATTAACACAAAACCAGAAAACCAAATACTGCATGTTGTCACTTATAAGTGGGAGGTAAACACTGAGCACACATGCACATAAACATGGGAACAATAGCCACTGTGGACTACTGGGGTGGGGGATGGAGAAGGGGGTCCTGTGTTGTAAAACTACCTATTGGGTACTATGCTCACTACCTGGGTGATGACATCCAAACCCCAAACCTCAGCATCATGCAATATACTCATGTAACAAACCAGCACACGTAAGCCCTATCTAAAATAAAGTTTGAAAATTAAAAATAAAAAACATAAATTTAAAAAATATGGAAAAGGTATGTACATTATGGTAACAGAGATGCAGGTTGAACATGTGAAGAAGGCAGAGTCAAATGGGCTCGCATAAAGATAGCATCCAAGAGCTCAAACATAACTTGGGAAGAAACGAAATATTTTCTGTAGATCATCAGATAACAATTTGTTTTAATGCTTTTTTATTTTAATTTTTTTTGAGATCTTTTATTCTCTAATCTCTCCTCAATTGACTATATGTCAGATCTTAATCGATTTAGTTTCCTAGAGGGTTGATAATTTTGTCCCGGTAGGTCACTATAGACCTGGGGAAGTACAATATTCTTTCTTCATTCTCACTCTGAGAAGAGCAGTTTTTCTACCCTGGTTTAGACTTTTCTGTTATATTTAAGAATGTCGGTGTCTCAAGTAAGGAAGACCCTTTGTTTCTTATTCTGTGGGGCAAAGACCTTTGTATTATTCTGAAGTTTCACATCAAGTAAAAAATATAAACATGATCAAATGTCATATACTATGAAATAATACAGAATTAAAGTGAAACTTCCTGCACTCCTCCAAAAACCTATTTTATCTAAAAATATGAGTTGGTCATACTTGAGATTCTGCTTGTTTTTCTTAAACCTATTTTTAATTCAAATATTTTTAAAAATTAAAAGTTCTGGTTTGTGTAACATTGACACATGACCATAAAATGAAAAGGTCAATACCTTTTGAATCACAAAACATTTTTATCTTCAAAATTTGGTAAACATAATTTCAGGTATGATTCGGTATATTACATATAGACGTATATATATAAATATATAATTCTATATACATATATGTGGATGAACGGATGGATAAATATGTTTGTAATTGTATCTTCGCATGCGTGTACTTAAACATTACATTTAATTTTAATTGAATTTTAAAAGAAGACAATCTGATAAAAAAGAAAAAGATTTATTAAACTTAAGATACAGGCTTTTCTACCGTAAGTGATGTGTATTCATTAAATATCTTAAGAGTTAAATATGTACACAGACCTATCTGAAAAATCAACTAGAGAATTTTTTTTTAATTGTGTGTTTCAAATTAAGATATCATGAAATAAATTACTGCTCTGGAAAATGATACTTTCACTTCACACATACTAATGTTGTTAGTTGTATTATTAATTCTACCTTGACAAATTTTGAAACAGTATTTTTTACACCATAACTTTTATAATTGTTCACTTATAGATCTATATTTTAAAGGTTTCAGCATTTATGGCTATAATAATTTCTATATTGCAGCATATTTTGTTTAACTGAATGCCATTAAAATTGATTTTGTCTTTATTTGGTTATTTTTCCCCAAATGAAAGCTCCTAAAACCCGTTATTTTTTTCTCTGCAAACCAAGAATGGTTTTCTCCTGACTCTACACTTGAAATTAATACAAAATTATATATATGTTAGATAATTATATATCTGTATCATATATCCTATACATATACATGACACAGTTTTTGTATTTCAGAAATCTGTAGAAATTTTCTTCTGGCATTAAGTCTTACTGTGTAGGTATCAGGAGCCTTCTGATTGTTCTTTCTTGTATATTATTCAGTTTTTTTCATCTATATGACTATATACCTCTCTATTTCTAAGATTAAGAAATATTATCAATGTATACCTTTGCTTATTCTTAAGGATCATGAGGTATGTTTTCAATTAGAAGATATAATATTTACTTCAGAAAATGTATTTGTTATATAATTAAACATATTTGTCATCATCTCTATGTAAACTAGGCATGAAGTTTTATTAACCTTATCTCTTTGAGCAAATTCTCACTTCTCCCATGCTACTCCCAGGCTACCACTTGTGATTTATTTAACTTTGCAAATACAATCATATATACTATCAGGTGAATGGTACCTCTTAGTTGTGCAGCATCGTGGGTTTGATGTACCTATGCCCATAGAAATAGTCATCCTGATAAAATATTTGCAGGAACAAACTTTCAGTTCTCTGACACTTACTTTTCCTGAAGGTGATTTATTCATGGAGGTCAAAAGTATATGTTTCTTTCTAGTGCTTTGACTATAATTTTTTTTTAATCTCTGAAGATGTATATATATTTTTTTCTTTAGCCACTGCTTTGGCTAATTACATGGATTGATTTTTGAATTTGGGAACAACTTTGCATTCCCAAATTAAACTGCCCTTGTTTACCCTGTATTTTCAATTATATATGTTGGATTCTATTTGCTAACATTTTGTTGAGGAATTTTGAGAATACTTCATGAAAGAAAACTATTTTTCTACAGTTTTCTTTTTCAGTTATGTATTTATCCAGTTTTGTCTTATAAAACAAGTTGAAAATGTCTAATGTCTCATTTTTCTTAAGACTTTATATATGATTGGTCTTAATTTTTCTATAACTGTATGAAAGATATCACAGTGAAGATACCAGTCCTGAAGTTTCTTTCTTGGAATATTTTTTAGCAGCGAACTTAACTTATTTAATAGATAAAAGACTCTTCTTTTAACTGATAAAAGTATCCACTTTTTCTTGAGCAGAATTTGGCCTTTGCTTTCCAAGTAATTTATGCATTTTATCAAATTTGTCAAATTTTCTGGAATGCAATTCTTTACGATTTTCACTTATGTAATTTTTAAAATTTTTTCAATTTTAATTTTTGTGGGTTATACAGTAAGTGCATACATTTATGGAGTACATACGGTGTTTTGATACAGGCATGCAGTGTGAAATAAGCACATTATGGAGAATGGGGTATCCATCCCCTCAAGCATTTATCCATTGAGTTACAAACAATCCACTTACACTCTTGCTTAGCATAATTTTAATGTCAGTAGTGATATTTTATTCTCATTCCTAATAATGTTTGTTTTGCCTTCTCTTTTTTCAGTTTGACTGCAAATGTAAAAGGATCACTGCTCCTGGCAGAACCTACTTTTTGTTTTATTGATTTGCTCTACTGTTTGTTATTTTCTATTTCATTGATTCTTGCATTTAAGTGTATTTTTTTTCTTATTTGCTTTGCATTTAGGTTTCACTTCTTTTCTAATTTCTCAGTGTGAAAAACTAGATCACTGAGATCTTTCTTGTTTTCTGATATAGAGTTTAATGGTGTATTTCCTTCTTGGCACTGTTTTCAGTATGTGCTGTAATTTTTTACATATTTCATTTTTAATATAATTGAATCTAAAATATTTTCTATTTCACTTTTGATTTTCTCTATGACTCACAGGCTATGTAAAAATGTTGTTTAATTTTCAAATATTTGAGGGTTATCAATATATGCTTTTATTACTTCCTATCTTAATTCCATTTTGCTCACAAAAGTACTTTATATGATTTTGATTTCTTATACTTTGTGAAGATTTACTTTACGGACAAGGATATGGCCCGTCTAAATGAATATTCCATGTGTGCTTGGAAAGAATATATTTTCTGCTGTTTGGGGGTGAAATATTCTATCAATGTCAATTAGGTCAAAGCATTTCATAGTATTGTTCAGTCTTCTATATTCTCAGTGATTTTTCTCTTTATCTGTTTTATTAACTGTTGAAAAATTAATGTTGAAATATACAACAGTAATTGAGGGCTTGTAGATTTTTTCTGTCAGTTCTAATAGTTTTGCTGCATGCACTTTGATGTGTGATTGTTACATGCACAGACGTTTATGGTTGTTATATAATACTTAGTAAATTACTTTCTTTATTATTATGTACTACAACTTTTCTCCTTGGTAGAATTCCTTCTTTCAAAGTCTACTTGGTTCAATATTAATATTTTGCAAGGTATATCTTTCCTAATTATTTTACTTTTCACCTGTCTTTATATTTAAAATGTTTAAAGCACATTTCTTATCGTTAGCATACAATTGTATCTTTACTTAAAAAAAATCTTTTGATGATACTGAACACCATTTATATTTGATATAATAATAATGTAATTTTTATTAGAATGTACTATATTCCTAGTTGATATTTGTTCCTTTTGTCCTTTGCTCTTTTTTCTTCAAATTTTTTTATGACTTGTGATTAATATAAATTTATTAGTGATTCCATTTTATGTCCACTCTTAGCTTATTTGTTGTATCACATTTTCCCTTTTTTATAAATTTTAGTGATTGCTCTGTGCTATCCAATAAACATACGTAACTTGCCACAGGTTCATTCTGTCTGAAGAAATATTTTGAACATTTCTGATAATGTAATACATTTTATTAGCACTTGTTTGTCTGAATAAATTTTAATTTCCACTTTAATGTTTCAAAGATATCTTCTTCACTGGTATACAATTCTACGTTAACAGGTTTTGCTTATGTGTTTGTTTTGTGTGTTTGCTTTTTCCTTTCAACAGTTTAAAGGTGTCACTCCACTGTCTTCTGTCTTGCATAGTTTCTGACAAATCGTCTGTTATAATTTTGATTTGAGTTCATCTGTTTGGTAGTGTCTATTGTCTGGCTTCCTTCTCAGCATTGTTTTATAGATCCATACACTGTGGCCAATTTTTATAAGCTTTTCTCTTTGTATTTCAATTTGGTTAATTAAAAATATTTATTCAAGCTTACTAATTTCTTCTTTGTTTCTGTTGAATCTACTCATGAGCCTAAGGGTTTTTGCATCTGTGATTCTTTTTTTATTTATTATATTACAATTTGACTCAGTCTAATTGTTTCTATTATTATACAGAAATTTTCAATCTATACATATAGGCTGTCCATCGTTTAACTAAATCCTTTAAAAATATTAACTATAGGAATTATAAAACTCTTCTTTCAATGTAGCCACCATAATATACTCCCTGAGTTTTCTGAATTCTTTGTCTATAGAAAATGATTATTTTACCTTCCTTTATTTGAATTTTATAATTTTTGAAATCAAATACCTTATATAATGTGTAGAAGAACGTAGACTGAAGCAAACAGTATTAACACCTGCAAATACTATTCTATATGCAGTTTGTAGGAGTGTTAAGTCAATCTTGTCAGGATTTGAGCTGAGTTTGGGTTTGTGATTGCTTGTGGTTACCTTCAGTGCAATCAATGTAGGCTTCAAATTTCACTACAGATTTTCTTGCACCAGGAGCTGGGGAGCTGACAGGTTTGGTTTTTTTGTTTGTGGTCCACCTTCAGCTTTTAGCCAGCCCTGAACATCTGTGCCACAAAAGATTCTCTCTTGGAAGCTCTGTTCCTTCAAGAGCAATAGATCCATTTACTACATAGTAAGAGTTTAGAAGGTTAGTGGTGAGAGGCTGAAGAGTTCTGTGCGTTATTGTCCAACTACAGTCTCAAATGAGCTCCATGTGTCTTGGTCTTAGGAGTAGGGATTTTTAGAATTCTTGCTGCTTTTCCCCAAGGCAGGCAAATCTTGCTTTGTATGTGTGGTGGAACTTTTCTGAAAGAGTTTTCTATTTCTCCCCAATAGGAGAGCTTGAATTGTCTTTCTGGTTGTCTCTCTAGGTTCTTTACCCTACCTTTTCCTCAGCAGCAATAACTATTTTTCCCCTGTATATGACATAGTTTTATGCCCCTCCCTTAGTTCCATATGAGAGAATACAATGTGCAAGGGGTGGGGTTTCATGCTTTTCCTGAAATACAGACTGGTCCCTCCTGTATCTATCAGGGTTCAAACAGAGAAATAGAACCACGAATACATAAATCCAGATTCATTACAGGAATGTGACCTTAATCCATTGTGGGAGATTTTGTCTTTGCATCAAATGCTGGAGCTGGAAATCTATAGGCCAAGCAGTTGGGAAGGGAAGATGGATGAAAAGTACAGAGATCAAGAACATGTTGGAATCCCAACCACAGGCCAGAGTCTCAATAGGATAAAATAAAACCCTGTCCGTTTTTGTTGCTCTTGAACTTGATGATTTGAGTGTCCTACAGAAGCTGAGCCATTCTTCCCAAAGCTAAGTACACACCTGGCACAGGGTCAGAGAAGCTGAAGGATCCAGGGAAAAATAAGGAAACTTCCTGCCGCAAAGGTACATTAGCCTAATAATAATGTGGGTGAGTTGCAAAACCACTGCTGACTTTCTTCCTCTCTCTTAATCTCTTAATAATGCCTCCTGCCACCCTCTTTAACTGGAAACAGTAACAGTAATTCAAGGAAATGTAATTTACCTTGGCCGAGGTGATACAATATAAAGCCTCCACATCCTCCTCTATTTCTGCACTTCTCTGATCTTCCACCCTACCTTTAGTCTTATTATATGTACTCAGTGTCATTTCTCAGGGTCATAAAAAGAGTCTGGAAGTAAGTATAAATGGCACTTGTGTCAGGAGATCCCAGGAATTCTATACTGCCATGGTAGCTCACACTGGCTTTGTGATTCTGTAGCTCATATAGGTTTCTCTCTTTATGAGGTTGAGAGTGGTACTGTTTCAAAATTTATACACACTAGGCAGAAGCAGAACATCCAGTCTCCAGATATTGTCTCACTAGTTCCCAAATTCAACTGTTTTGGATATGGTGTCAAATTATTTAAAATATATTTTCTTCTCCTTTTTGTAGGGGCTCCCTGGAGTATCTTTCCTATTGGATACAAGTTTGGGTTTGAAACATTTATCAAAGTGGTATAAGATGTAACCCTGCCTATTTTTAAATAAAGAAAGTATCTTGTCATATATAAGAGGGTGCAATAAAGACTTTAATTAACGACAGTTCAACAATTCCTATAAGGAAAAAAATGGATGGTAGTTTAAGTTGAAAACAAATTCAACCGATGTGACTGTGAAAATAAACCAATGTGTGTTCCAGTCACCTTAACAGAAGAATGTTGTCAGGAATAGATATTGACAATTGGGAATGAGTTAAAGAACAGGTGAACAGAAGGCCTAAAAACAATGCCTTAGGAAAAATAATTATGGTAATTAAGAATATGATCCTTTGGGAAAAAGAGGCTTGGGAGAATCTCAAATATATGAAGCTTGTCATAAGGAAGACAATCTGTTCCGTCTAACTCCATGGGAGAGAAAAATGATTAAAGAATAGTATTTACAATGAGGTGAGTGTTGATTCAGTATCAGAACTAAAAATATCAATTAAAGTAGGCTAACTTGTGAAATAGTGCAATACCGCTGGAAATGTTCTGGCAAAATTTGAATGCTTTCTGCTTCAGTTATTCAGCCTGGAGTAGGATAGCAGCTTAATAGATATTTATGTGAGAATGGCCTGGAACATGTTTTAGAAATACACAAACCTGAATACCTAATAAGAGATACTGATTTAAATAAGTCTAGGGAGGTTACCAAAAACTGTATCTTAAATTTTCTAAAGAGATTCTGAGAGCCTTTCCATGCAACTCTCTGGAATATGCAGCTAGGAGAAATAGGTAAGACATGGGTTAGTGGTTCTAAAATCTGCCTTCACAATAGGATAAATCAGAAAGTTAATCAAATATACTGTTAGTGCTTTATATCCTAGAGATTCTGATTCAATAGAGGTAGAATTGGGCTTGGGCATCAATATATTATTATTATTATTATTATTATTGAGATGGAGTTCTGCTCTTGTTGCCCAGGCTGGAGTGCAATGGCACGATCTCAGATCACTGCAACCTTTGCCTCCCTGATTCAAGCAATTCTCCTGCCTCAGCCTCCAGTGTAGCTAGGATTACAGGCACCTGCCATCACACTCGGCTAAATTTTTTGTATTTTTAGTAGAAACGGGGTTTCACCAGGTTGGCCAGGCGGTCCCAAACTCCTGACCTCAGGTAATCCACCTGTCTCAGCCTCCCAAAGTGCTAGGATTACAGGCATGAGCCACCGTGCCCGGTGGGCATCAGTATTTTTTAAAATCTTTTTAGATGAATCTAAAATACTGTCAAGGTCAAGAATCAGCAGACCAAATAATCTCCAGGATCAAATAAAACTCCCTAATTCTGGGATCTTTTAAGTAGACTGAATTTTTGTTTTTAAAATCCAAAGATATAACTGCATTCTGTTCAACACATTCTTCTTCTGAGGTTGGTAAGCATAAAGGAAAATCAATAAAACCATCTTGCTTTGACCTATTTTCTGCAATTGTCCTTTTCCAAAATTGCTCTTCCATTTACTTAGCTGAGTAACAATTACTGCCCCAATTCATCCAATTCTGTAATTCTTAATGGCTGCTCTAATCCTAAGTTTCCTTTATCCCTGTGAAGCATACTCTTTATCTGGTTGAATGTACCAGTAGTAACAGCATTCTGTGTGGCTGAGTCATTAACCACTAAGCATTTCCAAACTTTCATTTATGTATCAGTTATAAATCCTTTTATCTTGAGCAAACAGAGATACTTCTAGAAGATACACTTCATGATAAAGACATATTTCTCAACTATATTAAAGACTCACAAGTGGATTTATAATTTTTACCCAACTTCTGAACATTTCAACTGTCACAAATCGCTAATGATCTACCGTCCCACTTATTCTCTGTGGTTACCTCCTGCTACTTTTCCCATCATTTACTCTACTCCAGGTGCATGGGCATTCTTGCAGTTCCTCTTGTTTACCCAGAACACTCTTCCTCTCTAAAGTCTTTGCTCATGTGGTTCTTTCTGCCTGATTCATATTTATTAAAGAACTACATAATACCCTTTAATGCTTTTCTTTGTAATTATATGTGACCCAGTTAGTGATTCCTTCCCTGAGCAATCTATGTAAAACATAATTCTCTTCTCGCTATCCCTCTTACTCTCTGTATTTTCCTTCACAGCACTCATGACTTCTACTGTGACTTTAATTAATTAATTAATTTCTCTCTATCATCCTCTAACTAGTAGATAAGCTCCAACGAAGGCCGGATTCAGTAGGTTTTGATTGCTGGTTAATCCCCAATGTTCATATCAGTGCCTTACACACGGTAAATGCTCAGTAAATATTTGTGGCATGAATGAATAAGTGAGAGAATGAATAATGAAAAAATTTCAGTCTGGGAGTTTATGATTTGCCAGTCCATCAAGGACTAGTATTTGAGCTAGGTCTGGAGTGTTCAGGACACCTCTTTTTCTCTGTACCAATGTCACAATGAGAGAAGAGTCAGTATGAGGAGCAGTAAAGGGATTTGAAAGTTAGAGTAGAGCTTTAGATTTTTCAATATTTTAGTAATGGTTGTGAAGCTGTGTACTGGTTAATTTAACTCATAATAGAATACACAAGAGAGTCATGGTGGAAAAATATGGAAGCATGCAAAACTACAAGTAATAGGAGATGTAATTTTCAGACTACGCACCACAAAGGTGCATGCTGTGTGGTGCTAGACTTTCAAGGTAGAATATTATCTTGGTTATCACAAAGTATTTCCCTAAAGCAATAAACATAGTAATTCAATTATCTGTTCCGTTTAATTACTGGGTAATATGCTTAATTGATATACTATAATTCCAGTCCTGTTAATGTAACAAATCTCTGGTGTAAAATAATTTTAACAATCAACATAAAAATAGTGAGCACATTAGTGTAATTTTATATTCTGCATAAACCTTTCAGTTTAGCTAAACCTATAATTAAAGCTTATATTACAAATATGAATGGTTTGTATACATAAGTGGTTTGCATTAAAACAGCTACACTTACAAATACATTGTAAAGATATATTTATCCGGGAAATGAACTTGACTTCAACTTTCTCTGGAGAACACAATTCAAATAAAAATGTTTGAGCCAGAGTGTCTCTATCTGTTTATGGATTTTTTTAAACATTGCTACTGTACATGTAACGTATTTGCCAATGCTAGTTAACCCTTGTTAGTTTCTAGCATCTCTCCTAACTCTTTTCCATAACCCTTTGTTAAAAGCATTGGCCTTAGTCAAATGCTTTGCCATTCTCTATATGATAAAGTAATACATCAACTCTTATAAAGTTATATATCAACTCTTATAAAACAAGAATTTCTTGTTTTGACTCATTACCAAATTTTGTTTCAATTAGACATATAAAAATTTTATATACATAAAGACAATTGACATGGCCAAATAAATATATAATCAACTATTCCTGAGTATATCTAAGCCAAGCATACTTGAAATGCAATGTAGTGGTGTAGATAAAAAAAGTAGAACTATGTTGGACCTTACTTTGTGAACTAAATTTAAAATCATTTTTGTATTAAATAAGTCAAGCACATTAATATTTATGTATGTATGTATGTATGTATGTATGTATGTATTTATTTATTTATTTATTTTTGAGGCAGAGTCTCGCTCTGTCGCCCAGGCTGGAGGGCAGTGGCGCAATCTCGGCTCACTGCAAGCTCCGCCTCCCGGGTTCACGCCATTCTCTCGCCTCAGCCTCGTGAGTAGCTGGGACTACAGGCGCCCACCACCGCGCCCGGCTCATTTTTTGTATTTTTAGTAGAGACGGGGTTTCACCGTGGTCTCGATCTCCTGACCTTGTGATCCGCCCACCTCGGCCTCCCAAATTGCTGGGATTACAAGCGTGAGCCACCGCGCCCGGCCACATTAATATTTATTAATATAAGTTATATGCTTGGTCTCAATTCTGTCATATTTTAAAATCAGCATTATTATATTTAAAAAAAGAAAAGAAAGAGGAAGAAGAAGAGGAGGACATTGAAAATGTGAATTCCCAATATACATTGGAGCAAAGGTGAGAAAGTGATGAATTATAATACAATATCCAGTGCAAAGAGACACAGATATATACATATATTGATAAAGGGGCGGAAATGAGTCAGTTGCAGGACATGGAAACTAAAAACCCTGTTTTAAGTCCTACCGCAACTTTAATTTTTCTAAACCTCAGTCTATTCATCTGTAAAATGGTATTAACAGTATTTGTGCTACATGCATTACTAGGCTATTTTTAGAGTTCAGTAGGAATTGAATAATGAAAGGCTTTATGGCTATAAATCCTGAGAAGGCTACTGAATTGGCTGTTTGATATTCTCTCCCTCGGAATTCATCTCAACTTAACCAGTCCTTCAACAGGCACAGGGAATCAAATTTTACAAAAGATGGACTGTGTCATGGCAACGTATATGGCTTGAATCCTGATCTTGTCTTCCCTCAAGATGCATGACTGTTCCCTGCATTCACATTTCAAACTGCAGCCCGTTTCAAGCCTTCTATGTCTCTACAGTATACATCAGATAGTTTTCTTCAAATCATTTTCTAAGCCTATTTTCAGTCTTCAAGAAGATACCTAATGTCCTACAAATTGCATGCATTAGTTTAAGTTAATACAGCTTATTTTTGAGAAAAGTTGTAGGTCTACAGAAAAATGGAGCAGAAAGCACCAAGTTTTTATAATCTCCCACCCCACAACATACACAATTTCCCCTATTATTAATATATTGCATTAGTGTGGTGCATTTGTTATAAGTGATTAAGCAATATTGATACATTTCATTAAATAAGTTCTATAGTGTGCATTAGAAGTCACTAGTGATGTACATTCTATGGGTTTTGACAAATGTATAATGACATGTATCCACCCTTATAATACCACAGAGAATAATTTCACTATCCCCCTAATCTTCTGTGTTCCACTTATTTATTTCTGCCTTCCTCTCTCCCCGTACCCCACACACTTGGCAATCACTTATTTTATTTTTTTACTGTCTCTATACAGTTTTCTCTTTCCCAGAATATTACATAGCTACAATCATATAGTATGTAGAGCTTTCACTTTATCTTTTTTCACTTAGTAATAGACACTTAGGTTTTCTCTATGTTCTTTTATGGCTTGATAACTCCTTTCTCTTTAATGCTAAATAACAGTCCATTGCTTGCATACATAACAGGTTATTTATTCATTCACTTATTGAAAGACATCTTAGTTGCTTCCATTTTTTGGGCAGTTATAAATACAGCTGCTATAAATGTTTATATGCAGGTCATTGTGTGGGCATAAATTTTAAGTCATTTGGGTAAATATCACAGAGTGAATTGCTGGATCATGTGGTAAAACTGTTTAGCTTTGTAAGAAACTTCCAAACTGTTTTCCAAAGCAGCTGTACTATTCTGCAATCACCAGCAACGAGTGGAAGTTCTTTTCGCTCTACATTCTTGTCAGCATTTGGTGTTGTCAGTGTTCTGAATTTAAGTCATTCTAAAAGGTGTGTAGAGGTGCCTCGTTTTTTGAATTTTCAGTTTCCTAATGGAATATAATGTGGAACATCTGTTTATCCTTGTTTTGCTTGCCATCTACTTATCTTCTTTGATGAGATGTCTCTTCAGATCTTTTGCCTATTTATTTATTGGGTTGTTTGTTTACTATTGTTGAATTTTAAGAGTTCTTTGTACATTTTGGATAATAGTCCTTTTTCAGGTATGTGTTTTGCAAATAAATATTTTATCTCATTCTGTGCCTTCTTTTTTTAAAGCTCTTAATTCATTGACTTTTTACTCAGAAAAAGCACTAGCCTTTAAGTGAAATATCAAAAGTGAAAAATATATTGACTGTGTCAGGCATTGTGCAAAAAACATAATGCTGAATAAGACAATCCTTTTATTCAACAAGCTCAGTAAACAAAGAAAGAGATAGAAAAAAAATCCCAAAATGTGATTACTGCATAATGTGCGTTACAACAAGGATGATAAACAGGGTATATTCAGGGTGAACATAATAGCTCATGGAGAATCAGGCAAGGATTCCTGGAGGAGGTGCCTTCAGATCTGAAATCTGAAATATGTTTAATAATAGGTCAGGAGTAGACTTTGCAGAAAATGCATGTGTTATGAGGCAAAACATTAAAAAGAGAAACAACATGGGTTGGAAAGGGTGCCACTTGCCTTTTGGTATTTGAGTCAGGGAATGGTGAGCAATGAGATTGGAGGGCTGAGATGGAAATAGATTGTGGTGAACCTCATATTCCCAATTAGAGAGACTGAACTTTATCCAAGAGGTGTCTGGGAGTATTTAGAGAAAACGAAACCCTAAGTAAAATTGGGAGTTCTCCTATCAAGAAAGAAAGGCAGAGAGAATAAAGCATAGATGACCCCTTCCTCTGTTTATGTTGCTATACAAGAAAGCCTAAATCTGGGTAATTTATAAAGAAAAGAGCTTTATTTGGCTCATGATTCTGCTGACTATACAGGAACCACAGCACCAACACCTGCTTCTGATGAGGGTCTTGGACTGCTTCCGTTCATGGCACAAGGTGAATGACAGCCAGTGTGTAAAGATCACATGGCAAGAGAGAGGAAAAGTGGGAATCCACCGCCATGACCCAAACACCTTTCACCAGGACCCACCTCCAACTTTGGGGAACAAATTCTATGTGAGATTTGGCGGAGACAAATGTCCACACCATACCAGATAACTGGTAACATCTGCCACTATGCTTCTGTTAAGGAAAAAGGCAAGATAAAAAAAAAATAGTTTGTGTCTTAAGGGATATGAGTAAGTTCACCAGCAAAGCATGGATGCTTAATCTGGTAAACAATAATAAAAGGAAAGGAAAAGTAAGCATTCATATGCAACTGAAAACTTGTGGAAAAGGCAACAAGTTTAGTTTAGAAAAAGGATGGCTTTTCCTCTCTAGCTTTCTGAAAAAAGCCTACTGGCTAATTAGCACAAACATGCATTGATTTTAATATCCAGCTCTGTCCATGATTTGACTATATAATGATCATAGTAGAAATTCTTCTTCCTTATCATTTTATATTATTTTACAAAGCTCAAAGTTAATGCCAGAAAATATTTCTTCAGGGCTCCACAATGGTTAAAATGGAAGAGAGAAATTTGCATTTAAAAATTTCAAGACACTTCTGCCAAAGCTCACCTTCACCGAGTAGCTCATTTACCTCAAGATTATTTATTTAAAGAAAATTGTGCTTGAGAGCATCAGAATTATAATGTGGTCTCATTAAAAACCTCAGCATAGCTAAACTCCCACTGAGGATAGAGGAAACTGGAAGAGGCAATGCTTTTATTCTAACCACAAGAAAACAACAAAATCACAAGTTTTCTTGAACCCATCAGAAAATTGGCGTTACATGACAATCAAACAGACTAAAAACTGAGGAAAGATAGGATTTCCCTAAATGAGACAGGACATGAGCCCAGGATTACTTGGCAGAACACTAGAGGAAGACATGCCAGTTGGGCAACAAACCAGTAAGGATTCAGCTCCATGTTCCCCAGATTTCTAAAGGGCAAGAAGAGGCTCATTAAGAGCATGATGCCACATCATTATGTGGCTCTCTGGGAGTCACAGACACAGGGGAACTTAACTCACATTCACAAGCTCTTCTTCATGAACCTCCACTGGGTGCTTGCCAAAATGACTGGGACCAGGCGAAGAGGCTCTGGTGGTGTGGTACATGCCCAGCAAGACAGTTTCTTATAAAGTTAAACATATACCTGAACTACAATTGAGCAATCCAACTTCTCTTAAGTATTTACCCACGAGAGAGAAACCCTTTTATTTATACACGGTCTTATATGTGAATCTTTATAGTGGTGTTAGTCATAACTACCCAAAACCAGAAACACTGTAAATATCCTAAATAGTAAATGGACAAACAAACTGATGCATCCGTACAATGGGATGCTAGTCAGCAACAAAAAGAACTAAACTTTTGTTGTACTCTGCAGCATGGATGAATCTCACATTCATTATACTAAGGACAAGAAGGCAGAATGGAAAGGTTACATACTAAAATAATTTCGTTTACATTACATACTGGAAAGACAAAAGTATAGAAGTGGAAAAATAAATCAGTGCCTTCCATACACTGGGGTGGGGTTATGATTTGGTTGCAAGGGAGCATGAATGAAGTTTTGGGGTGATGAAATTAAACTATTCTATATTTTGGTTGTGCTGGTGGCTACACAAATGCATGCTTTTGCCAAAATCAAGAACTGTGCCCCCAGATGAGTGAATTTTACTGTATGTAAGTTATGCAAAAATAGAAATAAAATAATATAATAAAGACTCATCTTCTTTGAAAACAAATTGCAACTGTACCTAGTTTGAGTGAAAGGAGAAGTATGCAAAGTAATTTTAGTTTTAGAGGTCAACCAAGCTCCAGATTTACAGTTCTAATCATCATTCTTCTCTTTTCTTTAAAACTGAGCCATAAGTGGCTAAGCAGTCTATTTGGAAAGCCCAATTCAAAATAGCAAGTTGAACTGGTTGGGAGTGCAATTTGGGCCTATATGTTTAAATTTGCAGCAATACTCTAGAAATACTATGAAAAAATAGAAAATACTGTGAACAAAATATTACATATTACTTTTAATTAAAGGAATCAGAATTCTATATTGTTTTTAATTAGCCTTTTATTTTCAGGACAAATAAAGACCTGCAATAAATGCTGCTCCCATGTAATTAAAAAAAATGTTGTTGTTGTAAGATCACATACGATTCAAGCCAGATAGGTTATATTTGTGTGTGTGCACGTGTGTGTTTGTGATTAGTTTACATTTTCATGAACCGTTAACTGTGACAATACCTCTACTACAGGTTAAATTTGCCGGCAAATGCAAAACTAGGCAGTGCTCTTAGTCACCTCAAAAATAGACACATATGCCATCTCCAGTTTTCTCTTCATTATTATTTGCATGAAGGCAATGCAACTGGGCCTGTTGTTTTGAGTGACAAAAAAAAAAATAAAGATTTAAATTATGTGGTTTTTGTTCAAACACTGCAGAAAATAATAAATATATTTGTTCCTAGTCTGGCACAAGGAAATGCTATTGACCACCTGAAATCACAGATGTCATACGGGGCCCAATTGCTTTCTCCACAGTGCATGGACTACTTGGCAGACTCTTTCAGGAGCAGCTGGTGAAACTAGTAGCTCTTGAACTGCCTTGAGGGCCGTCATATGCCTTGGTGGTTGTTGAATTAATGATCCTCTCAGCTCTCCTGACCCCAAATTCTTTCCTGAGTTTATCAAGCTAAATAAATAAATAAATGAATTAACATAAAATAAATGTGAAATCATTTTACAATTTCAGTGGTCTCATGAACTTAAATGGCAATCATTTCCAGAGTCAATAGTTCATTATTGAATAAAATAAAGCAAGTAACTGAAAGTGAACAGTTAACTTGCTATTTAATTTAATCTGGAAAATTTCTTAGTTGCTCATTTATGAAGCATGCATTATATGCCAGATATTTTAGTGGGCACTGAGTATACATCAATGAACAAGGTACAGATCTTGCACTCAAGAACTCAAAGTCTGATATGCAAGACAGACGTGTATCAAGATTGGCATATTGCCATCCAGTGGTTTTAGAGGTGCATGAACAAGAAATTATGAAATACAAGAAAGAAGCAATTTAGTCTGCTTCAAGGCATTGACTAAAGTTTAAAGTTTCACAGAGGTTGAATACCATTGATCTAAGTTTTAAAGAATACATATAAATTTGCTACATGGAGAAAAATAAAAAAGACATTTCAAGACAAAGAAATACTCTAGCACGTATGAAAATAAGCATATGGGAAAGGACATTGTGTTCAAGGAAAATGGTGTGATATTAGGAATGGCAAAGAAGAATGAATTGTAGAAGGTCACAGGATATCAGAACAAAGAGTTAGACATGGATTAAACTGAGACATGTTGTGTATGCTTATTCTAAACATTACTTTTTTTTTTTTTTTTTGCAAGACATAGAGAATCCTAAATGGAGAAACTGAAGTAAAGATAAATCTCTTAAGACAGAAGGATAGAAGACAGTAGAGCTACACCTCACATGTACTGAAAATCCCACAGGAATCTGGGTGTTCTATTCTTTTCTCAGTGACCACAGTTTCTCATCTCTGTTTCTCTCTGGGATTATTCCATTATTCTCTTCTAATAGACCCACTTCCTTTACATCCTCATTATTTCTTGACATGATCTTAAAATAAGCAACTCAATTCTGAAATCTAAATGAACCTTTATCTCCGGTCTAGCCAGCTGGGTGATTTTTCCTTTCACTCCACTATTTGTTCCTATAGGATGCAATATATACAGTTTATTTGTCATTTCCCATTGATTTGAAATCCTTGAGGTAGTCTTTCAGCTCATAGATTTCTTTTTCTTTTCTTTGGCTGTTTCTGTCTCCATTCTCTCTCCTGAACAACCATTAGACACTGCTAGAAACGCTGAATCAATTATCTGTACATATTAGCTCCTTTTTTTTTTTTTACATCATATATCTTTGTCATTTGAATTTTATTTTGAGATAATTGCTTAGGTCAGTTTCCTATTGCCTCATTTTATATTTTTGCTGTGACCATCCTGTTAAACATATCTATTGAGGTGAGACATGTCTCCTTTTTTAAAAAATGAGCAGTAGTCAGGTTAGATTATGTTATTCTGTGGTAATAAATTAACCCTAGAATGCATAATTTATTGTTGACTCAATAATTTGATACCAATCAGGAAAACTTCCTCTACTTTTTGGGCTATGAAATGAAAAGTTGTAGACTTCAAGGTCAAAATGGAGCAGAGAAGAGGCTGAATGAAAGCATCAGCTATTATTAAAGGCCAGGTGTACATTATTTTCACTCACATCCCATTGTCTATAACTCACACACTCAACCTAACTGCCAGGAAATTTAGAGAATGAATTCAGAAAAAGGAAAAAGAAAAAAATATTTGATTTTTTAAAAAACACATAGTTTTGTCTCTGTCAAAATTTTAATCTCCAAGATGTCTATATATGATGTCATTGGGAAAATTGCTTAGATATTACTTACATTTATCTAACATTCTGTTTTCTTGTATTGAATATATTTTCTTGTATTGAATATTATAGTATCTGCTATAGCAATTGGTCCCAAGACCATAATTGATATTCACAGTCTCCCTTTTCTAGTGCCTATTCTAGATTACCCTCATCCTCAGCCAACAATTCTGCCAATCTAAGGGCCGTATTTTCACCTTTGGTGGGATAACTCAGATCCTCACCCTGCTCATCATGATCTTTCCAATCATGCTTGCCACAATTATTTATCTGTATTTATCATGATGCATGAGAGAAAGAAGAGGAATCTCAGTAAACCCCTGAGTTTCAGACACATTCCTACCTACCCCAATAATATAGGAGCAATCCTATGGCCTCCATATAATGAGTCAATTACTTCTGCTAGAATAAAAATGTTTCTTTGCCTGCATAAGAGTAGCATAAGAGTGCACAAAATGGCCTATAGTAAATAGACCTGTAGGCTTTATGGAGCCATTTTCTGTCCACTGGTAGAGTCACCCTTTCCCTAAAACTAGGAGTCTATTCATGCAGAGCCAGATCTTCAGAAGAAAGAAACTAAATATTACCCAAGTGGGTCAATGGCCATGAGACTGTTCTACTCCTACCTTCTTCTCTGAGAGACATCTATTCTATCCATTGAGGATTCAGCACCATCTAATAGCTGTTGGCCTAAAATATATGCTGTCTCTTATAGAAAATTACTCTAGTTCCACAAGGATTCGCCCCCAAAGCTTAATTCAGATATATATATATATATGTGTGTGTGTGTGTGTGTGTGTGTGTGTGTGTGTATATTTTTTTTTTTTTTTTTTTTTTTGAGATAATTCTTGCTCTGTTGCCCAGGCTGTAGTGAGATCTTGGTTCACTGCAACCTCCGCCTCCCAGGTTCAAGCAATTCTTCTGCCTTAGCCTCCCGAGTAGCTGGGATTACAGGTGAATGCCACCATGTTCGGCTAATTTTTGTACTTTTTTTTTTTTTTTTTTTTTTAGTAGAGACAGGGTTTCACCATGTTAGCCAGGCTGGTCTCAAACTCCTGATCTTGTGATCCACCCGTCTCAGCCTCCCAAAGTGCTGGGATTATAGGTGTGAGCCACCGTGCCCAGTCAATTCAGATGTATCTTTTATAAGATTGTTCTAACATACTAACAGAAAACAGTTTCTAGACAATACAGTATAACATAGAATCAGTGGTCTCATGGCCCTATATTATTATACTTTGCTGAAATAGGCCCATTAGCCCAAGATCATATTATAAAAATCCCATGATCAGTGTGTGAACCTGGGATAGTGAAGCTGGCTAATACAGAGAAGACAAATGCATACCAATAAGGCACACTAATCTCAGTAAAGACAAAGCACTTCCTACTTTTAAGTGAAGACATCTGATGTAATCAACTTGCCACTGAGAGCTGGTTACTGTCCTCAAGGAACTATGCCATATTGAGGGCCCCGTGTCGGTCTCCAGTGCTGACAGGACATGTATTCGTCATTAACAACAGCTATCCCAATCTTGGTAAGAGGAAGCCCACGATGTTGTGCCTATGCCCAGTCTTGATCCCTGCCACCATAACTAGCCCATTCATTGAACTATTTTGGAGGTAGTGAAGTAGTCAAGGAAAAACGCTGCCTCCCTCACTCTCACTGGAAAATTCATTATATCCATTTGGTTCTTTGGTGCTTCCTCTACAGTATTTGCTTTCTTTCAAGTGTTACATTTGCTATCTTGTGTTGTATAACAGATTATTCTCAAAACTTAGCTGCTTAAAACACCATTTGTTGTTTTAAAGTTTATGTGGGGCAAGTAAGCTGCCATGTTGAGAGTTTTCCTACTGAGAGGCCCATGTGGCAAGGAACTGATGTCCCCGGCCAACAGCCAGCAAGCATCCAAGGCCTGCCAGCAGCCACATGGCCACTTCTTCCTGCAGACCTAGACATTTTAGTGGGATGTGGATGTCCAAGGTTTTAGAGAATATCTTATGTTCCTATCTCATATTTAATAATATAAGAATATTAAGAACATAAGAATACCACTCTTACGTTCCTATCTCATATTTTAGTGTCTCACTCTTTATCACATCTTTACATTTAATATAAGACTTTTTGGGGCTATGAATTCAACTCTATGTCTATCATATCAGATTCCAGTCTAATTTTTAGCTCAATCTCCTAGCTACCTGCAGGAGGCAATTATTCTGTTGTATTTAATTCCATAGATATCTGTTGTTTCCACATCTTACTCTAAGTTGCTCATTATCTGACCCAAGCCTATCCTTTTTCCTATTAATGCTTTATTGCCAGTTAATCCACAAACCACACAGGCTTTAAATACCATGGTCCTCATCTCTCTTAAATGCTTGATAGTTTTTATAAGCCAACTGGAGTGGGCAGAATAATATTCCTCCAAAGATGTCCACATATTAACCCCTACAACCTACAAATTTGTTAGTTCACATGGCAAAAGGGAATGTGTGTGAGTGTGTGTGTGTGTGTGTGTGTGTGTGTGTGTAAGTGGTAAGGTTATTTTGGATTATTGGGTTGAACCCAATCTAATCACATAGGTCCTTAAAAGCAGATAGCCCTTCCCAGTTGTGGTTAGACAGAAATGTGACTATGGGAGAATGGTCTGAGACAGACAACATTATTTGTTTTGAAGATAGAAGAAAGCCACCAGCCAAGAAATAGAGGTGGCCTTTAAAAGATGAAAATGCCAAGAAAATAAATGATCTCCAAGAGCTTTTAGAGGGAACACAGACTTCTCAACACCTGATATGAGTCTAATGAGACCTATGCTGAATTTCTAACCTATTGAACGCTAAGATAATAAATTTGTGTTGTTTCAAGCCACTAAATTTGTGGTAATGTAAGGCAGAAAGAGAAAACCAATAACTCTGCTGCCATTTCACACTGATTTGGCCCCAGTTTTCCCTGAGAGCATTAGTAATTCTCTAACCACTTCAGTAGAATCAGTGGTGATACATGCTTAGAAACTGGTTCATTGTTAGTATCTCACCCTGAGGATCTATCTGACTACTTCTAGTGTATAACTATCAATATTTCTGGTTTCCTAGAAGCAGATCTTTAAAAAATAATTAAAGTGCAAAAATGTATTTGGGAAGTGATTCCAAGAAACATTATTGGAGAGAAGATAAGTAATATAATGAATGGAAGAAAGCCAATAAAAAGTGTTTACAGCTGTGGGCACCTGAAGCTTAACCCAATGGAAGAATTCAGGAAAGCAGGTGAATTCTACATACTTGAGAATTATCCCATCCAGGGGACAAGGGAAATGGAGCGAGGATTCAGATATTCTCATTATCTATTGTTTGAGGGATGGATGATCCCAAGGGCCATTCCTTCACCAGTGCTTCTGGCCTATCCCCTGAGAAGGCATAACAGACTCTGGTGGTCACAGAGTACCCTGTCACAAAGAATCAGAGGTGCTGGCAGTTGGAAATTGGGTCAGAGTGCAGGGAAATGGTAAGTGCCGAGGAGATGGATGGATCACTTAGAGTATCTGTTGTGATCATCAATTCATATTTATTCTACTACAAGATATCTATCACATCTGCTATGTAATACCCATGCCCTTTGCTACTGTCCTATTTAGTATGCTTGTCACATCTCATCTGGGCTCCTCTAATGAATTAGTAATTCTTTACCCCGATTCTACTGTCTTTCTTCTCCCCTACTTCACTGCAGTTTTCATAACACAAATCTAATTATGCTGTTTGTATTCTCACAATTTTTAAATGTACCCTCAATTTGTATTATTCCATCCAAGGATTTTTAATCTGGCTTGAAAACTCTCAGGATGTTACACCACTTTTTTCTCTATTTCTTTTGTATCAGGTACATCTATATATGTATACATTATGTCAAACATTAGATGTACATTATGGCATCAAACTTATTTTTCTGGTCCTACTTTCTATCCCTGAGCGATTCTCCTTTTCTCCAACATACAACAGGCTTTCCACTCTCCCATCTCTTTGCTCCTACTGTTTTTTTATGACCCAATTTGTCTTATACCTCAAGGCCCAGCTCACCTGTCATCTCCTTTGTAATAATTTTCTAATTTCCTAGATAGAATGAATTATTCCTATGCCAGTTCTTCCATAGTATTGCTTATTCTTCTATGTGTCTGACTTATATTAAGCTCTTGTCTCTCATCTCTCCCAATAAATTTTGGGCTTTTTTTGGTCATGCTTCCAACTAAATGCTTTATACATAGTAGACATCTAGCAAACAGGTCTTTGATAGCAATCAATGAGAATCAAATTAACTGGTGTACAGAAAGGGGTGAGATGTGGTGTTAGGGTTTATGATTGTCATTTCATAAGAATAATATCCAATCAACCACTCTCAGGATTAAATATATTTATCTTTAGCAATTTTTTGAAACATGCTACCAAAGACAATAAATTAAAATAAATAAATATTAGGATGATAAATTTTCTCATAACCCAATTCTTATTTTCTTCTTTCATTTTATTTCAGGCACTGCATAGGAGTTTGATTTACCTTATTCTTAAAGTCCTTCAAGAAAGAGAATTTTTTGAGTGTGATACAAATGGAAGCCAATTATCCTATTGCAAAAAAAAAGAAAAAAAAAGTTACTGAATTGCTTCTAAAGTGTTGGCTGGCATCCAACCTCGGTGACTGGCTTGGCTCAAATATTGCATAGTCCATAATCTGCCTTACATTTTGAAATAGCATTAGAAAACAAGATGGAACAAAAACCTAAAAGGGGACAGCAACAAGCAACAAAAATAATTTAATGGATAGAATTAAGCCCATGTGAGAAAAGGTTAATGGAGTAAGAGTTGTTTATTAAAAGAAAAAAAATAAGGGAAACTCTAGAGTGACTAATTAACTATCTACAATATATTAAAGCATATCCATTAAGTGAGAATGCTGACCAGTTGAGCTCCATCTGAATAACACAAAATGAGAAGTAAATTTCTCTGATAATGTTTTTAGTTATAAGTTGAATATGATTGATTGCTAGAATGATTCATTTTTCAGATAAACTAGAAATGCACATTTAGGCATGTGATGCCTAGAGAACTTTCAGTATTGCTTTTCAATGAATATATTAGACATTTACCTGCCTAGAGATGTAAGAATGGACCCAATGTCCTTCAAATTTTAAATTTTATTTTTATAAAAGTTAATTTGGATCTGATATCAGATCTCCAAGGTCATAGTGGGATAAGGCATTGAGCTACTAATAATTTCATAAATGATTTGGTATGAACAATGATAGTAAAAACATCAGGACACATTGGCCAACACTTGAATTTTAGATCGCCTCTTCATGGAACTTCTAAGCAGAGTTTAAGGTATTTTGAGGCTGTTTACGTTAGAACATCATAAATGCAAACAGTTGGTTTATTTTATTAGTAATCTGTAAATTTTATGTGCACAGATATTAAGTAGTTCAGATGTAATTGTGAAGATAATACCCCGCTGAAAGATAAGAAGTAGCTACGGCAGGATGCCTGCTGGATGGTAAGTATGTAGGAAACTGCCAAGAAGAGCAAATCATCTCCAATTTATTTTGAACTGTGATTATTTAGAGAGTAGAGGAAGGCAGGAAATAAAATACCTCCCAGTAAGAAGCAAGCTATGAGAATACTAGCAGAGTGATTACATCAGCAAAATTTGGCAAACAATCTTTTAAAAAATAATTTATTTGAAAAAATTCTTCAAGCAACAGGGACAATGAGTATCATGGGGGCATTAGAAACTGCAGAGTAACTGTAGGATAATGTGATATTGTAGGTTATTGTAATTTGCACATTGCATAGCAATGTGTATATGAGTGGGTGTGCATTTATTTTTATGTGACAAAAGGAAAGGGAGATTTATATCTACCCTATGTTTATTATACAAACTACTTTCTATTTTACACGTTGAATGAATCTTTTACCCATGCTGATTTTGTAATAGCATGCATAAGTCATTTGGAAATTTTGGTAACTGAATTAAGATCTTCCTAAAGCTTGATATATTCTTTTATATAACACACAAAAAAAACCCACATTTCTTAATATTACTACAAATACCAACAGAAACACCAAGTCCTGGGAAGTTCTCAAATTCATGGTGGCAATAAAATTTTTCCAAAATTTTACTTTTGTTTGAAAGCTTAAATTGTATTCCATTATTATACTATCAGTTTTCTGAAGTGACAGATTTGCTTTATATTTTCTTAAAGAAAATATTGGTAAAACATCCAAGCTTCAATATCCATAGTTTGTGAGTCTGTTGAAACTTTAAGTGAAATAGAATAAAAGGACTAGTTCAGGTAGCCACTGAAACATTCACACAATGGCTTTATGTAGAGACAAATATACTTTGGTGTGCAGCAGAAGCGCTTTCGGCAAATTTCCCATTTTGTTACAGAATATTAAAATGGCATGTACTCAAGGGTCAAGATTTAATATTAATCAATTTCATTGCTTTATCAAGGACACTCATAAGTAAAAAATGCATTCGTGTGTGTGTGTGTGTGTGTTACATGACACTGAAGAATGCAGTGACCACAAATAGAATTTGTTGCCACTATCTTGATTTGTGGTAAGTCCCCAGCAGTTTTACTCGCTGTAGTTTTTGCACTGTCAGTGAACATGACAGCACAGTAAAAAAAAAAAAAAAAAAAAAAAAAAAAAGAAAGAGACGATGTCTCAATGATATTATGACTGTGACCTTGTGGAGTCCCTGAATGACTTCCAAATTCTAGGGCGCCTCTGCAGTAAAGGGAGATTGTATCTTCAGTTTTGACCCATTAGGAAGTGTTGCTGGTTCAACATGTTTGTCCATGTGTTAAAAGCCACCTGGAGAAGCAGTCAGCACTAACATAAATACTAAACAATATCACACTGAGATGTATCTTACTCTATTCTTTCAGTGTCTTTGGTTAGTAAAACGTACTCTTTTTCTGTTTATACTTAGCCTCTCTAGATTGAATACTTAATCTGTTTATTCTGCACTTCAGATCTCAGCTTTTTTTCTTGGTTACCCTTCTTAACTTTCTCTTTTTGCCTGGCAGTCACATGAACAATCTTTTAGGTAAATTTCCAGTTCGTCCTTAAACTGAGATTTCTCTCAGCAGTGAATATTCCTCACGAGCTATCCCGTATTGAAGAATGACCTAGATTTGTGAACGGAAGACAGAATTAATTAAATGTCCACAGTTTACTAGTAGTAATTTTCCTTCAGGAGAAAACTTAACATTATCCAGTACTTTAAGATACATAGTTCTTGTCAATTATTAGTTCACCTAACAAATATTTTCAGAGATTAATGTCTTGTTGAAATTCAAATATATTACCTAGGTAGCATTTCCCAATCCCTGAGTACAAGAATCATATCAATAATTTAAAAAACAAACATATATATAAACCTATGATACGTGTTCGCCATCACTGATTCTCTTTTGTTTTTTTTGTTTTTTTGTTTTTTTTTTTTGAGACGGAGTCTCCCTCTGTCGCCCAGGCTGGAGTGCAGTGGTGAGATCTCGGCTCACTGCAAGCTCTGCCTCCCGGGTTGACGTCATTCTCCTGCCTCAGCCTCCCGAGTAGCTGGGACTGCAGGCGCCCGCCACCACGCCTGGCTAATTTTTTTTTTTATTTTTAGTAGAGACGGGGTTTCACTGTGTTAGCCAGGATGGTCTCGATCTCCTGATCTCGTGATCCGCCTGACTCGGTCTCCCAAAGTGCTGGGATTTGTACCTAGCCCACACTGATTCTCTTTCTAAAGAAGAAGACCACTGTTTTTCAAGGCCCATTTTCTCTCATGTACATAATAACTTTATTTTACTCTTTTAAAAGCCAGGAAAACAGTTTCTTAGTTCTAAAATTCTAATATTTTTCTTATATTCTATAATTTTGAAACATTAATTCACTGAGGTTATCTCTGAATTTTCTCCATATGATACAAATTTATTCTTTGGCCTAGGATACTGGATTTATGTTATCCATCCATGATTTTTCCTATAATAAAATCCTATTTCTGTTTAACTATTTCTTGTTATTTTATCATTATTTGTGGTGCAAAAGCCTACACAAAGAATGCCACTTGGTTAGTCTCATCTTTTTAAACTGGGGAGAACATAAAGAAGATTTTAAATAAAGTATTAGAATTTGTTCAGACTCTTTGACTAGTCTCCAACACTAAGAATTAAGTTTGATGATCTTTGTATCTTTGGCAATGCGAACAGTGCTAAACAAGTAACTATTAATTTTTAAAAAAATATTGTTAGCCTGAACTATAACTTTAGGTAAAATAGAAGCAGTATTTTATTTCTCATCATCATGTGTGCACATTGGTCATCTGCCTCAAATATCGGGGTCATGCCTTCACCAAAACTCACTTTGCACATAATAAATTTTATAAATGCCTTTTTGAAATTTTTGTATTTTGTCAAGGCTTATCTCACTCTCAGTGTTAGAATTCCTAACATATTTTACAAATATTAGCCAGTATCTGGTATTTACCTGTGTTTCTTTCTCCTTTTTCTCCTTTGTCTTTCTTTTGTTTTGTTTTTTGTTTTCTGAGACAGAGTTTTGCTCTGTCACCGAGGCTGGAGTGCAGTGGCGCGATTTCGGCTCCCTGCAACCTCCACCTCCCGGGTTCAAGCAGTTCTCCTGCCTCAGCCTCCAGAGAAGCTGGGACTACAGGCACCTGCCACCACGCCAAGCTAATTTTTGTATTTTTAGTAGAGACAGGGTTTCACCATGTTAGCCAGGATGGTCTCAATCTCCTGACCTCGTGATCCGCCTGCCTCAGCCTCCCAAAGTGCTGGGATTACAGGCGTGAGCCACCGCACCGGCCTCTCCCTTGTCATTTGTATGTGCCTCATCAGGGGAAGAAGAATAAAAGAGATAGGGAAGGCAGATCTTAACCTTCCTTCGATGGCTAATGCAGTTGATAATTTGATCTTAGCAATTTTATTTATATAAAAGAAAATATGATGGCATCATATATGCTTAACACAGATAATCTCTTTAAATATCTTAGTCAAATATGGAGAAATTATTTTAAAAATATGATCACCCAACTAGTTCTGAACATTGGTTATGGTTTTATTCTAGTCATAGAATTCCCTTACTCTGGATGCTTGTGTGAAAGTAGGGAAATTCTGTGGCTGAATTTTCAACATTATTCCATTGCCTGTGGAATTAAGAAAGACTTTCTACCTGATTTATAATCTGTTCTTAAAATACTCATCAAACATTGTGTCCCACCAGAATCACTCTGGGAAAGCTGGTAGAAATCGGGCTCCTACTATGTTCTCATCCTCCAGCATGATTGAGCCCTTCATAGTATTTATTCCACTTGCCCTAAATTGGTAGACTGTGACAAAAGGCTCATGAAATATTGACTGATCTGTACACATCCCTAGGGTGTTGAGTCGACTATCAGCTCCACAAAAGACATAATGAGTAGCCTGCCGCTGTTTCCTCCCATAATTTCATAACCTTAAGGTTTAGATTTTAACATTTTTATTTGAATAATGACAGTTTGGATCCTTTTTAAAGAAATTATTTGCAGGAAACTGAAATGCAGGCTAAAATTTCTCAAACCATGGTCCTTCAATTATCTGCACCAAAATCACATGAAATACTTTTTAAAATACAGATTCCCGAAGCCACTCTACTTCATGAAATCAGTGTCTTTGAGGGTATCTCTGAAGAATGTGAACCTTTCACAAGAAACTGACTGTCATGTTCCAACCTGAGCTGGGGTTGGAGGGAAGCTGGTAGACAGGTGGCAGGTAACTGAAAGAACACTCGAGGGACCATAGGCAGTTGGGACATGACTATTCTCTCCCCACTCTCTCCTACAGAGTCAGCCGTGCAGTTATATTTTTCACAGACCACAGTGGCTCAAAGCCGGATATGAACTCACACAAACAGGTTACATTAACACGGCTACATAAATGTGATTAGTGCACAGAATTGTGAACCTGTACTCCAAACCCTCTGTGTCATACTGTACCGGATGTCTATCTCTGCCTACTCCTGACTGAAGTACAGTCATTTTGCTTACACCCACGTGATTATTTTTCCAACCAAAAGTTTGAAGGCTTCTGCTTTGGCCTGTGTTCCTGAGGCTGAGGATTTTGTGCTTTGTAGGCAGAGGGAAATCAGACTTCCCTTTTACAGGAGAAATCAAGAGTAAATCTTTATAGAAAATCTATTAAGGGATGTTTTGTATGTGTTTTGAAAGTAAAAATAGCAATCTTAGGCAATATCCTCCATTTAGATTATCTTGACATATGGAAAAGGGAGAAGAAATGGAATTGATCTACCTTGTTCATTCGAATTGCATTTTGTCACTGAGATTGCTTTTTTTTGGTTAACTTAATGTGCACCCCTGAATCCACTCGTCCAGGGAAAGATAGGAAAGAGGAGGAGACTGAGATGAAGTAAATTAAAAAGCAGAGAGGCTGTATCTGAGAGGTTTGTCCCACTTAAGAGTAAAGTACTGGGTTAACAGGCTCAGAAAAGAGCAGAAATACTCATTGCTCAAAAGAAATATTAATAATATGATAAATAAAGTCAAATAAAATAAAACACTTTCATATCAACACAAGAGCAATCTTGCCTGATGCCCTTATATTTATCAGAAGTCATAATGCAATTGTGTCAGAAAGGTAATGAATTCTCTCAGTAATGCTAAATGTAGAAAATACAAAGGAAAAGGAAAATTATGTTATAAATTATATAGAACATTCTAATGTGCCAAACAGCAGGCAATTTTAGGCAGATTAATAATTTTGAACTGATATTAAAGTAACAGACAAGAAGGTATGTCTTTACATAAAAAGAATGGGGTAATTTTATAAAAGCAATAGCATTACTGCAATGTATTTCCCAGAGCTCATTCTATTAAAACATAGATTCATATTGTTACCAAAATTACTATACACAATAAACATTACAGATTAGCTCACATGATAGGAGATTTGATTTTCTTTTCTTCTATTAGCTTCTGAGGCTGGAAAACCATGATTCCCCTCACTCCAAGCTGAACTTCCTGTTTTCACATTTGTACACATGTTCAGTAGTAGCACTAATAGTGAACACATTACTATTTCCTATGCTAAATGCTTGTAATGCTAAGAATCTTTTCCTTCCTAAAAGTTATTCTCAGGAAAGTGATGATACAAGATACTCAGTTTCAGTATGACTTCAGGTCAATATGTATTTCTCTAAACTGAAACTACTCATTTTAGAGTTGAACTTACATTATAAATAAGTCTTCAGGTCAGGTGCAGTGTCTCGCACCTGTAATCACAGCACTTTGGGAGGCTGAGGTGGGAGGATTGCTCGAGATTAGGAATTTGAGACCAGCCTCACAACACAATGTGATTCTATCTCTACACAAACATTTTTACAATTAGCTAGGTGTGGTGGTGCACACCTGTAGTCCCAGCTACTCCAGAGGCTGAGGTGGGAGGATCACTTGAGCCCGGGAGTTCCAAGTTACAGTAAGCTATGAATGCATCACTGCACTCCAGCCTGGATGACAAAGGGAGATCCTATCTCAACAAAAATAAAATAAATAAAGAAATAAATAAATGTCTTCATATTTGTCATATGCTGATAACGTAATTTCAGAGACTCTGGGACAAATGGATAAAATGTTATAAAATATTAACCAAGGTGAATTTCAAACTTTAAAACTATTAACTTTAGGGATTTGAAAGGATTTCTACATTGCAACAGGAAATTGTGGACCTTCTTTTGCATAAATACTCAAGAAGTTGAGGCGGGAAGATCGCTTGTATCCAGGAGTTCGAGGCTGCTGTGAGTTATGATCATGCCACTGCACTCCAGCCTCAAAAACAGAGCCAGACTCTCTCCTTAAAACAAAAATAAAATAAATTAAAACAAATAAGATGAATATTTACAATCTTAAAATGGAAGTTTCGAATCCTTAAATTCTAGTGGCACCAGTTAAACTGAAGAATGAATGAGTCTATTCATTCTGCAAATGTTACTATGTTAACGTCTATTATATGACATGTTTTACTCACTATTGTATATCCAGGTAACTGGTACTGTTTCCAGTACTTAATGGATGTTCAAATATTTGTTAAGTATTGCATAAAAACATGCCTATTTATTATATTTTAGTTTAACATACATTATTCTATTTGTTAGTCAAAAGCTCTGTAAGATGCAATGAAGCCCACTGCTTATAATATAATATTGATTTTCAAAAATAGCTATATATTTCACTTTGTTGTATGGGAATTTTCTATTGGATTTGGCTTAATTTGAAGAGACCCATTAGTTTAATGAGATTTTAAAAAATTTTTAGTTGCAGTGACTGACAGATTACCTGCTCTAAAGATAAGACCTTGGCCTAAATGAAGAAACTTAAGCATGCAGAGGCGAGGTAATTTGTGCTAGGTCATGCAGCAGCTGATGATGGAGTAAGAATTGGATCTAGGTAGTCAGAATTCTATGCCTGCCCAACATTTAGATCCCATGAGAAGAAAACCAAAAGAATACAGCTGCATGCAATTTAGAGAAGAAAGAATTTCCACAAAGGAAAGAGAATGGGAATTATAGTTTCAACATAGGAAATTCAACAGAGTATCCGAGGACAGTGAGGGCTAAGAAAAGTTATCATAGATATTGGATATGAACTCACTTTTCAAGAAGTTAAAGTAGGAGTGAAAGGAAAAGGAAGACCATGAGAAGAATTTTTTTTTTCCCATTCTTTGACAATAAAAGAAAGGAAAGAGAATGGCTACTTAACCAGGTCACAGGTAGACCATTTTAAGAGGAGAAACTCGTATGTGCAGGGAAGGTAAAACTTCTAGTAGTGAGGGAGAGATTAACTGACACAAGAGAGAAAAACAAAATGATCCAAGAGAAAGGAAAGCATCGATGAAAAGTTCTCAGAGGAAGGAACGAAGGCACAGGTGGAGTAGGTGGTTTTGGAATAGACCACTTGTGTGAATCTGCCGTTTAATCACTAGAATAGAACTGATCCCTGCAGCCTTTGAAAACCTAGATATTTTAAAATACAACAGTCTGTGTTTATATTTCTTGTTGGTTACAGAACATCTTGATATAGCTCCTACTTACATTTCCAAGGGTAAGATTCTGTTTTTAAGCATTTTGTCTACAACATTTGACAGTACCTATAAACTTTATTTAGGTACAGTGGAGTTAGAAAAGAATCATAAATATCAATGTGAATAAAGTATTGATTTGATGGAGTGGTAGAGTCATGAAAAATCAACCTATTTAAATGTAACCCTAAACATTTATCTCAGAGAATAAAAGAGGTACTGAAATATTTTTTAGCTTCATGTCTTTTTGATGGTTTTTATGGGGGCAAGAATACTCAGATTGTTATCAACACAGAAAATTGGATGACTCAGTTTTCCCAAAATGTATTACTAAGATCCACGCAGCACATAGTGAGTGTGTATGTTTAACCTTTACAAAGGAAGCTTGAGGAAAAGGCATTTTTTTAATACTTCAGTTAAAAATCATTGAAAATGTGCCTTTTCCAAAAAAAAAAAAAAAATTGATGCAAGTAATATTGCTGAACTAAAGAGTGACAACATATAGATTTACAACAGAGTGAGTTCTCTGTGTTTTGTACAATTTATTGAATTTGTTAGTACGTAAGATTAACAGTAAATACAAGGAAATTAAGTGAACTTAAATTAATATTTGTCTTTGTATCATAAATGCCCTAAGAGATTTAGAAGTATTGGGAAAGAAGAACATTATACAATATTTATATGCTGTTATAAATTAGAAGAGAATGTTGTATTTGCTCTGCTTTATGAATAAGTAGTTGTATTTTATAATGGACAGAAATTTTCTAACAAAGAGACTCAAACTAGAAAGGAACTGGATTTTTCAGATTGTGGCTCTGAAATGATATTATAAAGAAGAAAGTGATATAAAAGTCTTTCAGTTGGAAAAGGACATTAGAAACCACCTTGTCTAACTTTCCACTAATAGAGAATTTTCTCCACAGTTGTCCATTGCAATGTATATTAAGAATCTACTCTGCAACAGCCACTAACTTTGTAAAGATAAGCTATGATTCCTAAATAAGAAAAAAGATATAATATATAAGTAGTAAAAAGCAGATAAATAAATGATTTGTAGGTAATTAATTTAAAAATAATATATTTTTTTTAAGTAACATAGGAAGAACAACATAGAGAAGAGTGTAAATAATTGATATGTTATTGGGCCAATGAAAGTTTCAAGGGAAAGTAACACTAGGTGAGTATAGAAGCATTTTATGAGTTTACATAGCAGACAGCAAAAAGCAGGGGTCAGCAAATATTGCAGGCATGACATAGAATGCTATGTTCCTGGAAAGAGCTTTAGAGCTTCTGAATGGTAACACTCTTGTATGTACATACAACAATAGAGACAAGAGGAAAGTTGATAGGAAATTAGACTGGAAAGGTGGAGAAAGGCCAGATCAACTGAGTTCTTATTTATTGCATCAAAATATTCCAACCTCAACCTGAAAGCATCAAGAGGGAGAGGAGAGGATTAAGTGGTGAGTAATATGATCAGATTTGTTTTTAGTGAAGTAGGTAGACAGAGGACAGGTTAAGGGCAGGGTGGTTACAGGGGAAGTCATTATAATAGTCCAGAACAGAAGAGAAGAAGGGTAGAGTTAAGAGACATGCATGAGGTAAGATTCCCAAGATGTGGCCTTTGATCAGATATGGGGGTTAAAGGATGAGCTGAAGATAATACTTAGATGGATGACACAGGATAATTTAATTGATACTAATATTTATGTTATGCTTTACCCCTGGATGGAATAAATGCTTTTAGCCATTGGTGCTTAGGGTTCTGAAAAAGACTGTGAGCTGCCACTAATGAGTATAAACCCTTCTGTGACAGTTTTAAGACACTCAGATGTCACTTACTTTGTGGTGATAATGTCCCAGGTGCCTGTGATTAGTGAGCATTGTCTTCTTCATAGCCCTTTAGCTGCCACATAAATCAGCAGTGTATGTGCTTCAGTGAGCACTTGTAAATAACTTACAAATTAATTGCTCCTAGTTGTTCAGATAACTCTGCAGAAGGATGAATTAAATTAAAGTTGCTCTGTGCCTTATTTGAAAGAATGGAGGGAAATTGAACTTTCTATTAACTTATGCAAAGCAGGACATGTATGTAACATTTACAGTTATCATCATCATCATAATTAAGAAAAAATCCCTTTGATGTTTTGGCATACAGCATTTGACAAAGTTAACTCTCCTATATCAAAACTATACCCTTGGATCATTTTACAAATGAAGATATTATATAGAATGAGGGGTAGCTTCGTTGATATTCCTTTCATTGAGGAATCAGCACAGTTTAACTTACAGTTAGCCTATCCATGCTTATACCATCCTTAGGAAGAGCTTTGAAGAAAGTGATTATTTGGTTCTAATGTTAAATTCTTTGTGTAACTGTCCTAGGATCCGTTGGTACTCATGGCTTGGGCCAGGAATTTAAGTTCCTAAGAAAAAAACGAAATGATCCAAGAAGCTTTGAAATTTTATCAATACATTTTCTGCATTTGAAAGTTCAAACTCAGTTTTATTAATGGAAAGTTGTCTCATCTTAATCTCTATTAATGTATTTGCATTTCTGATTTTCTAATGGCCTCTGATGCTTATTTGCATTGTATCCTGAAAAATGTGGAACTCATTCTTCTAATGTATAAGTTGATAAGGTTTGTCATTGACAATCTAATTACTGGAAAATTAAGGATTTTATATAAAAGCAAAAAATCATGAAATAACCTGGATAGTCTATCAACAGTTTCCCAAATTTAATGAGGTATAATTTACATAAAATAAAATCTTTCCATTTTAAGTATACAGTTGATGAGTTGTGACAATTTTATAATGTTGTAGAGGCACTACCATAATTGATATGTGGAAAAGCCGGGCGAGGTGGCGGGCGCCTGTAGTCCCAGCTATACTCGGGAGGCTGAGGCAGGAGAATGGCGTAAACCCGGGAGGCGGAGCTTGCAGTGAGCTGAGATCCGGCCTCTGCACTCCAGCCTGGGCAACAGAGAGAGACTCTGTCTCAAAAAAAAAAAAAAAAAAAAGTCCCTCCTGTCCGTTTGCCATCACTTCACTAAACTCTTGGCCTTAGGCAAACACTGATTTGCATTTCGTTATAATAGTTTGACTTTTCCAGATTTTTATACATACAGTATGTAGTATTTTGTATTTGTCTTCTCAAACTTAGCATTATATATTCAAGATTTATCCTCATGGTTGTATTATCTATTGCTGCATAGTATTACGTATTATGGATACACTATAATTTGTTTACTCATTCACTAGTTGATTGATATTTAGATATTTTAAAATAATTGGACTATTATGAATAGTGTTGCTATGGTTTAACAGGGGACGAGACTGTGAAAACAAGGGGTTGGAGTGATGTTGGAGAGAGTCTGTGAGCCACAGAATGCAGGTAGCTTTTAAAAGCTGAAAAAGACAAGGAAATGAATTTTACCCTGAAGCCTCTGGATGGAATGCAGCCCAGCAAACACTGACCTGCGCAGTGAGAGAGGGTAAATTTGTGTTGACTTAAACCACTAGGTTGTGGTAATTTGTTACAATGGAGATAGAAGCCAATACAGATTTCGATTTGTTCACATATGGTATAGAAAGGTGTTTCCATTTTTCTTGGATAAATATGTAAGAGTGGGATTGCTGAGTCCAATGGTAAGTACAAAGGTATTCTCTTGAATTATCAGATCACTTTAAAACCTACCTTGTGCCAAGGAAAGGAAAATTTTATGGTCAACCTCCAAGACTGTTGTCATATATGACTTGCCACTGAAATGTATTAGTACTGTATGAATTCATTAATTTTTGTGGCTAAAACTATAATCACAGGAGTCAAACAGAAGTAAGTTTTAACACTTATGTAACCTCAGAAAGTTACATATCTTCTTTGTTATTCAGTTTCCATGTATGTATGATGGGAGTATTAGCATAAGTGAGAAGACACATATGAATCAAATAGTAGAATATGGCACAAAGTTTATATTAAATATTGTGATTGCCAATATTTGGCAATTCCCACAAGGACACTCCATAACATAATATATATGTGTACATCTATTTTAGTGTGTGAAATAGCCAACTAAAATCACAACAGACGAGATTGTGAATAGAGTTAGTCATTAAAAAAAAAATTGCAAGTTTAGATTCATACATGGTATGTCCAGCTCAGGTAAAATCATTCATAATATAAGTTTTAAAATACATATTTTAAAGTTTTATTGGTCAGTATATAAAGAAGATAAGAACACATTATCAATAAAGTAAACTACCATAATTCAAGGGCCTCTGAATATAACCACTAATTTGCAGTAAAAAAAATACAGAGGAATGAGATATTTTTCTATATCTATCCATCACAAGACACAAAACTACTTCATAGATGGTGTTGTATGCTTTCATAATGTCCGGCTTTTCTTGAAGTCATTATTTTGATGATTATTGTCTAAATCTACTAATTCCTTAGAGGTTAAAATATAGTCATGTCCTAATTCTATAATTCTGCTGTTAGTACTATGAATATTAACATAAAAGATAAGGCCGGGCGTGGTGGCTCACACCTGTAATCCCAGCACTTTGGGAGGCTGAGGCCGGTGGATCATCATCTCAGGAGATTGAGACCATCCTGGCTAACACGGTGAAACCCCGTCTCTATTAAAAGTACAAAAAATTAGCTGGGTGTGGTGGCAGGCGCCTCTAGTCCCAGCGTCTCCAGAGGCTGAGGCAGGAGAGAGTGGCGTGAACCCGGGAGGCAGAGCTTGCAGTGAGCCGAGACTGAGCCACTGCACTCCAGCCTGGGCGACAGAGCAAGACTCCGTCTCAAAAAAACAAACAAAAAAAAGAGATAAATGTCCCCTATCAGCTACTTGGTTACCCTGAAGTAATTTGTATATAAATGTCATGATAAACATTCCATGGTTTTCCAAATATTCAGGTGAGTTCCTGGCATCTTTTTAAAGTTATGCTCCCACCTCCCCACCCCACTGGATCTTGGTGCCTAATGTGAAACCAGCATGCCATTCTTTGGGTGGTGCCTGGTATAAATGTATGAAAGAAACTATCTTAAGGAGAAAATAAAACAAAACTGCCATTAAAATTTGGAAGTGGTAAGGTTCATTTTATTAAGCGGTTAATTTAAGTAGTAATACATTATAAAATGTTTTATATACTGTGTTTTCTATTTTGGTGGTAAGATAAGTATTTAGAAAGATGACTTAATTATTTAAACAGTGTTCTCCATAATAAGTCTGCCTTTTGTTATATAACTATCAATAATTGAAAACAATAAAAACAATAACAACCTCAAACACCCATAAAAATTTCAGCACTTATCTCTAATAAATAAGGATGCTTAATGTGGTACGTACACACAATGGAATATTATTCAGCAATAAAAAATGAAATCCTGTCATTTGCAACAACAGGGATGTAACTGGAGGACATTTTGTTTATTGAAATAAGCCAAGCACAGAAAGACACATACTGCATCTTCTCAATAATGTTCATGAGCTAAAAAAAAAAATTGAAATCATGGAGCTAGAGAGTAGAATGATGGCTACCAAAGGCTGGGAAGGAGAGTGGGAATGGGAGATAAAGACAGGATGGTTTATGGGTATAAAAATACGGTTACATAGAAGGAATACGATCTAGTATTTAGTAGCACAATAGAGTGACTGTAGTAAATCCTATTTTATTGTGTATCTCAAAATAACTAGAAGAGTGAAATTAAAATGTTCCTAACACAAGGAAATGATAAATGTTTGAGGTGATGAAATAACCCAGTTACTCTGATTTATTACACATTGTGTACTTGCGTCAAAATATGACATGCACCCTGTAAATATGTATAACTAGTATGTATTTATAATAACTAAAAATAAAAACAAATTACTGTTATGAGATCCACTTTTTAAGATACACTTTATCATAAACAGAGAATAGATTGGGGATTACACAAAGCTGGGGGAATTTTAAAATAATAAAAAATATATAACTGTCATAAGATCCAACAAAGTTAATAATAATCTCTTAATACCATCTAATATTCAGTCAATGTCAACAGTGAAACAGAATAAATTGAGGCTTGAAGGCTCTGTGTGTTTGGGGTTTTGATGTTTGGTATTTATTTTATAATAAGTCTTGGCTTAAGTAAAAACATGGGAGACACAGATGAAACAAGATCAACAAATATTGTTATTTGTGATCTGTTCTGCGATAGACACATAAGGTTTCTGTGTACTACTGATAATTTTGTGTATGTTTGAAAACTTTCATAGTAAATGTATAAAATGATGATTGTGGACTTCTGGTTTCACCTCTGCCATGTAAACAGCTCAGATGCCATCACTACTCTCCTCACAAGAAGAACAAAGCAGAGCAAACTGAAAATCAACAACCTTTCTTGCACCCATCAAAGAATTGAGGTTACAAGGTAAACCAGCACCACAAAATCTGAAGAGACAGGCAGAGAATCATAGCTGAGATCTGCTTTATGAAGAAAAAGCCACTGGAACCTTATATTGGTAGTTGTACCTATATGGTGACTGTGATGCTTCGCTGAAGGCTGAGTGTGGACTGCCTGAGAGTGAGAACTCTAAAGGGCTGAGTCCTAGGACAACCACACATTCATGGGTTTTATCTCTAGGAATCCCACTAATTCAGGGAAAATTATATTTCTAGCAAGAAATATAGTTACATTTCTAGCAAGAGGAGGAGAAAGCTAACCATTTTGAAATACTCCCAGAACATTTTCCATTTTAAGAAATATCTTCCCTGCAAGGAAAAAGACCACCAAATCCTTATACAACTTGGGAAAAAGAAATCATCCAACTCCAGTCTCATCTAGGCTTCTTGTCTCACCGAAGGGGAGGGAAAATTGATAAGAAACATTTGTGAAAGTCACATCCTCAGAACCCAGGCCCACTCAAAACAACTGACATTGATTATAACATTATAGAATACTTCCTTTGTCCCATATCTCATCAACACATCAACAAAACTTCAGTATAATAATAATAGGTTATAGCTGAAAGAACTGCAAGACACAGAGTCTATTTAAGAAGAAGCTCTTTGTTCCCTTTTGCCAAAGATGATGGGACAGACAAAAACGCGGACTCTAAAAAAACCTAAGCCACTGACACTAACAGCTAGAGCAAACATTAAACACAGTTCAACTCCTAGCAGGATTAGCAAAAGAACTTACACTAAAGACTTGCTTGCCGGCTGGGCGCAGTGGCTCACGCCCGTAATGCCAGCACTTTGGGAGGTCAAGGCAGGTGTATCACCTGAGGTCAGGAGTTCGATACCAGCCTGGCCTACAGAGGTCAGGAGCTCGAGACCAGCCTGGCCAACATGGTGAAACCTTGTCTCTACTAAAAATACAAAAATTAGCCAGATGTGGTGGCTGGCGCCTGTAATCCCAGCTACTCGTAGGATGAGGCAGGAGAATCGCTTGAACCCGGGAGGCAGAGTTTGCAGTGAGCTGAGATCAGCCACTGCACTCCAGCCTGGGCGACAGAGAGAGACTCCATCTAAAAAATAAATAAATAAATAAATAAAAGACTCATTTACCACAGTTCCTGACTCATTATGTCTGGCTGTTGTCAACAAAAAAAATTATAAGGCAGGCAAAAAAGGCAAGAAAGAACAAAATTTGAAAACTTTGACCCAACACAAAATAAAGCGCTTATTTTGAATTAAACTTTTTAACAAATTTCTAACAAAAGACATAATTAATAAATATTTGCAACATTCTAAGTATAATGTATATTCTTGTTTCTTTTAATCACAAAGCATTTCTAAGACTTTTTTGCTGACAACTATAAGAACATGCAAGAGTACATTTTGTAGTTAAATAGCCACAATTCAAAAAACCATTCATTTTTATAAAATTGCAGTAATTACGCCTAAGACCATATCAATTAAATTGATTCTTTAATACTCTTAGGAAAAAATCTGAACCTATCATTCGAAAGAAATTTTTTCTGTAAATAAAAACAAAGAAAGACCAAAGGCCATGGCTATATTGTTCATTCAGTGGCAAAACTCTTATTGACTGGTTTGAGGAAATAACATCTGACAAGGTTAATATAAGCAATTCATTCCAAAGGTGAATGTTATCTCAGTAACTGTAGAAATGTCCCAAAGAAAAAACAAAGAAAAATAAGAGCCACTATGGATAAATGAACAACCTTAACTACCACGAATAAAAAGCAGTGGCAGAATATATATTTGATAATGTGAATTTGCTAGTTTCCTACACTTGTATTTTTCAAAGTTTTTCTCAATGTTTCACATTTTTTTTCTGACACTGAAAACATAAATGTATTCTATCATCAGGATGTCAAGATTTTCATTCATGTTTTCATTGTTTATTTATTCAACATCAACTACGTACTTGGTAGAAAGCTCTGGATTTATTATGCTTTTCCTCATTCCAACCAAGAACTTAAAGAGGAAGTACAAGGACTGATGGAGCTCATCATCAGACTCTAAAGAAGAGCAGAACAATGACAACAATGCTGAATTTGTAACAATTATACAATATTCCCCAAACTTAATAGAGAACAAATGAATAAACCCAAAGTAATCAGTAAACTGGCAGAATAATCAACAATTTGTTTTCAAAATTTTTGCCAACCAGAGCCACCTGCATCCAGCCTGTGCTCTTCAATGACAGGCAGAATTTCACACATTGGAATATTTATCTGATCATAAGATCAGAATACTTCCAATTTTTGCTAGATAAAACTACTCAACTTTCTGCAACTTGCATACAATTTTCTCTTCATTGCTGATGTTTTATATTGAAAAAATGACAAATATAATCCACTTTATCGTTGGCAAAAAAAGGTGAGAAATTCAATAATGAGTTGCTGCTTTGCTCCCTCAGCCCAACTAGCAAATTTGCATTATCAAAGTCATCAATCAGCATTTCCTGTTTTTTTTGCTGAGCATCAGAGTGTTCTCAGTAACATATTTCAAGCAGAAAACTCAGCTACAATATACAGATTAATTATTGATAAATTTACAGTCATAAAATTTTACTCTGTCAAAATTTAATGTAGATATCTGCTTGCTGTGTTTAAGACTCCCTGGGTCTATTGTGTAAAATAGACCCCCTCTCCATGCTAAAGTCTTATCTTAAACCCCTATCTAGAACTACTCTGGAAATGATATATTTCTGTTTTGCAAAATATTTTATTTACTTATGAGTCATCCCATCTTCTCAGTACCACCTTAAATCCAACTAGTTTCCAAGAGCTATTGAACTTGTTGATTCTTTTATAATATTTGTCATGTCTCTGCTTTGCTGTAGGCCCACATTGTTTCTCACATGGATTATGGCAATAACAATGGATTTGTCTATTTTATTCCAGCAGTGACCCCACATGTCCATCATACAATTGTTATGTGTTAAAGTGACCTTTCTAAACAATGTTATTGTCATGCGATTTCCTTGCTTAAAAGCCTTCAATAGTTCCTGCTGGCTTCAGAAAAAATATCTGAACAAGTTATCTAAACTAAGATAATTTGGAATGTTAGACTTTTGATGACATCATTCCCTGTCATACCTTCACACAAATCCCTAGTTTTGGCCATTGGTCTTAGCCTTCAAAATGTCATTTGTTGTGCTATTGCTCATAATATTCTTCCATCTGCACATATTCAACTTTTCAAAAATGTTACTTTTTCTGAATCAGTTTCATTAAGGCCCTTGTTTTGGAAGCTTATCATCCCTTCCCTGAACTATCCCAGGTAAATATGTTTACCTATGTATTTCTAGTAGCCCAAACATATCTCTACCTTCACTTTTACACATTATACTTTGTCAGTTCTGTTAGTGGATTTTACACTAGATTGAGTTTCTTATGGATGGGGAATTTTGCCTTAATTCTCTCTATATATTTGTATTGAATACTCTGAAATGTAGTAGAAACTCACTGGTCAGATGTGGTGGCTCATGCCTGTAATCCTAGTGCTTTGGGAGGCCAAGGCTGAAGAACTGCATGAGCTTGGGTGTTTGAGGCTGCAGTGAGGTGTGATCATGCCATTGCACTTCAGTCTGGGTAATAGAATGAGACCTTGTCTGAAACAAAAGTGAAAAAAAAAAAAAAAGACAGGAAGAAGGAAAATAAAGAAATTCACTAAATGTTTGTTAAATAAATAAATAAATAAATAAATAGCTTATAATAACGATAACTGTTTCCATAGAGGCCTCCTTTTTAATTCTGTCCTTCACTCTGATTTCATATTAATTTTAGAAAGTAAATCTTTGATCACTTTATCCCCATTTAAAAAATCTTTAAACATTCTCCATTACCAATGGAATAAACTCCAAATATCTCTCAGATAGGTTCATTGTTTACCTTATTTCAAAAGCTCCTTTTAGATACCGTGTATCCTAGCCAAGTAGAAATAATTACTCCTTGCTCCTTACACACTCCATGTCTATCTTTGCCTCCACACCTTTGATTAGGCCTCCTTGTACCTTTAATTTTTTCAATATTTAAAAGTACAGTTTTTTACTTAGAAAAGAACATGGACAACCTTATAATACAGAATTCTATTTCACTCTGCACTCTAATACTAGAGTAATGTTCTTATTTCTTCTATTGGATTAATTACAAGCAGGGACTATAGGTTATTATTTTTCTTTCCCATAGTATCATGAATATCACAACTGATCAATAAGGCTTTGTTCCGTGAAAAGTGAATAAATGAATGAATGAATGGAGAATAAATGAATGGTGTGTGTGTGTGTGTGTGTATACTAAGTTGATTACTGTGACTGAAACATGGAGATTGTGTCCTGCATTTCCTGAGCCCATTTTTTATGAAGGATTTCAGTTAAGTTGATCACATAAAGAAGATGATTGTATAATAATTAACCGGCAGTTAAGCTATTTTTAATGAGTAAAAGTAATTACTCCAAATCTTTTAAAAATAATGAGAAAGCAAAAGCTGTAGCAATGCAGAACAAAGTTGAAAGAATTACAGATAGTGCATTTATCATTAAGTTCAGCATATGTGTGCTTTGTTCAAAACGCTCATTTCAAACCTCTAGAACTTATGCAAAACTAGAAGGAAGAAGGAGGAAAAAGGAATAAAGAGGAAAGGACATTTTGAATAACTTTCTGACAAGAAGAGAGAAACTGACTTAAATCAAAGCAGACCCATCTCTCAGGGGCATGAAAACTTAACCCAACAGTAGTTCTAATTAGACTATTTTTAGAGCATGTTAACACCTCGTTAAACTGAGTAGACTCTGACCTTAACATGTGAGGCATTTTAAAAATTACCCTGAGAACAGCAGAAAGTTTCCTTCTCTAACTTAAGTGTTTCTCTGAATTTTGTGAAATATCAGATGCCACTATTTCATTTCAAATTCAGTGTTCACAAAATATATCCATCAATATGTTTGGCCATGTCAGAAATGCATCCAGGTGATCAGAGGAAAGATGGATGGGTGACTGCATTCCTGTGAACTACTATTACGAGTAATTATAAAGCCATCCTATATAGTAGAATCATTACTGAAGGAAAATTTAAAACGCAGACATGATAAATAAGTCTTTTCTGGAGGTCAATTTAGTACTGCCTAAAAAAAAGTAATTCGGCCGGGCGCGGTGGCTCAAGCCTGTAATCCCAGCACTTTGGGAGGCCGAGGCGGGTGGATCACGAGGTCAGGAGATCGAGACTATCCTGGCTAACATGGTGAAACCCCGTCTCTACTAAAAATACAAAAAAAAAAACTAGCCGGGCGTGGTGGCGGGCGCCTGTAGTCTCAGCTACTTGGGAGGCTGAGGCGGGAGAATGGCGTGAACCTGGGAGGCGGAGCTTGCAGTGAGCCGAGATCACGCCACTGCATTCCAGCCTGGGAGCACAGCGAGACTCCGTCTCAAAAAAAAAAAAAAAAAAAAAGTAATTCCACTTCTGGGCATTAAAGGTAAATAAAATATATAAAGATTCCCTTAGAGGGATGATCACTGCAACACTGCTTATTATTTCCTAATAAAGGAAAAAAACTGTAATCAAGCCAAATGTTCAACAATAATAATGCTGCATTAAATACTAGGCTGCCATTAAGATAGTGAGTCAACTTATAATACTCAGTTGTGTAGCTGTTCACCAATGCAAAATATAAATACCCTAATAGTACATAAGGTATGATTACGAATTTGATAGTGTAGCAGTTGAGAATAGGGACCAGGCCTTGATGTCCACACATAAGGCCCTATGTCCTGGATTCATTTCTTACCAGAATGTCATCAAGGTGGGTTGTTTAGTCTTTATGGGTCTAAGTTTCTTCAGATGCAGAATGGTTTGCCTTACAAAATGGCTTTAGTTGCCTAATATATTATGAAATATTTTTACTTCAGTGTTAGATACAACCAAGAAAAAAATCTATCACTTCTCCAACATACATACATCTGTAGGTCTACTCCATTTAGTTTCTGGTTTATAATAGCCACTAAGACATGAAGCAATGATGTGGAGCACACAGTTTATATGCTCACTAAATTTTGTTACTCTGAGCATATATTTGGGGACTAGAATGAAAGCAAAAGTATTTTCAGTTATATTATTATCCAAGATTATGCAAATGTTAGTGATATTTGATTTAAGAAGAAGCAATCTTTCATGTTCTGAAAAAGATACAATTCATTATTAAATTTCAACTGCATTAAGTCTTATATTAATAGCAATAAATTGCCTTTTCACCACGTTTATATTTCTCCTACAAAATAAGAAAAATGTCTTACAAAGGACAGGGGTCTTATGCATAGAATCTGTGTCATTGCCTAACTGCATAATTATTTCAAATATGTCAGATATTTTGTTTATTTTCCAAGGCACTCTGATTCAAAAATAATACTTAATTTTCTCTTTGCCTTCTAAACCTGTGTTTTTTGGAACAGCTGCAATTATTAGGAATGTGCTGTTATGCTAACCCTAAAAACCTACCTTCTCCACTTTCCCATTCCTTTTTTGCCTTCTGTATGGCTGCCCTAACAGTTACCACAGATTTAGGAGCTTAAAACAATACCAATGTACTGACTTATAATTTTGGAGGTCAAAGGCCAAAATGGGTCTCACTGGGCTAAACCAAGGTGTCAACAGGGCTGCATTTCTTCTGGAGCCTCTAAGAGAAAGTTTATTTCCTTTTATTTAACAGCTTCTAGAGGCCACCTGCATTCCTTGCCTCATGAACTCTTCCTCCACCTTCAAAGCCAGTAGGATAACACCTTCAAATATTCCTCCTCCCTCTCTTTCTCTTCCCCCCACCCCCCATTTCTGTGTGTTTTGTTTCCATCATCACATTCCATGCTCTGCCTCCTGTCTCATTCTTTTCCTTACAAGGGCCCTTGTAACTCTACTGGGTCTTTGTAATTATATTAGGTCTTCTGGATAATCCAGGATGTCTCCATGTCTCAAGTTCTTTAACCTTTTGTCATGTAAGAGAATATATCCATGGGTTCCAGAGATAAGGACATTGACACCTTGGGGACTCATGATTCTGAGTACTATGCCTTCTCTAACAACTCATTACCACCAGAGTAGTTTTGTTTTCTGATCATTGCATTTACTTTTTTAGTTATTCTCCATAAATTTCAGGATAAATTTTGATGTCCTACCATGCAAGGCCCTTCTCCATCCATAGATCTCCATTTCCCTCTTTAACTTGCACTGATCCTCTACCATACCTTTTATCCCAGCCATATGGATATTGTTCTGTACCCTCCTCTCTCCATATGGCCTCCTCCCTTGGTCTAGATAAGAGGGAAGATGGGAATAAGTAAAGCAGTGACATGATAAACAGAGTAAAGAGGACACCTGAGCAACGTATTTAGGAAGTAGAATTAACTTTGCTTAGTGATTACTGAATATGTAAAGTTTGAGCTGAGGGGTATAAGAGGGAAAATTAGGAAAACAAAATTATGAATAAACAATGATTTGGGATAGAGGAAGATTACAGATTCAGGTTTGGACTTAGAGATGAATATATTAAATGTTAGAATAAGAAAATTATTAACTTTTATGGATCTTCATGCAAAATTGGAGATTATTTTAATGTCTGTGACTTAGTGTATATTTTAATTATTTATATCTGACAATATAAGGAACTATTGCTGTCAAAAAATACTCCTCTAAAAGGGCCCATGGGTGTTCCTTTTTGACTCTTTTCACAATCTTGCAACACCCTCAAAAATTATACATGATAAAATAATTTTTGATTTGCAGACTAGTGCCAAGCATCTTGTCAGCAGTAAAAGACAGTTGGCTCACAATCTTTAGATGCTGTTCAGTGCTTTTGATTTAATTCCAGGGCAGGCTATGAATAGCTAACTTGGTGAGATTTGTCTTTAGTTTGCTTTCAAAGCCTTATTTGATGCTGATTCATAAATTATACTTGCTGCATTACAGAATCTCATTATCCTTCATTAGAAAAAGCATACTAAAGAGAAGTTAGTATTACATGTCAGGCACTGCCTGTGGGATGAAAGAGCCAATGAAGGAAATGGCATTGCAGTTTCCTGGCACAAAGAGGCAAGAAAATGCAGGCTCTAATCCTCTCATCTTTGATATGTAGCATAACATAAGTCTAATAATACAAGACCAAACTTAGGCTAATATCTGATTAATAGATAAAAACAATGAGTAAATGCTTAAGTGAGGAGATGGTTATTATATTCTAGCCTCCCACAAAGTATTGTGGCTATCCCAGTGCCTGGCACATAATAAGTGATTGATCAGTAGACTTTGATTAAACGTGGATGGCAACTTTTATTTTTCCATGAGTGAAATGAATTGTATTTGTTAATCAGAAATTTCAAAATCTTCATAAAGGGGTATTATTATAAATATTCTTTACATAGCAATTATTATAAGGTTTACAATGTTTTTTTACTATTTCCCTACACACATATACAGAGCATGATAAACCAAAGAATCAACACCAGTATATAATGTTTTCCCTTATTTTGTTATTTGTTATAACGTTGCAAGGTACTTTAAATTGTCAAAGTACTATAGAAAGCACTGTCCCTTTCCTCAAAGAGCTTACAGTGTACTGACGATGATAGAGCAAATATAATGGGACAAATCAGAATACTCTTAATAGTCAAGTCACTCATTTCAGATACATTAACACCATTATTAAGATGTGCATGCTAAATATCTAAGAACTGAATAATAACATAAATCAAAATTTTTACTCAAAAATTTTAAAACAACTTCTGAAAATAAAGAGTATTATTTACTGTATTAGTCAGGGTTTTCCAGAGGAACAGAACCAATAGGATATATACAGAGAGTTTTATAAGAGGGGATTTACTATGGAAATCGGCCATGAGATTATGGAGACTGGGAAGTCCCATGCAAGCTGAATAACCTGAAAGCCAGTGGAGTAATTCAGTCTGAATCAAAGGCCTGAGAACCAGAGGAGCCAATGGTGGAAGTCTCAGAGTTCTAAGGCACAAGAACCTGGAACCCTGATGTCTAAGAGCAGGAAAAGATGGATGTCCCAACTCCAGAAGAGAAAGTGAATTCACCCTTACTCCACCTTTTTCTTCCATCCGGTTCTTCAGTAGATTATATTATTCCACCACCCCCCACCCACATTAGTGAAGGCATATTTCTTTAGAGTCTACTGATTCTGTATATGCTAGTTTCTGATTCTGTAAATGCTAGTCTCTTTCAGAAACATCCTCAGAGACTCACTCAGAAATAATGTTTTAGCAGTTATATGAGTGTCCCTTAACTCAGTCAAGTTGACACATAAAATTTAGCAGTAGAGGCATTTAGATTTTTGAGAAGCCTGTTTTGAAGAGGTTTAGAAACATATAGAAGTCAATGATTCAGAAAACACAGGGCATTTAATTACAGCTGGACAGAACTTTGTGACATAAGGCCCTCTTGGTCTTACCACTATTATTATTAGCTTAACTGCTAAGTCAAAACACTATATAAAATCAGATGTACAGAAAGAATGAGGAAGATAGGATAAAAGGCCACATGTAAGAGGGCTGGAGAGATTTTCACATAAAAGTCAGATCTTTATGGCATTTTAAATTGTTGGGTCATGGGGTAAGGCGGTGGGGAGAAGGGGGTTAACCCACAGTCATTGAGTTGTATAAAGGAGTAGGGGTGTGTGTGTGTGTGTGTGTGTACATACATATGTATTCTTTTCTAGGGCATTTTCTAAATGAGTAGAAATTTCTGATTGGATTGTTAGAACATCATTTTTCTGACTAAACGAAAAGAAAATTCATTCAAATTCAAGTAAAGGAGCAAGTACTAATTTTATTGTTCCATACCTGGTCTATTTTGAAGATGAAAGAATTTGAAACAATGTAACCAATTCAGAGAAATGAATGCATTCATAGTTGGCCTAATCAGATTTCCACAGGGAGTCATAATAAATGAAACAGACTCAGGATCAATGTGCTGAAAAGGTGATCATGATAGACCTATGTGGTTCACTTATGAAATGGAACTGGAGAAAGAGAGAAAGCAGAGCTGAATTTCATTCTTCTCCAGTATGGTAACTATTAAAACGGAGTCAGAAAAGAAAGAAGAAAAGATCCACAAACATGCAGCCTCTAAAACAGTATTATGATTTTTCTGAAGAAATACTTAATAAATGAATGTTATTTTAATAAGGGCAAATAAAAAGATCATTGAAGAAGAAAAGAACAGGATGCGTGGGATTTTTCAAGGATCCTCTTATAAAAGACCTTTTTATAAGATAATGAAGGAAGAAAATTTAAATGACAGCAACAGTTAAAAGTTAAGTCACTTTTTTATCTTTTCAACCTGATTTTTCACTCTTATGCTTCATTTTTTTCTGACGGCTTATGGAGGAAACAATCTTTAGTTCTTTCATTTACTCATAGAGAGCTGAAAATGAATGAGCTTTTTGGCAAGTATTAGTAAATCCCCGGAAATTGCCATATTCAATGAAAACTGAAAGACTCACTAAACTCACTGCAAATAAAGGAAATGCTCCAATAGCTTAATTTTACTCTAATTAAATATTTATGTGAAAGAGTATGATGTATCTCAATAAAGAAAATGCATCCTATTTAAAATAGTTGCAAAACATATTGTCACCTTGATTTCTAGCAAGGAGAGATTGCATACAGCATTGCATTCATATTGAAATACAAAACACTGTCCTTTGTCCTGATTTAACCCGTCTCCTTTATTCATCTAGATTCTTATTTTATCGCACAAATTTATTCGGTCTAATTTTTTTCTGTGTCAAATTGAACTACTTAAAAATTTCAAGTTTAGTGTCTAAAACAAACATTTAACTACTGTAAGCCCCTCATTATGCATGTTGTTTTATAATATTGCTCTACTTGCCATCCACTTGATCACCTGTGGTCGATTTTAACAAAAGCAAAATGCTTAGAGCAGCTGAAACCTGACTTGCTGCTGCTGAATCCTAATTTATTTTTAGAGTTTCCAAGAAACTAAATTGTTCAACCATGTTCACCTCTGCATATAAGATGTACTGTCAACTCAGGAACTGTCTACATAAAAATATTTTCAAGATCACAAATACATTTCAAGGAGAGCACCCTGGGTGGCCCTTGCTTTTAAGTCTGGCTTTAAATATGCATTAAGACTGAAAAATGGTTACAAAGAAAGAATTCTTTGAGGTCACGATTTGGAATGCCTCCGAAGAAAATGTAAATGTCATCATTAGTAGCTGCATTTCTGGGTGGGGAGGTGGGTGAATGGAAAGAAAAATCCCCAACAGCTTCATTATAGGCTTTGCAGAAACTGACACTTCATTCACTTAAAGAAGTGGAAATATTTTAATATACTATTCCAAATGGATAGAAATAGCTTAGACATTGCAGTGGTAATTGGAGCCAAGCTGCCTCGTGCTGCATATTGAAACCTTCCTAATTCTACCTCACTTCCATGGACAAATGAATGTTCACTGCTTGTTTTGCCTCAGGGTCATCAGTTGCTAAGGGAAATATCCTCCACATTTTCCCGTAAATGGGAATGATTCCTGTCTGATTCCATGACACTTTATTACATTTTGTACGAAATTGACAGCCTTGCCTGTTGCACATTTCCAAATGGGAGGTGATTACTGAAAGATTTTCCCCACTAATTGGTTTTGGTTTAAGATTCCTCACATTCACATGTTTACTACTGTTATACATATCTCAAGTATAAAATAACTAAAATTTTAACATTATTTTGTTAATACTTTTATTTTTCCATTCCTTTATGTGAAATAGTAAAGTAATTTAACAGAAGATTAGTATAAGTCATGTTACTGAGCCCTGGAAGAAAATCATATTAGGTTATTTTCTCATCCATAAACAAAACGGGGGTCATGCAGAGGTCTATGATTATAATATTGCCAGGTCAACTCTTAGTGGCTAAGATTTCCCACATAGAATGTACTAGAATAAAATTTATTTATTTATTTATTTATTTATTTTTGCTAAATGGTGGAGATAAATTGCTTTTAATGTTCCATGTAGGTAGATTATATCTGAGATCTTCAAATGAAAAGTTTCTATCCAATATAAGCCATTCCCCCCAATATTCAATAAATAATTATGCTGAACTATCTGGCGGACAAAAGTGATTTTAGAGCTGCTATAAGTGTAATGTAATTTTCATTCTGAGCATGAAAATATGGCCTCCAGAATTAGTAGTTAGAAAAAATACTGTAGATATTGGATCATGTGTCAAAATGTTTCGCAATATTGTATAGTTTCAAGTTTTCAAGAAGTTAACTTTTATATTAAACTAATAATGCCTATGTCTTTATACATAAGGCAATCTGTGTATACTGAAGTTGCATATTCAAAAAGTTTACTGAAGGGAAATGTATTTTAGCAATTTAAGTTATTATATTCTTGGATTAAATGCTTTACAGCAATTGTAAGGTAGGCCTTTGCCTATTTTATTCTGTTTTAGATACTTCATTTTTAGAAGGAATCTGGAAATTAGTAAGCATTCCGTGGAAGTTCATTCAATGAGGAAGATTATATCTTTATAAAACCAACATTGTTCACATTTCATTATGAGTAAAAATTTAAATGGATCCCTTAAAGTCAAAAACTATTATTAATAAGTAGATAAAATTGCAATATCCAGTTTAGGAAAATAACACAAGCAATTTGAGAATAACATTTTTAAATACACAATAAAATTAAACTTTATTGGCAAACAATCTTAAATAGAGTAAAAGTTGGGATCTGGTTCCTCTGAGCTATGAATATTACTTGTAAATTTCACCACTAAGCACTGAAGAAATATGAAAGGAAAGTGCATATATGAGCTGGGAGTAGTTAATGGCCAAATATGTTTTAGAAATCATATATAATTTATCTCTCTCTCAAGTAGTCTTGCAGCAAAAGTATATATTTAACTTTTTAACCCCCTGTACTCCAAACTTATTTGACTGTGGAATCTTTTATTCCAAGGACATCTATTAATACCTAGAAGAATAGCACTCTAAAGAAAACAATTTTAGGAAATTCAATACCACTGCATACTTGCAACTATTTCTCAAAATAACTTACAGATGCAGCTTAATGCAGCTCCACTCATGATCTAAAGAATTTTTGGTGGTAGAATGGGGTGTTATTTCAATCTCAATTCATCTATTTCCACGTTGCCTAGAGTGAACATAAAGAATTTTATCAGGGAAAAAAATATTTTAAATTCTAGTCAAGATCTGTAAATTCATGATTGGAGGCGACGTCTCTGGTCCCAACACCAAATGACTATGAAATGAAATTACTGTGAAAATGTGTCTTATGAAGTACAATAATAAAAAAATTAAAAGTATATAGCCTCATTCAAAAAGAAAAAAATTATCTGTACGGAGTAGAACTGAGAGGAGAACCAGGGTAAAATTTATGGCCTCCAGGAGGAATTGGCCTGGGATTGGTTTCAGGACCAAGTCAAGGATTAAAATCATTACATGTTAAGAGGGAAACAGAGCAGATGGAGTTGGGCTCCTTCAAAAATGACAATCTCTAGGAATTAGGGGAAAGCACACTAAAGCACACATGAAAAACTGCTTCACACTCATTTATTTGGCAAAAAGCAGAAAACAAACAAAAACATCAAATCAGGCAATTTGAGCTACTAGTAAAGAGAACTTTTCTATGCTGCTGGTGATGGTTTTGATAGCTAATGTTTATTGTACACTTAATGTGTTGTAGACACTCTTCTAACTGCTGTATATAAATAAACTATTTACTCTCTACTGCAATCCAGTAAAGTGGATAATATTGTTGTGTTTATTTGATGAATTAGAAAACTAGGTAAACGAGAAATATTTTGCCAAGGTCATACAGCTGCTTGCCAGGGAATCTGACTTCAGAATCTATGTCCAGAAACAACCTACTGTAAGCCCTGAGAACATAAAATGGTACTGTTACTTTGGAGAGCAGAATGGAAAACTACAGTAAAAGGGAAGAGGTATACACCTGAAAACCATACATTTCCACTTCTGGATATCATTCCTGTTCTACATAGAGTCAGAGAGGTGAATACAAAAAGAACCCTTGCAACATTATTTATATTAATAGTAGACACATATAGTATTTATTTTGCCTAAGAACAATTGTTATATTTATTGGCCATACTATTCTCTACAAAAGTCCCTATGAAGGAGTTTCTATTAATATCTCCACTTTAAAAATGAAGAGGCACAAAGATTGATGTTTATAATAGCAAGATAGTTGAATCTACCTCAATGCTCATTAAAAAGAAAGCAGAGTTTTAAAGCCTAATACATATAAGGAAAGCTTTAATCAGCCATACAATGAATAGTCTATACCTAAATGTAAAAAATCTAAAAACATAAACTTTCTAAAGCTTATTGATTCTAACATATTTTTAAAGCATGAAAACATAAGAGAAATATTTTTCATGTACTTAGAAGATTCCCTTTAAGTTGAGAGGGAAAAAAATGGAGTGGAATTTGTTCACTAATGACTGCCAGTATCTATATTGATTCAAGTTTTAAACAATATAAGCTCTGAAGTTAATATGGACAAATATTAAATTTTTTTAAAGTTGAGGTGTGAGTATACTACTGTTTGTTATATCATTTTCTACATTTTACATATGATTATTATATTTTATACTAAAATGTGTGACAGCAAATTGAAATGTTTTTATCATGTATTAATCAACTTGACATTAACTTTATTAACCTCATTAAAAACTGACTCGCACAATTAGACAAGTTATCATGAAAAAATAGCTAATAGGGGCCGGGCGCGGTGGCTCAAGCCTGTAATCCCAGCACTTTGGGAGGCCGAGACGGGCGGATCACAAGGTCAGGAGATCGAGACCATCCTGGCTAACACGGTGAAACCCCGTCTCTACTAAAAAATGCAAAAAACTAGCCGGGCGCGGTGGCGGGCGCCTGTAGTCCCAGCTACTCGGGAGGCTGAGGCAGGAGAATGGCGTGAACCCGGGAGGCGGAGCTTGCAGTGAGCTGAGATCCGGCCACTGCACTCCAGCCTGGGCGGCAGAGCGAGACTCCGTCTCAAAAAAAAAAAAAAAAAAAAAAAAAAAGAAAAAATAGCTAATAATATTTACCATTTATTGGAAATGTATTTTCTGAAGCCCTATAAGTTTTTATATTACTTCTTCATTTAATTATTTTAAAAATTGTTTTAAATAGATATAACTGTTGCTGAAATTGCTTGCTAAAGACAAAACTATTAACGTATTGAGCTGGGACTATTACAAAAGTTAGTCTGTTACCCACTTCCATGGAGCCGTACTACATCTATCAGGATATAGTTACCAGTACTAACTACAGAGCTCCCAGAGTAATTAAAAGGAGATGTGTCTGGCCTCAGTAACCTTGTTGTCTGGACATAAGCCTGATGCAACTAACTGAATCATCTGGACATGGGTTCAATGCCAAAAACGCTTTAATCAGCATAGTCCCCACGATTATTGTATCTTCACCTCTCTTCGTGTGATCTGGATTATGCCTGGAGGTTTAGAGTTGGCAGAAAGATGCTGTGCACTGGAAATAGAAAAAGTTCAGGATAGTTAATGAGAAGAAAGGAGTTCATATGAGTCAGTTTCAGCAGAACAAATTTCTGAAACAGTCCTTAAAAGTATGTAGAATTGTTCTAAAAAATGACATCACCTATGCATAATTTGTTACTTTTAATTATATTAAAGTTTATTTCAGCTTAGTTTTTTTATTCTGAATAGAATTACTCCTAATATTAATAAACACAAAATTTTAATATTTTTCTTATAATTCATTTTTACCAATATGAAGCTATAGCTTTTAAAACTGTTGCTAATCAATGATGTTTTACATATTATGTTCATAACTCTGATGACATTGAGAATGAAAAATGTAGTCCTACAATTCAACATCCAGTGTTCCATAAAACACAAGGAATGTGATAGGACTTTTGCAGTGGCTTCATATGGCCAATCTACCTATTGACTACAACAAACTGAGACCTTTAATTCTTACCTTCCTTTATGTTGAACATTTTCAAAAAATTATAAAGCCACTATTGTGATTAAATTGAACTTTGTGTCATGTTTAGTTTATTTAACTCATCTGTCATCAGTTTTCTCATAGACAAAATACTGTGTAGAATATCTCCAAAGCTAATTTAATATGCAAAATTGCACCTTTGTTTTTTATTATATGTGATAATATAATATATATTTTCAATCCTTACATATACAACCTTTCCATAAATTTTTTCTCATAATTTTCACCCCAAGCCAATATCCTGATAATTATATTACTGTCCTGTGTTCCAGTGGCCTATTGATATGTAACAAAAGGAGTTTACAAGGAAAAAGAAACTTATATTTTGCATGTCCAGATTAGTCAAATGAAGAATCGAAGAACATCTTTAGAAAAAAGAAAAAGATGTGAAAGTTGTAGAAATTATCAAGGCAGGTTAGAAAATGGAAAGGCTGGAGTGACTAGAGATAAACGTTGCTCATTTCATAAGTTTGCCTACATGCCTACATATCACTTATGGAAATTGAGCTCCTATAAATGAGCTCCTATAAAGTTATTTCTGAATTAACATATTGGAACCCAACACTAATTTCACTTTGAATCAGCTATACCTTAGAGTCGAAAGCTGCTAGATCTAAAATTCTTTAAAATCCTAAGAGAAATACATCATTAAAAGGCTGTGAAAAAGAGATCAGCTTAGCTGTCATTTCCTGTGGCTCATTTCCATATACCTTTTGGAAAACAGCTCATTTCCATATACCTTTTCAGGCCCTGTAGATATTTTAGATACTAAATTTTAATGCATGCGAAATCACTGCACCCTGCAATAAAATTTTCTCATTTTACATCGACAAAGACTTAAAAAAAAAAAAAAAGAGCATCAAACTGGCATTTTTCCCCCAGGAAAATATTTAAATTCAGTTTTCAATTAGGCAGATAATTATACATTTGAATGAGAGAACGCTTTATCAGTAAACTTCTTTTAGACTGAGGCTGGATGGGCTCTGTGTATATCTATCTCACTACATCTCATTTTGTCTCTCTGGCACTGATGATAATGTAGTAAAGAACGTGAACTGTTTTCCTTCAGCTCAAATAATGAGTCAATGGGTCTGCCAGATGAATACCAATAGCATTATTCATTATCTTGTGACAGTTACATTTTTTGAAATATCTCATGGCTTTGTTGGTCTATATCTAGTAATTCTTCAAGGGTAATTTCCCAACCTTCAAGAAAGAGTGCATAGAGCAACACTGATTCTGGAAAAATAGGACAGATCTTATTTGCATAATCTATCAATGATTTTCTGAGTACCTACTGGTTACTCAGATTTTTCCTAAGGGATATGTAAATTATATTTATCATACTCAAGAGTAGCCCTTTCTCTTTTGATTTGGTGAGGGGAAGCAGACTCTGCCTCCCACAGGAAAGAGGCTGGAAGAAGTAGCTTCTTTTAAAGAGCACTGCCATTTTCTCCCGTATGGGTTCTCTCATTTTATCAGGTAGATTTGGTGAAGCAATGATGGAGTATACATTCTATGATGGTACCTTTCAATTATCCCTATGGAAGATGGCCAGTCCAAAAGTTGAATCTCTGAATTTAAAATATGAGGTACTTAGAAATTTCTATTTTTAGCTTTGGGTCTTAGCATCAATTGTAAAACAACAGAAAAATCTCACTCAAGACACAATATCTATTTACATGAGAATAAGTAAAGATATAGGTATGGAGAAGGAAGGAAGATAAATCAAAAGAATTGGTATGTGATAGTTCTTGTGTGTGTGGGAAATAAAGTTACACGGGGGATGAAGATAGCTGGTTTGACCTCCAAAATAATTGTTTGTATAACTATTGGGAAATGGAAAATGAGTGACATGAAACACACTTTAAAGAGATGAGTTGAGAACTTATACTCTTATGTGAATCAAATCAGTATATTTATATAATTTTCTTAAAGAGCATTTGTTTATTATCCAGGCTTGATTCCGAATTGAAGAACTGAAGAAAAGCTATGGCTGAAGTCCATGGGGACCAAGGGAATTGAAGAAACTTGGAGAGTATGTTTTAAATAATTGACCTCTTAGTTAATCTCCTTGAAGCAGGGTATTAGAAAACCAAATCTTGAAAACTAGTTGTTTTGAGAAACTGAATAGATCTCACAGGCAAGGAAAGATTTGTGTGTTAATCCAATGTCATTCAAATTGAAAGAGAAGAGCCACAGTTGTGAGATAAGTATATGCAGAATTATGAAAAGGAAGTCAAAACCAAGACAAATAGGCTAGCAAATGATAGGGACTCAATGTAGGATAGTTAGCTTTAATTTCAGAAGCTACACGATGGTTTCATGCACTATGTTCAGAAATAGGGAAAGATTAAAAAAAACTGGCTAAAAAAATGGTGTATTGTTCACTACTAGAAATGCTGCCTTTGAGTCATCATAGATCTCCAGGTAGATATGTTCAGTGGATATAGGAGTTGTAAGGTTAGGGAAAGATCAGGGTAAAATTTGGTAATCTAAGTATTATAAACCAAATGTCTGTGTCCACCCAAAATTCACTTGTTGAAATCCTAATTCCCATAGTGGGGGTATGGGGAAATAATTCGGTAATGAGGGTGGAGCCTTCATGAATGAAATTAGTGCCCTTAAAAAGGAGACCCTAAGAACTCTTTTACTCTTTTTCTACCATGTGAGGATAAAACTAGAAGTTGGCGGTCTACAACCCAGAAGAGGGTCCTCATCAGAACCTTACCATGCTGGCACCCTGATTTCAGACTTCCAGTCTCCAGAATTAGGAGAATAAATATCTGTTGTGTCTAAGCCACCCAAACTAAGGTATTGTTTTAGCAGCCCAAACTAACCAAGACACTATGCATGTAGACAATTGTTAAACACTTGAGAACAGAGAGATTTCTCAAAGAGAACAAAGAAATAAGATGATCAGTGGGTGAAAGGTGGAATGACAACTTGTAAAGAGGCATAAAGGGGTGGAGGAGGAATAGGAGACCTGATGGAGACTTGAAAAGGAAGAGTTAAAGAGAAAAGAGAAGAATTAAGAGAATGAAGGTACAGATTGGTAATCACATCTAGAGCCATTGTAGCATTTTTGAGAATAATTGTATGAGTAGTTTGATTCTAATAAAATATTTAGCTTAATGTCTCAAGTAAAACTTTCACTTTTTCAAATTAATTTTTTCTTATTATATAAATCTGACAAATAATCATAATTAACGATCAAATATTTAAAATTTTAAAGAATAAGTATGAACTATACTAGTTTTATGAATATAGAATGATCTTATTCAAAGTATTTTAAAAATTAATCATTTTGAATCTAAAATTAGAGATCTAGAGAAAGAGTGAGATAAACATAAAACAGAGAAATTATTCATGGTATAAACTTAATTTTTATGATTACTATTGTGGAAACTAATTCCTTTTTCCAAATGAATGTTTGCCTCCAGGCAAAGTCAATAATTTGGAAGGGCAAAAGTTCTTTTGTGAGTCCATTTATAACTCACATAAAACACATTCTTCTAAAGGTTATATTTTATCTCATTGACCTACTATCACTTTATAATATATTAAAATATTCTGATCCTGCCTTTCCTGGTATCACTGTGCTCACTGTATCCTGGTTCTGCACTTCACACTGATTCCCATGTGATTCCCATCCCTCTGCGACCTGGTGACTTCCTGTATTGGAGTGAATACAAAAGCAAAGCATTTTTGGTCTCTCTGCAGTTGTTCAGGTTCAGACTTTAAAGCGTTCTCTTCATGAGCTATGTTTCTATCATTCTAGCTATTTATTTGGATTTTCTTCTGGCCACGCAGATGTCTGCGATAGCAGTACTTACCAATATTAACTTTCCTTCAGCATGTCCTCTGCCCAAATCCCTGCCACGGTTGTGTGAAATTGGTTTGTCCCTCTCCTCTGAGATAGCAGAATTGGGGTTATTTAGACTGTTCTGACCCTTGGAATAGGGAGGAGTAAAGGGATTTACTTTAAGATTAAGTATGGCCTTTAAAAAAATCTTTCTTCAAAGCATTAAGAAAATCCTCTCTGGCTATATTTTGTATTGAGCTAAAAATTGCCTTAGTAATAAAATCAACTCACTTAATTCTTAAGATCTCCATAAAGTAGTGCTTTCACTCTTATTATTCCCATTTAAGACACAGGGACTGAGGCACAAAGACACCCAAGGTCATAGAGTTAGTGAGAAGGAGTCAGGGCACACGACCTGTTTGTTTCTCAGTATGTATGCTTTCTCCTGTACAGCAAGTCTCAACAAGGATTGGAGAGTGGAAAGACTGACGTGATGCGCAGAGCTTTATGCCAACTTACTTGTGCCTGCATAATACTACATAATGTGCTCACCAGGTTTCTGACAACCTAGCAGAAAGCTAACTCCCTCCCAGATCTCTGAGTTCACTGGGCAGACAGAGAGGAATGGCCTGTCTTCCTACCTTCTTTCAGATGGTCAACATTTCCTGATGCATTTCTTAGAGTAAAGCATAGTGGGCCACCAATGATTTTTTCTACCACAAGTGCATTATCTTTAGAATAACTACAAATTTATTTTAAAATATGACAATCTTTTGACCTTTAGTCTTGATCCTTTATATTGCAACTATTCTATTTTTCTAAGTCATTTTAGATATTTTAGTGCAAGATTGAAACACGGCTGCTTCAAGATCTCCCAGAGAGGTTTCCTTTTAGCTGGGAATCTGCCATTAAATGCTCTTGGTGATATGAGTGACAGCATCAGAGCTGTGTCTTTGAGACACTTATCTGGCAGCAGTTTGTAAGCTGCATTGCAATGGGGTAACATGGATTTTATAAGTAGTATGTTCGTGTATGCATGAAAAACACTGACATCGAATTTCTTCCTTCTGAGCTAATACTGGTTATAGGGACTTCTTGGAGTTTGCTCCAGTAGCTCCAAATAATATAGGGTTGTATGAGAAAAATCTGGCTGGCTAAATGTTGACTTATTTAACTAACATTAAGCAATCAGGAAGCTCACCAATAATGCCATGTTGCATTTTTATAAATGTTTGATAATTTTAGCATTACCTTTTTTCTAGGCATAAAATCACTTTGGGATAACATTGCTCATAAGATTAATCTAGTCTTAAACCTTGATATCCCTTTAGATCCATGCATTTGCACTCTGACAGAGAGGTGAAATAAAAGATGTTATAAAGACTAATAAAAGACTATGATAACCAAAGACACTTTTTGGTAAAAGGAGACTGTCCTAGGTAGACATCAGAGCTGTAAATCAATAGTTAAATAAGATATAACATATTGTTTCTATATGATTACTAGTAATAATTTTTTTAGTTATATAAACAAATTTAATAATACTAGGGCAACCTGGTAGTTTTTGGAACTGACAATATTAAGTCTTTCATGTTTTAAAATTCATTTAATATGTCTCTCATAACTATAAAGTTGTAAAATTTCTCTTTAAATCGTGGGTCTCTGAAAATAATAGGAGAGATATTTAACAAACATGCTTCTTTATGAATTATTTTGAAAATAACTTTTTATGATTGCAGTAGAAAAAAGCCTTTGTAAACTCTTTTTTCCCTCTTTTTCATAGGCTGCTGCCAAGGGGAAATGAATGGTGTCTTTGAGATATTCACAAACATCCGGTGCGGATGGGGAAGCTCACTTTTGAGAGCCAGCGTTTATTCTATTTTCTGTATTTGATCCATTCTCAACAAAGGCCGTTCCCAACCCTATCTTTCACAGTATCTTTCTGCTGCACCAGATGTTGGAATAAATCTGTATTTCTTTATCAAATGCGCATTCTCCCTGTGTTGCTCTCACTTGTTCTCTTATTCTAGGACCTGGGGATATTGAGACCTGAAATGTGCCCTGAAACCTCAGTCACTCCTCCCAGATCCAGTACAAGGGGAGGTCCTGGGACATATAAGCAGGTCAGCTATAAAGTATTTGTATGACATGTGCTTCCTATGAAAGCCTTGTGTACTAGTATGTATGCAATCTCCCCAAGGGTGACCCCACTGGGTGAAACCAAGAGTGAGCTTCAGGAATATCCTCCTAAGTGGAAATTTTCTCCGCTTTCAGGAAAAAAAAAAAAATCTCTTACTGGAGGAAGTGTAAACATATTGTGTAACACCACTTCCCCCTCCAGTCATTCTTTTGCACACACAGAACGAAGAAGAGTGAACCTTTTTGCTTCTTCCCTCCCTACACTTCATGAATGTGATATGTAGCCTATAGGAGTTTTCTACGCTATTTTAATGGCCCCAATATAATTTTCCAGAAATACAGACATACAAATATTATTATAGTAATACTTTTCTTGCAACTTCTAATTAGTAGTAGCAATAACATATTCAGAATAAACCATGCCCATCAAGTTTCCGTAATGTCAGCCATTCTATTTATCTCAAGGCCTGCCTGCAGCCCCTCATAAGAGAAATAACGATGTTTCTCATGCTTGCTCTGCAGTTCCAGTGACATTCTCCTCTTACTCTTAGCCAGCAAACTCTTAAGATTTAGGTGAATTCCTTTTCAGTTCTTCCTTCCCCAGTGGGCTACTGGCCTAGTTCTTCATTGAGTTCTACCTCCTTTTCTCAAGTGGAAGCTCTCTCTTTAGTTAGTTCCATCCTGCGCCAAAGAACCTAGTTCTTACCTTGTTATTACACTCTGTAAAATTTTCAGTTCTCTGAGGAATACCCTTTCCAATATTTTTCAGCCTTTAGCCAGTTTTCAATGTCATAAAACATTACGTGAGCTGGCAGCTATGGTATGAATGGAGATTTCACAAGATTGGCTCATGTATGATGGTCTAACTGGGGGTTTAGACAGTGAACACAACTAGAAGATAATGAGGACATGAGAAAATAACATGGGCCAAGATTTGTCTTTTCATCACATTTTTCTAATATGGGAAGGGGGCAGGGAAGTAAGTGCTGGTAGAGAAGTGTGGGGTCTTTGGTGAGCACTCTACCTTTGAGTCTATGCCCATGGAGTTAAGTGAGGACAGACATTTCGGTTTTCATGCCCAAAAGGTTGCCTTTTGGCCTACCACATCCCCCATCCTGTGCCCACTTAAAGCTGAGACTTTAAGCAGGCACAGACAGAAGCAGCTGAGCAACAAGAGGCGCAGAGGAACAGAGCAGTGGAAAGTGCTGAAGAGTGTGGCAGGGCGGCAGGGCAGAGAAAGAGAAAGGAGGTATATACCCAGTAATGGGATTGCTGGGTCAAATGGTATTTCTGGTTCTAGATCTTTGAGGAATTGCCACACTGTCTTCCACAATGGTTGAACTAATTTACACTCCCACCAACAGTGTAAAAGCATTCCTATTTCTCCAATTCCTCTCCAGCACCTGTTGTTTCCTGACTTTTTAATGATCGCCTTTCCAACTGGTGTGAGATGGTATCTCATTGTGGTTTTGATTTGCATTTCTCTAATGACCAGTGATGATGAGCTTTTTTCATATATTTGTTGGACGCATAAATGTCCTCTTTTGAGAAGTGTCTGTTCATATCCTTCACTCACTTTTTGATGGGGTTGTTGGTTTTTTTCTAGTAAATTTAAGTTCCTTATAGATTCTGGATATTAGCCCTTCGTCAGACGGATGGATTGCAAAAATTTTCTATCATTCTGTAGGTTGCCTGTTCACTCTGATGATAGTTTCTTTTGCTGTGCAGAAGCTCTTTAGTTTAATTAGATCCCATTTGTCAATTTTGGCTTTTGTTGCCATTGCTTTTGGTGTTTTAGTCATGAAGTCTTTGCCCATGCACATGTCCTGAATGGTACTCCCTAGGTTTTCTTCTACAGTTTTTATGGTTTTAGGTCTTAGGTTTAAGTCTTTAATCCATCTTGAATTAATTTTTGTATAAGGTATGAGGAAGGGGTCCAGTGTCAGTTTTCTGCATATGGCTAGCCAGTTTGATTATAACTCATTCTACTGTGAAGACACATGCACATATATGTTTATTGCCGGACTATTCACAATAGCAAAGACTTGAAACCAACCCAAATGCCCATCAATGATAGACTGGATAAAGAAAATGTGGCACATATACACCATGGAATACTATGCAGCCATAAAAATGGATGAGTTCATGTCCTTTGCAGGGACATGGATGAAACTGGAAACCATCATTCTCAGCAAATTAACACAGGAATAGAAAACCAAACACCACATGTTCTCACTCATAAATGGGAGTTGAACAAGGAGAACACATGGACACAGGGAGGGTAATATCACACACCAGGGCCTGCTGCAGGGTGGGGAGCTAGAGGAGGGATAGCATTAGGAGACATACCTAATCTAGATGATGGGTTGATGGGTGCAGCAAAGCACCATGGCACGTGTATACCTATGTAACAAACCTTCACGTTCTACAAATATATCCCAGAACGTAAAGTATAATTAAAACACACACACACACACACACACGAAAGAAAGAGAGAAGAGGAAGGACTTCTGGACACTGAGGAGAGTTCAGCTAGGGGCAGTCAGAGAAGACTTCAGTAGCTGGGCAGCCCTACTTCAGGGGAAGATCACCTTCCCACTCCATCCTCATCTTCCAGTTCCCCATTCATCTCACTGAGAGCCACCTCCACCACTCAATAAACCTTGCACTCATCCTTCCAGCCCACATGTGCTCTGATTCTTCCAGTACACTGGGCAAGAACCCAGGTTGTCACACTGGCCCCTTTTCTTCAGATAAGGCAGAGGGTCTAATTGAGCTGATTAACACAAGCCATCTGCAGACAGCAAAACTGAAAGAGCACACTGTAACACATGTCCACTTGAGCTTTAAGAGTTGTGAACACTCACCCCTATAAGCTGCTATAGGGCCAGAGCCCCAAAACGCTCCTCACAACCTATGCACCTGCCTGTCTGCATGCTCACCCTACGGGTTTGAGCATCTGGACATGGAAGAAGCCAGTCACACCCCTCACATGCCCTGCCAGGGGGATAAGGTTACTTCTCTAATTTCAATTTACTTTCCTCAAAATTTAGTCTATGCTACGCGTCCACCCTGTATTTGTCTTCCTTCTCAACACTTAATTTCTTTTTCCCTGCCCCTTTGACTCCAATGCTAATTTGCAGTGCACTTCAACCTGGGGCAATGACACAAGATTTTACATTTAGAGTAAGATACTAATAGAGCAGCAGTGAAGATGCGGCGGAAGCCAAGGAGACTTACCTTCATGTTAGGGACACCATATGTGGAGTCATTGTATCCAGATAAGTAAATCCACCCATTCCACATGAGTAGAATCACTATCTTAGAAGAGTGGCTAGTCTGGCTTCCTGCCACCCTCCTCTAATATCTACTTTTTCTTCTATCAAAACAACTAGAAATGCAATGATATAGAAGTTTCCAAATCTACTATAGGAACAATCTCCTTACCAGTTCCTAATGCTTTGGCTCTCCCTTTCATTTCCATTGTGCTAAACTAGAATCATGTTAAACAAACAAAAAAGCTTATCAGAGTGCAAAGATAAAAAAACAACCTAATAAGTGCAAATAATTTTTTTACCATGTTTTTCAGAAAGAAATGCCCAGACATTAAAAAGTTTGAATCTTACAAAATTAGTTGTGAATCAGGTACTAATTAATATATGATTAGACATTTTGAGATCCAAAATCAAATGTGAGCTTGGTTATCTTACCCTGAGACAGAAGAAATCACTGAAAGGCAAATCTAGAGAAAAGTCTTTGAGCAATAACAAATGCCTGTGAGTGAGAGCTCACTGGGAGGATCGCCTAAAAGCACAAGGAATACCTTATGGGAGTTTCTAAAGGGCCAGATATTGGTATAACTGCTTCACAAAGTTGTCATTTAAACCCAGTTTGGATATGGCCTGACTGCAGATATTGTACAAATGCAATCATGTAAAAAACTCACAGAACCTTCGGTTTTCTTCTCAAACAGCCATTTCTGAAATAAATCCCAAGAAGTCAACTCCAACATGATTCCTAGGGAAGAAACAAAGCAGCTTCAGTTTTCACACTTTGTTTTCAGTTTCCAGGTGCATATTCTAACCTGTTGAGGAGGTTCATTTTCATTAAACACTATGTATTATAGATATATGTATACAAATATAACACACATACTCTATATACCCATAGTGCATATATATGTGTGTATATATATTATATATGTGTATATATAATATATATATATATTTTTTTCTTTCTCAGATACTTTTTTTTCCTATATAAAATTGTTGAGATTTTACTGGATGAATGGGTAAAGAAAGAAAAATGTTAAATTTTATATTTCATTTTTAACCAAGTATTTGTTGAGCATTATACCCAGTTGTGACATATCCTAGATAAAATGAAGAAACCATGTCATCTAATAGCTCAAAGCTAAGTAGGGAAGACAGAAACACAAACATAATTACAACAGACTCTGAAAAGTGTACAAATTAGTATATGCATGAAGCATACTTGTGACCGATATAAGGGGTTTTGGCTAAGTATTCACAGATGGAATACTTGGCCAACTCTTAAAGAATGAGTAGAAGTTCTTTACATATAACTTAAACATAAAACTACCTCAACCTTAAGTACTACAGAATGCATAAATGAGTGCTCTAACAGGGAACAGACTCAAAAAACTTGATATGACCTTGTTTATAAGACTAGATCACCTTACTGATAAACTTAATAGCTCCTTACGTATATTCCTTTTTTTCTGACCCTGCATTAGAAATACTGAAATGCATTCTCTCTCTTTGTTCAGCCTCCTTGAACTTATCCACTCTATATATGTATTGAATTAAGAAAACAGTTGGGAATTTCCCTAGAGTTGCTCTCTTTTCAGCATTTATTATTTTCCTTCCTTCAAATAATATCCCATCTGTTTTTGGAAAACTACTAGTTTTGCATTATTGGTTATGCAATTTTGATGATACTGCCTAGGGTTTATTCGCACAGCTCACACTCTTGGCCACAGTGATTGGGGTCAAAGAAAGGTTCGAACAGATTGATTATTTATTGGATGAGTTCACTAATTAATGGATGTATGCAGGCTTAAGCCAATAGGTACATTATATTTTCCTGGCCATCAGGATTGCTACAGGTATTGGCCAATAATTTAGTCCAGTCCTAAAAGTGTGATCCTCAGAACAACTGTTAGACCTGTGAGACAACAGCTTCTCTGAAGTGGGTAGTAGAAGAATGTAAAGGTTGCTGCTTGCTGCTGCTCTTGTACATCCATTGAGAGGCACTATTCAAAGGGTTGAGCTAGCCCGGAGAGCAAGGGACAGCATAAAGAGAAATTCTAATCGTTAGAATTAGAGTCTCTAATTAAACTGAACTGCTTTTTTACATTATGGCCAATAATACCTCAGTTTTATTAATCCAATTTAAGTTGAATTGTCAATCACTTAGAGCAGAAAGAGCCCTGACTGATAGACACCATCATCTTTCTGGTCAACTTGTTGCAATTCTTCATTTGCATAAGTTGGTAAACTTTTCACTTCTTAACAGTTGGGATCTTACCAGTCTACAGAGAGGCAGTCTATTTTTATCTATTTTCCACTTGCTTCACAAAATCAGGATGATCCAGGAACTGCCATCTCTGTAATTGACAGCATTTAAGTGTAATACTTTATGATACCTTTTGTCACCTTGTTTCTTTCCTTTATGTTATCTCTTTACTTTTCTGGTTCAGAAAGTCAATTTCCATTTTCACGGGTCTTCCAATGGCCTTCTTTTCGTAAAGCACCTTATTTTTATACAGATATTTTAGCTTTTAAGAAATTGATGGCCGGGCGCGGTGGCTCAAGCCTGTAATCCCAGCACTTTGGGAGGCCGAGACGGGCGGATCACGAGGTCAGGAGATCGAGACCATTCTGGCTAATATGGTGAAACCCCGTCTCCACTAAAAAATACAAAAAATTTGCCAGGTGCGGTGGCGGGCGCCTGTAGTCCCAGCTACTCGGCAGGCTGAGCCAGGAGAATGGCGGGAACCTGGGAGGCGGAGCTTGCAGTGAGCTGAGATCCGGCCACTGCACTCCAGCCTGGGCGACAGAGCGAGACTCCGTCTCAAAAAAAAAAAAAAAAAAGAAAAAAAAAGAAATTGATGTATACAGTTAACATACAGAGCACATTCTTATATTCCATGCTGTTAGGTAGCTACTAAACCGATTTATAGCCTGTCAGAGCAACTATCTCTGAAACCACTTTACCAAAGTTTAAAATTATCTGAAAATAGTAAATTAAAAATAATTACCTGGAAAGAAGTATTCTAACTTACCAATGATCAGATTCACAGGATTGCCACAAATTGGGTATGAATATCTAAAAATAGAAAATGTAATAAAATATACATAATATTATGTATAAAACCATATTATGCATATGATAACTTCCAATTTTTTTTTTTTTCTGAATCACAAAGTGCTTCAAGGTCATCAACAAAGATTAATTACCATGTTTCTGTGAATTTGTACATGGGCTTCTTGTTTCTTAGAGATTTCTGGTTGACTGCTTGATTGATAAGTTTTATCTTACTTAAATTGACTATGGTGCCATCAGTTTTTTTTTCCTCACTTAAGTTCTACACATACATATGCATAAAATGTTGGTTATTGGTTATTCCCCTTGCTTTTCCTGCATCATTTATTTTCTTCAATAAGTGGCTTCAGGGAAAAAATAAAACACTGGCTAAGGATTAAAAACAGTTACTTGTTCTCATCCAAGTTACAAATTAGTGTTTATAATTAAACTCCAACCTTAACAATTTCTTTGTTTTGAATCCATCCTGTTGAGTGGTTACAGAATTGTCTAAGTATATTTCTTCTAACCTAATGCTAATAATGTACTGGCTTCTACACCTTTATAATTGTTCATTAGCTTCAAGCAGTATGTTTTGACTCTTATGTCCTTGAAACTATGAAATTATGTTTCTACAATTCAGTTTTTCTAATGTTTCTACTTTACATATAATGTATTATGAATCTGAGGCATTTTTAGAAATTCTGAACTGGAGATATCAGTGTAGTCAGAATAGTGTCAAATGTGTAACCCAAACAACATAATTGGTACTTTGAGGTTGAGGTTGATGTGACATTCTCTTGAACATATTTTAATACTTATGCATACTTAAATTAAAATTTTAACCTCCTGACATTCAAACCAACAAGCCAATCACTATCCAACTAGAGAGACATGTCTTACAAATAAGATGACGCCACAAAAATCATTTGTCTTGAGTCTATGTTCATAGAACAAGAGATTTGAAAAAAGACTAGTTGTTTACTAATATTTTGACAGTGAATTTTTATATTAGAATAGCTTTTCCAATGGATTATACACCCAGAAATCATATCAAATATGTTTGTCTTTATATTGAAAGGCTGCTATCTAAAAATGATGGTATGGCATGTGTTCAAGCATGACATTCATTTCATTTTACAATTTTATCTTTTTATACAGCAGGTAGGTTTCTGGCTATCCCACACAATATAATGTTTTGTTTCCAGGAAGACTGGATGAGGTAGGCATCTGTATTAGACATACACTATACCTCCCTATCAGAATCTACCTGTCCAGAAGTAGTATTATTTATTGTACCCCTTTTTGATCCTTGTTACCAGCGTCAAAGTAGCAAGGCTTCTGCAAAGCAGCTTAGCTTTGATCGTGGCCAGAGCCAGGTTGGCAGGTGAGATGTTAAAGTTTGTTTTGCCCCAACATGATCTTGTCATGACCCATTTTGGTGTAATACAGCTGAAGGTATGTTTTGGTTGAGGATTCTAACTTCCAGTGAATTCACGCACAGCTGGATCTTCTTGGGAAAAAGGATCATCTTTCAACCCTTCAACAGTATTTTCTACTTACAATTTCATTTAACATTTATCAGAGTGCCAGCTTTGTAGTAAAATGCTGAAGTGAAAATTCTTATGTTTAATAGCAGGCAAAAGTGAAAATTATTGTATCTGACTGAATCTGTCCTTGCAGTGAACAGTTGAAATTTAAATTGGGAAGGTGCCAGAGGCCTATTGGCTACCTTCCATAATTGTCAAGTTCCATGGAATGGAGGAAGTTATTTTAATTCCAAGTAACAAGAATAAATTTGCATCCTGAGATCCAGTGCTGCTACTTAAAACCAAAATACACCAACATTTTATGGCACAGAAATACAGAAGATCCTTCTTGCCAATTGCCTCTGTGTTTATTTACTTCAAGTCCCAGAAGAACAACCCAGATCAGTTTTGCCACTGACATTATAAATAGCATAGCAAATTCATAACGAGTCTTTTCTTCAAAGAACGGAAATGAATCTGAAGTCTGATTAAACTCACAGTGTCCTTGTGAGGGAGATGGGAAGAGACAGAGTATTTTGTCTAATTTCAAGTTCAAGAAAGCAAGGAACACAAAAGTTAAGTGGCTGGTGTCCATTTATTCAAGTAAATTTATTCAGAAGTTGAGCCAGAAATAAAGATCAAGTCTCCTGGCCCATGCACTAGGCCCCATGCTGACTCACAGCTTTCAAAACCATCATTTTCTTGGGAAATGCTAAAAAGCTTTCCCCTACCATACATACTAGATTCAGACACACTGCCATCTACTGACCCACCAAGGGATGTGCCAGCATAAGACATCCTGACCTTCAAGGGAGGGAGGAACACCTTGAGAGGAGTTGAGATCCTGCTTTCTCTTCAGAATGCCATCTCCAGGATGCCAATGGGTTGTGTCTACAGTACTATGTAGGAAAGTGCTGCAAGAGGTAAGTGAACTTTGAACATTTCCTCCCCGATCAAGGGATTAGTATTTTGGCACTATTAATATTTATATAATGATGTCACAATGCACTATGTTGTCTATATGTGGGACATCCTTGAAATAACCCCTTTCTCTCAGTACTCTTATTTTGACATATTCGTCTAGGGATTTGAATCGTCTAAGATAGTTTTTCTTTTTCACATAAAACAGTTTGAAGAATGCCATATGATTTTTGTGTTCTCTATTTTGTCTTTCACTGGTGTCCTATAAGATGTGCTAGTTATCCTACATGATGCCAAGAAAGGCATAATAGAAACCAAGCTAAATAGCCCCAGTCCTGTGCTTGTAGAAAAATATCATAAAATGTCCTAAAAGAGCTCTAACAATAGGAGAACTAGGCTCCTAAGTATATATTTTCAGCAAGATTCTTTTTTGTTCAGAGCCAAGGTATTTTTTTTCCCAGAAAAAATATCAGTGTCTTTCTTGCCACATCAACTCTTTAGAGCTTGCCTGCATTCTTCCTAGAATAAGAGTAACATTTTCCAGACTTGATCAAGTGATGAATACAATTACTGTTTTTGTTCCATTTTTACAGCCAAAAATTAAAGTTATGATGTTTGTCTATTGCTTGTGATTGTACTTAGTTCATTGCCTCTAAGACAGAAGTTAAATTTAAGTATGTGGACCATATATTTCTTTTTTGATGAGCATAAATGGATAAAATTAGTATTTTAATATATAATCAGTGTCTATAAAACAATCCACATAGCAGCAGAGAAGCATTTGTGCCACGCTGGTTACTTGTCTTCATTTGCTTTAAGATCTCAAGAAAAGTTTATCTCCCAGGATGGTGGTTCATAGGCACTGTGATTGAGGACTATACATAGAAAACTTATTGTGAATATAGAACTTATTTCTATTCTTTCAGGATATGAAATCTTATGCACATGATAATTTAATTGTTTTTATAAAAGAATTGGTTTGGTGTTACAGTTAGTCAAGCAGAACTTATCCTTTGAAGTTTACAGCTTGAAACTCAATTTGAAGAAGACCATTGATTTAATTTGGAATAAATGTCTGTATGTGTCTATCCAAATCTTTACAGAAATACCTTATTTTGAAGTCTTCTTAGGCAGAAATAAGAAACTGTTGTTTCCAAATTTTTTAAATGTCAAGAGGGTCTCTAAAATTATGACAGAGGTGAGGGATACAAAGAGAGATACATTAAGAATGGAAACATCTGGGAGTTTTACTGACTCAGTGAAACTAGGGCATTGTGAAAACTTTATCGAAAAAATCTACAGAGAGAAAAGTCCAGTTCAGAAATCTGGCCCTCACATATTCAGTCCTTAGTAAAGGCTTATTAGATGTTGCAAGATGAGAGTGAGGTCCAGGAATGGTTAAATGGAAAATGAGAAGATAAAAGGTTATGAGGAGAGAGAGAAGGAATAATAGGAGGGTGCCAAGGCATTTGAACATCTTTGGTATGAGCTTGGACAAGGTGCTAGACATTTGGAAAGCTTATATGAGTTAAACTGAACTACCAAATTTATTGAGAAGCAGTAACAAGAACAAAATGTTCTTTAGCTTTGTTCCATTTAAAGCAGATGCACGTATATCAATCTTTTACAACATGATTATTTATATTTGATTCTTCTCGTAAAATCATCACAAGACATCAAATTGTCAGAATAAAGAGATTTTTTAAATGCTCGCAAAAACTGTTTTCCTGACACTGGAATGGTGAATTAATTCAAGTGTTACCCACATGTTTCTTCTGTTATTCTTTCTTTTAATTTTTTCTGTCCTTATATATTATATAATAACATTATAATATAAAAGATATAACATATAAATAAATAAGAATAATTTCACACAGAATTAAAGGTATTTGTACACATTAGTATGTTTTGTTTTAGATGAAAGATTAAATAATTGGTTAAATCTCCTAGACCCAGGTGAGGCAGAAGAAACACAGGCAGAGTCTCACATTCTTGTAGAGTTGAGGAGACAGCTGAGAGTTCCCAGACAAAAGCAGCTAGGGTTCACAGAGCATGAGAGAGGGGACAGCTCACAGGGAGAAAACTCTGGCAATATCTATCGGGTCTTTCTCAAGTGTTTCAGGAGAGAACTGATCTGCACATGCGTGGGTGAAGTCTACTCAAAACTGAAGAATGAACCTCTGGAAGGACCAAAGGGAACAATTCTTGGAGCTCAGGTTAAGCCAAGAATATTTTATTTTTCTTCACCATCCAGAAGGGTCAATTCATCAAGAGGATATAATATTGCCAAGTATTTATGCAAGTAGTAACAGAGCTTCAAACTACATGAAACAAAAATAGATAAAGCTGCAAGGAGAAAGAGACATATTCAAAAAACAGTTGAAGGTTTCAATATCCCGCTCTCAATAACTGATAGAAAAAGTTACGCTAATTCTATACAAACTCTTCCAAAAATTGAAAAGTATGGAATACTTTCCTAATCAGTTAATGATGCTAGCATTACTCTGACACCGAAACAAACAAACAAAAAAAGCATTATAAGAAAAGAAAACCGGCTGGACACAGTGGCTCACGCCTGTAATCCCAGCACTTTGGGAGGCCGAGGCGGGCGGATCACAAGGTCAGGAGATCAAGAACATCTTGGCCAACATGGTGAAATCCCATCTCCACTAAAAATACAAAAATTAGCCAGGCGTGGTGGCACGCGCTTTTAATCCCAGCTACTCCAGAGGCTGAGACGGAAGAATCACTTGAATCCAGGAGGCGGAGGTTGCAGTGAGCAGAGATTGCACCATTGCACTCCAGCCTGGGCGACAAGAGTGAAACTTCGTCTCAAAAATAAATAAAATAAAATAAAATCAGAGACCGATATTTTGCATGAACATAAGATATAATAATTCCTAACTAAATGTAAAAAAACACAGAATCCAAAAATATGTAAAAAGCATAACGCGTCATTACCAAATATGTATTAACCCAGAAAATGCAAAAGTGGTTTCACATTTGAAATTTATCAATATAATTTACCATGTTAACGGATTAAAAAGAAAAAACATACAGTAATCTAAGTAGATGCAGGAAAAAACTAAGACAATCAGATTGAACATCTATTTCTGAAAAAACTCTCGGCACATAAGAAAAAGACAGAAACTTGATAAAGAAAATCTACAAAAACCTACATATAATATCCTATTTGTGTTAAGGATTAAATGCTTTTCTCATAAGGTAAGGAACAAGAAAATTTCATTCCCTTTTTTCAACATTGTACAGGAGGATCTAGTTAGTGCACTAAGGCAAGAAAAATAAATAAAATACATTCAGATTGGAAAACAAGTAATTTATTATTAGTATTATTATTATTATTATTATTATTTACGTTCTGGGATAGATGTACAGAACGTGAAGGTTTGCTACACAGGTATACCATGCTATGGCGGTTTGCTGCACCCACCAACAGTCATCTACATTAGGTATTTCTCCTAATGCTATCCCTCCCCTAGCCCCCCACCCACAGACAGGCCCTGGTGTATGATGTTCCCCTCCCTGTGTCCATGTGTTCTCATTGTTCAACTCTCACTTATGAGTGAAAACATGTGGTGTTTGGTTTTCTGTTCCTGTGATAGTCTGCTGAAAATGATGGTTTCCAGCTTCATCCATGTCCCTGCAGAGGACATGGACTCATCCTATTTTATGGCTGTGTAGTATTCCATGGTGTCTATGTGCCACATTTTCTTTATCCAGTCTATCATTGATAGGCATTTGGGTTGGTTGCGAGTCTTTGCTATTGTGAAGAGTCCGGCAATAAACATATGTGTGCATGTGTCTTTATAGTAGAATGATTTATAATCCTTTGGGTATATCCCAGTAATAGGATTGCTGGGTCAAATGATATTTCTGGTTCTAGATCCTTGAGGAATTGCCACACTGTCTTCCACAATGGTTGAACTAATTTACACTCACACCAACAGTGTAAAAGTGTTCCTATTTCTCCACATCCTCTCCAGCATCTGTTGTTTCCTGACTTTTTAATGATCACCATTCTAACTGGAGTGAGATGGTATCTCATTGTGGTTTTGATTTATTTTTTTTTTTTGTTAAGACAAAGTCTAACTCTGTCACCCAGGCTGGAGTGCAGTGGTGCAATCTGGGCTCACTGCAACCCCCGCCTCCGAGTTCAAGCAATTCTCCTGCCTCAGCATCCTGAGTAGCTGGGATTACAGGCATGTACTATCACATGCTGCAAATTTTTGTATTTTTAGTAGAGATGGGGTTTCACCATGTTTAACAGGCTGGTCTTGAACTCTTGACTTCCAATGATCTGCCCACCTCGAGCTCCCAAAGTGTTGGGATTACAGGCTTGAGTCACTGCACCCAGCCGGGAAACAATCAAATATTTTATTTCCAGATATGATCATCTATTTAGAAAATCAACTGACATCTACAAAAAAACTATTAGAAATAATAAGTGAGCTTTGCAAGTTTGCAAGGTGCAAACTTTATATACAATAAATAAATTCTATTTATATATACTAACAATAAACAATGTGAATAGTATTTGTAATAATATACATAAAAATGCCTATTGATAAATGTAATGAAAAATGTAAACAATATAAAGCATTAATGAGAGAAATTAAATGAGATAAAAATAAATAGGGAAGCAGTCCGTATTTATAGATGAGAAGACTCAATATTGTTAAAATAGCAATTCACAAATTGATCCATATTCAATCTGATTTCAGTCAAATCCCAGCAGTTTGTTTTATAGAGGTTGGCAATGTAATTCTAATATTCATATGGAAATTCAGAGAACTTAGAATAGCTCAAATAACTTTGAAAAAGAACATAGTTGAATGACTTACACAAGCTGACTTCAATGCATACTATAAAAGTTGCATTAATCAAGAAAGTATGATATTGGCATCAAGATAGACAAATAGATAAATGGAACAGATTGAAGAATCCAGAAATTGATTTTCAACAAAAGTACAAAGACAATTCAGTGAAGATAGAATAGTCTTTTATAAAAATGATGCTGGATCAATTGAATATTCACATGCAAAAAAATAAAAGAACTTTATACCTTGCATCATGTACAAAAAACTTAAAACTATTAAAATTCCTAGAAGATAACAGTTATCTTGAATTAGGCAAAGATTTCTTATATAAAGTCACTAAAGCCACACATATATATGAGAAAAAGATTAATAAATTATATGTCATCAAAATTAAGTATGTTTGTTGATCAAAAGACACTGCTAAGAGAATGAAAAGGAAAGCCACAGACCAGAAGGAAATATTTGCAATTCACATCGTTAGTAAATGATTTGTATGTTGAATATATAAAGAACTTTCAAAATAAGAAACAAAAAAAGTATTAAATTAAGGGAAAAATTTTGAACTGACTCTTCAAAAATGATATGAATGCCAACTAAACACATACAAGTATGCTGAAATTATTAATCATTAGGGAAACTGAAACTAAATTTAGAATGAGATATCTCTACACATCTAGTAGAATGTTTACAATAAAACAAAACTGACCCCACCAAGTGTTGTGAAAGATATGAAGCCATTTATTTCATTCATAGGTATTTATAGAAGATAAGCAAAAACATGTCCATAGACAAGGTTGTTCATAGCAACATTATATGTAATCCACAATACCTGGAAACAACCCAAATTTCCATCAATAGATGAATGTGTAAACACATTTCAGCATAATGAATTACTGCTCAGAAAGAAAAATGAATGAACTAATGATATGCAAAAGGACGTATAATGAGATTCAGGAAACAGTGTCTCAAATATGGCACCTTGACATATTGAAGAAAACCACAGAAGCAGACATGTGACTCTGAACTTACCCAACCCTCACCTTCTTCTCTTAAACAGGTCATGAGACCTTCATGTGAGAGCTGCTCTCCCTGTACCTTGAGGAAAGAAACCTCTTTCTCTCTGAAGATGAACAGTCACACAGAAGTATCTGAATAAACACGTCTTACTAAGTTTCCCCCAGTTTATTATTATTAGATCACACCCCCTTTGTCCAGTATATCCACTTTTCATCAAACCTAGTATAAAATACAGTTGGCCCTTGAACAACATGGGGGTGCTACAAGCACTAACTCGCTACACAATAGGAAAACAGCATATAACCTTTGACTCACCCCAACTTAACTACTAATAGCCTACTGTTGACGAGAAGAAGCCTTGTCGATAATACAGATAGTTGATGAACATGTATTTTGTGTGTTAATGTACAATACAATGTATTATTACAATCCAGTAAGCTAGGAAACACAAAATATTGTTAAGAAAATCATAAGAAAGAAAATACATTTATAGTACTGTATTTGCTTATGCTGTGAGTTTACCTCATGTGTTTACAAGATGAATCGTCTGTCTGAAATGATGAACAAAGGCAGCTGCAGACCTCTATCTAGAGCACATGTCAAGCAATTCAACTTTTGCTTAAAATTCCATGACTTTTCTCCACTTCTTAGGGGCACCTCCAGCAGCACTAGTGGCTCTAGCGGCACTTTGTGTGGTTCTGTTATTAAAGATTTAAGGTATTGCACTAAACAAGATGAAAAATACACGAGAACTGCAAAACATCACTTTTTACTGCAATATGCAATTTACTGGAGAGATCAACTGCTCACTGGAAGATGATTCGCCTCACCTAGCATTTTAAGCAGATACATGCAACACTTATTAATAAGAGGAGTTGACTGCAAACATATTGCAGTGGTACAGTATGTACTACACATAATTTATGCAGTTATAATTTAATATCATGTTTTTATATTTGTTTATATTTCTCTCTACTATATATAGCTGTGCTACATACGGTCTGTGTGAGCGAAAGTTTTGATAAGTTTTACTTTTTGCAATAGATTTGTGTACATTTTGTGAGAATTGATGAAATATACTAGTATCTACGTATGTTTTTTTCATTTTTGACATAGCTTTTCTTTTGACATTTCTAGACTATGCAGTTCATCTGGGAGTTTTTCAAAACCTTGCAAATTTCTAAAAAGTTTTTTAATATATTGGTCGAAAAAATTTCCATGTCTAAGTGGATCTGCACAATTCAAACTTGTTCTAGAGTCAATTTCATACCCAAGTTTAACTGTTTATTTTGGTTTTCATATCCTTATGAGGATTCTCGTGTCATGTAAAATATATTGCATGGTTGTAGGTATGTGCTCTACCCTGAGAAGAACATAGGCCATTTGTTTCCACCCAGGAGTCTTAGTTTTTAGATATGCATATGCCAACCTGAGAGGTACTGAACTAACGCAGCCATGCTTTGTGTGTTCTAGCCCCGTTTGAAAGTTCTTTTTTGTCTAAGGAAAGGAAAACAATTCTCAGAGAACGCATCTAGAATAACATCCCTGCACTTTCTTATGAGGAAGAGAAAGTTGCTTGTTGAAGCCTTTGGAGACAGAAGTTTTAAGGTGCTAAGAAAGAAAAGTAGATCACTCTATTTTTTCTCTCACAAAGCTGTGTCTAATTTCCACACAATATGAAAGTCGTATCTCTTATGTCACTACTAATCTACATGCCATGTTCTACCTTGTGTTTTTATTACCTTTTTTTATTTTTTTATTTCAATAGGTTTTTGAGGAACAGGTGGTGTTTGGTTACATGAATAAGTACTTTAGCCATGATTTCTGAGATTTTGGTGCACCCATCACCCGAATGGTGTACACTGTACTCAATGTATAGTCTTATTCCTGGCCACGCCCCACCCTTTCACCTGAGTCCCCAAAGCCCAATGTATCATTCTTATGCCTTTGCTTCCTCATAGCTTAGCTCCCACATATGAGTGAGAACATTTGATGTTTGGTTTTCCATTCCTGAGTTACTTTACTTAGAATAATAGCCTACAATTCCATCCAGGTTGCTGTGAGTGCCATTATTTTGTTCCTTTTTATGGTTCAGTAGTATCCCATGGTATATATATACACACATACATACATACAACATTTTATTTATCCACTCTTTGATGGGCATTTGGACTGGTTCCCTGTTTTTGCAATTGCAAATTGTGCTGCTATAAACGTGCATGTGTAAGTATCTTTTTTTGGGTAAAATTACCTCTTTTTTTCTGGGTAGATACCTAGTCATGTGATTGCTGGATCAATGGTAGATCTACTTTTAGTTCTTTAAGGAATCTCCACACTGTTTTCCATAGTAGTTGTACTAGTTTACACTTCCATCAACTGTGTAAAAGTGATCCCTCCTCACTGCATCCATGACAACATTGATTATGTTTGATTTTTTTATTATGGCCATTCTTGCCGAAGTGAGGTGGTATTGCATTGTGGTTTTGAATTTGCATTTCCTGATACTGATGTTGAGCATTTTTCCATATGCATTTTGATAGGATTGTTTGTTTTCTTCTCGCCGATTTGTCTGAGTTCTTTGTAGATTCTGGACATTAGTTGTTATACTGTTTCCATGTGTTTGGACAAATGTATAATAATATGCATCCATCATTATAGCATCATAGAGAGAATTTTCACCACCCTAAAAAAATCCTGTCTGCTTTGATTATTCATCCCTTCCTTCTTCCTCACCCCTGGAAAACACTAATTATTTTACCGTCTCCATAGTTTTGCCTTTTCTAGAATGTTATATAGTTGGAATCATACAATATGTAACCTTTTAAGCTTAGCTTTTTTCACTTAGTAATATTCATTTAAGTTTTCTCCATGCCTTTTTATGGATTGATAGCTCATTCCTTTTCAGCACTGACTATTCCATTGTCTAGATGTAACACGGTTTATTAACCTACTGATGTCTTGATTGATTCCAGTTTCAGGAAATTATGGATAAAATTGCCATATGAATCTATGTGCAGGTTTTTCAATGGATGTATGTTTTCATTTTCTTCAGGTAAATACCAAGGAACACAAGTGCTGGTTCACATGGTAACAATATGTTTAGATTTGTAAGAGACTGTCAAACCGTCTCCCAAAGAGGCAGTACCATTTTGCATTCCCACCAGCAATGAATGAAGAGTTCCTGTTTCTCTGATCCGTGGGGATGCTCCTTGACTTACGATAGGGCTATGTCTGAACAAACCTATGGTAAGTTGAAAATATAAGTCAAATGTGTGTTTTTGACTGAGAGTACTTTCAACTTACCATGGATTTGTCCAGACATGATCCCATCATAAATTGAGGAACGTACTGAATGTGTATCACTTTCACAACATCATAAAGTGAAAAAAAATAAATCTTAAGTTGAAACATTATAAGTAGGAAACCATCTGTATTTGGTATTCACAGTGTTCCAAATTTTGGCCACTTTAACAGGTAAGTAATGGTATCTCCCTAGCATTTTAATTTGCATTTCCCTGATGACATATGATGTGGATGTGAAGTATCTTTTCTTTTTTTTTTTTTTTTTTTTTTTTTTGATATAGGGTCTCACCCGGTCACCCAGGCTGGAGTGCACTGGTAACTCACTGCAGCCTCTAACTCCTGGTTTCAAGTCATCCTCCTACCTCAACCTTTCAAGCAGCTGGAACTATAAGCACATGCCACTTGATGTCTGGCTTATCTATTTATTTATTGGTAGAGACAGGGTCTTGCTTTGTTGCCCAGTCTAGGCTTGAACTCCTGGCCTTCAGTAGTCCATCCACCCCAGCTTCCCAAAATGCTGTGATTATAGGTATAAGCCACATGCCAGGACTCCTGGAGTATCTTTTCATGTGCTTATTTGCCATTTGTGTATCTTCTTTGGTGAAGTATCTGTTAATATCGTTTTTAAGAGTTATTTGTATATTTTGGATAAAAATCTTATCAGATATGTCTTTTGCAACTATTCTGCCCCAGTCTTGTCTTTTTATTCTCTTAACAGTGTCTTTCACAGACCAGAAAATTTTAGTTATAATAAAGTTCAGCTTATTAATACCTTCTTTCAATTATCATGGCTTTGGTGTTATATCTAAAGAAATTATAGCCAAACCCAAGGTAATCTAGATTTTCTTTCTGTTATCTTCTAGTGGTTTTATAGCTTTATGTTTTACCTTTAGGTTTGTGTCCATTTTCAGTTAGTTTTTGTGAAGAGTGTGAGGTCTATGTCCAGATTCATTTTTTGCATGTGAATGTCCAGTTGTTCCAGTGCCACTTGTTGAAAAGACTATGTTTTCTCCTTTGTATTGACTTTGCTCTTTTGTCAAAGATCAGTTGACTATACTTATGTGGGTCTATTTATGGGTTCTCTGTTGTATTCCATTGATCTATTTGTCTATCCCTTCATCAGTACCACACAGTCTTGATTAATATAGCTTTATAGTAAGCCCTGAAGTTGGGTAGTATCAGTCCTCCAACTTTGTTCTTCTTCAATATTGTGCTGGCTATTGTGAGTCTTTTGCTTTATACAAATTTTAGAATAAGTTTGTTGATATCAACAGAACAACTATCTAAGATTTTAATTGGGAGTGCATTCAATCAATAAATCAAATTGAGAACTGACATCTTGATAATATTGTCTTGCTATTCATGAATATGGAGAATCTCTCCATTTGTTTCGTTATACTGTTTTCTATACCTAAACACAGTTTTTCTGATGTAGATATAGTACACATTTTGTCAGATTTATGCATAAGTATCTCCTTTTGTGGGTGCTATTCATGAATATGGAATATCTTTCCATTTGTTTTGTTATACTGTTTGCTATACCTCAGCACAGTTTTTCTGATACAGATATCGTACATATTTTGTCAGATTTATGCATAAGTATTTCCTTTTGTGGGTGCCAGTGGAAATGGCATTGTGTTTTTAATTTCAAATTCTACTTGTTCATTGCTGGCATAAAGGAATGTGAATTGGCTTTTTGTGTATTAATCTTGTATCTTATATCTTACAACCTTGCTATCATTTCTTATTAGTTTTAGAAGGTGTTTCTTCTTGTCGAGTCTTTCAAGAATTGACTTTCAAGAATTTCAAGATATTCTACATAAACAATCATATCGAATCATATCATCTGTGAACAAAAACAGTTTTATTTATTCCTTACCAATCAGTATAGCATTTTTTTCTTTTTGTTGTTGTTGTTGTTGCTGTGTGTATTTTTTTTTTTTAAGACGGGGTCTTGCTTGGTCACTCAGGTGGTAGTGATGTGATTGCAGCTCACTGCAGCCTTGACCTCCCGGGCTCGAGTGATCCTCTTGCCTCAGCTTCCCAAGTAGCTGGAACTACAGGCACATACCACCATGCCTGGCAAGCTTTTGTGCTTTTTTGTAGAGATGGGATTTCATCACGTTGCCCAGGCTAGTCTCAAACTCCTGGACTCAAGCAATCTGCCTGCCTCAGCCTCTCAAAGTGCTGGGATTACAGGAATGAGCTATCGTGCCCTGCACCCCCCTACCCTCTCCCATCGCCTTTTTTTTTTTTTTTTTTTTTTTGGTCTGATTGCATTAGCTACAACTTCCAATATGACTTTGAAAAGTAATCATGACAGGAGATATCCTGCCTTGTTCCTCATCTTGTGGAAAATCTAGCTTTGCACTATTAAGTATGTTAGCTATAGATTTTTTTTGCAGCTATTCTTATCAATTTGAGGAAGTTTCTCTCTAAGTTTACTGAGGTTTTTTTTTTTATCATGAATGAGTATTGAATTTCATCAAATGCTTTTTCAGCATATATTAATATGATCATGAGATTTAAATTATTTATCTTATTGTAATGGATAACATTAATTGATTTTTGACTGTTGAACCAGCCTTGCACACTTGGGGTAAATTCCTCTTGGTCATGTATATTATTCTTTTTGCACTTAAACAAATTCAATTTGCTAACATTTTTTTTGAGTATTTTTGCATCTATGTTTATGAGCGATATTGACCTGTAGTTTCCTTGTCTTGTAATGTCACTGTCTAATTTTGGTTTTAGGGTGATGCTGTCCTCATAGAATGAAAGTCGAAAGTATTCCTTATGCTTTTATCTTCTCAAAAAGTTTGCAGAGAATTGGTATTGTTTCTTCCTTCAGTGTTTGGTAGAATTCGCCAATGAATATATATGGGCTGGTATCTTGGAAGGTTATTAATTGTTGATTCAATTTCTTTAATGAACATAGGCCCATTCAGATAGTCTGTTTCTTCTTGTGTGTGTGGTTGACAGATTCTTTCACTAGTGTGTTGACTATTTGGTATAGTCAGTGGGTATAGGTTACAGGTGTTTTCATATATTTATTTTTCTTTTTTAAAGAAATATCCACTTGACATTATCTCTATCCTTTCTATCAATCTGATTTATAAAGATAACAGCCATTTACTTACCTGCATAGGGTACTAAAAGCCTGGTAGAGAGTGTTTCTGGGAGTTCATAAAAGAAAGAAAATAGTAGACTAAGCATCAAAGACATTTAGTGATTTTGATTGTACAAGAAATCTAAAAGGTGGGATTTCAGAGCTAGTGCAGTGGCTCATTGGTGAGATGACTGACCTTAATTATTTCTGCTTTTTTTTCTTTCATTCTTGCCTGTAAATTTCTGTTTAGTCTACCTGTTTTGTTTTCTCTATTGCATTCCACTGCATTTGGTTTTCTAAACTCTCCTGGCAGTAAATCTGCTGCCTTCTGTTAGAATGGGAAGGGGCAGTGAGCCAGAAGTTTTGAAGGTACAGCTATTTCATAGACGCATTTGAAACTCTTCCTCCTGGTTTGTTGTTGTTGTTGTTGGTGGTGGTGGTGGTATTGGTGGTGCTGGTTTGTTGTTTGTTTGTTTACGGTTCTATACTTCTTTCCCATATTCAGTGCATAGAAAATCATGTACTTGAGCCTCCAATTAATGAGACTCATTGGGAATCTGTGGACCCAGTTAACTTGATTCTTGTGGTTTTCTCCCACAAGCACTTAGCAAAGGTGTGAAAGCTGAAACCCAAATCATTCTTACTATTCATGTACATTTAAAGTTGTGATCTCTGGATTCAACTGCCATGTTTTCCCTTGTTGTTCTTACCCTTGTGAGTTTTAAAATCAATTTTATAATATTTTAATTGGACTAAAGGATAAAGATTGAGATAATGCATGTGTTCAACTTATCATATTCATGCAAAACATATTTTTTCTTATTTCAAAAATTTAACTTTGTCCTACTCTTTTAAAAAAAGCTACATCTAAGCTCACAAAACAGAAGTTACATACAGTTAAGTAACAGATAGTTAAATCTCTCACATTCAATCAACAGAATCACATGGTGTTTATTAAACATCCAGATTCCCAATTCCTCTATACATTCTAATTTAGAAGTCCTGGGTATGGTTAGGTATTTTTTTCTTTTAATTGAATCTTATGTTCAGACAAATTTGTTAAGCATGACTATATCAGTGTTTTCCAATTCTACTGATAATACAAATTACCTAGGATGCTTGTTAAAAGATCCCTGGGTCTCATCTCAAATTCACTGAATCAGAATCTCTAGGGGAGGATCCTGAAAATATGTTTGTTCTAATAAGCCCTGAAGGTGACTATTATCAGGAAGGAATTTTAAGAAATGGTGTTCTAGATAAGTAGTAAGGTCAAGAATGACAAACAAGTTTTAATATGTCTGACCATTTTAATTGGCAGTGACTATGGAAGGTTGTGCTGAGATTTCTGAAGCCTTGCTGTGACTTTTGGTGAAGAGTTTTGTTATCAACTCGCAGGCGCTCATATAAGAAAATAATTTATTTTTAAATATAATTATTCTACAAATGCCTATTATTTGCTGTGTGCCAAGCACTGTAGGTGCTAAGGATAGTCATGATGCTCACGAAAACTAATAATTGCTATACTGCAATTTAGAGTCTAATATAGAAGACAGGCATTCATCAAGCAATCACACCATTATGTAATTATAAAATATGATAATTGCTAAGAAGGAAAATTATAGGATATGTTATTAGCATATGATAGGAAGATCTGATTTAGTTTAGAGATTTAATGACTTTTTTCTAAAGAAGATGGGCAATATATGTGAAACGTTTTATAAATATGGTAAGTGGATGTAAAAATTTTTCATTAATGAAAGTAAATTTGAATCAAAAAAAAAAATTGCAGGTACCATGACATTTATCCTATGCTTCTCTCTACTGGCCACATATTCTTTAATACGTAAGAACACATTAAGTGATAAGGATTGCATTAAAGACAGAATCAGGTGCCTTACTCACTTTCAGAATTGTGGCAATCCCCATTTATACTCATATTTAACTTGATGTAAAGACGGTAGAATGTTCTACTTATGACACTGCTGTGCAGACTCAATCTTGCATCACTATGGAAACATGACACCACTGTGAAATAATCACATTATAATGAGGAAGAGAACTGCGTGGTGTGGGTTAAATAGTAAACAAGTACAAAACTTCAACAGTGAGAGTCTTAGCAGCAGTGGTTCACTGGGGAGAAAAGGGGTGGTTTACTCACATTGTTGTCCAACTGAAGGAACCATTTGAAAATAAATGAAGTCTACTGAAGTACTCACAAGTTCTGGTTCTTTTTTTTAAAAAAGCTGTAATACCTGAGAGTTTAGTGAATTCTGAAAAGTCAATGAATCTAACATTTGTGAACTTGTTTTTATATATTTTAACATAAAGTGTCATGAATTCTAGCTGTCTGGGTGGCTTCCTAGAAAATCTATTTGAGGGCTTCCTAGAAAATCTATTTGAGGATGAGTCATAGGAGGTTTTGAAGGCAAGATCATGTAGTTCCTCATTGCTTGTAAAGATTTTATTTTTTATTTTTTAAAGACAAACCTTGAGACCAGTCACAGTGACTCACACCTGTAATCCTAGCACTTCGGGGAGGCCAAAGTGGGAGGATTAATGGAGCTCAGGAGTTCAACACCAGCCTGGGGAACATAGTGAGACTTTGTCTCTACAAAAAATAAAAATTATCCACATATGGCGACATACACAAGCGGTCTCAGCTACTAGGGAGACCAAGGTGGGAGGATTGCTTGAGCTCTGGGGTTCAAAGCTGCAGTGAGCCAATATTGCACCACTGAACTCAATGCTAGGTCATAGAGCGAGGCCCTATCTCAGAAAAAAAAAAAAAAAAGACAAACTTTGAGAAATCAAACAATTGGAAATTATTAGATTAGGTCACCTCTAAAATAGTCTCTAGCTCTCATAATCGTAGAGTTTCCCTAGGAATTGTTAAAAGAGAAAATTACAATAAATTTAGATTAAATTTCAAGTTGGATTTTATTGCAATTCTAGAATTGGCAAACTTTCATTGTATAAAGCAGAATGAATGTTCTGATGAGTTAAGCAAAAGAGGTTGGCTTTATGGGCAGGATAGAACCAAAGAAAGAAAACATAGAAAACAAAACAAAACAAAAAGATTGGTCATTTCAAAACTACTTTATAGGATTAAAACAGAGAAGTCTTAGGCTGGGCGTGGTGGCTCATGTCTGTAATCCTAGTAATTTTGGAGGCCGAGGCGGGTGGATCACCTGAGGTCGGGAGTTCGAGACCAGCCTGACTAACATGGTGAAACCCTGTCTTTCCTAAAAATACAAAAAATTAGCTCGGTGTGGTGGTGCGCGTCTATAATCCCGGCTACTCAGGAGGCTGAGGCAGGAGCATTGCTTGAACCCAGGAGATGGAGGTTGTGGCGAACTGAGATGGCGCCATTGCACGCCAGCCTGGGCAACAACAGCAAAACTCTGTCTCAAAAAAAAAAAAAAAACCAAAAAAACACACACACACAAAACAAAAACAAAACAAAAAAAATAAACCAGAGAAGTCTTCCTTATCAACCTTCCCCAGTTTCCCAGTTTGCTAGTATCTTGTTTGTTTTTATGTTTTTGCTTTTTTTCTTTTTTTTTCTGAAAATTGGCTCTTTCGAAAGTTTAGTTTGACCATGTGGCCCTTAGCACAGATGACTCCTTCCTGGTTTACTGGAGCCTCATGTAGGAGGCTAGTCCAAAACAATGGCCCCCAATAAACTTTGCTTAACAAAGTGAATCTGGATTTTTTTTTCCCTGAGATGAAGTCTCACTCTGTCACCCAGGCTGGAGTGCAGCGGCACAATCTTGGCTCACTGCAATCTCTGCCTTCCGGATTCTAGAGATTCTTCTGCCTCAGCCTCCTGAGTAGCTGGGATTACAGGTGTGAGTGACCATACTTGGCTAATTTTTTTTATTTTTAGTAGAGATAGGGTTTCACCATGTTGACTGGACTGGTCTCGAACTCCTGAGCTTAAGTGATCTGTCCACCTCGGCCTCCAAAGTGTGAATCTAGAATTTTAACACAGTGATTTGACCACAGTTTCAAGTAGAAGAGACAGAGAGAGGGAATTGATTTCTTAGTGAATCAGAACAGTCTTAGAATTTTCTTCAATGAAATTGTGGGGAGAGGACAGTTACCATATCTCAAAACAAGATCACTACTGCCTAGAGAATGCTAGAAGGTAATAGAAGCTAGCAGAGGTAAATTCTGAGGTTTTCAGTTTGAGATGAAAATTGTCTGATTACTTACTCATAGGTATATTGATTAATTTACAAGTACTTTAATAAAATGTACTTCGATATTTAAATTAATTTTTGAGCAAGTCTAATATTATTATAACTAAAATATCCCTTTGGGTTAACTTATAAATAAAAATATTTCAAGGAATATTATGGTCTTTAAATATTCATTAACAAGAAACTATTTTTCAGTGCTCAAATTGTATTATTTTTATAATTTTAATTGAAATTATTTTTCTTCCCCAGATCAAAATATGTTATTGTATAAATTTTCAGTACACTTTGAGAATGAAATTATTTTCATTGCTCTCCAAAATTTACCCACAAAAGTATATTAAAAGAATGAACTCGCTTTCCCTGAAATCTCTAAAGATTGCGTATTTATAACAAAGCTCTTTAAATGAGCATCTGATCTGATTTTCAGGAACAAAAGAAAAACATTTCAGAACTAAAAGAGAAAATGTCCCAAAGAACCATTTATAATGTCCAACTTTACACAAAATCTGGCTGAATTAAGAAGACCTACTTGAACTAGGCTACTTCCTGGATTTTCCCTCTGTGATCAGCCTTTAGAGCATTGTGGCTATCAGTATTACATTAAATCAAACCCTATGGGGACCCTTTCTGGCAACAGCAGTTACAGTAGGATTGTGCAGTAAAATTTAAAATGCCTGAGAGCTTTGGATGCTACCTGACTCTGGATTTGTTTATAATTCCAGAGCATCTCTAGACCAACTATACTGGACTACGACATGACAGGGTCACATAAGAATAATATTAAAATTATTCATTTCTAACATATGACTATTTGATAAATTTATAAATCAATCTCAATATTGTGACAGTTTACGGCTTTAGACAAATTTACCTGTCCTGAAAAATTCCACTGCATTGCAGAGGGGCAGGTGTCACTTTTCCAATCTCCAGGCTTAGAAATTAGACTGGGGCTGTATCCATGTTCTATGAGTGCTGATTTGGCAACAGCTTATAGGCAGCTGTCATCTGCACAGAACAAAAGAACTCAACATTTATTTTTATTATTGATCACCATTGTCTGGCAGCTAACTCGCTAGTATCTGCATATGAATAATCAACTGCTGTATTACTTTATTTTCTGCTCTGAGAAAATTGTCCTTGACATTGTTTACTGGCATTCATTATGCCCTTGGGAATAATAACTAATTTTAATGTTAGCCTAGGTTAAAAATTAATTATGAAAGCAAATAATGTCTGCAAAAGTCAAGCCAATCCTATATTCCTAAAACAAATATTACTCTGATATCTTGCTCAACAATGCTTCTTGGCAGCATTCAGCTAACAGATTTAACTAGCCCTTGTTGATTCTTATTTTTAATGTAGACCAGGTACTTTTACAAATATTGATCCACCCATACATGTATTGAACACCTTAGTGGCCCCATATGACCCAGCTCTCATCTAGGGGACCATGGTTATTATTCTTTGAGTCTCCAGGAATCAGTGTCAATTAAGACCTGTGTCCAGTAGTCCTAAAAGTATTTGAATAATGCCTTTTTCCAAGTTGATTGTTTAACTCGAATAACTAGCTATGGATCCCTTCAGGGAAGGAATGAGAGAGTCACTATGGAATAGACTTGCTGTGTTATTGCAGCTTCCTTTCTCTTGGGAGGATCTAATTTTCTTTTTGGTCAAATGATTTGAAAACAGGAAACAGACTCAGGTTAGAGAATTGATGAAGGTATTTTTTTTACTGAGGTGACTACCCTCAACCTCCTGTCATTCATCCTTGATTTCTTTTGCTGGTACAAGCTGAGTAATATCCTTGTTGCCCACCTATCTGTCTTGTTATAGGGATGCCATGTTCCATAACTATATAAATATCTACTAATTCATAATCCTCTGTTGTTCAGATCTCTTGACTTCAACTATAACTTGCTGTATAATAAGATAATTGTGGCCTATTAAATTTAGTAGTTAATTCTACCACCTATCGTCTATTTTTTTGACGTGTAGGTGGCTCCTATTAACCCCACTGCTATCAGAAAGGCATATTTTAGTTTATCTAACTAACAGCCATAGTTCACAGAGTAAAGACAACACTAAAAGTTTTAGTGCTGCTGGTGCCTATCTCACCAGGTTATTCCTCATAGCCCTTATAAATAATACACCCTCTGGGCCTTTCCATGAAGCATACTCATCTGATAGACCTGCTGACTACACATGCTATATCTACTTCCTGCATGTCCACTTCCAAGAGTATTTTTATTCCTTTCCCTTTTCTACTTCTCCAGTTTTTGATCCTTTAACTTCATTCAGCATAGTCCACTGCTTTTTACATGCCTTTAGTCGACATTCTACTAGTAAATTTGCCCCATATCCTGGGATCATTGCCTGGATGTTAAATTCTACATCATAGGAGAGTATTTACAAGTCAATAAACTCTTACCTATCCTATTTTATGCTATTTCTCCTTGATTAAGCACCCTCAGAATCCAGCCCCATTTATGCTCCCCCGGGACTTGCTGGTATATGATGTCTATTTTATGTGGCTCCTTTTGACTATAAAACCAGCTAAGTTATGCTACAACTTAACATAGTTATAGCAGCAGTGGGCATGATGGCAGGTGGGAGCAGATCCTGAGGGGCACACATGATGCCTTACAGGAAAGAGCCTCTGAATTATTAACCAACACAAGAAGTGAGTATTAGAGCATTCTAGCTCTTAATGGGAATGTCATTTGTATAGACTCAGTAGGGCTTTGAGATGTCAGAAAGATTCATGGCATACACCCAGGCCTCTCCATCTAATATGCCAGCATTCTAGGATTTTCCTACTGGAGCCCTTACCCGAACATGAGAGAAGAGTCTTGATGAGCATTTAATTGTCTTTGAAGTTGATCTCTCTATATATTAAGTCTACAGCTTTGTCCTTGGGTTTCTCTACCTGTCACTGAAGAAGAAGCTTTCACACCTGACTTTAAATTGTCCAGTACTCTCCTCAGCTCCTCATAACTTTTCTGTGGAACATCAATGACATTTAACTATAGCCAAGCAAGCATGTCATCTATATAGCATTTCTTCCATTCATCTCAAACACCTAATACATAGGATTAATCAGCATATTCCCTTACATTAATACACCCTCTTAATTCACTACCAGTGATAGGGTTAATGACTGGACCACCATCTCATGCCAGGCCCATTTGTACTCCACCTCTCTTCAGTGCTGGGATCCTTACTACCAGACAGTTGGAGAATGATTCAAATTCAAAACCCAGCTTCAAAAACAATCCACCTTCTTACCTGCTTGCTTCAACCATTCCCAGTTCCAATTTGGATTACAGTTTATTAGAAATCCACAGTATGATGCTTGCCTGCCAAGACCTTTGCTAACATGGCAGGCAGCACTGTAGCAATAATTTCCCAAGAGTTAACGCATATCAGCTTGAAATTTGACAGATTTTATATGTCTGCTTCTATCAGATATGAGATTCCCTTGGAAAGCCATGCTCTAAAGCAAACAGCTCTCTATACCGCTGAGGCTGACTTTGAAGGAGCTGACAGCTGGATGCTTTCTACTCACCACACTTCTGACAGCTGAAAAGAAAAACCTTTGAAGGGAATTCACACTTTTCATATGAAAATAAACATTTTCATATCTACCACGTTAGTCTTTGCCAAAACAATAACTTTTGGCTTTATTCATTTTTCCCCATTGTCCATTTGTTGTCTATTTTGCTGACTTCTGCTGTAAATTATTCTTTATTGGTTTGTTTACATTTAATTTGCTGGATTTGCTAGCTTCATAAGATGAATACATAGGTTACTAATTTAAAAATGTTTCCTTTTGTCAATTAGAATCATTTAAGCCTATACATTTCTCACTAAGCACAGATTTAACTGTATCCCATAGGTATATAATTTAGTATCTTTGACTCATTTGGTTATTTTGAAGCTTATTGTTTAATTTATAAATATTTGAACCTTTTCAAATATTATTTTTGTGTTGCTTTCTTGCAAAATTGGACAAAGAAAACACTCTTAATAGTTTCAATCCTATGACATACGACGAGTTTTTTTTCTGGCCCAGGATACAGTCTGTTGTGGAAACAGTTTCATGTACACTTAAAAATATATTCTTCAATTTTTTGATGCAGTCTTCTACCACTATGTCAGCTTTTGTGAGGGTTGTTATTCTTTCTTATCCTTAATCACTTATTTTATGCCTGTTCTAATATTTACTTACATTCTAATATGATTCAACCTTTTTTAAAGCTTTATTTTATTTTAATTTCTATTTTATGTACTTTGAGTACATGTTATTAGCAGCATACAAATCTAGAATTATTATAAATTTTAGTGAATTGAAAATTTTTGGTGAATTGAATATTTTGGTGAAATATCAATCTTTTTACTAGTCCTTGCCTTTAAGTTCAAGTTTTATGATATTAACATAGCTACACTAGATTTCTTTAATGATTTTATTACACGTCATCTATCAAGATGAGTTTTTTTCAAGTTGAAAAACTTTGTCTTTAACTAGAGTTTTCTGTTTGTATACATATAATACAATTACTGATTTGTTCAGTTTCAAATCTATTACCCTACTACTGTTTCCTCTTTATCCCATCTATTCACTGTCACTTTTTTACTCATTCTTGTATTGTTTAAGATTTTAACATTATTTAATTTATTTTATTGTATGATCTTATAATTGATTTTTTAGTGGTCAACCTAGATTTTTATAGCTTTTTTGATTTCTCAGACTTTACCTTAAATCAATACTTACACGGCTACCTGGACAATGCAAGGACCTTACAACTTCAGCTCCATTTACTGAATTTTGTGCTACCGTTTTTGTGTACATGATTTCTATACATATTTTCAATTCCACAACACATTGTTGAAGCAGGGAATATTCTTATCTTTTTACCTGCTTGATAATATCTTTTCATGTCTTTTAATGAGGTCTTCCCTGGATGAATCTCTCTGATTTTCGTTTATTTATAAATGCCTTTTTTTTTATTTTTGAAGAAAATTTCATCATGAATAAAATTCTAAAACGAATTTCTTTATTGTGATTTTCATTTTTGTTGTTGTTGTTTTTTGAGATGGAGTCTCGCACTGTCGCCCAGGCTGGAGTGCAGTGGCGCGATCTCGGCTCACTGCAACCTCCGCCTCCCGGGTTCACGCCATTCTCCTGCCTCAGCCTGCTGAGTAGCTGGGATTACAGGCGCTTGCCACCGCACCCAGTTCATTTTTTGTATTTTTAGTAGAGAAGGGGTTTCACTATGTTGGCCAGGCTGGTCTCAAACTCCTGAGCTCATAATCCGCCCGCCTCGGCCTCCCAAACTGCTGGGATTACAGGCATGAGCCATCAAGCCTAGCGTGGCATTTTCAACTTTTTTTAATATTGTAGTTTCCACTGTTTCTGAGAGAAAGTTCGTTGGCTGTCTATATCACCTTTGAAGGAAACATGCGTTTTATACAGTTGCTTTCCAAATTTTCCCTTGTTTTCAACTTTTTAACTACACCAATAATATGTGTGTGTGTTCTTGTATTTCTATTGGGGTATTTTGAAAGCCGTTTGAAGGAGAGGCTTTCTGGGTTTTTAAAAATTATTTTTAATTTTTTAAAGCTGTCTCAAAATGATTGCCCTTCATTCTCCTTTAATATTACTGTTTTTCTCTTTTGTCTTTCCTCTCGAGTTCTAATCACACAAAGTTCAGAACTTTTCATCATGTTATATTTGACATCTCATGATATTTTCTGTATTTTAAAATTTTCTGTATTCTTTGTGTTTCAACCTTGGTATTTCTTGCTGAACTGCCTTTTAGCTCACTAACATTTGGTTCTATGATATCTAAATCACTACTAAAACTTATATTACTTTCTTAATATATATTTTTCTTCTAACATTTGCATTTATTTTATAGATTGTGGTTCTCTGGTAAAATTATTCATCTTTTTCTCTACTTTGTAAACGCATTAATTATACTGATATTCAAGTTTTACGTCTGACAATGGAATCTCCTCTGGGTGTTTTACTGTTGCCTTTCCTTTTCCTTTCTTTTTTTTTTTCTTCTTTTTCGGAGTTATTTTGTCCTATTTTCTGCCATGACTGATTATTTTTTAAGCTGGACTTTGTAAATTAAATATATGTATGTATATGTAATTTATATATTAATATATTGCTTTTATATATATATATATATATGCAAGTGAGATTATCTTCTTCCAAAGAGAACTTAATTTAATTCCACTAAGCTGCTAGAGTCTGGCCAGATCATCCTCATACAGTCTATTGTGCAGTTCAGGTTTAGTGATTCCTGCTCTAATTCTACTTTGCCTTTACTTTTAAACGTCACCCTCATTTTTTATGATATTGCTCTTATTGTTACGAGTAGCTCTTTAAGATCCTCAACTGAGGTTTTTTTTTGTTTTTGTTTTTGTTTTTTTTTTGAGCCTCTTCTTTTTTTGTGGGATGGGGCCTCTAAAATTGCTTTCCCAGCACTGTGAACTAGACGTATCCTTTGCCTGTACTTCACAGTGCCTCACACCAAGTGTGTGCATCTCATAAGTTGGCAAATGCTCCAGAAAAAACTGCATGCAATATTTGATGCTACTCCTCTGCATGTCCTCTCTCCCGTACCTTTTTCCCTTAAATCGTGGTTGCCCCCAGTTCCTGAAATCTGATTTTGTTCTCTCTATCCAATGATACTGTAACAACTCAAGGCTATTACTTTCTCTTCAGGCTCTATCATTACCACTGAGAAACGATAAATAAATAGGGAGAAAATATACAGGCAAATTTGGGGTCCAGCTCAATGCAATTTCCTCTTCTATAGGTCTAGTCCCCACAATTCTCGGCTGTCATAATTGTTTTCTGTGGGATCCAGATAGCCGCTTTGCTTTGTTTCTACTTTCTGTCCAGGTTTTACACTTACTTTCTCCAAGAGGATTTCTTTGATACATCTACTCCCTCATAGACAGAAACAAAACTTCCAAAATCCAAAATTTAAAATCCAAAACTTTGGATTTTAAAGACATAAACTGTAATAGCATTTGCTTTCAATTGAATATCTTACTACTCTTGATCTATTTGCTAATTGTATGTCTTGTTATCAAAATGCCAAAATGCAGAGATATTGTGAGAAATATTAAAACTGCTCACATTTTGTCCTCTTGTTCTAATGACATACCAGAGCAATTTTTTCATATTGGATGACCTCTGAAGAGAGCGGCTGAGCTATTATTGCCCAATGCAGAAAGGTTAAAAGGAAAAGCCACAAGCAAAACTGTAGTAACTGGAGGAAAATTGCTAGCATAATTCCTGGTTTGACTGTGATATGAAAAGGGGAGCCTTTATATCTGCCTATGCAGGCATCAGATCCATTCTAGAGCCCATTCCCACAGCATGACATTTAGCATAAACTATTTTTAATGACTTGAAATAAAAGATGAATGCAATTATTGGTTCAGAAAGTTTAGCAACTGTAGATGTTATTTTACTTTTTTTCATAGTTCCCACAGACCCACTGCCTTATAAGTTAATATACTATTCTTTACTGCAAGAGGAACAGAAGATTTTTTTTTCAATGTTTAATTTCTTAATGATGGATTTGCATCATCTCTGTTGCCCCATGAAAGTTTTGGGAGCATCTGGTATGTATCCCCATCAGAATTGAATGACCCTAGGCAGAGATCAGCAAATTTATCTAAGCCTGTGAAAAACAGAAATGGTTTATATTTTGGAGTGTAATAAGGATGGATCAGTAGACCATGTATTGCCCAAGAATAGGGTTGAAAGGCCCAAATCAAATAAGGAGAGGGTGCAAGTTAGAGAACACTCTCCAGATAATACCTAACTACAGAAATAGAATTGCCCTGAAAAGAAGTAAAGCCAGAACCAGGAAGAAATCATTATTGCATTAAAAAAAGAAAAAGAAGAAAACAGGAGCATGAGAAACAATGCTAAAACCTTGGAGAGTTAAGCAGTGTCGGTGAGGAAGAATCCAAAGACTCTGTACAAAAGCCTTCAGCTGCATTCATAAACAATCCATATTTATGGAGGCATGGCTCCTCCACGGTGCTCTGTGAGGGCCATAGAGGCAGGAATAAATGTGTAAGGGGCCAGGCTGAATGTCAGTGCTCACCCTGGCATTGTTACCAGAGGAAGACATCTGAGTTACCCTGAGTTACCTGTGGTGTATCTATAGCAAATTCAGTCCTTGCCTCCCCAGAAGAAAGAATTCGACTGAACGGCATAAAGCAGAATAAGAGACCAATGCAAGTTTCAGAGCAGCAGTGGAAGTTTATTTAAAAAGCTTTAGAAAAGGAAAGAAAGGAAAATTTGCTTGGAAGAGACCAAGCAGGAGCCTGAAGGTCCAAGGGAGAAAAGAGAGCAAAAAGAAAAGGCCTTAACCTTGATCCTGGGACTTTATGAGCTCCCCTCTTTCCCATGATTCTTCCCACAGGCTGTGCTACCGCATGCGCAGAGCCCACCTTACCCTTGGGAAGTGAGCACGCCCAGTGTGTTTAGGAAGCTGTACACATGCCCATCTGAGGCTTTTTTCCTTTTTCTGTTGGAGTGTACCCGGAAGACTGTACTTCGCCATTTTTGTCTCTTAATGTGCACGCCCAGGAAGTTGCTTTCTCCCTGAGGTCTGCATTTAGTTAACACTTTAATGTCAACAGATGTGGAACATCAGGAAATCGCCTCTCCCTGGAGCTGGCTGCCAATTTATCACTTTTAGAGGGGCAATGCAGTAATTGCCGAATCATTCCCAGACATTTCTAGTGGGTGGGGGACAGCCCTCTCCTGCCCTGTTCATGCCTAACTACCTGTAATAGCATCACGGAAGACCTGTCTTATACCCTAACATCATGGAAGTCTATCTGACCTGGATGTTTGTATGCTGCTTACACACATCTATGACATGTTTAGCGGATGTTAGCCTTGTGTACTGGCACATTTCTCCTATAGAAAAGCTAGACTTCCTAGACTACCTACTATGTATCCCTTTCCTAATTTTCTCTCTCTCCTCATATAGCCTTCCTACTTTCCTCCTCAACTGCTCTCTTTCCTTCTTCCTCCTCCCTCTATCTTTTTCTTTCTTTTTATCTTTCTTTTGCATCCTCCATATGCCCACTTCTCAAAATCACCAGTTTATTTAAGGAAGGGGAAAGAGCCAAGAGTCAAACTAGGAATCGTGTCAGAAAAGTGGGATGGAAGGAAAATTCAAGATCATCTATTTCAATATCCTACCATACATAGGGACCCTCTCTGAAACTAAAACATTTTCACATAGTTTTTATTGGAACATCTAGACATGAGAACCTCACTACTTCAGAGTCAGCTTGTTCTATTCATGGTGGGTTACAGTTGGTAGAAAAATTTCTTCTTGTGAGCTGAAATCTGTCACTCTCTAAATTTAGGCTAGTTAGCCCTATTGACTCAAGCTTATTTCTAATATATATTTTATGGTATAGTATGGAAAGTTTGTCTTCCTCGAGTTAGTTTTACTTGTCTATCAGTCACAGGTTTCCAAACCAGCATTTTCTTTAACATTCTTACTGGAACTATTAGTTATTGCCTTTGAAAAACCAATGGCAATTTTGGTGCTGGAAGATTGAGTGGACTTAAACCTATTAAAATAAACTGAAATCTGTACCTACCAGAAAGTTTGATTAACACTTAGGCAGAGCCATTTCAGATAACAAAAGATAATATACATTAATTAGTAATATATCCCAGGTACCTGTCTGATTTTGGGCTCCCTTTTGTAATTGATTCTGGGCTTGCACCTAGTGCTTTGCTGTTTTACAGAGTTTTTAGAGGAGCACCACATTGATTCTTTTTTCCAACCTGAAAAGCTATGAAACATTCAATCAATCAAATTGAAAAGATAAAGAGAACCCTTGAAAACAGTAATTGCTTATCAAATATAAAGATGTCATTGTTGCCATAATAGTTTCCAAACTCAAGAATCAGAGAGAAGATAGATTTTAATTTCCTTGGGGCTTTCACTACCCATTAATGGAAGGTCAAATCTGTAATAGGTAGTGCCTCTGACTCATAGTCATAAGACTTCAGTTTAAATATAGGTTTTGCCATTGCATTAATCTATAATTTTGGACCAGCAACTTGACTCTTAAAACTCAATTTTCTTATCTAAAAAATAGTACTAATAACAAATAAGTAATATATGTAGAATATATATATATATATGTAAAGGATTATATTAACTTTAGATAATATTTTTCTCCACTATAAGCTTTTGAGGATAGAACTTTATATTACTTTTCTTTGTATCTCAGAAGACAACAGTCCTAAAACATAGAAGTAATTATTATTAAAATATTTATTGCAAGTAATTATAAGTACTTAGCAAGTACTCACTGAAAGCTCATTAAAAAATGATAACTGCAATATTTTCTTTCACTCTTTATTTTGTGGGTAAGCAAGTTTCAGTAGAAGATAACATAAATTATTTTGGGTCAAGTATTAGCACAAGGCTTGGAGAATTTTGTGTTAACAAGATTATAAATCACCTGACATGAGGTAATGTCAGATATTTAAAAATATATTATCGTAAATGGATATTTCTTCAGGTACAGTGGATTTTCCCTGAGTTTCCACAATATTAAGGAAAATAGAAGATATTCAACCAGTATTTGTTGAATAAATGAATATATTCCTAGGATCGTCAAACCAAGAAAACATCAAATATCTCCTGTAATTTTAACAAAGTTACATTTTAAAGTTTATTGTTAGTCTCTGGATTTCAAGAAAAAAACAATTAGAGTGGATGTCTCATATAGCTGAACAATATGTTCTGTGGATCATCAGATTTCTGAGATGTTGAAATCGGATACAGGTCGTTGACATGGCAACCACAAGACACTCAAATAACAGGAAAAAAAAAAAAAACAAAGGGTTTAGTCATCATTAACAAAATAAATACATCTAATACAAATGTAATGTCAACCTGCATCTCTCTAAAATGAATTGCTGTGCATATAAATGTAGAACCTGTCTCTTTAAACCTTTACCTCGGAGCTACTTGAGATGTAAAAAGTTATTCAGTAAACAGAAGCACTTTCAGAATAGCTGTTTTCAGCCTGATAAAATATGACCATTCATCAATGAAATGTCTTCCTTTGTAAGTCACCAATTCCTAGAGTCATTGCCTATTCTGTTTTACAGTAAGACACGGAAATATGTTCACAGAAGGCTATTGTTACTGCAGCCTCCTGCAGATGTCTGTAATTAGGGTTAAATGGGTGACCCATGCTTACTTGGAAGCAGAAAATAATTTAAGAAGGAGGTAGCATTTGAATTGAGACTTGAAGGAAGGATCAAATGTAGGCACCCAGAATAGGGACAAGGCATTTAGGCAGTGGGAAAAGCATGAATAAAAACTTGGAAAAGAAAAATTCATTATGAGTAGAAAACAGGGAATATGAAATAGAAACTTTTGGGAAATTAGATAAGAAGATAGGTTGGGGTAAAGACCATGAATATCCAGTCAAGAAACATAAACACAGAGTTACTTGGGCAGTGAAGTGTTACTGAAGTACAACATTTAAAATGTCCAAAGTAGAATTTAAAATTTCTACAACATGATTACAAGAGTTTTCCTAGTGCTGAATACAGTCATTTTCTAAGCCAGATGTTTCTTTTTTAAAATTAGTATTCTGTTTTTAAAAATTCAGATAACCAGTATGACTATTAACAGCATTTTATCTCTGTAATTTAAAATATGTGGATAAATGTTCATGTATATGTAGAATATTTCAGATAAAAAGGGCATAAAGTCAGATACCTGCCTATGATTATTATTAGGAAGCACTTGACTAGTTATACAATGTGTCACATTCATTGAGCTTTCAGAGTTTTAGAGATGATCACACATCCAAGCCATTTGTCTTGTTTTAAGTAATATTTTGCTTATGATCTAACACACAATTGACACTTATATAACATGCAATTCAACAAGCATCCTTTTTTAGTATCCAAATTTAATTTGAAGATGTCATTTGTCTCTGAAGATTCTTTGGAAACACAATGTCTATTCATTCTCATTAGTATGTTGTTACATATAATTTGAGCTCTCCTTTATAGCATATAATTTCGTTCTTTTCTTATGAATCTTTCTTCCTTTAAGTATACAAAATTGTTTTGTTTCCCATATTATCCATCTCACAGAAAAGTGACTGAAATCACTTCTTGTCAACTCACATATGCAATTCACTCAGTGACAGTCAAACTATTCTTGAGCGCAGACATAACCAGTGTCAGCATTTTTCCCAACTTGAATATTTTTGTTTCAAGGTACGTATTCTGTCTCTTCGTCTTAAATTGGGATAACTGTTATGACAGCATTTTCCACTATACTAATTAGAACAGTCCAATGGTGATACACGGTGAGAGTTAAATTAACTAGTGACACAAAACAGCACTCAGTCCCCTGAAGCACCAGTTTCTCTTTTCTGAACATTTATCTCCTGGAAAGCATTTATTTTGTGTATTACCTTAGAATTAGAATTTGGGTTTTTATTGTAAGCTATTTTCATTGCTTGATTGTGCAATGTCCAATTAAGAATGGAGGAAAGCCTTCTAAAAGTATGCAGACGGTATGTGCTTTCTGAAACAGAACTGAAGAAAATGCTGTTGTTGCCACGCTGCTATCATAATATGCCACCTGTCAGGAGCATAATGATGGTCTTTACTGGCAGAGTTGGGACAGAGTGGGAAAGTAGAACAGAAGAAACGCAGATCAGACTGTCATGAAAACAGTCCTAACCTCAAATCTGTTTGCTCAGGATGTTTGTGTACTTGGGCTATTCCTTAATTCAGTTTTTAATCTCTAAAATTAGATTTATAAAATCTGGCCCCCCAACTTGACAGAATTCTATCAGATCAAACTGCTTAAAACTTGTAAAATGCAATTCAACTGCATAGCATTGTTGTTCCATATTCCTGTATGTACTCTTAAAATGATTGAGAAAGAGGCTGAAATTGGCATCCACACATAAGAAGGCAATTTAAGAAAAGGCTGCAAGTAAATAGTAATAAGCTGTCTATTTTCCTCTCAGAGACTTCAATTAAATTGGATTCTTGGCTTATAATACAACAAACATGCTTCCATCTTGCCCTTATCATTCTTCAAATACCTAGAAAGCAACATTTTTTATATTTTGCAATCAAACTTAAATCCACATTACCTAGTGGCATAGTGTAATGAAAATGACCATGAATTTTATGTAAGTTTTATCATAGGTATAAAATATAGGGGTTTGGCTCAATAAATCATTTTTATAAGCATCATAACTAATAGTGAGATGTTAGAGTGTACTAGAAAGATCACTTATCTTGGGGTCAGAGGTTATGGACTAGCTTTTTCATTGCAGAGTAATGTAATGAACCATTATGTGTTACTTAAAATTCTTTGGTTCTTATTGTTCTTATCTATAAAATGAAGATAGGCCAGGTGTGGTGGATCATGCCTATAATCCCAGCACTTTGGGAGGCCGAGGTGGATGGATCACATGAGGCCAAGAGTTTGAGATCAGATTGGCCAACATGGTAAAACTCCATCTCTACTAAAAAAAATCCAAAAAATTATCCAGGCATGGTGGTACGTTACGTGGGAGGCTGAGGCATGAGAATCGCTTGAACCCAGGAAATTATATATGTTTTATATAGATAAATAGATAGATAGATAGATAGATAGGTTTTATATGCATAAATATATTTTATATATATATTATTTATATATAAAACAAAATGAAGATAAAAACTAATACATAGTAAGAGTGTATTAAATATGCAAAGTGATAAACTGTGTAGGTATTTTCAATTTGTAATAATGCATGAAAATATCAAATTATAGCAGTGGTAGTGTGTATAATAGAAAACGAAGGAAAGGTAATAATTATTAAGACTTCAGGGTATCACTAGCTGCACCCATTGTGGAAGGGAATGTAACTAAACTTCTTCCAATGACACCTGAAAACAAAAGCCTTTCATTCATTTATAGATCTTATAAGAAAGAATGAAAAACCTAATGGAAGGAAAACTGTCTTAGTCTGTTTACATTGCTATAACAAACTACTACAAGGGTAGCTTGTAAACAACAGAAATTTATTTCTCACTTTTCTGGAGTCTAAGAAGTCTAAGATGAAGGCATTGGCAGATTCAGTGTCTGGTAAGTGCCCATTTCCTGGTTCACAGACGGCCATCTTCTCTCTGTAACCTCACATGGCAGAGGGAGCTAGGAATACTCTGACACCTCTTTTATAAGGGCACTAATCCCATTCATGAGGGCTCCATCCTCGTAACCTAATCACCTCCCAAAGGCCACACCTCTAAAGACCCTCACACATTTGGGATAAGGTTTTAATATACAAATTTGGGTGGACACAAGCATTCAGGCACTAGCAAAGGTCAAAGTGAGAACACTAATTATCCATATTGGCCAGATGTTGAAGTTACCTGGAACTCTTTTGTTCTCACTCTCTAATGCTGGATTGAAAAGATTTCACCAATTCTTTTGTATAACATTAAAACAAATTTAGTACAAATAGCTTTTATCTTATAAAAATTTAACAGAGACACAGAAAGTTACCCAGAATTAAGATTCAATATAATGTAATATATTTTGATATACCAGTCTAGGTTAAAATATAAATATATAATAACACTAAAACTGAATTAAATCAATCTGAAAGAATCTTATCTCCAAAGAAACTATTCAAAAGAAATAAATACAAAAACTGAAATTGGGCTACTTAGTAATAAGGAATGAGAGTATCTAAATAAATTAGGCAAAAATGAATTGACATAAAACATCTATTGGTAATTTAACTTGTAGAAAATTGGCATATGGTCTTACATAGGTATTTAATTACATTCTATATTTAGCACTTTGATGTACATTTTTATTTCTTTATGCTGTATTTGTATTTGATATTGATATGTATATTATTTTGCTTCTTCTTAACAAAATTTGATGAGCATTAAAGACATCCATTTATAGTAATATAGGCTTCAAAGACAAACATCTGTTTGGATTTATTTTAAATTGCTTGATATACATTTACCAAAGAGCAAACATCCACATATTTTAAAATGTCCAGCTAGGCCGGGCGCGGTGGCTCAAGCCTGTAATCCCAGCACTTTGGGAGGCCGAGACAGGTGGATCACGAGGTCGGGAGATCGAGACCATCCTGGCTGACACGGTAAAACCCCGTCTCTACTAAAAAAATACAAAAAACTAGCCGGGCGAGGTGGCGGGCGCCTGTAGTCCCAGCTACTCGGGAGGCTGAGGCAGGAGAATGGCGTGAACCCGGGAGGCGGAGCTTGCAGTGAGTTGAGATCCGGCCACTGCACTCCAGCCTGGGCGACAGAGCGAGACTCCGTCTCAAAAAAAAAAAAAAAAAAAAATGTCCAGCTATACTAGATGACAAATTTCTGGGTGATTAATAGGTGGTGGTTACTATGATTAACATTAATTCGTATACCTAAATGTCCTGAAGCCAAGCTCTTTAGTATCCTTGAAATAACTGAAAGGGGGACAGAATAAAAAATGTAGACAGCTGAATCATTTTCCTTTTCTGAATGGTTAATGTATCCCTATGATTAAATAGACCAATTAACACATCCTTGAATAATTTATATCATGGATAAATATCACAGAAAGTACATATTTAGCCAAATATACATCCATTTAACAAACTCCTGTTGGAGAAAACATAAAATTCTTACAAACTTCAACAACAACAAAGATTTGAGTAAATCTGTATTAGTGAAGGCTCAGAAAATCAGAAATTATTTATGAATTACATGGAAAACATACATTGGTTTACTAATTGGTCATCAAAAACAACTGCAGTGGTGATAAGAAAACTTCCCTGATTAAAATTACAGAAAAATCCCCTGGTTAAAATTACTGATTTGGGGATCAACACATTTCTTGACTGATAGTTTCTTTGGATTGGTATGTATACAATACCAGAGTAATTTTTTGAAAATGAACACATTGCAAACATTTGCTTACGTGGTGATCATAAAGATTGTGACATACTACTACTCATTTAATATTTTTAGACTGATAATTGTATTCACCCAAATCTAAAATCATATAGATTAAAAATTGAAAAGAAAGGCTAATAACAGGAGTAGAATAAAAAGAAAGTATAATATCTCAGTTGTGTTGCTGACTTCAGTTTTTTCATTTTTTTTTTTAAGATGTTACCAATTATGGTCTAGATATTTGTAGATATTCATTTTGGCTGAATCAATCCATATCGCTCAATAAGCTAAATATGACTCAAAAAATTCTATGTGAATTATCTTTGCCATCTCACCACTAATGGGCCCCAAGGCATTGTCAGTATTCTAATTGTTGCTAGTTTACCTTTCTCTGCAACAAAGGAAATGAAGAAGGAAGTTCTGTAGAACTATGCAAAATCATATGGCAACTTCATTGTATTATCATCCCATCAGCTATTGATTAATAAAGGTCAGCGTGTGGGGTGAAATAATTTAAACAATCAGCTGGAGCTTTTGGTTGCAAGCAATAGAAAATATAGATGATTTAAGCAGTCAACAGGAAGGTAAGAGAATTATATGCAGAAAATAGTAAGAAAACGGAAGCTAAAATCACAGCACAGATTCAGCCCACTGAGACCATCACTGCTGCCATGGTTGAATTGTACAAGCCAGAGACTGCAGTGCCATGGCTGCAAGCTGTGAATCCCGGGTGTGTTCTCTGTCACTGCTTTGAAAGACATTCCTGCCTTTGAGACATATACACCTAGTTAAAATGCAGGGTAAGCCTACTGGATTGGTGAAGCCATTTGCCCAATCCATTTCTTTATTTCTTTTTTGGGTGGAAGAGGAGGGAGTTATGAACAATGCAGATTTATTTCCCACAGCTCTGGAGGCTAGGAAGTCCAAGATCAAGGCAGTAACAGATTGGGTATGTGGTGAGAAACTACTTCCTGGTTCATAGATAGCTGTCTTCTCTCTATGTTCTCAGAGGGGAGAATGGGTGAGGGAGCTCTCTGGGGTCTCTTTCATAAAGACACTAATCCCATTCAGAAGCACTTCACCCTCATGATTAATCACTTCCTAAAGGCCCCACCTTCAAATACCATCACCTTGGGGAATAGGTTTCAACCCATGAATTTGGGGGGACACAAATATTCAGTCCATAGCAGTGAGTGAAGTCTACTTTTTTGATATTTGAAAATTTTATTGCTTTACTGAACATCTCAAGTGAAAAAAGTGAAGGATTTAATAATGATAATAGACTCAAAATAGTATCTGGAACCTAATGTGTTCTTATTTTTCAATGGACTCTAATATTTTACTTTCTTCTTTTTGTGAACTTTTATTTTAGGTTTGGGAGTACACGTGCAGACTTGTTACATAGGTAAACTTGTGTCACAGGGGTTTGTTGTATAGATTATTTCATCACCCAAGTATTAAGCCTCATACCCAATGGACACTTTTTATGCTCTTCTCCCTCCTCCCACCCTCTACCCTCAAGTAGACCCCAGTGTGTATTGTTCCCTTCTTTGTGTTCAGGAGTTCTTATCATTTAGCTTTCTGTTTTTGGTTTTCTGTTCCTGTGTTAGTTCGTCAAGGATAATGGCCTCCGGCTCCATCTATATTCCCGCAAAAGACATGATCTCATTCTTTTTTATGACTGCATAGTGTTCCACAGTGTATATGTACCACATTTTCTTTATTGAATCTGTCACTGATGAGTATTTAGGTGGATTTAATGCCTTTTATATTGTGACTAGTTCTGCAATGAACATTTGTGTGTATTTGTCTTTATGGCAGAATGATTTATATTCCTCTGGGTATATACTCACTAATGGGGTTGGTGGATTGAATGCTAGCTCTGCTTTTAGTTTTTTGAGGAATCACCATACTGCTTTCAACAATGGTTGAACTAATTTACATTCCCACCAACATTCCTTTTTCTTGGCATCAGTTATTTTTTGACTTTTTATATAGCCATTCTGACTTGTGTGAGATGATATCTCTTTATGGTTTGATTTGTGTTTCCCTAATGATCAGTGATATTGAGCTCTTTTTTTATATGCTTGTTGGCTCCATGTATGTCGTCTTTTGAAAGTGTCTTTTCATGGCCTTTGCACACTTTTTAATGAGGTTGTTCGTTTTTTCCCTTGTAAATGTGTTTAAGTTTCATATAGATGCTGGATATTAAAACTTTGTCAGATGCATAGTTTGCAAATATGTTCTCTCAGGTTTTAGTTTGTCTGTTTACTCTGTTGAGAGTTTCTTTTGTTGTGCAGAAGCTCTTTAGTTTAATTGGATCCCATTTGTCAATATTTGCTTTTGTTGCAATTGTCTTTGGTATCTATGTCATGAAATATCTACTCGTTTCTATATCCAGGATGGCAGTGCCTAGGTTGTCTTCCAGGGTTTTTATATTTTGGGGTTTTACATTCAAGTATTTAATCCATCTTGAATTGATTTTTGTATATGGTGTAAGGAAGTGGTCCAACTTCAATCCTCTGCATATGGCCAGGCAGTTATCCCCTCATCATTTATTGAATAGGTAGTCTTTTTCCCACTGCTTGTTTTTGTCAGCTTAGTTGAAGATCAGATGGTCATAGGTGTGTGGCCTTATTTCTGGGCTCTCTATTATGTTCCATTGGTCTATATGTCTGTTTTTGTACCAGTGTCATGCTGTTTGGGTTACTGTAGCTGTGTAGTATAGTTTCAGTTTGGGTAATGTGATGCCTCCAGTTTTTGTTTGTTTGTTTGTTTGTTTATTTTGCTTAAGATTGTGCCCAATCTATTTCTTCATGGTTGATTCAGAAAAGGAGTATCTAGCTTTTCAGTGTTCATGGTGAGAGGCAGCCTCTGCCTAGCATTAAGACTCATACAAAATGTGGGGACTGTTCCAATATGAAAAGGATATTCATTTGTTGGTCAGATAAACAGACAAAAGACAAATACTCACTAAACTGCATTTAGATAAAATTGGGAAGACAGAATAGATGGCAGTGGTTAATAACATAGATTTTGGCATTGGATTGATCTAAGTGTGAATTTTGGATCTCCTACTTTCTAAATATATAACCTCCAACATATTTCCTATCCTCTCTGAGCATCTGCTAGTTAAAATTTCCATAAGAGTAAAACTGTGTCTGCCTTATTCACTATGGTATTTCAAGCAGCTAGAACAATGTCTGTCAAGGAGCAAAAGCTCTAAAATAGTTATTGAATGAATGACAAGGCCAAATCCCACTATTACACATGATGACAGCAGCATGTAGCATGCCTCCTAAACACTTAAATATTTTATTTGTTTTTATGATTATCCAACTGAAGTATTTCCCCACTGCTAGATTAAGCACCATGGAGTCAGGGATGCTGAGGTTTTTAAATTATTTTTTTTCTGTGACTGTTGAATTATTTGAGAAGATCTGCACATTTAGATTATTTAGTCATTGTTGAGAAATGAGAAATATCAATTAAATGGTAACACACAAATATAAAAGATTTTTCTTTATGTATTTATTATTTAAAATATCTCCAATAACATATAATAAATATTTTAAATTTATGTTTATAAAACTATTAGGAATCCACCTATTTTTAAATAAATCAGTGGCCATTTCTGAAATTTTTTCTCAGTAATTCTACTTAATAACATCATCTTTCTAACTAAAGAGAGTGCATGTAATTAAAAACAACGTGGAGCTAATCACTTCTGAGACTGTCTTCCCTAGGCCTGTCAGGTTTGTCCCACACTTCCTGTTTAGGCAGGTCTCATTGTGTCAACCTTTTGTGTAGCTATCCATTCTGATAGACCATCAAATATGTGGCCCCCCACTAGATAAATGTGTCTATACAGATGTTACTCCAGTGTCTCCTGGCACACAATTTATTTCCTGAGAGTAGATGAGGAACTCTTACAAGGAGGTATTACTATTACTATTATTAGGGCTAACATTTATCAAACTCTTGTTAAATGTCAGGCTCTATGCTAAGTGATTCATGTACAATTACTCTTATAATCTACTCTAAACCTGATTAAATAGGGTCTATTATAATCCCCACATTACAGGTAAAAAATGGATCTTAGATAGGTCACATAGCTGGTAAGTCATAGAGCTGGGATTCAAATTGACCCCAGAACTCCCCGTGTAACTTCTTCCCATGTTTTCAGATTCTGACTACTAGTTTCTCTCTCCTCTGTTTTTGCAAAGGCTTTTTTTAAATCTTTGCATTTGTATTTTAACTTTTTTTTCCCCTTATAAAGACAGCCCATTTTGCCTAAACAAGAACCATGATTATGTAAAGGTAAGTACTGAATAAGAAATTTTATGTTGTATTATTAAATGTGCTTTCAGTCCAGAGTCATGACCTTATGACTCATGCAGCCAGACACAACGATACGATAAAGATTTGGCCTGTTAGGGTGATATATTTGTGACATCTCCGTCACCCTAGAAATAAGTTGAGATTAGAAAGCGCAGAAAATAGCAAAAAGTAGTTAACCCTTGAACATAAATGTTTGGATTTTATTTCCTCTTCTCAAAAATGATATGAAGGCAAAATAATTTTCCATGTAGAGAAAAATAGCAGGACAGTGATGAAACATACTCTGACCTATTTATTTTTCAATTTTTCCAAATAAATCCTAAACACCTCTAAATCACACGTATAGTAGTGGTGTTCGTCAACTTATACCACTGTCTGTGAATATGATGCAGCAAGTTCAACGAAAGTTGTATACATCATGGAAAAGTTTGAATTGCATGAAGAAAAGAAGCTGACAGAAGGAAGGTGGAAAATATTTTCAATACTTAGCAATTTGGAAATACACATTATTATTAACTACAGTTAACTCATTGCTCAGTAGATCTCACAGAAACTTTGTACCCTTTGACCATCATCTTTCCGTTTCCCCCATCCCCAGCCTCTGTTAACCACCATTCTGCTTTCTGTTTCCATGAATTCCATTGTTTGAGATTCCACATATGAGTGTTTGGCTTATTTCACTTAGCATGGTCCACCATGTTGTTGCAAAGAACAGAATTTTCTTTTTTTTTTTTTTCAGGCTAAATAGTGTATCTCTAATACCGTTGTGTATAGACTATAATTTATTTATCTATTCCTCCGTCGATGGACACTAGGGTAGAGTTCATATATTGGTCATTGGGATTAGTGCCTCAATGAACATAAAAGTGCAGATATCTCTTTGACATATTAAAGAGAATTGCTGTATGATCCAGCAATCCCACTTCTGGGTATATACCCGAGAGAGTATTTCATCATTTCAATCTTATATGCATTTAATGAGAATGTTAGTTATCATCAGGATCTCCTATTACCAAATCGTAGTTTACAACAGAGGTCAGCAAATCTTTTCTACAAAGGATGAGCTAGTAAATATTTTAGGCTTTTCAGGCTAATAGGTTTCTGTAAAAACTGTTCAATTTTTCCATTAACAGCATTAAAACATCCATAAATAATACACAAAAAAATGCGCATGGTTGTATTCCAATGAAACACTAAAAAGAAAAAAACAAAAAACAAATAGCCTATAGGCCATAGTTTGCCAATCCCTGGTCTAGAAGAGAGATACTCAGAAACACAAATCCTTCAGGTAAAAATAATTGAGACTGCTTAATGTCAGAGCCTTACAAGATCATACTGGGTAGCTTATGAAAACTGTTGCTAAGAAAGTATGTGCTAACATTCTTCATATTATTTATGGGTATAAATACTGAGGGGAAAACCAAATGCATTGTATAGCTTACGATAATGAGATCTAGTTAAAAAGAGAAATATTTAACAAAGTCAAGATGATCTCATAATACAGCTGGTAATCCTAAGTGATTATTACAGATTCTGTGACAGCATGAGCGGGAGAACATTATGAGTAAATAAATCCACCAAGAATTATGTAAATCAGATCTGAGACTATTTCACAATCTCAGATGTCTGATCATGGGCAATTTCTAAGCTCTTCATTGAGGTCCTTATAGACACATTCCCAGGTCTGCCCTTGCTACTCATTACTTCAACATTTGCAGAAGATTTTAAAAGTCGTGTGCAGTTATGCACGCATACCTAGGCATATACACATATATGGGCAAAGAAAAAAACATGTATTATTTGAAGAATTAGCATCTCTATGACAAAGGAATCACAGAGGATACAGATCTGAGGTTCAATGACTGGAGAGAAAGAGGCTGTCCATCAAAGCATTATCCTTATTGATACTCTGGTCACAGAGACTTTTGAAAGGTTTGTAGTTACTCTTTGACTGGACTTTATCTGCTGAATGATCTCAGTTACTCTGAAGACAAAGGAAAATAGGACTAATAATCATTCTTTCTCTGGGCACAGGAAAGCTTATAATGTCTACCCAGTCATCCAGAGGTTAAAATTGGGAAGATTTTATAATTAATTTTTAAACATTGTTGCCAAATCTGCTTTTCCTCATGTTTTCCATGCATTGTGAACTATGCTGTCGTCCATGCGATCACACGTTAGAAATGAGAGTTGTTTCTTTCTCTTATCCTCCTCCTCTTCATTTTCAAGCCCTGATAATCTTGTAGATTCTATCTTCAAACCACTCCTCTGTACAACCATTGCTAAAGACTTTCTTATCATCATCATTGCATTTTTTTTATTTTTTATTTTTTATTTTTTTTGAGACAGACTCTTACTCTGTCACTCAGGCTGGAGTGCAGTGGCATGATCACAGCTCACAGAAGCCTTGATTTCCTGGGCTCAAGTGATCCTCTCACCTCAGCCTCCTGAGTAGCTGGGACCACAAGTGCATGCCACCATGTTAGGCTAATTTTTGTATTTTTTGAAGAGACAAGGTTTCACCACATTGCCCAGGCTAGCCTCAAAGTCCTGGGCTCAAGTCATCCACCCACCTGGGCCTTTCAAAGTGCTAGAATTACAGGCATGAGCCACCCCACCCGGACATTATTACATCTAATCTACACTTGCAGAATAGTATCCTAAGACACCTCTTTTTTTTTTTTTTTTTTTTTTTGAGATGGAGTCTCATTCTGTCACTTAGGCTGGAGTGCAGTGGCGCGATCTCTGCTCACTGCAAGCTCCGCCTCCCAGGTTCACACCATTCTCCTGCCTCAGCCTCTGGAGTAAGTGGGACTACAGGCACCTGCCACCACACCTCGCTAATTTTTTTTCATTTTTAATAGAGACGGGGTTTCACCATGTTAGCCAGGATGGTCTCAATCTCCTAACCTCATGATCTGCCCGCCTCGGCCTCCCAACATGCTGGGATTACAGGCGTGAGCCACCATGCCCAGCGACACCTATTTCTTATCTTTAAAAATCTCGATTTCATCCTTTACATTGCTGCCAGAACTGTCTTTTTAAAAGGTAAAGCTGATTATGTTCCCACTTTAAATGTTCCAATAAATAAACCATGCATGTTGGATAAATTCCAAGCCTTGGCATAGCATACTAAGTTTTGGTAGTCTATACTTGGTCCAAAAGGCAATAAATGTACCAGCCCTCTTTCCTACGGAAATCAGCCCTACATCCCTGGCTACAAATTGGTCTAACACAAAACTCATCATACCTATTCATGTTCATGGGTCCAAGGACTTGGTGTATGACCCAGCATGGATCTATCAGAGTCCTCTCCTGAAAGTTTCAAACTCCAGTTGGGAACAGAGTATTCCTTTCATCTCTGTTCATATAACTAAGGACCTTGAGTCCAAAACTGAGGTCTATTTTTAAAAAACTCTTCCACATTCCTCTTGTACAATATTAGAAAAAAAGAGTAGAGTAAGATACTCTACAGATAAGAGTAAAAATGAGAAGTGGACACCATCCTGCTGTATCGGAATTAGTGGGTTCTTGGTCTCACTGACTTCAAGAACGCAGCTGTGGACCCTCCCCGTGAGTGTTACAGTTCTTAAAGATGGTGTGTCCGGCATCTTTTCCTTCAGATGTTCAGATGTGTCTGGAGCTTCTTCCTTCTGGTGGGTTCGTGGTCTCGCTGACAGGAGTGAAGCCGCAGACCTTCGCGGTGTTACAGCTCTTAAAGACCCCGCGTCTGGAGTTGTTTGTTCTTCCCGATGGGTTCGTGGTCTCGCTGGCTTCAGGAGTGAAGCTGCAGACCTTTGCAGTGACTGTTACAGCTCATAAAGGCGGCATGGACCCAAAAAGCGAGCAGCAGCAAGAGTTATTGTAAAGAGCAAAGGACCAAAGCTTCCACAGCCTGCAAGGGGACCTGAACAGCTTGCCCTTGGCTGCTTCTGGCAGCCTGCTTTTATTGCCTTATCTGGACCCACCCACATCCTGCTAATTGGTCCATTTTACACGGAGCTGATTGATCCATTTTACAGAGAGCTGATTGGTCCATTTTGACAGGGTGCTCATTGGTGTGTTTACAATCCCTGAGCTAGACACAGAGTGCTGATTGGTGCATTTACAATCCTCCAGCTAGACATAAAAGTTCTCCAAGTCCCCACTAGATTAGCTAGACACAGGGTGCTGATTGGTGTGTTTACAAACCTTAAGCTAGACATAAAGGTTCTCCAAGTCCCCACCAGATGAGCTAGATACAGAATGCTGATTGGTGCATCCATGAACCCCTGTGAGACACAGAGTGCTAAATGGTGCATATACAATCCTCCAGTGAGAAAAGTTCTCCAAGTCCCCACAGCACTCAGGAGCCCAGCTGGCTTCCTCTAGTGGATCCCGCCCCAGGGCTGAGGGTGGAGCTGCCCGCCAGTCCGGCGCCACGTGCCTGCACTCCTCAGCCCTTGGGTGGTGGATGGGACCAGGCACTGTGGAGCAGGGGGCAGTGCCCATTGGGGAGGCTGGGGCTGTGCGGGAACCCATGGCAGGGCAGTGGTGGGGGGGTGGGGGGAGTGGTGGGGGTGAGGCCGGGGCAGGGGAGGCGGGGGCAGGGGCGGCCAGGGCAGGCCGCAGAGGCGGGGGAGGCAGGGTTGGGGGAGGTTGGGTGGGGAAGGGGAGGCGGGGGTGGGGGCTCGGGCATGGGGGGCTCAGGCATGGGGAGCTGCAGGTCCCCATCCCTGCCCAGCCAGGAGGCAGCTGAGGCCCTGTGAGAATTCGAGCCTGGCGTGGGCAGGCCGCAGTGCTGGGGACCCAGGCACCCTCTGCAGCTGCTGGTCCCCGTGCTAAGCCCCTCACTGCCCTGGGTCTGTGGTGCTGGCCTGCGGCTCCGAGTGCGGCCGTGGGGCCCTCGCCCACCCGGAACTCACTGCTGGCCCGGGAGCACTGTGCGCAGCCCGGGTTCCCGCCTGCGCCTCTCCCTCCACACTTCCTGGCAAGCGGAGGGAGCCAGCTCTGGCCTCGGCAAGCCCAGAGAGAGGCTCCTACAGTGCAGTGCCGGGCTGAAGGGCTCCTCAAGTGTGGCCAGAGCGGATGCCGAGGCTGAGGAGACACTGAGAGCGAGTGAAGGCCGCCAGCACGTTGTCACCTCTCACTGCCATTTAAGTCCCTGGCCACAGCTGTCCCTATGCCAGCTTCCATTTACTCTAACCCACTCTGGTTTCCCATCTTGTAATACGATCCAGTGAATTTCCTGTTTTATCTTAGACTACTATATTGGGGTATTGCCACTGTCACTAAAAAAAGTCAACTAATGCAAATTTACATTTCACTCTCTCCCTTTAGTTGCCACCTCTCTGCTTCATATCTGCAGCTGCAACTCTACCCCTGAACTCATCTTTGAAACTACCCAGAGGTCAGAGGCAAAGGCTCCACCTACTCTTTTTTCTTCTTTAATTTTATTCTTATCTTACCTAATGTTGACTTCTTTATTTTTCGAATCCCAACAGAAAAAGACTGTCAACAGCTTTAGAGCTTTACAACAGGATCTTCCAAGTGCCCTGAGAATTCATGATGGAGCCAATAGAAATAAATCATACAAAACAAAGCCAGCCCCTGGTGGGAGGGATGCTTATAAAACAACATAAACAAGAAGATTCTGAAAAAAAATTGTATGGAAGGAAGAAGAGATGAGATAATGGAAATGAACTCAAAATAGCCCCAGTTAAAATACTTACAGTAAAATATCATTAGTACTACTTGATGTTGGTGAAAGGCTCTAGACCCAAGTCAGAAGGCCTGAGTGTTTGCTGTAATTTCTTGAACAAATTATGTAATTTTGTTGAGATTCAGTTTTCTTTTCTATCATTGGGTAACAATAACTTCTCTGGGATGTCAGAGTTATGATGTGAAGTTAAAATAACTAATAAATGGGTAAGCCCTGAAAATTTCATAGAAGTTTGTGAATGAGAGCATCTTGTAAATACAGTACCTGAAACCATAAGAATTAAGTCTCAGCTTGAGGAATATCGGATACTAGGGCAGGCTAATGGGACAAAGGTCTCATTGACCTGCCACCTTCAGTCACACTGAAATGGGGCTATATTTTTTATTTACTTACCTACCAGTACTGCCACCAGTCAAAATAGTACTACTTTCCAAGTTATTTAACTCTTTTAGGATAGCAGAAAAAAGATCCTTTCTAGTTTTCAAGGCATAGATTCAATGAGTAATACAGATTTCTATCACTTGGTGAACACATAGCAATTTCCCTGATACCACTAAAAATTAAACTTAAAAATGCTATTTGATACCTTCTTTAAAAACTCGTTTGTTTGTTTGTTTGTTTGCTGAAATGGCAGGGATTCAAGTCAAGGTAATTAGATTTACGGAACAACATAGCAAGAGCTCCCAATTTCAGTATTGTGACAGGTCCATTGATAAAACCTGCTCAGGCAGAGACCAAGTTAGAAAGAAGGATTAGGTTATTATTCTAGTTCTCCTGAGATAAAGGAAATATTCTTAAAAACGTGAATCCATCCATCCTCTTTTAAGAGGTCATTAGTTTCTTTCCTTATTAAAATGAGCACAAACTGAACATGCATAGATTGATTCTCTCCATTCAGTTTCAGTTTGAAACTTAGCCTGCTACACATTGTAACAGAATTTTCTACACATTTTAACAGACACACATTTTCTACACGTTTTTGACAGACACATTTTAACAGACATTCTCAATGTGTCTCTCTGACTTTATGACATCAGAGGAAGCAGTCTTCAACCTGCTAAAAATGTAAAGAAAATGTAATGTCTACTTACAAACTTAACAAGAATATCAATGACAACTATTTTACCAATAAATTTAAAGATCTGGATACTTCACATAATAGCCAGTAGCTCTTTGATATAGATATAAAGCTATATAATCCACAATTTCTTTATTTTATGTTTTCCTGAAGTAGTTATTGAGCACCTATTGTGTGTAAAGAGCTGGAATGGACATAAGAATACAGAATGGCAATACGTTCAAAGAATGCCAAGTACCGGAAGAGGAAAGATGCTGAGTTCTTGCCTAGATTTGACTTTAACTGGTTTTATGACCTTGGTTAAGTCACTTCTCCCATGTAAATCATTGAACACTTTTTTATTGAGGGCTTCCCACAGGTAGAAACAAAATTGAATGAGGAACAAATAAACCTGGCCCCAGCCTTTGTGGAACTGACATGGTAGTGGGTAAGACAAATATTAAATAATTAAACACATAAACAAATGTAAGTAAAAATTATGTAAAGTGTAACCAAAAGTAAATAATGTTAAAGAATTTTGAAACCTTGAGTTTCTGATTTAAATGGCCAATCATGGAATACTTATCTGAGGAAGCAAAATTTAGACTGATACTTGAAGGAAGAAAGATTGCTGGGCGTAAGTAACAAAAGTGGAAGTGTAACAGATGTGAGGAAGTTCAGGCCAGTCTAGTTGAAACGCAGAGACCAAACGGAAGAAGGCAAAGGATGAGACTTACTAACCAGACACTGCCCAAATCCTGCAAGGACTTACGGACATGGTAAGAGGTTTTGAATATATCCTAAGTCAAATGAAAAATCACCAACAGATATTAGCTGCATGACATGATCAGATCTGCATTTTTAAAGATTACTCAGGTTGTGGTGTAAATGGTGGAGTGAGAGTAAGATGCAGCCGTTGGAAGTGGCAGACTAGTTACACACACTGAAATGTAATAATGCTGCAAAAAACATAATATTGAATGAAAAAGGAAAAGACAGAATGTGTTCCAAAGCACAATGTCTTTATATAATGATAGCTTGATGAAAACACATACAAATAAAAGAGTATATATTAAACCTCTTAAAATGGTTGCTCTTGAAAGGCTAAGTAGGGATGGCGATGGGGGTAAAAAAAAACAGTAACTCAATAAAACAAGAGAGGGCTTATAAATGGACCAGGAACAATAGTAGGCTATACACTAATGAGCATGATAAATTCTTAAGGGCCCTAGGATTTTTAAAATGGCAAAAGAGCATTGGCTTCAACTTAATGTCACCAGGTGCTTAGCCTGTAAAAAAGAGAGTCAGGCTATTTTTTGAAGTTTTGAAGCCAGACATTGGCTTCTCCTCTCTAGCTATGAAATTCCTAGATTGCATCTGCTTCAAATAGAAGGCTGTTTCATCTACACTGAAAATCTGTTCTTTAGTGTAGTCACCTTCATCAATTATCTTAGATAAATCTTCTGGATAATTTGCTGCAGCTTCTACATCAGCACTGGCCACTTTACCTTGTACTTTTAGGTTATGGAAATGGCTTTTTTTCCTAAAACCTCATGAACCAACCTCAGCTAGTTTCACACATTTCTTCTGCAGTTTTCCCACCTCTCTTAGCCTTCATGGAATTGAAGAGAGTTAGGGCCTTGCTCTGGATTAGGTTTTGGTTTAAGGGAATGTGTTGGCTGTTTTAATCTTCTATCCAAACCACTAAAACTGTTTCCGTATCAACAACAACCTGTTTCCCCTTTTTAATCATCATGTGTTCACTGGAGTAGACTTTTAATTTCATTCAAGAGCTTTTCCTTTGCATTTACAACTTGACTGGCACAAAATCCTAGCTTTCAGGCTGTCTCAAGTTTCAACATAACTTCCTTACTAAGCTTAATCATTTCCAGCTTTTGATGTAAAGTGGGAGACATGCAACTCTTCATTTCACTTGAACACTTAGTGGACATTATAGGGTTATTACTTGGTCTAATTTCAATATTGTTGTGTCTTGGGCAATAGGAGGGCCTAAGAAGAGGGAGTGGAATGTGGAAACAGCCAGTCAGTGGAGAAGTCAGAACAGATACAACATTTATCAATTAAGCTTGTTATATTATGTGAGCACAATCTGTGATGCCCCAAAACAATCATAGTAGTAACATCAAATATCACTGATTGCAATTCATCATAACAGATACAATAATAATTTAAAAGTTTGAAATATTGTGAAATTGACCAAAATGTAACACAGACATATGAAGTAAGCAAGTGCTGTTGGAAAAATGGCACCAATAGTGTTGTTTGATGTAGCATTACCATAAATCTTAGATTTGTAAATAACAAAATATTTGTGAAGGACAATAAAGCAAAATAATAAAAATGAGCTGTGCTTGTATTTTAAAAGAACAGATTGAATTGGAGAGGGTAGTTGAGGAATTGGAAGCAGAGAGAGCAGGTACAAGATTCACGTAGTAGTTCAAGAAAATTAAAGCAAGTAGAAAAACTAACAGAAGTCCAGGATAAAAGATTTTGAGGACTTAACTACACATTTCCAGAAGGAATGGAAAAAGGTCAGAAGTGAGAATGTGGAAATATCCTCAGCCGACTTGACTATAAATAGAAAGTGTTGGCAAAGAAAAAAAAAAAGGACGAAGCCAAAGAACTCATGGAATGATGAATACTTAAATTGAGGTCTCCTTATCAAAAACAAAAATGAAGACATGTAGATAGAAATTCAATTTATATGTCTTTATTCTGTAAAGCTGGGAGAATACCCAGAAGGTATTTAGAAAGTATGTAATAAAAATTTAAGATTGGAGTTAATGAACCAGAGATAGGCAGGAGAGACATAATAGGTAATAATACAGGTTAGCTGGTAAGATCTTTGGAGTACAGCAAACTTGGATTTGAGTTAGTAATAATAATTATGCATTGCACATTATAGCTTTATAATTTTTTTATCGGTTCTTCCACTTAATAGGCATCTTTTAACATCTATTAAGTGTAGGAAAATACTAGGAGCTGAAGATACAGCAGTAAGTAATAAATAAAGTTTATTTAAGTAAGTGTAAAGTTAATAAAACACAGTCCCTAATCTCGTTACTCTTATACTGAGAGATTTTCACATTCAAAATTTACTGAGCACCTATTGGGTGCAGAGGACTTGGATGGGTAAATGAATACAATATGTCTCTAGCTGTGTTGTTGGAATAAGTGGAATGCTGGGGACATCCAAAGAAAGGAGACCACATGGAGGAGGTGATATTGGATCTTGAGGGATGATTAAGAGTCATCAAAGTACATTTATATATGTATTATAATATCATCTCCTGTAATCCCACTCACACCCTCTGAGGACCAAGTAAATACATTAAAGATGTATTTCTCATAGAATATTCTGAGCAAGATGAGAGAAAGGATGGTATGATAGCCCTATCAGTCCTTGTATTCCTCTCCCTAATTTCACCGTTTTGTTGAAAGTGTTTGTTTTTTTTTTTTTAATAGTTTTTATTTTGTATTTAGCTCTAGGCAAAAGAACAGTAGTATTCCTTGAAAACATTTATTCTTTAGGGGTATGAAGTGGTATGTTTGCCCAACAAAATATACAATTTCTAAAACATTATGACTAATTCAAGTAAATGTATTCCCTGAAGAAAAATCTCCACTTCACTTTGTCTACATAGAGGTAGATTTAATAAACAAATTAAAACAAAAGTCTTCTGTCAGTATTATTCCTCAGCACTATTATAAAGGGTGGCAAAAATTCCTTTCTTTGACAAAAGAGACTTTTTCCTCTTTTCCCTCAAGACACTAATGAACATAAATATGCAAGTAAAATAGTTTCACTTAGATTGACAGTGTTTGACACTAACATACTCTAGAGCATTTAATTTTTTTCTCAACTTAAAATTAACTGCCAATTTTTTAAATGTTAAGTATTATTCCCCAAATTAAGTAAGAATAATTTATTTTGCATAGCAAGCATTGTGCCTTCTAAGAAAATAGGCATTTTATTTTCTGTTTACTTATCTCCTTCTTCCTGTCAATCAGGGTCAGTAGTTTGTCAAAAACAAGTCAAGGACAACCTGCTTTGGTATCTATGCAAATAGGATTCAATTATCCCCAATGAGTTTGCAAAACTTGCAGAAGTTATTAGTTTGATAAACATGAGGATTAATGCAGAGGATTTGGAACCTATGTCAGAGACGTTTTAAAATTACTTCCATTTAAACTTTGATTCTTAAATTCAGAAAATGCCTAATGCAGCTAATTTTAACTACTATGAACTATAACTTACATAATAAAAACACAACTGGCCAACATTACTATCCTCTTTCTTGCATAATTTGTCTAAAGATTAACATCTCATGCTTTTCTTAACTGAAGAACTTCTTTTAACATTTCCTTTATGCAGGTCTGCCAATAATTAATTCTTTCAAGTATTTTTTTTATTTCGTCTGAAAAAGTATTTCTTCATTTTAATATAATTAACAGATTTTATTATTGTCATAGTTTTAGATTTTCTAAAAACTTGCAAAGATACTACAAAAAGTTTCTGTGAACCTCACACCCAATTTCTCAGAACTATGATTAATATCTTTCTTTACTATAGTATAATTATTACCCTTAGTGGACTAATATTGATACATCGTTACTAGCAAAAATCCCTGGTTTATTCTTTATTTATTTAGTTTTAATTTTTATGTAATATCCTTCAACTTTTTGTTTTTCTTCAGGACAGTATATTTTCTTCAGTATTGTACTGGAAATTCTAGATCTTTTGCCTTTCCATATAAACTTTGAAATACGTTTATCAATATCTCCACTATACCTGGTTGAGATACTGATTGGGATTATGTTGAATCTATAGACAAAGTTGAGAGAAAGTGACATCTTACCAGTACTGAACATTCTAATCCATGAAGATGAAATATATCTTCATGTACTTTTGTCTTCTTTGATTTATCAGAGTTTTGTAGTTTTCCCCATATGACACACACACATTTTGTGATGTTTACACCTAAGTATTTATTTTTCTTTTTTGGTATTATTGTAGAAGTTATTTAAAAGGTTTACTTTTTAATTTCAAATTCTGAATGTTCCTTACTGGTATACAGGAAAGCATTCAACTTTCGTGTATTTACTTTGTGCCCTGTAACCTTGTTAAATTTGATCATTACTTCTGAGTATTTCTGTTGATTCTTTGAGAATTTTCACATAATATTATTTTAAATAAAAAGACAATATTATTTCTTCCCTTCCAGTATGTATATATTTTATTTTCTTGTCTTGTTGCAACAGATAAAACTTCCAATGTGATATTAAGTAGGAGTGGTAAGACAGATATCTTTGCCTTTTCCTGATACTTCTCAAGAAATACCCAGTTTCTCACCACTGTGTTAATTGTACTTTTTTTTGTTTCTCACCACTAAGTATGATGATGATGTTAAAGTGTAGATTTTTTGTTAGCTGTAGGTTCTCTACCAAGATGATGACATTCCTGCCTCTTTTTTACGTTGACCAGTATTATGATAGCCCCCCTCCAAATGGCATTCTTTATTTCCATCATTGCATTTTTGATTTTTGGAATTTCCTTTTGATTATTTCCGAGAAGTTCCATTCCTCTGCTTACATGACCCATTCATTCTTGCATATTGCCTACTTTTTCCATTAGAGTCTTAACACATTATTCACATATATTTTGAATTCCATGTCTAATAATGCCAACATTTGATCTATATCTGAGTATACTTCTGATGCTCGTATCTGCGTGTGTATTTTCTAGCTTTATGATATTCCCTTTAATTTTTTTTTTGTTGAAAACTAGACGTTTGTATCATAGGAACTGAAGTAAATAGACTTGGGTGTGGAGATTTATGTTCATCAGCTAGATGTTGAGCTTTGTTTAGTGTTTTCTCCAGTAGTAACTGCTAAGTCATGAAGTTCTCCTAGTGTCCTTGTTTTGCCTCTCCTCCTGACTTAGAACTTCTCATTCAGCTGTATCCTATGTTATTGCACTGAATCCCTGTTGCTGTGGCAGTAGGGTATAGGGCAAGAGAAGCCTCATGTAATCTAATGATTAAGTTAAACCTCTGTCTTTTAGTGGGCCTCAGTCTCTGGGATATAATTTTTATTTTCCTTAGACAGTAGGTCATCTTTTTTTTTAAATGAAGAATGCTCTTAATATATTCCACAATGATTACTCTTTACCACACTCTCCCCAGAGCCAGGACTAGATCTTATTCTATTAACAGACTTTTATCATGGTAACATTGTGCAATTATAAAGGTAAAAACTATGAAAATGTGGGAACTGAAATTTCTAAGACATTCTGGGCTCAAGTGATCTTCCCAACTCAGCCTCCTGAGTAGCTATTTTCAACACTTTGAATATGACATCCTTGTGCCTCCTGTCCTCTATTGATTCTAATTAGAAGCTAGCCATTAATTTTTTTTTTTTTTTTTTTTTTGAGACGGAGTCTTGCTCTGTTGCCCAGGCTGCAGTGCAGTGGTGGGATCTTGGCTAACTACAAGCTCTGCCTCCCGGGTTCACGCCACTCTCCTCCTGCCTCAGCCTCCCCGAGTAGCTGGAACTACAGGCGCCTGCCACCATGCCCAGCTAATTTTTGTATTTTTAGTAGAGACGAGGTTTCACCATGTTAGCCAGGATGGTCGTGATCTCCTGACCTTGTGATCCACCCTGTTGGCATTCCTTCATATATGATACATCTTTTTTATTCTGCTTTCAAGATTTTTTCTTGGGTTTTAAGTATTTCATTATTATTATTGTTATTTTTAATAGAGACAGAGTTTTACCATGTTGCCCAGGCTGGTCTCAAACTCCGGAGCTCAAGCAGTACACCAACCCTGGCCCCAAAAAGTGTTGGGATTATAGTCATGAGCCACCATGCCCAGCCCCAACATTTCACTCTATGTCAGAGTGTGGATCTCTAGGTTTATTTCACCAGGACTTCATTAACTTCTTGAACATATATAGGTGCTTTTTATTAAATTTGAGAAGTGTTAAACCATAATTATTTCAAAATGCTTTTCTCTACTTTTATAACTCTAATGATATGTATCTTGGTACACTTAATTGTGTCCCACATTTCTCTGATAGTCTGTTCGTTGTTTGTTGTGTGTTTTTTTTTTTTTTTTAGATTATGTAATCTTTATCAATCTATCTTCAAGTTCACTGATTCTTCTGCCTGCTTAAATTTACTATTAAGCCTCTCTTGTAAAGTTTTCATTTCAGTTATTACACTTTTCAACTCCAGAATTTCCATTTGGTTCTTATTTTCCAGTTTCTATTTCTTATAGGTACTTTTCTACTTTTGAGATATTGTCAATACATCTTCTTTTGACATGGCTGCCTTTAGTTATTGGAACATATTTATCATGTATACTTTTAAGCCTTTTCTGCTATGTTCAACATGTGGACCCCTTCAAAAGCAATTTCTTTTGCTCCTCTCCTTCTTTCATCTTCTGCATGTGAGTCACACTTTCCTTTTTCTTTGAATGTCACATACTTTCTTTGTTTAAAGTAGACATTTTTAAATAAATGTAACGACTTTAGAGACAGAGTCCCTCTACCCCTAGTGATTGATGTGTTTTTTTTTTTGTTTGTTTTGTTTTTAGTTTGTTTAAAGTCTTGACTCAACTAACTTGGTGAAGTCTATTTTTTCCCACAGTATTCCGCCTCTGGTATCCCTTTACAGATTGTGTGTTGTGTGTGTGTTTTGTCTTTTTGCCTGATTAACTAGAGGTTGGCCCTTAGTTGGCATATGCTACTTATTGGTCAAAACTTTTGCTTAACCCTATTGATGAGTTAGGTGTTTATTCTGTAGTGTTAGATGTGTGTGAAGCACGGAGTCTATATCCCTATTTAAGAAATTTACATTTTTTTCCCCACATACAGGCAAGCACTGCTAGCTGAGATTTTCTCTTTCTGATTATTTCTGAGAGGGCGCAACCTTTGACATGTTCATAGTCTTTTCAGAATGTGACATGCATATGATGTTATTAAGACTGGCCTCCTAGTCTTAATTCCTGAGTTTACTTATTGTAGTCATTGTTCAGTAAGTGGTTGGAGATAGTGCTTAAGACCTTTATTTCAGTAAAAGCTTCCTCCCTTTGCTGAATTACGTCTAGCTGCGGAAATGTTTTCAGTCCCATCCCTCCCTCCCACAACCCCAGATTCAGCTCTGATGGCTCCTGAGTGGAAGTAGCCTGGCATTTGTGCACAGTCTCGTTTTCCCAACCCCAACGTGGCCTGTGACTTCAGGAGGGCCTCTCTTGGCTGTCTCTTTCCCTGATTCTGTCTGTAAAACTTCTAGCTTCCTTGTCATCTTCTTTGTTGCCACTGATACCATGGAGCTATGAGCACTGTTTCATTGCTCCCCACCTATATCTGCATTGACTTTTAGAACACCCCTAGGTATAGACTTCTTCATTCTCTGTTTCATGTAAGACCAGTTTCTTCTAATTTTTCAAGTTCCTTCAGAGTGTGTGGGCCTGCCTTTGCTCCTTGGCAGGTTCTCTATGCCCCTGCATAAGAGCTGGTGGTGGGGATGGTGACTCACCTCTCTCCTAGTGATACCCTTGTTGTGAGCAGGCACTGGGGACTCAGGTGAAACAGGGAAGAGTATGATAGCTTCTGGTCCTCTCAGCTTACTCCTGCCAGTATAGGACTTTCTATACGAGATGACTAAGGTACGGCAGAGACAAAAATGAGTATTCTCTATCTGCTGTGCTTTGCGTGGAGCATCTATCCTATGAATAGACACTGGAAACAGGAAGGAAGACCCATCCTTTCTGTTACATTTCCATAATAGAACTTCTACAACACAGGGCTGGGAGAGATAAGAAATGCTGGCCCTGTCCCCTTCCCAGGTTGAAATTATCACCCCAGACTAGAAGTTGAGGGGAAAAGGAGCCCCTGTTTTCTTGACCCATCCACCTAGGGTAGTTTCTTGAAAAAGGAGATGAGAGAAAAAGTGGGAAATTGTGGCTTAAAAGCCACAGACCTCAACTATTCTGAGATTTAGATTTTGTTGAATGAAGATTCTCCATTTACTATATACTCTTAGGACAACATAGAAAAACTTTAAATGATTGTGTTTTCATTTTGTAATTTTTTCCAAAGAAATGCTGTTGGAAGTGGGTCCAACACCTTCACATCACCATTCCAGAAGCAGAGCTCACTTCATAGTGAGACACAATTTATTTGTTTTTCTTTCAGGGATCACTCTTCTATGCTGTGCTGGCCCAGACCCGGCCCTCTCCAGCCAGGAAACAAAAAATACAGAAAGTCATAAAACCCAGAAGTTTGATTTGGTACCGAAATGCCATCACCCATGGGTATATATTATACTGTATGACTAGTTAAGTCATAAAATATTTCTGAACATATATACATGCCATGCAGGATATTACCTTCTAACTCAAAGCATCACTCTTACCTAACTTTGCTCTGTGTTCGTTGCATCTAGCTTTTTCCATAGTTTCTGGTTTTCCTACTGTTCTTTTTTCTAAGTATTTTGCTCCAAATTTGCTCCAGATGCAACACTTATTCAATATTTGATATGTCACATTTTTAAAAATTTATAATTCACACAGTGTGCTCATCTCTATTTGATTCTCAAATAATTTCTTAAGATTGGCAAGATAAATATCACTATTCCTATGTTCCGAATGAAGAAACTGAGGCTCATCAAGGTTTATGCCAATTACTAAAATCATTTCATAGCTTATCTAAAAGTACACTCATTGACACTTGCCATTCCTTTATCTTTCTATACTATTTTTCTTATGATTTACTATAATCTAAAATATTATATATTATACTTATTTATCTTTTTTTTTTATCTCCCCCCATACACTACAGTGTAAGCACCATAGGGTAATGAGTTAGCTCTGCTCTATTTGCTGTTGTAACCTGGACCAAGAAGATGTATGGCACACAGTAAGTATTCCATACATATTTATTGAATGAATAAACATAATATTGAAAGAGGACTTTCTGTTAATAATATTAGATACCTAAAAATGGTGGACAACTGGCTTCAAAATATTATAGCTGAGCAGTACTCAACTGCCCACCACTGTTCATACTTGCGTGATTTCATGATGGAGTTTATCACAGTGGGTAGGAGAAAACCATCTCTAGGCTGAGACTCACTGGCTTTAAATCTCAAGTCCACACTTAGCAGCTTTGTGGCTCCCAAAATATTATAGAATCTTTTAAGCTTTAATTGTTAATTTGCCTTATAGAGGTGATAAAACATTACTTAATTAGCAAACCTTTTGTGAGGGTAAAATATGGTGATTGCTCAAATGATGCTAACTTAAGTAATAGTAATCCTTTAACCCAATATGCTATGTACAGTTGTTGTCATTATTTTACACATGAAGAATGTGATGTACGGTAAGATTAAGAAATTTGCAGTTGGGCACTGTGGCTCACGACTCTAACCCCAACACTTTTGGAGGCCAAAGCAGGCATATCACTTGAAGTCAAGAGTTTAAAACCAGCCTGGCCAACATGGCAAAACCCCGCCTCTACTAAAAATACAAAAATTAGCCAGGCGTGGTGGCATGTGCCTGTAATCCCAGCTACTCAGGGGGCTGAGGCATGAGAATCGCTTGAACCTATGAGGTGGAGGTCGCAGTCAGCACTACTGCACTCTAACCTGGGTGACAGAGTGAGCCTCCATCAAAAGAAAGAAAGAAAAGAAAAAGAAGAAAAGAAGGAACGAAAGAGAAATTTGCTAAAGATTACATGGCAAATAAGAAAAAGAAGAAGAAAAAGAGGAAAGAAAGAAAGAAAGAAAGAGAGAAAGAGAGAAAGAGAGAAAGAGAGAAAGAGAGAAAGAGAGAAAGAGAGAAAGAGAGAAAGAGAGAAAGAGAGAAAGGAAAGGAAAGGAAAGGAAAGGAAAGGAAAGGAAAGGAAAGGAAAGGAAAGGAAAGGAAAGGAAAGGAAAGGAAAGGAAAGGAAAGGAAAGGAAAGGAAAGGAAAGGAAAGGAAAGGACAGAACAAGGAGGAGAAGAAGAAGGAAGGAAGGAAAGGAAGGAAGGAAGGAAGGAAGGAAGGAAGGAAGGAAGGAAGGAAGGAAGGAAGGAAGGAAGGAAGGAAGGAGGGAGGGAGGGAAATGTGCTAAAGAGTACATGGCAAATTATAACCTCAGATCACTCTGACCCCAAAGCCCATGTTCTTAACCTCACCAATATACAGTCATTTGAAAAATAACTTTAAAATCAAGAGAAAATCTCTTTTGCAACAACAACGAGAACATTATATTACACCAACATACTAACTGAAAGATAGATATATTCCAGTTTTAAAATGAAGTTTTGTGTCGAAAATAATCTGGGTTTTCCAAGCAGAGAAGTAAACATAATACAGTAATGCATCCTGTAATGTTTCAGTCAATGACCAACCACATAAAGACAGTGGTCCTTTAAGATTATAACAGAGCTGAAAAATTTTTATCACCTAGAGATTCTGTGGCCATCATGCTACCCTACCATGACACATTATTCAAGTGCTTATAGTGATGTTGGCATAAACAAAGCCACTGTCCTTTCAGGGGTATAAAAGTATAGCACATATAATTACATATGGTAAACATAATACTTGACAATAAACAACTCTGTTACTGGTTTAAATATTTACTATACTTTTTATCATTATTTAAAAGTGTACTCCTTCCGCATATATATATATTTTAAAGTTAACTGTAAAACAGCTTCAGGCAGGGGCTATTCCAGAAGAAAGCATTGCTGTCATAGGAGATAACAGTTTAGTGCCTTCCAGTGGGACAAAATGAAGAGGTGAAAGACAATGATTTGAGTGACCCTGATCTTGTACAGGACTAAGCTAATGTGGGTGTTTGAGTCCTACTTTTTTTAAAAAAAAGTTTGAAAGTTAAAATACACACACACACACATATACACACACATTTTAAAAACAGAGAAACACTTATAGAATAATTACATAAAGAAAGAAAATTTTTGTAAAACAGTACAATGTATTTGTATTTTAAACTAGGTGTTATTCTAAGAGTCAAAACAATTTAAAAAGTCTATAAAGTAAAATTACAATATTACAGTAAGCTAAGTTTAATTTAATATTGAAGAAAAAATTGTTTAATATATTGAGTGTAGCCTAGGTGTACAATGTTTATATACAGTGGTGTATACTAACATCCTAGGACTTCACATTTACTCACCACTCACTCACAGACTCACTCAGAGCCACTTTCAGTCCTGCAAGCTCCATTCATGGTAACTGCCCTAAACCATGTATCATTTTTTATCTTTTATACTGTACTTTCACTGTACCTTTTCTATATTTAGATATGTTTAGATACACAAATACTTACCATTGTGTTATAATTGCCTACGATAATCAGTAGAGATACATGCTGTACCTCTTTGTAACCTAGGAGCAATAGGCTATAACATATAGCCTAGGTGGATAGTACACTGTACCATCTAGGTTTGTCTAAGTGCACCCTATGATGGTTGCACAATGATGAAGTCACCTAATGATGCATTTCTCAGAATGTGTCTCTGTTGCTAGGCTACATATGACTCTATATTCAAAAACATGGTTAAATCATCTCATTGTACTTAGCCAGTGCTATAGCAAATATTTATTGAAATAAGCTCATCTCCTAATGGGATTCATAACTAGTTTTATTAAATAGGAATTTCCATTGAAATTGCATTTGCTACTTAGGGTTTCGCCAGCAAACAATATAATCTCTCAGCCAGGAATTTAGATCTTAAGTGAATTTGAAAGTGACATATCAGATACATAGTAGATACAGTAATATATCAATAATACACATTGATCATGATTTGAGTGAATTCTCTCAGTTGTGCGCTCTCGCTCTCTCTCTGTCACTCTTTCTTCTCTCTCTCTCTCTCTCTCACACACACACTCTCTCTCTCTCTCCCTGTCTTATTCTTTAGTTTGTGAATGTGCACATATAGAAACTTAGGAATCTGTATGTGAATGGTTGTTAAGGTAGCTTGTCTTGAGAGTTTCTTCACTACAGCAATAACTGACAAAAGATCACTGCCAAATTGTGGACACAAACACAAAAAGAGACAAAATAAGAGAGCAAGAGACAAGATAAAAATAGAAAGAATCAGTGACACCAGTTCTACTAGGGCTGAATTACCAGGGAAAGGAGAGCAGTTCAACACATTTGCTTCAAGTCTACCACCCAGTAGCCTGCAGTAAATACACTGGGGTATTCTCTTTTCCTTTTCCCAAAATATGATCAGTGGGGTGAACTCTATGTATAGAAGAAAATAGTTACAGGAAACAGAAGAGGTGATTAGAATGCAGTCTGTAACCTTAGCCCAAATTTTTCCTCTTTATTCTCAGAGAAAGATATATACATATGGAGAGGGAGAGAGAGAGAGACAGAGAGAGAGAGAGGATTCTTTGTACTTTTTTCCCCTATTTTCTGCCTACCAAAATTTGGACAATCCTTTCTCCTTGAACTACGTATTTTTTATTTGAATCAAATGTTGATTAATGTTTTCTTTTGATATGTTTCAATCAATTCTCAGATGTGCTTCTTCTAGTAGGGTTTGTGTATTTTCACTGATTTATGATTTATATGCTCTACTAATCATCATGATGAATAATCTGTCAAAAACCACTCATATATAGTACTTGTCAGGCAAGCAAAAATATTTTAACTGAAAGAAAATCAAAACAATCAGTAACACTTTAACATTTATTGGCTCCTGTAATACTTGGATGAAGACTGTGTGTGTATACATATGCATACATATACATGCATATATTCATATGTATACATACACATGCATAAATTCACATTTATATGCATGCACACATACAAAGCTGCGTGTTAGTGTAAAACCCTGCAACCATAATCTTCTGTTGTAATTTTTTTGACTGATTAAAATTTATTATGCACTACTGTGCCTCAACTTCTATATTATCAACATTGGTGAATATAAACCAGCAAGAGGGTATTCAGTAACTTAACTTAAAAGAGTTGGATGATATTGGATGCCTTTGGAGTGTTGTTCTAGCAATATCTAGAAAATTCCTGCCTTTGACTCTGCGTCACAAATGACTAATGATGCATATAGAGAATATGGTCACAAAGAAGTACAAGAAATTTGAAAACAGAAAAAATGGAGAATGATCTATTTAACCACTGCTGTATTCATGATAGTCTCTTTACATACAAACATAACACATAAAAATAACATGCATGCCTGAAACACAGTTGGCAGTCAATAAATTCTACTTAGGGAGGAGGATTTTATAGAAGATAGGAATACAGGGAATATGAGCCAGACCTAGGATCAAATCTTAGTTCAACATTTCTTAATTATGTAACTTTGGGCAATTTATACGCTATCTACAATGTTGTATCTTCTGAAAAAAATCATGCTAACAGTAACAACCTTATAGAGTTATTCTGAAAATGAAATATTGTAAATAAAAAATTTTAGTCCCTGGATCATACAGTATCTCTTCTATCATCATCATCACCACCACCAATAGTTTTCAGTATTTTTACCTCATTATTTATTAGATAATGTAAATCAGCTAAAGTTGAAAAACATCAAAATTCAGCTATCTAACAAAAGTATTATTAGGAATCAGGATCAAGTTGTCATGCCAGAGTCAGATGTATGGTAGTATTAGGAGACAGTTAAACCAAAAAGACAATAAAATAAAATAAAAAATCTCTATAAACATGGAGGAGATTTGGAGAAGGTAAGGAGAAAGCAGAGTTGGGGCTCCATGCACTATAGGTAGAGGGCCTTCAGGTGATACAGGGGTTACATGTCTATAGTACAGATATCCATCTTCAGTGACCAATAATTCTCTCCTTTTGGATTCAGGTACATACTTTCAAGTTCTCTGTGTGACCTTCTAAACATCTAACTGATTTTTAGACTTGGTAATAGAAATTTACAATGGCGGTTGAAAAATTATTTCCAGAAAATCGAAGAAAAGTCAGAGGATAATCTAATGAATGAAGAAAACTTGTTCATTCAATAGTATTCTATGATAGTTATATTACAATAGTACTATCTAAACTCTAGTTTTTTAGTTCTTAAGCTTGATGTTGGAAGAGAGATACTCATTTTAATAACATTTTCTGGAGTAACAGCACTTTAAAAATGTCTTTCTATTCTTCTGGCATGTACATTTCTGAAAAGAAGTTTATAGAAATTGTTTATTCAGCTATTAAGAATTTTTTTTTTTCTTCAGGTGCTATTAAGCTGTTTCTATGTGTCACCGATTTTCAGGAATTTGATTATGATGTGTCTCAGCATAATTTAAACATTTTTAATACGGCTCTTTTTTTTTTTTTTACAAGTAGTGTCCAGTTTTATTTTTTTATTTTTTAAATGTATTATACTTTATGTTCTGGGATACATGTGCAGAACGTGCAGATTTGTTACATAGGTATACACATGCAATGGTGGTTTGCTGCACTCACCAACCCATCATCTATATTAGGTATTTCTCGTAATGCTATCCCCCCCCAGCCTCCTACTCCCTGACAGGCCCCAGTGTGTGATGCTCCCCTCGCTGTGTCCATGTGTTCTAATTGTTCAGGTACTTGCACTGGGACCACTCAAGGAAACAACTTTATGCATGGAGAAGGCAGAAAAGCAAGGCAGGATGGTGGTCCACCCTGGAAGGACATGGAGCCAAGGGAGCCTCCCGCATCCAGGGAGGTGGTGAGTGAATGCTGTGGCCCTGGGAATCCATGCTTCTCCCATGGATCTTTGTAACCCTTGGGTCAGGAGATTCTCTCGTGGACCCACTCTACCAGGGCCTTCAGTCTGACACACAGAACTATGTGGCGTCTCGTCAGCGCAGCCATTCAGCTATGTGCAGAGACCTGGGCTCTGGAAGACATTGTTCAAATCCTCCTTATGAGTGAGAACATGCAGTGTTTGGTTTTCTGTTCTCATGTTAGTTTGCTGAGAATGATGGTTTCCAGCTTCATCCACGTCCCTGCAAAAGACATGAACTCATCCTTTTTTATGGCTGCATAGTATTCTATGGTGTGTATGTGCCACATTTTCTTTATCCAGTCTATTGTTGATAGGCATTTGGGTTGGTTCCAAGTCCTTGCTACTGTGAACAGTGTTGCAATAAACATATATGTGCATGTGTCTTTACAGTAGAATGATTTATAATCCTTTGGGTATATACCCAGTAATGGGATTGCTGGGTCAAATGGCATTTCTGCTTCTAGATCCTTGAGGAATCACCACAGTGTCTTCCACAATGGTTGAACTAATTTTCTTTCTTGGGGTTTGTGGAACTTCTTAGATGTGTGAGGTTATAACTTTCATCAAATGTAAACAGTTTTCAGCCATTATGTCTGCAAATATTTTTTTTTCTGTCCTCACCATTGTTCTTCTGGGATTCAAACTATATGTACATTAGACAGTTTAATATTGTCCCACAAATTTCTAAGACATGGTTAATTCGCTTAGTATTTTTTCTCTTTTTGTTTTACTCTACATAGTTTCTATTTTTTAAAAAAAGAATATTTTAGGTTCAGGGATACAAGTAAAGGTTTGTTACACAGGTAAACTCATGTCACAGGGTTTTGTTGTAAAGATTATTTCAACACCTAGGAATTAAGTCCCAGACCAATGATTATCTTTTCTGCTCCTCTCCCTCCTCCTACCCTCCAACCTCAAGTAGGCACCAGTGTCTGTGGTTCCCCTCTATGTGTCCACGTGTTCTAATCATTTAACTCCCACTTATAAATGAGAATGTGCAGTATTTGTTTTCCGTTGAAGTTACCGTATTTACTCACCCTTCCATTCCTCTTCATGACAGCCACTCACACTAGCTATTTTGATTTGAGTCAGACATCTTGGCCCTCTTTCCTACGTTTTTCATATATATGTAAAAATGAACTACTTTGCATTGTGGTATCTATTAGTGTATTTCTATGCAAATGTAAAAATGTCCTTCTGTGTGCGTGATATAACACCTAAAAGTATTCCTTAAAAATAACTCTATGGCTGCCGTTTCAAATGACAATATGGAGTGGGTAGGGGTTTGAGTTGAGTAAACTGTGTTTAGTACACAAAAAGATACTTATTAGGGTATCTACTTCCAATTCTACCCTTTGGTGCATTAATTATTTATATCTATGCCAACTAAAAACATGGTCATAGTTTTAATCACACAAGACTATGACTTCTAGATTTTAACCCCTGGGACCTTATTCTATCATGTCTTAATGTAAAAGCTTAACATTGGCCTAGGCACTTAATAGATGTGTGATAAAGGAAGAATGAATTCTTAAAGCAGGCGAAAGATACAATTCATTCAAAGTAAACTTCTGTTTTTCTGCTCATTTATCCTTTGAAAGTGTAAGCTATATGGAGGCATCTTTATCTCCCACTATGTTTTCTGACTCAGATGCATACACAGCAGGCCTCAGAGATACTGTAAGTTTGGTTTCAGACCATTGCAATAAAGCAAATATCACAATAAAGCAAGTCACAATTTTTTTTTGGTTTCCTAGCACACAGAAAAGTGATGTTTATACTATACTTAAAATTTTTTAAGTGTGCAATAGCATTATGTCTAAAAAAATATCAATTAAAAAGAATTTATTTCTAAAAACTACTGACACAGAGACACGAAGTGAGCACATGATGTTGGATAAATGGTGACAATAGACTTGCTTAATGCAGGGTCACTACAAACCTTCAATTTGTAAAAATACGCAATATTTGCAAAGCACAATAAAGTGTGATGCACAATAAAATGAAGTATGCTTGTATAAAGGAAGGGGAGAATTAACTGGAAAATGCAATCTACTCAACAACCCTTCACATTGATTAGGGTGTTTAATTTGCACCTTCTTTCCCATGGGAGTATTGAACTCCATGTAAAGCAACTTAATGATTATTTTCAGTAAATACAGGTGACTGTGACTGTAAACAGGCTCTGTCTCCATTAATAAGAGAATGTCAGCATCCCAAGAGTCCAAAGCCATTGTATTTAATGAATACAATTGACTATAATGATTTATTCATAGATTTATCAGTGATTATAAATTATTTTTATAAACTTTGTTCAAACCACACAAAGCACAAAAATAAATCGTCTCAAGATTCACTTTTATAAATTGAAAAAAATAAAATTTGCCAAAGACTTTACAACATTTGGAATGAAAATGATCACTAAATAAAGCTTAACCATGTGGCTTTTACCAAATTAGAAACATATTTTTTTAACTCAGGAAATATTGAGCAACAGCATTCCAAGCACCATATTCCATTCTCAATGGAACGTTACAAGTCAAACTATTGTTAATTATATGGAATAATATGTTGATGTAAAACGAACCTTGGATGTTCTCACTGAAAGAAAATTAAGTTGCCGTTATTTTTATTTTTATTTTTTGTAGTGAGTTTACATCTTCTTTCATGGTATTGAACAATATCACAAATAGGAAAATAAGATGCCTTGAATGTTAATGTCCCTCTTATGAAAACATCAAATAACATGCAGTAAAGGATACAGTTGTATTTCCTAAGTCTTTGCTTTGAAATTTGCAAATCCCAACTCATAAATGGCTTGTAAATAATTGATCCACAAATCTGTTCAGCTCCCACAACATAAACAAAGAAATGCGCCTCATTTTGAAAGCAAAATGTTTTCTTATGTTCCACAAAAGGCTAAACATTTAAGCTGTGTAATGGGTCACCGTGGGAAGGTTTATTCAGGAATGCATAAAATGAATGCATTTTTATCAAAATGGTGTTCATGAGATCTCATTTAGCCTGAGTGTACATCTGCTAAGGCTACTAAAAAGTCAAAATGTCTAATGGGCAACTGGCACTGCAGTTAAGCTTTAGTCAGTATTTTCGATTCTGTGTCCCACAAATCACAATAAATCCAGAAAGAAGTCAATTGTTAACAACTCTAAACTCTAATGTTGCACAATGGGATCAGAGAAATGCAATAACTAAAGAGTCTCACGTTTAGGTGAGTGAATTAAAAAGGTTTACTTTAGAAAGGATTTAGATTTAACAGCTCTTTCCACACGAGCTGAAACTTATCACACTATCTCAGACTTCATTCTGCAGTATTAGAAACTTCATTTCAGCAGGTTTAGCAGTGGGCTCTTGGCAGATTACAGAGATTTGTTATAGCCAAGTTGCTGAGCAGTGAGAAACAGAAACAGGAAGACTGGAAACTTAATCGTTCTCTGATACTATTTTGATTAAGGTTGCAAATATTTAGCTATCATTCATTTAGAGGTTTGCAGCATTTACAATTATTTACTTTGGGGAACGATAAATTGAACAATATGTTATCCAAGGTTTTCCTTTTCGTGAACTGTTTAAAAATGACCAAGCTAAATATGAAAGGAGAATTTGGCCAGTGCAAGTAGATGGCAGCAAATTTCATCTGAAGGTCCTCCTATTGATGAATCTAAATTCTTGAGATTGGCAAGATTCAGGGGGCAGCAGTATTGAAGGCTCCCTGGATTAACCTCTTGCATTTCTTTAGAGGAAAGGAGGACAGCTATAAACTACCACTAGAGTTTAGTTCTCAAGAAGGAATGCAAGGAAGCTAAGGAACACTGGCTGCTCCTACCTTAACCTTTATCTACTCCTGATGTCACACTCATTTAACAGTACTTAATACCCCATCAAAAAATTCAAGAATGGCTGCTCCTTGTGATGGCTTTAAAGCAATTATGGTAATGTTACAGAAAGAGTTCAAGACTGAATGCCAAGTGTTTTAAATTCATATACCTGAAATCGAATAAAATTGATTTGAGTTACCTGAGATTCCTAGAGCAATGGTTTTAAACCCTAGCACCAAGTTAGGATACTTGCATAAATTGTCAGTGGCCCATACCCTTCTCCTGCTAATTCTGAAATAGTGGGAGAAGAACTCTCAGTAGCAGTACATTTTAAAATATCCCCATAATGAAGGGCTTTGACTCAGGGCTATTTTTAGGAATTCCATATAATAAGCAGAGTTCTAGACCTTATAGAACATGCAGTGCACCTGAATTTCCTCAACCTTCATTTTGTTTTCCTTCCTCTTTTTGTTCTGTATTCAGAAAATAAATGGCTGAGAAAGGTACGTAGAATTCCATGCAATTTTGACCTCCCATCATGATTATTATGTATTACTCATGTATTTAATAGTCTTTTATAAAGAGATCAAATAGATTTTCTCACCATTTTCTGCAATATTTGAATCTAAGTACAAAATGGAAATTTTGCAATGGAAAGTGATAGCATTAGCTACAAAACACCATGTTCCTCAGATGCATAAATCTGAATTTAGAAATGCATCTATATGGAAGTTTGTACCAATTTCAGGAAGTCCATTTCATTGCTTAAGGATTCTTTGTACAAATCTTGCAAAGGGTGTTCATGAAAACAACATTTGTTATAGAAAATGGTGTTATAGCAATTTTATAGGAGTTTTAAAATGTCTATGGATATTCTGTATCTCTAGGATGATGCAATGATGAAAGCTCTAATCATTGGAAGAACATCTGCCCATCATAGAGAGACATTTGAAGAAGGCACAGGACCTCTGATTTACTTTGAGAAATTTGTCTTGTTTAACACAAGGGCTCCAGTGCCGTGGAGTTTTGCATATCAGCATAACTTTATGAATGTACATGGTAGAATATTTCTTATCTGCTGGAAAATACACAATCACAATGTTCATTTAGTCTGAACTAGAGAATATACGTATGTGTGTGGGTGTTAGGGATAGAAGATATGTTTTCTTGGGCATTAACCCTATTATTATTAAGAAAAAAATATTCATTTTTATCTTGGATAGCACTTTTTGCTTACAAGTCTACTTTATCTAATGTTAATACAGTCATTTCAGTCTTTTATGCTTACTGTTTGTATAATATGATCTTTTTATCATTTTACATTCAATATATATTTGCCTTTACATTTGATGTGCCTCTTCTACTAACATCATATAGAGATAGCTTTTATATCCACTCTTATAATTTTTGCCTTTTAATTGAAGATATTTGTCTATCAACTTCTGTTAACAGTTGATGTAATTACTGATATAGTTGGATTTAATTTTACTATTTGCTTTCTATTTCTACTTACTTTTTCTCCCTCTTTTTCTCTTTTCCTGCCTTATTTAAATTAACGGGTTTTTTTGGGGGGGAAAGGTGGAATGAAAAAGATTCCATTTTAATGTATCTGTGGTCTTTGAACTGTATTTCTTTGCATAATATATTAGAGGTTGCTTTTTAAACATCATAGTTATTTGGAGTTCATAATGTATCACTTCCAGTAAGATATAGAAACTTTACAACCAGATATATCTATGTGTTAGCCTAGCATCCTCCACAAAGGAAATACCTGCACAGTTAGGTCATTGGTGAGGACCAGGTGGTCCACTCTTTATTGAATAAAGTCTCAGCTGCTTTATGCCTGAACTCCACCCAACCTTGCCAAACAACAAAATGACAATACTCTCATTACATGAGGGAGTCAGAAATTCTGAACTTTGAAAATAAAATTGTGGAGATGTTGAACAATATTGCTTGGAACATGACTTCCTTTGGGGCATCTATAAGGGTATGCATTATTTCCCAGTCTCATTGAATATTCTTTTCCCATGGATAAAGAACTGAAAATAGACATTAGTGATACAAGAGCCCTATGAATTGCTGACATCATGGTAATTTAGATACAAAAAATGGTTTAGTTGTTTTCAGTGCATTGACTCATTGCAAAGTGTAGATTTAATCAGGAAACATTTCTATAACTGGGAAATTATAAGCCAGGTCTTGAGCACTGTAAAGATTGTTGGATAAAGGGGAAGAGATATTGGATATAGTTCTCTATTTGCATTTATTTATTTATTAGAATAAATAAAGGCACAGAGACAAGAAACAGTGCAGATCCAAGAGTGGAAAACAGATTACTAAGTGGATAGAGATGAATTTAAATGTACAAGTATAGGGAACATGGTCACAAACGTAACATTGATGAATAACTGTAATGCTAAGAGGTTTAGTTCTTTTAAGAAAAATCAGCATATAAGCATGGTCCTTGAGGTTAAATTCAGTTGAGAGCTTTTTCCCTCTTTGGTACTGTGCCCATCAGGTTAGGTTATGCTACAGTAACAACCCCCAGATTTCAGTGGCTGACAATGAAGGTTTTTTCTAGAATATATTACACATCTGTATTTGGTTGGCTGCAACTCTCTTCCACATCCTTTCCTCTGTTGAGCCCTGGCTGATAGGGCAGGCTGCATTTTGAACATTGCCAGTTCTCATGACAGAGCAAAACGGTAGCACATGCTCGCTCTTAAAAGTGTCTGCTCTTAAGGGACATACATTACTTCTGCTCATATTTCACCTGCCAAAGCAAGTCATATGGTTGTGCCTGAGTTCTGCAGGGTGAGATGTATACTTCTCTGTCACAAAGGAACACCTTAAGGAGGACATTAAATATGAATAAACATAAAAAAACACAGTATCTGTTAGCTGAACTGCAATTTAACATCTTTTATTCTGAAATGCAGTTTGTAATTTGTGAAAAATATAACTAATACCAACTTTGAGAATGGTTGTAAAGATTTATGCATGATGATATTCATATATCCTGGCACATGAACTGATGCTCACAAATTGTAACCATGTTTGATTATTATTATACTTTTACACTTATCGAAAGACATTCTTATAATGTGGCCACATATTATTTGACATAATTTCATAAGTTACACAGAGGCAGCACAAGATCTGTTATTCTTGTGACTGGTAGATAGCATTGTTGTGAAAACCAATGACAGTTCCAATGAAACTGCACATTTTTGACTATTATATATTTTAAGTTTTCTGACACAACCTTTGTGCCTCCAATTAGAGCCTGTGGAGAGGAGATTTATTTATCCCTTGATTCCTCTTTTAAAAATTTGAGAACAAATTCATTCCCTGATGAGAGAATTATGGGAAAAAATTGGAATATTTAGAATATTAGTTAAGGGAAGTAAGCATGATCATTCCCAAGGGTTGAAGCTCATCACTCTTTGCCTAAGAAAAGGGTTCCCAAAAAGTCTAATTCAACAACAACAAAAAATCCACTATAGCCTATGTTCCTAAGAGTCTCCCAAATCTAACTAAGACCCAATTACTAAACATACTCAGCAAACAGGGCCTAGAATATTTAGGGATTCACCTCAAACACAGATGGCCTGTGTTGGCCTGTTTTTATTACTGACTGGGAAGTCTTGCTGTTATAGATGGCTTTACAGCTTATGTTAACTGGAATAAACATGTCTAGTTTGTAATGACACAAAATACTGAAAATACCACTAACTCTTCTCCGAAGTAGAATTTTCTGACAAACTCTAATTAAACAAAATCCTAATGCTAGGGATTAACTACAGCTCTCTATCAGTCATATTACTCTAGCTCAGTAGAAGACATTCTGTGAAATTTACACAAGAATGGCCATAGATCATTCATAAAAGAGGAATAAATCTCTTGTCACAACTATTTTATAGCTGTATGAGGATAGAATATATTTGATCTAGATGGGGAAAATTATATACCTATGGGTTTTTAATTATGAATAAGTCACATAACAATCTTTGGTACATCAATTATTTGGCTACACAGTCATAACCTATTTTTTGTCATGTTTGGATTACTGAGTGAGAACTGTTTTTTTTGGTTCCTTTATACAAAGCAAGATTCAGCACTATCCTGGACCAGTTACAAAGCATATTGAAACTTATCCTTTGGGTCCCAGTTTCAAAGCTATCTATGCAGAATAAATAAAACCATTACAGAAAGGTCTTTCAAAAAATACTATTTCTTACACAAAGATGATTCCATGTAGAATTCTCGATTATACCCATCATATGTATATCAGTGTGGCTGTGTGTGTGTTTATTTGTTTACTTTTCTTTTTACTACCTGTAAGTTTCTCAAGGCCAGGGATTGTTGGTGATTTTAAGGGTACTGAGCTTGGCAATATCTATTATAAAGCAAGTCTCTTTGATTATTGTACAAAACTAAAAAAACTTGGAGTTTTGGTTCCCTGTTCCCACATGTGAATATTTCTTGTTTCTCCCCACTTTTTTTTTTTTTTTTTTTTTTGAGATGGAGTCTGGCTCTGTCGCCCAGGCTGGAGTGCGGTGGGGCTCACTGCAAACTCTGCCTCCCAGATTCACACTATTCTCCCACCTCAGCCTCCCGAGTAGCTGCGACTACAGGCGCCTGCCACCACGCCTGGCTAATTTTTTTGTATTTTTTAGTAGAGACGGGGTTTCACCATGTTAGCCAGGATGGTCTTGATCTCCTGACCGCGTGATCCGCCCGGCTCGGCCTCCCAAAGTGCTGGGATTACAGGCATGAGCCACTATGCCCGGCCTGTTTCTCCTCACTTCTATCTCCACTTCCCAACCTGTATTTCTTAAAGTAACATAATATTCTATAACAAATTTAAAAATTGAAGACAGCTTATAGTAATCGTAATTACACTTATTCAATATCAATTATGAGCTGATGTTATAGATTATGTCTTATTTTATTAATATTTCCTATCAAAGAGATCTGAATTCTACTTTTAACTCAGCCACTAATTATGTGCCAGACCTTCGAAAATTTTCCTTATTATTAATAACAGGTACTATGTATACGGTAAATGTAAACCATCATGCTATTTAGTCTGTGTATATTGATTTGTTTAAACCTCACAACAACCATGTTAGGTCTTATAATTTATTTTCATTGTCCTAATTAAAAAAAAAAAAAACCCGAGATTTACATAAATTAAGTGTCTTGTCCAAGATACTACAGTCAAGATGTATCAGAACTGAAAACCAGTGAGGCATCAAATCCATGTCCTTAATCTATATAATATGCAGTTTCATGAAATTTAGCATCTTCTTTGAAGTGAAAACCAAAATGGTCTATTTCAGTTCTTAAAAAGGGCATTATTTTAGAATGACTACTGCAGGCATAAAGAACAATCTACTTGATTCATTTGCAAAGGAGAGATTAATAACTGGCACTAAACCAAACTCAAGAATTAGCATGATGTTCAGGATAACCAAATCCTCACTATAGCAAATCCTTCTTATTTAATACAATTGGGGTCAATTAATCTAACTAGCCTGTTAAAGCCGTTGTTAAAGAGTATTATAAAATATTATACATGTAGCTAAAGGGACTTATCTTTAAATATATTTAAATATATATGTATATGTGTGTATATTATATATATATATACACATTTGCTAATATTTTAGTGTAGAAAAAAGGCCTTTTCATACCTATATTTTCTGTGGTTAGTAATTAGTATTGTCTTTCTTACATTAATTCTGATTATAATGTATATTCTATAGTTTCTAGATCCATGTAACCTCAGTGAAAAATGCTGCACGATTTTAGTTATTTATTCCTCAAACTTTAACAATAGCCTTGCCCACATATAATTCAGTAGCAATTTTGTTTTAGCATCTTGTCTTTATTAAACCATTTCAAAGCAGCTTCCTTGATATTCATATAAGTAATGGCTCTTCTTTTTTGCCTTTGTGTTTTATTCTTTACTTGTAAATACAAATGAGCCAACATTAACCTATTAAATACGACTTGGTTGAACAGAACACAGTGAACAGGAGGTATACCAGAGGGCTGGCTAACAGCTATGAGCCGGCAATACATTTGATTCTTTGTATTTGTGTTTTACAGGGGAAAATGGAGAGCTTTGGGTAATCTAGGTGTGAGTAAATGGAGGTCAGTCAAGGGTTGACCTGCAGGGGCTGCAGAAGGCTGCCTGAAGATATCATGATTCAGCCCATTCTTCATGGGGACAGAGATGTTGATGGAAGGACAGTGAGCACAGGAGGAAGTTGATAAACTAGTCTGAAAATGCTGCTATTTCAAATCTGTGTCTGCAGTTAAATATCCAAAAATTTGGTTGAACTGTTTTGTTTTAGAAAATTTTAACTCAGTCCTTACTAATGTATCCGTCAAGTTTGAAATTCCATGCAAAAGGAAACAAGAAACTAAGTGCACATAGCAAAATATTAATCACCTTTAAAAGAGAAACACTGCAAATGAGAAAAAGCATCACATTTTAGGAAACACATGTTAACTAATGATAGGCCTATGGCTTTTTCACTTGCCTACTAATGTATTATAGGCATCTTGCGATATTCTATGGGACACAGAATTAAATTGAATTAAATTTCATTATAAAAAGAGGCTTATTAGCTAATTACTCTCCCAGGCTGTTGCCAAAGTTAGAACCAGATATCTACCGTACTTGCTCAAACACAAGTAAAAATAACTTCTAGAAATAGCTAATTATTAATGATATTCTTGATTAAAAACCTCTTTGCTTTTATACATGCTATTTAAAAATTGATAGTGAGGCGGGTAGATCACCAGGTCAGGAGATCGAGACCATCTTGGCTAACACGGTGAAACCCCATCTCTACTAAAAGTACAAAAAATTATCCAGGCGTGGTGGTGGGTGCCTGTAGTCCCAGCTACTCAGGAGGTTGAGGCAGGAGAATGGCGTGAACCTGGGAGGCAGAGCTTGCAGTGAGCCAAGATCGCGCCACTGCACTCCAGCCTGGGCGACAGAGCGAGACTGTCTCCAAAAAAAAAAAAAAAAAAAAAAGATAGCGTATGTTAAGCTTAATATGCTCAATTGGAAATATTTTTCTATATTTTACACTGCCATTTACAAAAGTCAAAACAAACATGAGATCAATATTTCATATTGCTCAGTCTTCTCTTCATTTTCTGAAATCTCAGAAAATTTCAGGAATCTCAGAGGTCATAAATGTGTGCAGTTAAATTTGTTTACTGCAAAATCCCTGTTCCATTAAACACTTTTTTTTTTCTTCAAATCTTGACATTAGGGAGAGAAAACATACAGGGACATAACGGGCACAGGTTACTTGCTGGCTTTTGGCTGGCAACTATACTGTATACTCATTTGATTGCTTCTAAACTCCATCTTCACTAATCATTGATACACAAAAATGAGAAAAACTGTGAAAAGTAGCACATGCATTCACATTGCGCTATTCCAGTGGTGAATAAAGAAAATTCCCTTGAATCAATTAGACTGTGATGAAAATTATGAGAATGGCATAGAACCTGAGTGGTAATTTATAATCATCTAATTCACAATGTCTTTTCTGAGTGTTCTAATAGTGACTGTGTTAGACAGAATAATGGTCCCCCAAAGATGTTCACGACCTAATTCCCGGAACCTACGAATATGTTACATTGCTTGGCAAAGGGCTTTAAGACTACAGTCGAAATTAAGGGTGGTAATCAGCTGATCTTAACATAAGAGATCATCCTCAATTATTCAGATGGGCCCAATATATTCACTCACAGTAGACTTTGATGAACCATAAAGCTTTTTAATTATTTTTAATCCAATAGAACATCTTCCTTTTTTTGTAGTTGCTCTTGGTATTTTCCTCACCTACCTTATATATTGTATTTATCTAAGTTATCTGTCAACTACTTAAATAACTCCTACTGAGAATTAGCACTATGCTATTGGAGTAGGCAAACCATTCATTACAGTGTTATGTGCTAAAATAGCAACAAGCAAAGGCAGCTAATATAGCCTTGGAGATTGTGATGCATGTATGTGATGTCTTCCTCTGTTTCTTCCTGTATGTTCAGAGATTTGTGTCTGTGTGTTCAAAATGTGATCCTTGAAGAGTCATTAGAGTATGAGACATGACTCCTGAAAGACCAAAAGAATATATGAAGCGAAACAGGGTGATAAATTAAAAAAAGACTGTGCTGGTTGGGAAAAAAAGTATACATCATACAGAGTAAGTGGGGAAAATGTCATATGAAAAGGATTAGAGGAAGAAGCATCCTTGGAATGACAATTTGGCTGGAATCACTTGAGTAATAGGAGGAGGTGGTAGAAGGCAAGTCAGGAAAGCAAAAATGTAACGAGCATTATAGGCCAAGTCAGAGAATTCTGAACCTTATGCTAGGGGCAATATGAAACTATTGCAATTGTAAATCTATGAGAGACTATGTTTGTCATTGTGCAGTCAGGAAGACAGAAACCACACTAGATATTTTAACATAGAGACTATAATAAAGGGAACTGGTTTTACAGATGTTGGAGGCTCAATGAGCAAATGGGAACACTAAAGCAATTCAGGCATAATAACTAATGCAATCCTGAGATAATAATTACAAGCAGCAGCTACCATCCATATGACTTTGGAAATATATAGAAGAGGTTAATTTGGATGTGTGTCCCCTCCAAATCTCATGTTGAAATGTGATTAGTGTTGGAGATGGGGACTGGTGGGAGGTGCTGGGATCATGGGTGGGGGCAGATACTCATGAAGAGTTGGTGCCTGAGGTGCAGTGTGGTAAGGAGTTCTCGCTCTGTTAGTTCATGGAGAGCTAGTTGTTAAAAAGACTTTGGGGCTTCTCTCCCCCATCTCTCTTGCTCCCTCTCTCACCATGTAACATGCTGGCCTCCCTTCGCCTTCCTCCATGATTGAGAGCTCCTTGAGGCCTCACTAGGAGCAGATGCTTCTTGTAAAACTGCAGAACCATAAGCCAAATAAACCTCTTTCCTTTATAAATTACCCAGCCTCAGGTACGTCTTTATAGCAATGCAAAATGGACTAATACAGCTATATAAATTCAATGTGAGGAAGACTGTTTGAATTTGAGCTCTGACTCTGCAGACAGGGTACAGTCTAGCTGCTGCTGTACCTTTAAGTGGGCACAATGAACCTGGCATTAACATGTGGAAAGAAGCTGGACGCTGGAAGAAGCTGACTAGCTCCTGCTAGGGCAGAGTAGTGTTGCTGGGAACTTGCTGGCAAGGCCAGCAGCAAATTTGTACCTTCCAGCCTTCCTCTTCCACCCCCTACTGGCAGAATTTAACAATAGGAAGCCAGCTGGCAAAGGAGATAGGCAGTTTGCAGTGCTAGACCCAGCATCACAAGGCTGAACACAGAAGAGTAGATCTGGTACTGAGAGACAACAATAAATGGTGCAGTCCACTGCTTTGACCACTCAGCCTCCTAATGATCTGTAATATAATACTTACAGTCCCAACCATTATTGTGTCCATCTCATCTCTGGGTGATGTTAATTTCTCCTTTAATTCTGTCATAATCCCACCTGTACAGTTTGTAATATAAAGGCTAACATAAAGGCTGTATATTTACATATATTAATTTATTTAAATGAAATATATTTTTCTGAACAATAAAACTCTATGCAATTGTTATTATCCTGAATTATGTAGAATGGTTAACAGGCCACAATTTATTAACACCTTTCTTTACTCATCTCATATCCCCTTGGGCTTCAACAAGCTTCTCGGCTTGTCAATATTCTTTATCCAAACTTATACTCCACTGAGGCAAGAATTCTTTGTGATTGTATTAGTCAGGATTCTCCAGAGAAACAGAATCAGTAGGATATACATAGGTATTTAAGAGAACATTTATTTTGGTAATTGGCTCATGTGATTATAGAGGCCAGTAAGTTTCACTATACGGTTTCTGCATGCTGGAAAACCAGGAACGTCAGTGGTATCATAATTCAGTCTTGAGTCTGAAGGCCTGAGGGCCTGAGCACCCAAGACCAAAGAGCTGAGAATGAGAATGTGGAGTAACACTGATGTAAGAAGCCTCAGAGTCCAAAGGCCCAAGAACCTGGAGCTCTGATGTCCAGTGGCAGGAGAGGATGGATGCCCCAGCTTCAGGTAAGAGAGCAAGTTTGCGCTTCCTCTACCTTTTTGTTCCACTGAAACCCTCTAGGGATTGGATGATGCCTGCCCACATTGCTAAGGGTGAATCTTCTTTACTCAGTCTACTGGTTCACATGATAATCTCTTCTGGAAATACCCTCCCAGACACACCCAGAAATAATGTTTTAACAGCCATCCGGAAATCCCTTAATGAAGGCAAGTTGACACATAAAATTAACCATTATGGCAACCTTGCTTTTCTTTTGATTGTTGTAATTTTCCATTTACTTTTACTATTGGACATGTGTTCCTGGGTCAAAAGCTATATTCTGAGTGATAGCATGATGGCAAGTCAGGCATCGTGTAAGTGCACAGATGTCAGGGCTGGCAGAAGATTTCAAACAGGAATAGGCACTCCAAATGCAGAATGCACAGTTCCAAGAGGTAAGATTGAGGGGTCTAATGCAATCAACCTGCTACCAGGTGTCTGCCTGATAAAGGAATGGTACTATTCAGGGACTTTAACTCACTGATTTTGATTAGACACTTGGCAGTAGTGAAGTCAGCCTTTGTAGGAAAATTACATGTTTAAAACTATGTCCAGTTCTCATGTTATGCCATCATGATGCCCAAGAAGGAGAATGATATCTGCATACATATCATCGTGTCCAACTGATTATCAAGAATCTCTTCTGCATGCAATTCTTTCTCTGTAGGGACCTTGGGTCAAAAATACTTCCACGCTTTCTGTGCATTTCAAGGGGTCATCTGCACATCTCTTCCCCAGACCTCCTTGTTGTCAACCTTTCGAATCTGTTCTTTTCAAACTTTTGACCATCTAAACAAATCACTAGCGTTTGCCCTTAAACTAGTATAGACTCATATATATAAACACTTCTCAGTGGAGACAGGGGATATTGAAATATACTATTAGAAGTTCTGCCTCTGAGAGGGTTTCTTTTCATCTCATCACTCTCTTTTGAAAATACTCCTGATTGAGGCTATAATGCTGCAGCTGTCCACTTCCAGTTAGTGCCAAGAATCTGACTAGTCAGATTTATGGTTTATGAAGATCACTTTGGCACAGTGAAGGATGGATTGGGGGAGGCTGTTTTCACTTTCAACTTATGAGATAATGGAATCCTGAACCAAGGCAGTAGCAGTGAGGATTGAAAGATGCATAAACAGCTGAAGATCTTGAAAATGAATTTGATATACATTTGAAATTCATCTGACTGTTAATTCATAAAGGGTAGAGACTGTGTCAAATTTCCCTTACAGATTTCTTCCACTATAATTAATATGAAGTGCTTTGCATCTTGATCACTCAGGAAAATTCTTTCTTTAAATGGAATCTCGTTTTAGTTTCCCCTAACTCTTGGAGCAAAATTAGAAGTTAAAAAGGTTAACTGCTAGACAAAGCAGTTTTTACTTTGTATCCATTATCTTACAAAATATAAGGCTTGCCATTAATCATTACTCTCCATAAAAATGCTCAAATTTAACTAATCTATACCTTTGATGATTGTGTAGCCTTTAACACTCATCCAACCCACGACCCATGGACCACATGCAGCCCAGGACAGCTTTGAATGCAGTCCAATACAAATTCCTAAACTTTCTTAAACCATTATGAGAGTTTTTCATAATTTTTTTAGCTCATCAGCTATTCGTAGTGTTAGTATATTTTATGTGTGGCCCAAGACAATTCTTTCAATGTAGCCTAGGGAAGTCAAAAGATTGGACACCCCTGCTTTAACATACAAGTTTAAAGAACTATTACTGACTGATTTGAAGTCTAGATAAAGTGGGAGAGGAGCATATGAGCTATCTGTTGCACAGTAATGCTGTGTAACCATCATAAAACTCAGTGGGGCACACAACATCAGCATGGATGGCACACACTGGGTTGATCGGATAGGGAACTCAGCTGACCTGAGATAAACTCACTCAAATATCTCAAGGTCAGCAGGGCAAATAGGGTTACTGGATCTGCTCTGTGTGTCTCTCATCTTCCAGAAGGAGAGCCCAGAAAAGTTTTCACAGAGGTTAAGAGGGGTGCAAGAGAGACGGCAAGCTCAATTTTATGTGCACTTTCCAATCTTCTGATTGCATCACGTTTGCTAACATCCCAATGCAAGCCTCCAGTCAGAGCCTAGAATCAGAACTAGAGGTGGGGAATTGCAAAGCTATCCATGAAAAGGCATGAATACAATGAGGAACCCAAAACTGAGACTTCTGCTAAGTGTTGTTGCCATGTGTAAACATTTTATTTCTTACTCAGGAGACAGACCCTGTAGCTGGGTACATTGACAGGGCCAGGGAAGCTGCAGGGTAGTTCAATTCATGATTTTGGAGAGAATAACCTGTGACTTCACACATGTATAGAAGTCAACAAATTGGGATCGGAAGAGGTTGAAACTGTCATTGATTCCAGGAAGACTGCAAACCTACAGCTTCCCCATCTTATTTGAAGACCTGAGTCTAGAATTAAAAATAGATGAGACATTGCTAAGTAAAAAGGTTTTAAGCCCAGAAAGTTCCTACCTTAATTTTAATTTGGATAAATATTCTGATTTCTATGCGTAATTTGGTTTTATGCTTTGTATTTATTCTTAAACTTACCAGTGCAGTTTTGTTTAAATCATCCAATTTGCTCTGGTTACTTTAAGGGAAGGGTATTTGTTCACATTTAGATGGGATTAAGTGTGGTGCCAGCATATACTCAACTAGCGATCTGGGGACACATAACACAATTGCAGTAGTTAACAGTGACTTAGGAGAGAGTTTTGAATGCAGCATGTTTCCCAGCAGGAGAGTGTTCTCCTCTCAATTACTATCGGGTTTTCTAAAAAATAATTAATTCCTATACTTGAACATTTTTGTAGTTTGTAACCAAAGAAAGTAATTATGAGAGCAATTATTCATAGAAAAGATAAGTGAATAGACTGGGTTGAAGAAAACATGATTCCATTTTGCCATGAAGCCATACATTAAACTTTTCCCACTGTGGAATGAAATTATATTTTTTGATGATGACAATATTTTTGTAAGATCAATCTGGTATCTTTTTGAAGGATATATTATTCAAATAGAACAGAGTTAGAAAGATGAAGATTTTTATAGCAATTCAGGAAGAAGATAGGTATCTGAACCAATGCGGTTGTAGTGGAACAGGAAAAGATAGATATGGTAGACACCGCAAAAACAGAATCAATGAAAGTTAATAGACTCATAGTTCACACTCAAAGCTGAATCTGCAAATTTTAATTGTGAAATTGTTGAAAGTCCTCAAGGACTTTCAATAATAATTATAACTATTGAAGTGCAAGAAGTTTTAAAAGGAACAAAAATGTTTCCTAATACTGGATCATGAGCTGATTTTTCTGTTCTACCAAAATCTTCACTGAGTGCATTTAGTAAAACTTAATTCATTTCCAATATTTAATTCTTTATCAATAAAAAAGAAAAGTTTTAATTAGGTAATACAATCACCATAATAATTATAATGTTAGAAATACATAGCACCCCAACACTTTATATTATTTTATACATTCAAAATAATACTGTCTTCTGCTAGACCATGCCATACAGGACCATTATCTTTCAACATAATAGATAAAGACAAAGGCATAAATGTTTTGACAATGTATTATGTGTTGAAGATTTATATTCTAATGAAAGGCTTGATATGATAATTGCAAATCATACAATCCAACCATTGTTCCAAGGGAGAATTTAGCACTTAACTTCATTTTTATCTGAATTTGAGCTTGGACTTTCCTGAACATGAAATAGAGGATCTCTTTTTCTCGGATATGGGGAAAGCTTTGTAGAATGAATGTAAGATCTTAAGAAACTGTAAGTAGCATTTGTAGCCAAAGTCCTAAAAAGGAATGCAGTTGTTTGTTCATGCCTAGCCTTTGTTCTTTCTGTCACAATTGCCAGAAATAATCATGCTCACAATAAAATATAATTGGATAATTATGTTTTGCAGATTTATAAAACCCCCACCAGTTTGTCTCAAAGATCAATGTGGTCCACAAAATATAAATTTCAGGTCGTCATTTAAAATGTTAAGCTGCTAATTTTCTTTAGTGAGTAGAATAATCAGTTATACTGGATGCCAGATAGAAGTCTTCACTCTCTATAAACCACATCAAGAGATCACAGGATGCAAAAGGCTTTCTCCTGGGAGCATGCCCTGGAACCTAAAGGTGAAGACTGCAAGTATTTTTTCTGAGGAACATGTTTGAGAGCCAAAGCTCTTTTTTTAATCCCAAAGCCCTTTCCAAGTTCTGAGACACAAAATGGAAAAAGAAAACCACAGAAGGGAAAAAATTATTACCCTTGTATGTTTTCATTTGTTTTTACAATCTCTGTATTTTTTTTTCTGGTTTGGTTATCACATCAAAAACACTTCAAGGGGAAAATAATATCTGTAAATAAAATTTTTCTAAGAAATTTGTAATGTAAACGGCAAAGAACAGTTGTCAATACCAGTACCCAGATGTAAATGCTCTGCTCCCAATTACTTCTTACACTTAATCAGGTTGTCCTGAGGCAAGACAGAAAGAAAAGAGAGGCTATACAGGATTTTGTTCAGATGTTTTGCACTGGAACAAGAAGAGGCAGTTTCCTGCATAAATAAATTCATTCATCAATAGCAATAAAACAGCAAGAACATGCGAGGCACTACATTGGGTGCTGGAGAATTATGGCCGGCCTAATTCTCTAGGCCACCATAATTAACTAGGGCCACCATAACAAAGTACTATAGATTGGCCGAGTTAAACAGAAATTTATATTCTGACCGTCCTGAAGGATAAAAGTCCAAGGTGAAGGTGCTGGCAAGGATGGTTTCCTCTCAGGGTCCTCAGGCAAGGATCTGTTCCAGGTCTCTGTACCTGGCTTGCAGATGGCCGCCCTCTTGCTGCCTTTTCCATACCCACCCCTCTGTGCATGTATATGCCTGATGTCTTTTTGTTGATTCAATTTCCTCTTCTTATAAAGACACCAGTCAGATTAGATTAGGGCCTACCCTAATAGCTTCATTTTAGTTTAATCATTTCTTTAAAGGCCCTATCACCAATCTAGTCACATTCGAATGTAGTTGGGGTTAGGACTTCAAAATATGAATGTAGGGGAGACCTATTTCAGCCCATATCAAGAGGCAAAAATACAGAAGTCCCATCTCTACCCTCAAAGTCACAGAGAGAGGGACTTCAATTGCTTATTCTGAATAAGAAATTAGGATAAAGATACTCTGATCACACACACACACACACACACACACACACACACACACACACACACACACACACAAAATGGATTACTACTCAGCCATAAAAAGGAATGAATTAACAGCATTTGCAATGGCCTGTATAAGATTAGAGACTATTATTCTAAGTGAAGTAACTCTGGAATGGAAAACCAAACATCCTATGTTCTCACTGATATGTGGTAGCTAAGCTATCAGGATGCAAAGGCATAAGAATGATACAATGGACTTTGAAGACTTGGGGGAGAGAGTGGGACGAGGCAAGGGATAAAAGACTACAAATATGGTGCAGTGTATACTGCTTGGGTGATGCATGCACCAGGCTCTCACAAATCTCCACTAAAGAACTTACTCATGTGACCAAATACCACCTGTACCCGAATAACTCACGGAAAAATAAAATTTTAAAAAAGAATTAATTGGGAAAGTAGATGTAAAATGCTTATATAAGTTTGCAGCATATAATACAATTAAAAAATTAGACAATTACATTCTGACTAAAAATTTAAATACTTTTAATTAGGACTATACCAGTAAGGAGCTCATGTTCTCACCAGAAATGACAAGCATAAGAATGTTTGTTAAATAAAAATAAGTTTAAGTTAAATAAAATCGCTCTGAGGACAACAATTCTGTTTTAATTATACTTTCTTTTTCTCTTACCATCAGCTCCAAAGTCTGTTGCCTGGTGATTGGATAGAAGCTGGAATGTACTGGCAGATCTATTGTGGCAAGAATGTGCAAAATCCCTCTACATGGCATTCTGCACAAGATTTGATGAGAAAATATGGGGAATTGCTCACTGGGGATGCTATTTTTTTTTGTTTTTTTGTTTTTTTGTTTTTTTGGGTTTTTTTGCCTGTTCCATGCAAGCTCCATTTAGAAGCCTCTAAGAACTCTAAGACTGCGGTCCAAAGCAAATAACTATAGCACACAACAATCCACCCCTCAAAACATATCTTTTCCTCTAATTTTTTTTGTTGTGGTTTACGATGTTTCACATAAGATCATCACACCACATCAATTATGATGAAAACCTTTGTTTGGGGGGTCTTGGAGGAATTCCTCAGAAGATCAATCTTTTAAGTAAAAATAAAGAAATATGTACATATAAATATGCCAGTCTCAGACATTAATGTCATTGAAATAATGGCCATTGATTTATTTATATAGACCCTGTTATATTATTTAGTGTTATCTTGGTGCTTTTATTCAAACACATTCTTTGGTTCTCTAACTATTAATGATTCTAGAAGTTATATGATCCATTCTATCCCCTAGCTTCATATTATCTTGTTATAACCTTCAGCAACTAATTTCCACTTTTGCGATCATACTCTTTTGACTCCCATCCCGACCAGCAGAGAAATGTGGGAAAGAGTAAGAGGATGCTGTGTTCCGGGGAATACTAATTTCCTGGCTTGGTTTTGCCACCTGCTACCTATATGTAACCTTTCTAAGGCTCAGTTGTCATTTGTGTAATTAGGTATAATAACGCTTCACAGAGTTATAAGGCTAAAAGATACGGTACTTTGGAAATTGCTTTGTAAAATTCTGTGAAAGCAAAAGGCAAGAAATTATTAAGGCTCTTAATGTCAATGCCAGTCTAATGACTATGTCTGTTACTTCATTTTTGGTGATATTGTCTTAATATTGAAAGTCAATTATTATTAAATTAATGTAAGGAATAAACTTTATAAAATGAAGATATGGATTTCAGTGAAGTTTAAAAATTGCCATTGCTTACTCCCTACCCCTGAATATGCTCTAGTCAAAACTGTAAAATGATTTTTTTTACTCTCTGTTAGGAAGAATCATCATTAGAAATAATCATCTTTAGGAAGAATGATTTTTCCTAAAAGAAACCAAAGTTTATTTTTGTTCAGGGATAGGGTGGTGTCTGTACATATGCAAACAAATGCTATATTTCTTTGTGATCCAAAGGATTTACACTCTAATGGTCAGTAGGGCAGATGTTTCAAGTTTGGGTGAAGGGTTCATCCACCTAGTGTATAGTGAGCTTTAGGACATGGGTGAAATATATTTCATCTCCCTGTACACATTAAAGTGGACACTCACAATGTATATCAAGGTGCTATAGAGAACTGCTGTTGCCTCTTGCTTGTTTCCTGTTTCTTTTCTATGATGTATTAAACAGGAAAGCTAAATGCTGCAGCTATTGATAATTATGTTTGACTGTGGTAGCATTCCCTGATGCTAGCTGGTAGCTAACCTGGTGCTCTGCCAAATGTGTCATCTTATTATCTATGCATCAGGATCAAGGTCAGCAGCATATTGCAGATGACCTCTTCTATGGGCTAATGTTTATCAACTGACTTTGGAAACCATAACCAAGCTGTCCTTCATTAAGTGTTCTATCCTTAAGAAGTGCAGCACAAAATGGGTTGAACAGAACTAGATCTCTTACATAACGTGCTTGTTTTCATTGAAGGTTGGCAACAGGTCAAAAAAGGCATCTGACAAGTTCGCATGCAGTTCAGCTTGTTTACTAACAGTAAGATACCAGGTATATGATGTTATCCAATGAAACCATCCCCTAAAAGAGATACTTGTACAAACTTAGGTTTAGCATAAAATTCCAAATAATCTTCCTATTAAAATCTTTGAATATCTGAATAATGTGATTAATATGAATATTCACGACAAAATAGAATATTGGACTTACAAGTTTCAGTAATCCAATCACTTGGTAATTTGTCTTATTTTTCTGATCTAAATTTGCTTATCTGAGGATAAAAATCTATAGTAGAATACAAAGTGGCATGCCCAGTTTGTTGGTGTACAATAAATGGACTACTGTGAGTACACTGAGTTAAGCTGAAGAACAGGAGCCCAGCCAGGGAGAAACACCAGGCGCCTAGCTAGGAAGAAACACCAGGCAGCTGCCTGAAATCAACTCTCCTTGCCATTGAGGGCTGTGCACAGTAGTCTAGGCCTCAGCTCCTAACAGATTAAGATCAGGTATTTATTTAAGAATCTCTTACGGGCATGTACACTTCCTCATAAGCTCTCACTTTTCCAGGCACCACATTTGGGTCCTTGTATCATGTAGATATTTAGGAAGTCATTGCTTTTGTGGGTGGCAAATCATAGAAAACATGCTGTCATAAATAAAATAGAAATTATCCAATGGTACATGAATCTCAAATATTAACTTAAATAATGTTACTTACAAAGACCATAGTAAAAATAATGCAAATCACACTTCTTGATATTTACCAAACTTTATAGTGTATGATAAACTCAAATTCTTTATTTCAGGTGTGAAACAAAGGAAATGCTAGCTTAGAAAATAAACTGCTATTTTCATGAACTGGAATTTTCAAAATTCTTTCAATTTGTTACTAATACTAAAAGTGTTCCTATAAATAGGCAATTAATATGTATTCATTTATGTATTACCTTTTAAATTCATTTTATTTTGAACTGGAATTTTCAAAACTCTTTCAATTTGTTACTAATACTAAAAGTGTTCCTATAAATAGGCAATTAATATGTATTCATTTATGTATTACCTTTTAAATTCATTTTATTTTGAGACAGGGTCACACTCTTGTTACCCAGGCTGAAGCGCCATGGCGTGGTCAAACCACCTCCATCCCTCAGCCTGAAGCGATCCTCCTGACTCAGTCTCCCAAGTAGCTGAGACTACAAGAACATGCAGCAGTGCCTGGCTTTTTCTTTTATTTTTTGTCCCTACAAAAAATTAGGGCCTTGCTATATTGCCCATGATAGTCTTGAACTCCTGGGCTCAAGCAATCCTCCTGCCTCAGCCTCTCAAAGTGGTAGGATTACAGGCATGAGCCACCACACTTGGCCAATATTTATGACTGTTTGATAGTTAAGAGCTTTTTCCACAGGTATTTTCCCTCATATATTTGTGTATAAGAGGATGTGAATGTGATAATAATTTAAAATATAAACTATAGCCAATATATACCAAACACTGAACATGTCTTACATGCCATGCATTATTCTAATGACTTTATTTATATTAATTTAAATATATTACATATTTAATTTAAATTTCTATGAGTCAGTTAAATTATGGGCAAAATAAACTGCTTAGATAACCTCTTTCCTGTCTCCTTTATCTAATATTCTATTATTCTAAACACATTTATATTGAACTATGTATACATATATGTATATGTGCATGCTCGCACATCAGGTTAAATTAACTATTGTCTTAGTTATAGTCTTCATGTATTTAAAATTTATGAAAGTTCATGCTTAAAAGTGCTATGTGCCAAAATATGCAGTAGTTTCTTTAGAGAAATATAATGAATATCTTTCTTAAAAGAGGATTATAATCTAGATAGGAAGATAAAACACAAACACTCCTATAATTAATCATTTAAAAGAGTATGTTGTCATAACCTCAAAAGTATCACTACTGTTAAGAGTCATGCAAGGATACTGAGTAAAAATGGCCATTGATCTGTAATACGTTTATATCTCATCAATAGAAAACTATATTAGTTGGGATTTTTTTTTTTTAACATATTGCTCCCTTTATCTGACTTGCTATCAGGATCCGTCTCTATTTTCCAAGTTGAATTTAGGGTTTGGCTTTGATATTTGCAAACAGCATGTTGACAATTTCAATATTATATCAATGACCCTTTGCAGTTCTTGACTTCTTTGATTTCACTGGTCATTTTTATGTCTTTATTCCTGTATCTGTAGAATTACATTCAGGATCTTGTTATCCAATAATATTATGCTAGTTTCAAGATCTTAAATTTGTTGTAAATGTCTCATATTACATTTTCAACAACCACATCTTCCATAAGCTCTTACCCACTCAACTCTTAAAATATGCGACACTTCACCTATACAAATATATCTCCATTTTATATGTCCTCCTATATTACATTTCCATTTTCCAGCAGCACACTGGATATTTCTACTTAGATGATCTGTGGCCCTTTCATATGTCCAAAAGAGAAATTCATTCTCTTCCCTCTGAAAAAGGAGATTCATTTCAAAATTAACATTCTGAAAAATCTCTTGCAATTTTCATACTCAAAAACAATTGCTGGTTTACCATTTCCTTCATAATAACTCTTGCATCTTTACCATCTTCTAAATTTCAACACCATTATCTGAGTTCAATATCACTTTATCTGACTTATTGCATTAACATTCTAATTGGTCTCTAGTCTGTCCCTCTGCAATCTATTCGTCACTTCGTTGCCAGTTTAATCTTCTTAATATAGTTTTCCAATGCAGAATACCTTCCGTGACCTTCTACTCTAGCCAGACTGATTTATTCACTGTATCTTCATCATACCACGCTCTTTGTCTATATGTATGTCATTAGTTACATCATTTCACTCTCCTGAAATATCCTTTCCTTTCCTCTCCTGTTCACCTATTTGCATTTTACTTGTCTTTTAGTTCCTAGCTGAGGTCTGTTTCCTCCAGATTTCCATAGTCTCAGCAAACTTCCAAAACGTTCTCTTATTTAATTAATGTATTATTTGTGGCGTTATTAGGTACGTTTTACACCCATTAGGGTAGAGCAGTTGAGGGTTCTGACTTCCGTTGAGCATCACTTAGTGAATGTTATAGCTCTAAATCAAACAAAGAGCATTTCCTTTTCATTATTCATGTTCAATGAATTGATGTGGTGCTCAGATAGGCATTACCATCTCTTATGAAATAAATTTTTTCTTTCCAAAATTTGTATGTTGAAGTGTTAACCGCCAATATCTGAGGATGTGACTGTATTTGGAAAAACAGTCTTTAAACAGATAATTAAGGTAAAATGAGGTCATATGGTTATTCCTCAATCCACTCTGACTGGTGTCCTTATGAGAAGAGGAGTTTAGCACATAGACAACAAACACATGGACTGATGTGCGAGAATGTGAGGTCAGAATGAGACAAGGTGGCCATTTACAAGACAAGGAGAGAGACCTCAGGAGAAGCCAAACCTGCTGATACTTTGCTTTTGGACTTCTAGCCTCCAGAACTTCAGGAAATACATTTCTGCTGTTTAAGCCATGCAGTCTGTAGTATTTATTATGGTACCCCTAGGAAATTAATACACCTTGAATAATTCTTTATATTGGATATTTATTTCAGGCTCTATACATTTTTCATAGAAATAAATGTCAACATGACAACATATTCAACCAAATACTAAAGGTAAGTAAACAGCATCAAATTTGGAGGACACACATCATGCCTTTTTTTTGAGACAAAGTCTCACTGTTGTCCCCTAGGCTGGAGTGCAATGGCGCCATCTTGGCTCACTGCAACTTCCGCCTCCCAGGTTCAAGTGATTCTCCTGCCTCAGCCTCCCAAGTAGCTGGGATTACAGGCGCCTGCCACCATGCCCTGCTGATTTTTGTATTGTTAGTGGAGACGGGGTTTCACCATGTTGGCCAGACTGGTCTTGAACTCCTGCCTTCAGATGACCCACCCACCTGGGCCTCCCAAAGTGTTGGGGCATGAACCACCGCACCCAACCACATCATGCTTTTTTAAACAATGTCTAAATGATTAAAAAAGCTAAACCTTGCATCCAAAGAAGACTCTAAACATCAGCCTCTAAACTGAAATTAAAATGTATTTACTAATTTAAATTCACATCATTAAATTTTTCTTGGTGGTATTATAATCAGTATCAAGCTTCCCCTTAGAAGCAATAATTAAGTTACCTCAATCTTTTATATTACTTTGAATTTAAATGCTCCTAAACTGCCACAAATGCTTAGCAATAATGTGATACCCCTTTCCTGGGCTTATTCAAAATCTAGACTAGACAGATTAGAAATTGTTTGACTGAATGTCTACTTTCTTCTTGTAATAAAGAGTGATTTTCCTAGTCATTGTGTAGATTAGCAACGTGCATAGATATTTTTCTTCCCAAGGTTACAACTAGCACTCTGAGGACTTGTATAAGCATTCAAAGTGTCAAGACTAATTTAAGCAGAAGCAAAACATATCAGCTATTGTAGCTGACACACAATCAGTATAAGCAATACCTGGGGACACCAACATGTAGCAATTTTAAATATAAAGTCTTAAAGCCCATTGAACTTCAGTTTATCTTATTTCTGTCAAAGTTATTATTTTATGACTGTAAACTTTATAAATATTTGGGATTATAAATATAACTTTAAAATTGTAATCCTAAAGTGGGTCTTTACTTTGATGACATTATAAAATATTAAATGTGAGCTGATTTCTACTTTGCTCTGCTTATGTTTGTGCCTACTCATCCTCATTCCTATAAGGAGAGACCTATAAGGACTCCAAAGTGTTACAGGTTAGATGCTGTAAGAAAGATGCTCTGAGGTGGATATTTGTATGCAGGAAGTTTATTGAATGGACACCTGTGGGGCAGTACAAAAAAAAAAAAAAAAAAGGCAGTATGAAGCAGGGGTAGGAGTCCAAACAAGATGTAGTCACAGCAGTGGCCTCAGAGGAACCCATGGAAAGCTACAGAAGGCCCTGCAGAGTCCTCTAAAAGTAAGGGCAGAAGGCTGGACCTCTACCCCCATTATGTCCAGATGCTGGATGTGCACTGTCCAAGGAGGAAAGCAGGGCTTTGGGTGAAGTGACTCTCTTCAGCAGATGACCATTCTGGAGGAGGACTCTGCTGAGACCTGTCACCCACCAAAATTTCCAGTAACTGAACAAATGAAGGTCTTGGTCTTGAAGGTGAAAGATGGTTACAGACCACAGCAGCCACTATAGAAAGATATGAATTCAACTTTATATATATTGGTCAAGTAGCATCGGGTAAACAATTGCAACCTTTATGAGCCTCAATTTCCTTCTTCGTTACTGGGATTATTAATATCTTTCAGTCTTTCTCACAATAATTTTTTTTAGGATCACTGGATCCAATGTGAGTAAAAATGCTTAGGGGACATAAAGGGTCCAGACAGAAATATATGTTAGAAATCATCATTTAGGTTCATTCCTTCATTGCATAGCTAAGGATATTGAAGCTTAATATGGACTCATATAACTCTACACCTGACACAGTTCTAGCTAGCATTTTATATTAATTACCTATGAAATTATCACCATGACCCTATGAGGAAACAGACACATGAGGGTTCATGTAACTTTACCAAAGTTACATAAATGGGAGCAGGAGACAACACTGATGATATCTGGTCCCAGTGACTGTTCTTGACCCACTCTATTATACTGCTTCTGGTAGGACAGAAGTTACCAGTAGTCAGGTCCACAACTTTCTGTCACGTAGTTTTTTTTAACCTATTCTTGGAGACCATGGTAGATGGCAAAGCAAAGATAGGAAGCAAATTGGCAACTATGGGGAAGAACACACTCTGGTATATTTGTTTGGCTGTTTTTTGTTTTTGCTTTGCTGTTTTGTTTTTGATTTGCTTGCTTTAATTTTTACAATGTAATGTGGCTACAGAGGAATCTTGTTTAGTAACTTATCTGAAGTTTAGCACCTATAACCTTATACCAGTCGACTTCATGAATTCATATTCCTGGCCTAAACTGTTGACGCAATTGAGTCAACATATAGATGATGATGATGATGATGAAGAAGAAATAGAAGGAGGGTGAGGAAGACAAGGAGAAAGATGAGGGAGAGAAAAGGAGAAGAGGAAATAATAATAAAGAAAAAGAAGATGGAGAAAGGGAGGTAAGGAACAAGAACAAGTTATTATTCATAATAATATTATTATGAATATTATCATAATAATATAAAGAATAGTTAGCACCTATTAGAATATAGTGTTTCACTATTGATTCTTCTATTGGTGTTCTCTAAGAAATCTCACCTGATATACGGTTTTAGAGAAAAATCACTATTTTTCTTATATAATAATCTGCTTAAATGAATTAATGCTCCTACACAGCCTGACTAATACAAATAGATATGGAGTATGGGGTATACAAAGAGAGAAGGGTTGGAGAGGCATTTTACAAATTATTAAATTATAAATATGTTTATTTCATATGTAATCAAGAAAGCAGTATCTATAACAATCAAAAATATATTTATTTATTTATTTACTTATTTATTTATTTATTTATTTTCTGAGTCAGGGTCTCACTCTGTCACCCAGGCCGAAGTGCAGTGGCATGATCATGGTTCATCAAAGCCTTGATCTCCTAAGCTCAAGTGATCCTCCCACCTCAGCTTCCCAAGTAGCTGCGACAACAGGTTTAGGTCACCACATCCGGCAAATCTTTGCATTTTTTGTAGAGGCAAGATTTTGCTATGGGACAACAGGTTTACGTCACCACATCCGGCAAATCTTTGCATTTTTTGTAGAGGCAAGGTTTTGCTATGGTGCCAACGCTGGTCTCAAACCCCTGAGCTCAGGCGGTCCACCCGCCTTGGCCTCCCAAAGTGCTAGGATTACAGACATGAGCCACAGCACTTGGCCCCTTATTTTTTAATAGTTAGTTTTAACAAAAATAGATTATTTTCATTAAGATAAGAATTGAAACATTTTGAAAAATGTGTTTCTATTGAGTATCTACTTTCTGATAGGTGTCATATTTTACAAGAATATAAACATAAAAGCCAGACACTTTCAATCATGTAATAAGTGCTAGAAGCATCTAAAAAAGATGGTGTAATTAGCACATGATTAAGAAATATCAGACTGAGCTGATCAGGGAAGCCTTTCTGAAGGAGGTGAAATCTGAACTACTTTTTAAATAAATATTAATCAGCTGAGAAAAGGAAAGGGCACATTAGGACTTAGGAAAAGCATTTAGGGCCACAGAGGAACATGAAAAATATAAATACCTTATACAGATACAAGTACATCTGGAATTTCTAACAGAAAGGCTTGGAGCTGTCAGGAGCCATCAAGCCATGAGAGTAAGTGGGAATTAAGTCTGAACAAAGGAGATCAGAGCTGAAAGGCAGAGAGGGGCCAGTATCTGTTGGTTCTAACATTGGCTCTAAGTAGTTGTGCCCAAATCTAGCATTCATTATTTTTGAGACACTTCATTTCCAGGTTCTATACATTCTTTTTATTGCTAAGGCAATGAGAGGCAGGCTGTGCTTGCAACCAAGAACCTTGCCTAATAAAAGTTATTTTGAAGGCTGGGCACCATGGCTGATGCCTATAATCACAGCACTTTGGGAGACTTAGGCAGGAGGATTGAGTCCAGGAGTTCGAGACCACCTTTTCAACATAGCAAGAATCCATCCCTACAAAAATCAAAAGTAAAATTAACCAGGTGTCAGGTTGCAGCATGTCACTCTAACTACTATGGAGGCTAAGACTGGAGGATTGCTTGGGCCTAAGAGTTTGAGGCTACAATAAGCTGTAATTACTCTACTGTATCTCCTGTCTCATCAGACTCTGTCTCAAACATAAAGTTATTTTCTTGCATTTGATTTGAAGAACTTTTGGAGATACATGTCTTATTCTTATGTATGACAGACAGAACAGCAACTCTTACACTTTGAACATACATCACATAATGTATACACACAGATACACGCTAACCTGAAGACCTACATTATCAGAATTGGTCAGAGGAGCTATTACCAAAGCTGAAAAAAACAAAATGCAAAGGAAAGGGGAAGAAACAAAATCCAAAAAGAAATGACAATGGAAAACTTCAATTTCTTTTAATGTAGGTACATGGTTAATGTACCCTAATCTGTGGTCAAGGTGGTTGTTGCTTTTTTTTTTTTTTAATTCTGCCAAAATGTTGCCACTGACACTCACAAAGTCCTCATCTCTAAAGCTAATTACACAATTTTAAGTATTTTGTTCTCTGACGTATGTCATGTAATTTTCCAAATGATAGCCTATTTGACAACAGGAAAGTTTACCGCTGTATGGGCCCAGACAAAAGTATAACAATAGTTTCAACAATCTGTTTGTCTGTCCAGTGAAGTATGTGATGAGGTATTTTTGTGGATAAAGAACAGTAAAAACATTAGGCTTTGATTTCTTAATGAATCAATGAAGATATTCTATCTAGTTGATTCAAATTTGGGTATACTGGGAAACATACTATTTTAAGTAAGATCATTGGACCAGGAAGTTTTCAGTTATTCTAACCTCCTATAATTTATTGAAAATAGTTTTACTTTCTGTACTTCTACCAAAAATGCAATTGTGTACTGAAAATCATATACTTTTAGATCAGGTTAGAAGCCTCTTTTTTGTGGTATTCAAGAGTAAAATGTCACCTGCACAAATTGTTCATATTTTCACCCTCCCCCTTTTTTTTTCCATTTTCTCCTGTAGTTTAACAAAAGTCAAGTAATACAAAGTCTAGAATGTGGAGATAAGATGACAACATAAACAAGTAATTCCTTTCCTGTCTTCTAATTCTCAAGACAACCATTTTCATTGTCATCATCATTGGCTCTTCATTTTGTACTCAGCATTGTGCTAAGTGCATTCATATACATTAGCTTAAAACAACCAGATGTAATAGGTAATATTCTACCCTTATTTTATAGGACAAAACTCAAGCTTAAATAAGTGTAATAATTTACCTAAGGCAATTGATATGGTTTGGCTGTGTCCCTACCCAAAACTCATCTTGAATTGTAGTTCCCATTATCCCCAGGTGTCATGGGAGGGACCCAGTGGGAGGTAACTGAATTATGGCAGCGGGTTTTCCCATGCTGTTCTCATGATAGTGAATAAGTCTCATGAGATCTGATGGTTTTGTAAAGGGTAGTTCCCATGCACACGCTCTCTTGCCTGCCATCATGTAAGATGTGACTTTGCTCCTCATTCACCATGCTCCATGATTGTGATGCCTCCCGAGCCATGTGAAACTGAGTCCATTAAATCTCTTTTTCTTTATAAATTATCCTGTCTTGGGTATGTCTTTATTAGCAGCATAAGAACAGACTAATATAGCAACACAGCTAGTAAGTGATAGAGTCATTTCAAACTCAATTCTATTTTTCTCCAGAGCCTAGTTTTAAGCCATTGCATTACAGGTGTTTTTAAATCAACGTTTCTTTAAGTTCCAGGGCACATATGCAGGAGATGCAGGTTTGTTACATAGGTAAATGTGTGCCATGGTGGTTTGTTGCACAGATAAACCCATCACCTAGGTATTAAGCCCAGTAAAATTTGCATTAAAAATGAGAAATATGACATTCACATGTAAGAAACTGATACTATGTATAACTCAGATAAGGCCTAATTTAAGGCATGAAGAATGATTTCAACTTTCACTAATCTGTTAACCCCATAGCTCAGGGTGATTAGGTGACAGAAAAAAGAAAGCCAGTACAGGAAAGTTCTGTCTTGTCTTGGTTATTACATCCAGCAGAAACCTACAGAACAACAAACAAAAAGCTACCACACCTGATTTTTTTCTTCAAGAAGTCAAACCTATGCTCTCTCCCCATTCCTCATTCATACATTTATTTTATATATAAGTAAAAAGATATTACAGATCTTTTCTACTCACTTAAAAAATAGTCTTATTTAAGGTCTTAATTGACTTGAAAACCATATTTATCCAACTCTGCTTTAAAAATCTTAAAAATATAAATTATAAGTTTCCTACTGTAGTAGTCAACTGGGGACAAAATAATGCTACATAATAAAGAAACCACCACAAAATTCAGTAAAACAATAATGAACTTGTATTAACCCCTTCGTAAGTCTAAAGGTTGCTGTGGGTCTGCTGTTTAGCTGGGCTGGCTTTGCTTCACATATCTCATTCTGGGGATCAGCTCGAGAGACAGCAGATCTAGGCACATTTTTTCATGTAGGAGGTCAGATGCTGCCAGGGGGCAAGCTGAAACACATGACGCCTCTTAAAGTCAAAGTTCAGAATTTGCACCCTGTCAATTCTACATTCCATTAGCCAGGAAAGTCACATAGCCACATCTGAAATAAATCAATGAGACAGAAAGGTACATTTGTCTCACAGCTGAAGGAGAGGGCAGTAAATATTTGATGACTAATAATCTAAGCTATCACATCCAGTGATTTTAAAATAAAATAAAATAAAATAAAATAAAATAAAATAAAATAAAATAAATAAACATTTTCTCCAGCTTCTTATTCACCCTCTTCTTTCTTGGTCTCACATGTCTAGTCATGCTGGTATCTTGCCTGGAATTCCTTTAACCTCTTTTTCTGCCTGGAAATTCCTGTTTCGCTTCTTCAAGACCATTCTGTAGTGGGGTGCAGTGGCTTTCACCTGTAATCCCAGCAATTTGGAAGGCAGAGGTAGGAGAATGCTTGAGGCCAGGAGCTCAAGACCAGCCTGGGCAACATAGTGAGACCCCATCTCTGCAAAAAATGAAATGCAGCTGGAGTGGCACCATGTGTCTGTGGACCCAGCTAGCTATTCAGGAGGCTGAGGCTGGAGGATCATTTGAGCCCCAGAGCAGAGGCTACAGTGAACCATGGTTATGTGGCTGCACTCTCTAGCCTGAGCAACAGAGCTGTCTCAAAGAAAAAAACAAGATGATGCTAAAATGTTACCTCTTCTGTGAAGCCTTTTTAACTACCTCACAAATTGCATATGTTAATCAATATATATGTGTATTGCCATTAAAGGAGACAAGCACACACAGATATTTAAGTATTTAAGCCAGGTTTTCTTTCCTCCTTCCCTCCTTCCTTTTCTCTTTATCCCTTTTTTCTCTCTCCCTCCTTTCTCTGTTTTTATCTCTCTCCCTTTCCATCTTCCTTCTCCTCTCCCTTTCTCTTTTTTCTCTCTTTCTGATTTTGTTTTTCTTTTTTTTTTTTTTTGGAGACGGAGTCCTGCTCTGTCACCCAGTCTAGAGTGCAGTGGCGCTATCTCAGCTCACTGCAAGCTCCACCTCCTGGATTCACACCATTCTCCTGCCTCAGCCTCCTGAGTATCTGGGACTACAGGCACCCGCCACCATGCCCGGCTAATTTTTTTGTATTTTTAGTAGAGACGGGGTTTCACCATGTTAGCCAGGATGGTCTTGATCTCTTGACCTCGTGATCCACCCGCCTCGGCCTCCCAAAGTGCTGGGATTACAGGCGTGAGCCACTGTGCCGGGCCTCTTTCTGACCTTTAGTGACCTGTGGTAGACATTGATACTAGTCATTCTAAGCACATAGTAGAATTATAATTAATTACCTTTCCCAGGAAGTTAGGCATAGTCATGTGACTTGTTTTACCCAATGAAAAATGGGCAAAGATAAATGCATCTTTCAGGCAGAGTGCTTTAAGAGCTGGAACACAATTATTTATCTTCCTGTATAGCAGTAATCAACAACAAATACAGATGATAGCCTTCCCTTACTCGAGGTCCCCAGATGAGGACAGAACAGACCAGAATTCCCCAGTGACTTCCAGCATACCCACAGCATGAGCGAAAAGTATGCATCTATCTTAAAACACTGAAATACTGGATCATTATCATAGCATAAACTAGACTATCTTAACTGATATAGACCTTTCTTTAAAGCTATGTTTCAATCAAAAGGTCTCAAGACATTATAGGGAGTCTATTTCCACAAGAATATTGGTAAACCCTAGTGTTCATGTAGCACTGTGATTACATAAAATATACTTTGAAACACACAAATTTGAAGACATCTGAGGAAAAAACTAACGTTTACATTATCAAATTCATGTAATCATTCATATGTAAAAGTGGATACAAAATATGACCCACTCAAAATTAGATCGCATTTTAAGTGAATTAATCACTAAAAAAATTGTTACCATGTTCACATCCAAAAAAAAATGTTTTTAGATAACTAGTTTAGATAAATTAGTTTGAAGGTCAGCTGAATTTAGGTGAAGTGCCCTATTATTCTCATTTCTTGTTAATACCCTTATACTCTGTATGAGAAGAAGATAAACCATTTAACAATCAGTTAAGGGACTTCAGAAACTCATCTGTCCTGAAGGTAGTGAGTAAATTCAGTGTTACAGCTATTTGGAAATGGTCTAGAGCTGGTAATCTCCAGATGGACTATTCCATACAAAATATTCCAAGTAGTACAAAGTCCATATTAGCATCCAGAATATTCAGCTGCTAATTAAGTAGAATGCCTGTAAATTTTAAGATTTCATATGTGTATATGATTTCTTCTAACGTAATACCAGAAGGAGCAATAAAAGACAGTATGTATTGAACTAAACGCATGAACAGGAAAAAAAAAAAAGACTCAAGAACACAATTCTATATCTGGAGAATAGATGCAGTGTCATATAAACTGCAAAGGCTTCAAAAGCCAAAATACTAAAATATATCTGCAAGGTTATTGGAGGTTAATTTGCATAACTGGGCAGACCGCCCTGGTATGCAGTGATTTCAGTAACTTTCCTTCAGAAAAACACCTGCAGATGCTTGCCTGGAGGCAGAACTATGGTTTTAAAGGATAATGCCTCTTCTCTATTCTTAAGTATTAGTAGTAGGATAATGTATGGGTCTTTTAGTTGCATGGAAAAATTACTTTTGCTTGAACATGGAAAAACAGTAAATTGAGGAATACCACTCAGAACTTACAATTACTCTGTCTGTTTTTATTTCTTAAAGAACAAAAATGTGAATAAAATCATTATCTCTAGTTGAATTACCTGAGATAATATGTGGAACCATCGAGTACCATGCTTGGCATTCACAGATGTTTCCATTAGATTGTGAATAATTTTGTCAAGTACTATTTGTTTCTACACGTTTGTTTATTTTTTATCATTAGATTGAAAACTTTTGGAGTAAGCAAGTGCATCTGAATGATTTTTTTGTTTTGAGGGAGCTGACATAGTAACGCAATAAGTGTTTGGTTAAATGAATAAAAATGTAAGATGATAAATAAATAAATCCATTAGTTTATGACTTAAATAAAATACAGATGCTCCTTGACTTACAATGGTGTTACATCCTACTAAACCTGTGTTAAGTTGAAAATACCATTAGGTAAAAATACATTTAATACACCTAACCCACCGAGTATCACAGCTGAGCCTAGCCTACCTTATATGTGCTCAGAACATTTGCATTACCCTACCCTTGGGAAAATCATCCAACAAAAAGCCAATTTTATAATACAGTGTTGAATAGCTCATGTAACTTACTAAATGTTATATACTGAAAGTGAAAATTGAATAGATTTATGTGTACTCAAAGTACAATTTCTACTAAATGCATATCACTTTTGCACCATTGTAAAGTCAAAAAATTGTAAGTCTGGCACTATCTGTATTAATCAGGTAGGCAAAAGAAGCAAAACCAAGGGGAAAGGGTTGAATCACCTTCCAGCTGATTAAAGTTCTTGGAAGCATTTGATAAAATCTGTTTTAGAAGTACAGACAAGTCTATCTGCCAAATGAGGATTACTAGTGCTCTTAACTAGTGCTTATTGATTGGAATATACTTGTAATAGGTTATTTTAAATATAATGGATGTCTAAAGAAGAGTTAAATCTAAAGATATATGGCTATATGAAGACTATATGACTCACTTATGAGGACTCTAAGTATTTGTCAAAATATATACTTTTAATAAAATGTTTGTTTCATACTACTTTCCATCTCTGCAATGATTTCCTTCTGATGCCTCTACCTCCTCATCTCTTAGAGTAAAAGACAAATATTTTAAACAACCTACATCACCCAAGATATGCCAAAATTTCCCTCCTCTCCTACTTATTTGCCAACTTTAGTTTTTAGTCCTCTTTCCTTCTTATCTAAGGCTCCAGCCTCTCTTGCCATCCTAGAACTCATTGGGCACACTTACACCTCACCTCAGAGTCCTTATCCTTGTCTGCAAGACATGATCATCCCTCCCCCAAATTCTCATCAGCTATTATTACATCAATACTCGGATGTCATCCTCTCTGTAATATCTAACACCTATTTGAAATTGCAACCTTCACTATACCGCTTTCTTATATTTCTAAATAAATCTTATTATATAAATACACTTGTCTGTCTCCTCATTAGAATGACAGTTCTTAAAGTCAGGGGTTTTTGTCTGTTTGGGGCAGCACTATACCCCCAAGACATAGAAAAGTATGCACATAAATATTTGATGAATGCAGGAATGATTTTGATAAGCACTCTGTGAATATTTTGGTCATAAGTGTTCTGTAGGTAAATCACATTCTAGTTAACCCTTTAACAATGAATATAGGAAAAACTAATAACTTTGTAATTAGACATGATTCATGATCAAATAAATACAAAAACAATTAAATCTATTTTTATGTTTCTTAGTTTCTAAAGAAATAGCACATGATGATTAAATAGAGCAATACCTTGGGAATTAAAATTTCAAAACTGAGGCCAGGCACAGTGGCTCACACCTGTAATCCTAACATTGTGGGAGGCAGAAGCAAAAGGATTGTTCAAGCCCAGGAGTTTGAGACTAGCCTGAGCAACACAGCAAAACCCTGTTTCTACAAAATAATTTTGAAAAATTAGCTGGCTGTGTTGGCACATGCCTGTTAGTCCCAGCTACTTGGGGGGGATGAGGCTGGAGGATCCCTTGAGCTCATAAGGACAAAGCTAATGTGAGGCATCACCACTGTACTGCAGCCTGGGCAATGGAGTGAGACCCTGTCTCTTAAAAGAGAAAATAAGTAATTAAATAAGTAAAATACCTAAATTGAATCAATATAAGTATTATTTGTGTATTACTGAAATAGACAGGGCACAGTCCTTGTGACAACATGGGTTTGAGCCGAGGCTTTTCTATAATTGACAATTTCAGCACAGAGTTGAATTTTCTGAAATGATAGAAATGTTCTATACCTGTGTTGATCAACATGACAGCCATTAGCCACATGTGACCATTAAGCACTGGAAATGTAAATGGTACGACTGACGGTCAAAACTTTTACCTTTCATTCTAATTAATTTTTATTTTTTATGTAAATAGTCACAAGTGGACAAATTGTTGTTCGATTGGTGTAAAGTTCCACTGATAAAAGATGAATTAGTGGCCGGGCGGGGTGGCTCATGCCTATAATCCCAACACTTTGGGAGGCCGAGGCGGGTGGATCACAAGGTCAGGAGATCGAGACCATCCTGGCTAACACGGTGAAACCCCGTCTCTACTAAAAATACAAAAAAATTAGCTGGGCGTGTTGGCGGGGGCCTGTAGTCCCAGCTACTTGGGAGGCTGAGGCAGAAGAATGACTTGAACCCGGGAGGCAGAGCTTGCAGTGAGCAGAGATCGCGCCACTGCACTCCAGCCTGGATATGGAGCAAGACTCCGCCTCAAAAAAAAAAAATGAATTAGTTTTAGAGATCTGCTACACAGCATAGTACCTATAGTCAAAAATACTGTATTGTGCACTTGAAAATTCATTAAAAGGGTAATTTCATGATAAGAGTTTTTATCATAAATAAATAATCTACCATCCTCACCGAAAAAAATAGTCACATGTGGCTAATGGCTACCATATTAGACAGCTCAGGCCTAGATATATTTAAGGCAATTTTTAAGGCATTATTTTTTACTTCTCTGTTATTCAGTTTTATCATATGCAAAATGAAATTAAATAGTTATTTTTAAGTGCTAACATTGGGATTACATTAAATATGTTAACTGTTGCTATTACACTGTCTGACACATCATGGGTGCCCAAATGTATGCTATTGTTATTACTGTTATTTTCTAATCATCATGGTAGGTTTACCGAATTGTCAAAGCTTCCTTGCGGACGCTTTGATCACTGTGACTCAGTGACATTTGTGAGGCCACAAGCCAGAACCTGACCCATTGTTATGGATACAATAGTCCCATGCTCTTATAAACTCGGCTTGCTGCTCCATTTGTTTTAGTTACTGGTTCAATCCAAGCCTCTGGGGGGAAATGTATACATGATATACATATATGTGAGCTATAGGTATATATGATATATGTATATATGATATACATATATAACTAAAACATAATATATACATAATATATATTTAATAAAATATATATTTAACTAAATATATATATATTAGTTAAGTATATGTGCTGCATATATTTGTTATATATGTATATCATAACATGTATATTTGTGTATATGTATATATTATGTAGATATTATATTTTAGTTATATATAATGAACATATAGACATATAAAATATAAATATATATTTAGTTAAATATGTATGTATATTTTAGTTATATATGTATATCATATATATATTTAACTAAATAAAATATATATGTTTTAGTTGATGGTTCAAGCCAACCCTCTGGGGGAAAATACACACACACACACATATATATAATATATACACATACACACACATACATATATATGAAGGAAAAGCTTTAATAAGAATAAAGAAGCTAATGATTGAAAAATAATTTCAAGCAGACTGGTTTGCTAACTACAAAGATGTCAGGGTCATGTTCCATAGTTGGTTTGTTTGTTTAGAGTCCACACTCCTGGTACTATCTTCTTCTCTATCTATCATGTGCCTGCTTTAGTCAAGAAGATATATCCAGTCCTGATTTTCATATTACTTATTATAGAAATGATAAATTTACATGCTTTATAAAATAATTCATGTCCTGTCCAGAAATACTGTACTAATTCTTTTAATGCAAAGGGCATTCCCATTTCTATCCTGATTTAGGATCATACCTAGATAAAGATTCTCAAATTTTTCCACAATTGTTTATATACACACACACATATATTCATCCACACATATATATACACATACACATATTATGTATCTATATATCTATACATACATATATACACACACACACACACACACGTACATGTGTTAGTTTTTTTCCATTTCATATCACAGCTTTTGACCGGTAACAGCTTGATGGCATGTCATCAAACAAATCCCTTTTTAATAACATGAAATCACAAAAGAAATGCCCATAACTACATTAATTTAATAGAAATGTAAGACATTATCTTTTGTCAAATTTGTTTAATAAGCTTTCATCCTTAAGTTCATCCTCTATTCCTATTTGTCCATTTTATGCCTAGAGACACAGGAAAATTATTTTTTAATTGATTTTTAAATATAGATGCTAATTTTTCATATTTTTAAACATTGGCCTACAAAATTTAAAACACATACACATATATACACAGTAAGTATTGGACAATCAAACTGTTTTATCCCTTGATGTGTCTGCTCAACCAATATCCTCCTTTTATTAATAGACACATACACACACACTGGGCCCTAAAACCATTTTTATGTTAAATTTATACAGTAGTTCCTAGTGCATAGAATGTGCTCAGTACAACTCGAATGAGTGAATGAATAAACTGATTTTGACCTCCTGTCTACTATGGATCAAACCAAGATATTTAGCTATATTTGGCCAATCAATTGGCAGTAAAGACTGCGATTTTACTCACTAATTTGGATGTCCTGCAGTAGTTTTCCTGCTGGGGCAGCAATTTGATACCATATACACTGAAAGGCAAAGTTAGCTTAGGTGTAGAGAGTAAGAAGAAAGAGAATGAAAATAAAAGAATAATTCAATGAGCTATACCTGTATTCTGTCAGTACATTTCACTTTGCCTAGGTCATAGAGAACTCTGTACTCGCAAACAAAAGACTCATGATAGAGACACTATCTCTGCCTTTGGGCAATCAAAGCCATCCCCAAGGGCTTCATCCTCACTGGCCTTTTACAAAATGGCACTGATGATTCACTGATCCTGCTGTCAGTGCTTCCTCCCTTGTTACTCCTCCACGTGCCCTCTCCTAAATTGTTGTGGGGTTCATGCTTTACTTCTCCTCTAAATTCTAGTACAACTTGAAGATCCTATACATTCTGAACTATTTGCAGTCATTAATCAGCACAGTAAAAGCTGTATTCAGTGAACCAAAAGACTAATTTACTAAAATATACTGTTAGTCAACTAAATGCCTTAATGCAACTTTCACATGGTAAAGTAAGACTGGCTAGCTGTTCATCAAACTTCCTTCCTTTTATTTTGGGGTTCATAGGGGGACTACTAATTTCTACTTTCCTTTATAGGTAAATGGAGTCATGTAACCGAATTTTAGTGACTAGAAGGCAAGCAGAGTCAATGTGTCTCATTCGCAGAGTGGCTCATGAAAATCTCCCATTCATGCGTCTTCACATCTCTTTCTCTTTGGGCTGACTGAAATACAGACAATTGCAGCAATCTTGGAAGCCACATATTGAAGTTAACAGTCACAAATGGAAAAACTTGGATTTCTGCATCATCGCTTGGATGAGAGCCTCTACCAATCAGGATCTCTCACTTTGAAATTTACATGAGTGAGAAACAAATGTCTATTTTATTAAGCCACTGAAATGCTGAAGTTCATCTGTTACCTCACTAGCACTGCTGTAAAACGTACAGGGAAGATGGCTAGTGGCCTTATTCCTTTAGTTGCAGTATTGAAGAGGAAAAGGCAGTAAGGCAGAAGAAAGCCAGCAATATAAGCCTAACAGAAGAAATCCAGGTGCCTTCTTTCATCATAGTGTATGGAATACAGATGTTTCAGCATAATTATTAAGATAAAAAGACTGAGATAATTAGCACTCACAAAAGGAAGACAGGAAAGCTATGAGGATGCACCTGATGCTGAATAGAAGAAGGAGTACTCACTGCGGCTGTCATTGAACTGATTATCTGAAGGCAAAGCAATGCTATTTTGTGCAAACAATATATAATACTTAGGGAATGGCAATTAGAATCACGAGTCCTTGCATAAGTGAATGGAGCCTGATGGTGTTTACTCGATTTTCAATAGCTGGGGTAGTGATAGAAAAATAAGCCCTTCAAAGCACTTTGGAAATTTCACTGTCAGGACATTAATGTCAAACTAAGTCCAAGAAACTGGGTAAATCAGGAGAGAACTAAGGAAGAAAATCTCACAGCTAGTATTTGTGGGGGTTCTCCCCTGAGGGTCTCCCCCCCATCATCTGTTTTCATAGTAACTCCAGGTTTCCATGATCTTTACAGATGGCATTCATTTAACGTCAAAACACTTAATGAAAAAAAATCTACTATGTATACAGAATGCACTACTTGACAAAGCATTTGATACTAATTCAGCACATACATGTGCATTTTAACAACAAGTTAATAGCAACACTAATACACAGCAATCATTTACTGGGCATTTTTTGCCACAAGAGTAAAACAGTTAAAAGTTATGTCTTGGTAGCTCAATTCTGCTACCAGATCCATTTCCAAAGCTCTTTAACATGAGGACAGACACATTACAAGCTGTTTTGTGGCACATACCATTCCCTTTTTTCCTTGGCATTTTCTCCTATATTTAAATTAGGAACACAACAATGTGGTGATAACCACAACTATTCTTAGTGTGACTTAAGTTGTGTCTTTGCTTTAAGCCAACCTCAAATATATTTAATTTGGAAAATTATATAATTTATAATAACTAACATGAAATGCTTACTCTTATGCAATTATCATGCAACCCAATTTTAGTAATGCATTTAATTAACTATACATGGCTCATTCTGTGGCATATTTTATTGGGTTACAACAATAAATTTGTATTTTAAAATCACTCAGGTTTCATTCTTTTTTTTTTTTTTTTTTTTTTTGGTCACCTAAATTGAACTTACAAAACTTAGTGGGAATTCTTCCAGCAGACCATGCAAATGGACATTTTGAAATAAGCCTTTAGTAGGTATAATTAATTTAAATCTCATCAAAATGAGAACTGCATTTAGTCCAATATGTAAATCTACCCATAAGACAGAGACAGCAGGTGGAAATATTGCACCTCAGGCTTCCAAAAATGATCACTACCACAGAAATACAAATCAGTGTCTTTGATAATCAGGCATCAAGCAGTGTAATTAAGTGGCTGGTTTTAATTCAAAATGTTATATCTCAGAATCTAGGCATCAATAATTTAGATGGAATGTACTCTGAATTACATTTGGTTCAAAGTGTGGGGGGAAGGTACTTAAGAAGAAAATCCAGACTGACAAGTTAACGGATGCCTGATGGAGCTACTGTTTGTCTCTAGAATATTTTCTGAGGCAGCATCACAGAACTTTATAAAAGGTGTTTAGAGTGGGGGACAGTCAGGGAAGGAAGAAGAGTGCAGAGTAGAGCAGAAGAGAATGATCTTCAAGACCAGGTTGGTTTCTTCTTTTGTAATTTGAAGAGACTTAGGATACAATAACTTAAGATATCTTACTTTAAATTCATTTCACTCTAACAATTATTTACTGAGAACTGACTCTCAGGTAGATATTGCTGTACATGCTAAATGAACATGATGATATACAAAGACAAGTGAGACAATAAAACTTCCCTGAAAGAGTTAATGAGTTGGAGGGGCTGTGCAGTGTCAACACAGATATGATATATAAAAATAAATAAATATAATTTTTGACAAAATACATACATCTTACATGGAATTCAGAGGAAACAGGGTCACATTTTCTTAAGATGATCAAGGGGCGTTTCAATAAAGGAAATGACTGTGAAACGGCCCTAAAATGGATTATAACAGTCATTGATTCAATGAAAGAGAGCTGCCTCATGGAATAATTAGTATTAATAAAACCTTTAATTATTGCTCCTGCAGGAACTGCCCCAAAGCACATGGGTGAGCCCCTACCTGTGCACTTTCGTGCTCTGGCCCACTCCCCATAGCTGAGGTGGAGGTTGATGTAAGCTAGACCAGCCAGGCTCTTCAGATACTGTGTTTTCAACTGAGATGCATGGATACTGGGAGCTGCTAGTAGCTGAGTCCAGAGATAACAGCTAGAGGGAAACCTCCTGCATCCTTGGTACTAGAAGTCAGAAAAGCTGGATTGGTTCCCAAACTTTATGAGATTTGTCTCACTTTTTGTTTGTTTTTACTTTGTGATGTGTGTTTCTTTTTACAATTCCTTAGATAGCTGAAATAGTCCCTTTGTGTTTAAATTAGCTCCAATTTGTATGTGAAATAGCAACCAGTTTGTATCTCAAATAGCAAACTGTTCTTATTCAATTAATGTCGATATTCCAAAAGGTAATTGTGTTTCAAAAGTGCACAAGATCCATTTTTTGTTGTTTGAATGGAAGTTGGGGGCATTTAGACAAAGACCTTTATTACAACATTAAGAAGTTGATGCCTTCAGTGAGATATGATAAAGATATTGAAGACTTTCAAGTAGAACAAAGGTATGACTGAGACTAAACTTTAAGATAGATCATTGGCAGTGTGGTTTAGTTCAAACAGAAGATTACAAGTTCAAAGAGTGGTGTATGAGCCTGTATCAGCTGTTCAGGCAGTAAGGCCTTACAAGGAAGCTGCATGCATTTCTGCAGGTTTTGCAGTAGAAAACGCTAAGAAACACTATTCAGATTTTATTGAATATTTGAATGGAACCCTTGAAAGTGTGCAATACACAACTTGCTTGTCTTTATGCAGTAGCTCATAGAGTATGAAATGGGGTAGTAGCCATGATATTTAAAGGAGAAAAAAACATGAAAGATTTTATCAACATAAAATTTGAAAGTGTTGAAAATATTTTGGAAATAATTATTGAATTACTAGGAGGGGGCAAAGTGACATCTCTATATTTTTTTATTTCTTCCAAAAAAAGGGGGGGATGTATGTGCAGAACATGCAGGTTTGTTACATAGGTATACGTGTGCCATAGCGGTTTGCTGCACCTATTGATCCATCCTCTAATTTCCCTCCCCTAACCCCCACTCCCCAACAGGCCCTGGTGTGTGTTGTTACCCTCTCTGTGTCCATGTGTTCTCAATGTCCAACTCCCACTTATGAATGAGAACATGCAGTGTTTGGTTTTCTGTTTCTCTCTTTGCTAAGGATGATGGCTTCCAGCTTCATCCATGTCCCTGCAAAGGACATGATCTCATTTCTTTTCATGGTTGTATAGTATTCCATGGTGTATATGTACCACATTTTCTTTATCCAGTCTCCCATTGATGGGCATGTGGGTTGGTTCCAAGTCTTGCAATTGTAAATAGTGCTGCAATAAACATATGTGTGCACATATCTTTATGGTTGAACAACTTATATTCCTTGGGTATGTACCCAGTAATGGGCTTGCTGTGTCAAATGGTGTTTCTGGTTTTAGATCCTTGAGGAATCAACATACTGTCTTGCTTAATGGTTGAACTAATTTACATTCCCAGCAACAGTGTAAAAGCATTCCTATTTCTCCACAGCCTTGCCAGCATCTATTGTTTCCTGACTTTTTAATGAGCACCATTCTGACTGGTGTGAGATGGTATCTCATTGTAGTTTTGATTTGCATTTCTCTGATGATCAGTGATGTTGTGCTTTTTTTTATGTTTGTTGGCCATGTAAATGTCTTCTTTTGAGAAGTGTCTGTTCATCTCCTTTGCCCACTTTTTGATGGGGTTGTTTTTTCTTGTGTTATGTTTAAGTTTCTTGTAAATTCTGGATATTAGACCTTTGTCAGATGGGTACCCTGCAAAGCTTTTCTCCCATTCTGTAGGTTGCCTGTTCACTCTGATGGTAGTTTCTTTTGCTGTGCAGAAGCTCTTTAGTTTAATTAGATCCCATTTGTCAATTTTGGCTTTTGTTGCGATTGCGTTTGGCATTTTTGTCATGAAGTCTTTGCCCATGCCTATGTCCTGAATGGTATTGCTTAGGTGTTCTTCTAGGGTTTTTATGGTTTTGGGTTTTACATTCAAGTCTTTAATCCATCTTGAGTTAATTTTTGTATAAGGTATAAGGAAGGGGACCAGTTTCAGTTTTCTGCATATGGCTAGCCAGTTTTCCCAGCACCATTTACTGAATAGGAGATCCTTTCCCCATTGCTTATTTTTGTCAGATTTGTAGAAGATCAGATGGTTGTAGATGTGTGGTGTTATTTCTAAGGTCTCTGTTCTAGTCCATTGGTCAATATGTCTGTTTTGGTACTGGTACCATGCTATTTTGGTTACTGTAGCCTTGTAGTATATTTTGAAGTCAGGTAGCGCGATGCCTCCAGCTTTGTTCTTTTTGTTTAAGATGCTCTTGTCTACATGGGGTCTTCTTTGTTCCACATGAAATTTAAAATAGTTTTTTTGTAATTCTGTGAAGAATGTCAATGGTAGTTTGATGTGAATAGCAGTGAATCTATAAATTACTTTAGGCAGTATGGCAATTTTCATGATATTGATTCTTCCTATCCATGAGTATGGAATGTTTTTCCATTTGTTTGTGTTCTCTCTTACTTTCTTGAGCAGTGGTTTGTAGTTATCCTTGAAGAGGTCCTTCACCTCACTTGTTAGCTGTATTCCTAGGTATTTTATTCTCTTTGTAGTGATTGTGAATGGGAATTCATTCATGATTTGGCTCTCTGCTTGCCTATTGTTGGTGTAAAGGAATGCTTGTGAGTTTTGCACATTGATATTGTATCTTGAGGTTTTGCTGAATTTGCTTATCACTTCAAGAAGTTTTGGGGCTGAGATGATGTGGTTTTCTAAATATAAAATCATGTCATCTTCAAACAGAGACAACTTGATTTCCTCTCTTCCTATTTAAATACGATTTATTTCTTTCTCTTGCCTGACTGCCCTGGCCAGAACTTCCAACAATGTGTTGAATAAGACTGGTGAGAGAGGGCATCCTTGTCTTGTACCAGTTTTCAAAGGGAATGCTTCCAGCTTTGGCCCATTCACTATGATGTTGTCTGTGTGTTTGTCATAAATAGCTCTTATTATTTTGAGACATGTTCCACCAATACCTAATTTATTGAGAGTTTTTAACATAACAGGATGTTGCATTTTATCAAAGGCCTTTACTGCACCTATTGAGGTGACATTTGTATTTTAAACCCAAGTAACTTCAAGAACTATAGCAACACTCCTATAGAAACAGCCATCAGAAAAAAGAGCTCAGTCAGGACTCTGGAGTGAAAGATGAAGTTTAAGATGATGTTGGGATTCATATAGGGTAAGTTTGAGAGGCCTGCATGATATCATAGTGGAGATACTCAACGTAAGTCTAGATTTGACAGCTACTGGAATGAAGGTGATACTTGCAATCACGTAAGTGAGTGAGATCACAGAAAAGAAGAAAGAAAACTAGGAAAAGAGCAAAAGCAAAGAGCTTAGGGAATGTTCATGTTCAATCCTTAAATAAACTATGAAGAGAAAGGAAACACAACAAAAGAATACCTGGAAAAACATAAAAGCCAAAGGATAAGAGAGTTTCAACAAAACAAATGAGGCCAAGAATGTCAAGTTGTATAGAAAAACCAGAAAGGGAGGAGGGAAGGGAGAGAGAAGATTTATTAAAGGCATTTGGATTGGAAAATTGATAAATAATCAGTTACCATCAGAAGTAGAGTTATTATCAAGTTATTTGTGGTCAAAAGAGAAAAATGAATATAGAAACATAAAAATTATTAAGAAAAAGGTTTTGTTTGTTTGTTTGTTTTTTGAGACTGTCTCATTCTGTCACCCAGGCTGGAGCACAGTGGCATGATCTCGGCTCACTGCAACCTCCGTCTCCTGGGTTCAAACGATTCTCCTGCCTCAGCCTCCCAAGTAGCTGGGACTACACACATGCACCACCACACTCAGCTAATCTTTGTATTTTTAGTAGAGACGAGGTTTCACTGTGTTAGCCAGGATGGTCTCGATCTCCTGACCTCGTGATCCACCTGCCTTGGCCTCCCAAAGTTCTGGGATTACAGGTGTGAGCCACCGCGCCCAGCCTAAAGGTATTGTTTTTTATTTGAAGTGTTTGCAGAGATGTAAGAAAATGTACGAGAAAGAGAACAAAGAAGAAAGAGTGAAAAATGGAAGGAAGCAGAACTTGATGGATCAAGGTGTTTCAGAGGAGATGGAAAGGGAATCACTCAAGGCCAAGCAAAGGGATTGCACTTAGTTTAAAAGAGAGATGATTCCCATTATGTCAGAAATAAGGGAAGAGAGGATCCATAAAACCTGAGATACTATAAGTGAAGGCATAAAAGTAGAGAAAGTGTACATAAAATTCATATAGGCCTTGACCTTCTCAATAAAAAATGAGAAGACATCTGCTGAAATTGAGGGACTTACGGTAATGATAGAGGACAAACTCAAAACTGCTCAGGCAAGTTATTATCTCTTTATCACCACAGAGAAAGCTGGGAGAAATTCTATTGAAAACTTGGGTATTTGTTTCTAAGACTTCAGTACACAGGGGGACAATGGGGACATATTTTTAACTAATTATTTCTCTCTTTGCCCCAGCTTCTTGAAAGGAACCATGTCTCTCTCCCAGCAAGGTGTGTCTCACCTGTGTCTTTCATTCTATCTATTCTTCCAACTCTGAGATCCAGATTCAAGACTGAATGTTTGTATGCACATCTTTTCTTTATCTTCTGAGCAGAGACTTTGCATATTTGAAAAAAGTGCAATTTATAAGGCCATCATATAAGCTTTATAAAATTCTATGAGCCAGAGAGATACTATGATTACTCCCTTTTTACATGTGGAAAGGCAAGCACAGAATGATTTTTCTGAAGTTCCACAGAAATGAGTGGTGGAGCCAAAATGAAAATCTACAGTTTGACTCCAGAGCCCATTTTTTAACTATTTTTTCTTTTCCTCACCCCCAACTTATTGAATTTAAAAAGTACTGTATTATTGCTGCCTCTACTTACTTTATACAAAATGCATTAATCCACCATTTCTCAAAGTGTGGTGCTATGTCACCCCCAGAGGAATCACCTGAGGTGCTTATTTAATCTCCTGGGGTGCCTATTTATTAAAAAGGCAGATCCTCTGGGCTCCACTCAACACAACATGATTGAGAATCCAGCAGCTTTGTTTTAACAGGTTTACCACGTAACTCTTAAATGTTCTGAAGTTTGAGAACATCTGACTTAACACTTGCAATCTGATTTCTGCTGCCAATTATAATCTTCAATAATATATATTTGCACAAGTAAACTCTCCTTTTATCACTTCTGAAAAGCATTCCTAGGTTTCCCCAAAACTCATCATTCATTCAATTTCCCTTCCAGCCTAGCCTCTTCTTCCCTTTCCAGCACCGATTACTTGCTGTGGCTCCCCTCCCCTTACATTCTGTGTGATAAAGTCTACACACAGTGAAATACTTCTCACTCTATGCCGAGCCTGTGCTTTTTCATATTTGGAAAATTTTGCTTCAGCTGCTGTGTGAATTGCATTTCTAACACACTCCTCTCATAACTCAAGGCCCAGCTCCAATGACATCCACAATATCCAGACATTCCTATGTCCTTGATGCAGTCAAACCATTTTTGATCTGGACACCAAAGCACTTTTTTAAAAAGTCACTAAGTTATATTCTATATTCTATGAATATATTCATAAATACAACTGCTATATTCTATGATAGTTAGCTGTATTTATGTCTTTCTTAGATCGTGAGCTGCTTAGAGACAGGAAAGCACTGATCTCTAGAACAATCTAGTAGAAAGGAGGGGTAGATATTGCGTAAAGGGACCAATACAGAATCATTTGACATATGCCATTAAGATCCCTGACCCCTCCTAAGGCAGGAACAGCCGGAGAAGTTTTGGGATGGGCCATGAAAAAGATACCAGAAAAAAAAAAATCATCAGGTGACTCAAAGGGAACAGGGAATTCAGAACGCAAGATACACCTTCATTACAAAGAAGTCACAAACCTAGTCCATTTAATGGATGTCTAGTCTACATATCAATGTGAGGAAAAGCCTTCATATCTGAAGAAACAAAATAAAGAAATTGCATGAAGAAATCTGCCTATCAACTGTCAAACATAATATTAAATGTACTTGACATTTTCCAAATTGGTGTAAATTTCTTTGTGACTTTTTCTGAACTACTTTGAAATGGGTATGGAAGGATGAAGCTATATGTGTCCAATGAACTGAAGAGACATTTTTAAGGAAAAATTATGCAATCATTTTCTATTATGGTCAGGCATTTTAGAATGATGAAAATTCACTAAACCAGAAACATATGAATTACGGCCACAGTGCCCCTAATAATTTCATTTTAGCTACTGATACAACTCTTGGATTTGAACTAGCATAAAGCAAATCTTTAGAATGAATTCGGAAGCAGCAATGTGCTGTGCTGTGTGTGTGTGTGTGTAGAAAACTTACTAATGAAGTAACTGTGTTGGCTTTTTCCTCCCAAATCTTGTGGGGAGAAAACTTAATATATTTATCTGACCAAAGACCTCAATCAATCCTTATAAATACATAAGCCCTGTTAAATACCCTGGCTCTGAATTTGGGATAATTGCATCTTTGAGACTGTCTACCCTTATATTTGATTACTGACTTAAAAATATTATATTGAAGAACTTAGTAAAAAAAAAATCTATCCTTTTCTTTTATGCCTTAGAAAAACCTCTTAAATAGTTTATTGTACTCTCTCTCAATCCTTGTAATCAGGAGAGATGCTTTCCTTTCTGCTACTGCACAACTATTGTACTTTAATCACACTCTCTCTGGATTATGATTCCTATATCTTTGCCAATCTAGAAAAATAAATATATCTTAGTTATAAAAGCAAAGCAAAACAAATCAAAAAAAAAAATCTGAGAGTGAGTTATAAACCTAAATGAGTTTATAGTACTTCTTGTTTTTGATGTTTTTAAATTTTAGTCTCTTTTCTTCTATGGTTTGAATAGGAATGCTTATTTATTTACTATTTATTTACTTTGTGGGAGACTGGAGTCTTATTATATCTGAAATCAGTCTCCTCCAGCACTTGGGGATCTGAGTTCTTAAGGATAATTTGGTAGGTGGGGAAGACCAATGAGTCAAGAGCGCTGATTGGTTAGTTCAGAGATGAAACCATAGGGAGTCAAAGCTGTCTTCCTGAACTGGGCCAGTTGCTGGGTTGGGGTTACAAGATCAGATAAGCCAGTTTATCCATCTGGGTGGTGCCAGCTGATCCATCAAGTGCAGGGTCTGCAAAATATCTCAAGCACTGATCCTAGGAGCAATTTAAGGAGGGTCAGAATCTTGCAGCCTCCAGCTGCATGACTTCTAAACCATAATTTCTAATCTTGTGGCTAATGTGTTAGACCTACAAAGGCAGTCTAGTCCTCAGGCAAGAAGGAGACTTGTTTTGGGAAAGGGCTGTTATCATCTTTGGAGGTTAGAAGCAAGATGGAGTTGGTTAGGTCAGATCTCTTTCACTGTCTCAGCTACAATTTTGCAATGGCAGTTTAAATCCCTCCCTTTGGGTTTTATGACACCTTAATCCTAAAGTGTTGGCTAAAGAAGATGTAAAAAGGGGTAAAGGCTGCTCTCACTTCTTCCTGCTAACCAGGGGTGTATTGGGGATAGGTGTTGAACCCAAGGTGAGAGGAGTGGAATTGCTTTGCAACTCTCTAAGCATTCTCATGCAGGCCTGGCTGGGGTTCCAAGGCTTCCATGACAAAGGTGTTAGTATTATCATCTAGAATTTTAGTATCATGCTTAAGGGAACAGCATGCTATAACGTAAATACTGAGTACTAAGGTAAGGAGTGCAATTCCCAGTTTTAAAAGTAAAGATTTGTAAGCATTAGTCTGGGGACTTGTAGCACACAAATAATTTAGGATTTAATCCAAACTGCGGAAAAACTCAAGAACACTCGAGAACAGCTCACAACAGGTGTACTACAATTTTTCTTTTGAAGCATAATTTTTCTCTCTCCAGTCCCCATTTTTATCAAAAACAAATCATGATAGAACTGACTTGTTTACCAAATAAACTTTAGTCTTACTCAATTCGGCTTGATTATTTGCATAAAGCACAGCAAGAATAATTATTTTTCACATAGGCTTTTTAAATTGTCTTTGATGGAACTTTGTTTCATAAGGAATCTGAGGTAAGACTTTTTTAAAGCTGAGCCAAACCATGGGTTGGTACCCCCAAATGCCTATTAGTTGGGTAAATTTCTTTCCTTTTGAGGTCCAAAGATAACTTAGGACTCCTGGGCCTATTAGAAAGTGACATTCTTTACTTACCATAAATCAGGAACCCTATACAGGGACTACGTATGCAAGGTATGAGGCCAGTTTTCCCAAGGGGCTTTTGTTGGCTATAAAAGTCAACTTAGGTTCCTTAAAGGAAATCAAGTCATTCAAAGCTTTGGTAAAATAACCAGTTTCCCCAATTGTGTCCTGTTACAAAAGAAAATAGATTCTTTTTTTCCTTTTTTTTTTTTTTTTGTTGAAATGGAGTCTCACTCTATCACCCAGGTTGGAGTGCAGTGGCACAATCCCAGCTCACTGCAACCTTCGCCTCCTGGGTTGAAGTGATTCTCCTGCCTCAGCCTCCCAAGTAGCTGGGCCTACAGGCATATGCCGCCATGCCTGGCTAATTTTTTTTTGTATTTTTAGTAGAGATGGGGTTTCACCATGTTAGCCAGGATGGTCTCGATCTCCTGACCTTGTGTTCCGCCCACCTCAGCCCCCCAAAGTGCTGGGATTAGAGGCATGAGACACCATGCCCAGCCCAGAAAAACAGGTTCTTATTGTACTTTTGCAAATAACTCTACTGCCATAAGTTGAGACTACTCACAAATAGTTTCCAAATTCTGGAGAAATCAGGCAGAGAGAAACAAACATGCTCCAAAGTTTGTTCACAGGAGTATATTTCACTCAATTTGTGAAACCTGCAGATAGCTCAAAAGATTTCTTGGCTGTGGAAAACAAAAGGATCAGCAATGTTTTCAGCCAAAAAAAAAAAGATCGTATCAGTTTTCTATTAGTTCACTCCAGTTAACTCCTGTTCTGCTTGATATTCATGAACATTTCAGCTCTCCGTAGGAGTCCTGAAAGTTTTTTCCCTTCATTCTAATGTCATAACCTCCAAAGTTATCAGAAACTTGCATTCAAGTTGATTTGTCATTTTATAGCTGATCACTTGGCATTTCCTAGCTGATTATAAATTACCAATAAAAGAGGATTTAAATAAGTCAATTGTCTATGGATCACGAAATATCTTAGGGCAGCCACCGTTAAAGACAATTGACAAGAAAATGTGTTACCTCTGTGGCACACAGTAATTTTACATAACAATTATAATTATTACTGATATTTTAACCATAGAGCTGCTTTTCTTTAAAAAAAAAAATTTTCAAATCTCTTATAACCAGATTCTAGCCAATACAGAAAATATTTCTGGCTTTTTTATTCTACCACAGGTAACTTTCCACATGAAATTAATAAGTTTTAACTAAGGTCATAAATTAACCATGGATGCATAGGATGTTTCAAAGAGATGGTAAGCAGTTTATTTTATTTTATTTTATTTATTTATTTATTTATTTATTTATTTTACTACAATATTTAGGATCTCCCTGAGGGTACTTTAGAGAAAGGAAAATCATTTATTTATTTATTTATTTATTTATTTATTTTACTACAATATTTAGGATCTCCCTGAGGGTACTTTAGAGAAAGGAAAATCCAAGACTCAAAATCAAAAGCTATCCATAGGGGGAAACAAAACAAAAAACCATTTGATTAATAGCGAAGTTAACAAATAACAAATCAGAAAGGGTCTAGAAGCCAAGAATTGAACCCAGGCTGCCATTGTCAAAAAGACAAAGCCTTAGTTACTGAGCTACACAGCACTGAGCAGTTTCTATTGCTCTTCCCAGAAGAAGTCTAGAGCAGCCAATTTCAAGCTTGCAAAAGCTTTTAACTGCTCAAGATAATTTGTAGGGCTAACTATACATGAACCCCAAAATTCCTGCCCTCTGGATGGGGGATACCAAGAGAAACTGTCCCCACATGATCACAAGGTTAAGCTCTTAAGGACACAAAACCAGACAGAGAAATTTTACCTAATATTGGTTTCAGGGACCAAAACAAAGTTTAAAACTGACCAGCCTGCTGGGCTAGCTTGTAAAGCAGGCTTTTAGGGGTTCTAAACCCTTGTTTTATCCTGTGATACATGACAATATGATACATATTGCAGAACAACAAAGAAAGATACATTCTTAGCAAAAGTGCACCAGATTTGCCATGGCCTATGACAAATCCCTTTTTCTACAGAGTGAACTCTGCAGGAGACAAATAGTGACGTTTACCCTTTAAACACACACACACACACACACACACACACACACACACACACACAGAGAGAGAGGCAGAGAGAGAGAGAGAGAGGCAGAGAAAGAGAGAGAGAGAGAGAGAGACAGAGAGAGAGAGAGAGAGAGAGAGACAGAGAGAGAGAGAGAGAGAGAGAGAGACCAGAAAGGCAGCGGTGGTAAGAATTTTTTACCCTTTTCGCCAGAATTTCTTACCCTTTTCGCTGGCATACCAGGTTTCTGGGTTCCCTTTTTCTGCAGCTTCCAGAGAACAAATGACATTACTCACTATGCCATAGCTGTGAGAGTCAAGCCACTTTATAAAAGAAAATCACCTTGAAAATCACTCTTTTCTGTTTCATGGCACTATAGGCAAAATATTCTTAATTTTGCAAGATGCTGCCCAATGGGCTGCATGAGAAACTGGATTAACATTTTCCATCCCAGCAAAGTACACATAGCACAACAGTTACCTCATTTAGCATCCCATAGTAACCTGGCAAAGCTCAAACTTTCTCTCATTGGTCCCTGTTGTCTTTGATCCACTCCAGGTGGGGAGATGACCTAGGAACTGTAATTCACAATGGGTGGTCTCTGGGCAAGGTGAAGAGCAGATGGCCACCCTGAGAAAGGCCTGTTGAGCTTTCTTCAGGGCTCACCAAATGTGGCCAGACCAATAAGGAGGGTTCTCTGAGTTAGGGCTGCTGGACTTACATCAGCAATTCTTTCTGAGATCCCCTCCACACACAAAAAAACACACGAAGACGAGACGGACAGAAGGCCTTCCAAATCAGATCCTTAACCAAGAACTCCAAGAGTATTCCTTCCAAACTATCTTCCTGTTCTCTGTCTGAGAAATCTCCCCAAAATCTTCCTGATTGAGGAGAAGTCTCCCGAACCAAGACTCTTCCTAGTAGTTAGGGAGAGCCAACTGAGACCCCTCAGGAGCCAAACCAAGACAGATGTCCCACAATGGGGCTACAGACAAACTGAGACCCCTGAGGGAGTCAAACCAAGACAGATATCCTATGGTGGAGCTACAAACAGACATCCCACAATAGGGCTACAGATAAGACATCCCACCATGGGGCTACATATAGACACCCCACCATGGGGCTTCTGAACCAGTCTGGAGAAGGAAGAAGCCATTGGCAGTGCCTAGACTACTCACTAACCCAGACACCCCACAATGGGGGCTACAGACAGACGCCCCACTATGTGGCTACAGATACATACACTGTGATAGGGCTACAGTTAAGAGATGTCTTCCCAGGATTATTTCTCTAATGCAAATAAATCTATGCATGTTTGGTCGACAGTGTCCCACCAGTAGAGATGGTATCAGAGTCAGACCCCAGTCCAAGAGAACTAGGTGGCCGCTTGGACCAGCCTCTGAATCCATCACTGGAGCAGGGGACTACCAAACTATGGGCATGTAGCCACAAGGGCAATCCTGGATGAGCCCCCAGATTTGTAGCTGCCCAATGGGTGCACATTTCCCGCTGCCTAGACAGAGCCGATTTATCAAGATAAGGGAATTGCAGTAGAGAAAGATTAATTTACACAGAGCTATCTGTGCAGGAGACTGGATTTTTATTATTACTCAAATCAGTCTCCAGAACAGACATTTAGTTAGGATAGAGAATATTTCTTTTTCCTACAAACTCCCATTATGATCCTTAGAAATTTAGCGTTCACTTGCTAATGCAAGTTTTATGTTTCCTCTTGAGATTACTTGAAAAAGAAAGTCATTTTAACTATGTAGAAACAAAGAGATGGAACTATGCTTTAGTGAATGAACACAACTTCCAGAGATTTTCACAGTTGTTTCATAATAGCCTGATATTAACCCTGCAAAGTATGTTCCTTACACTGACATTTTACAGCATGGAAACCTCAGGCTAAGAAACAACAAACTCATTATAGTTCACATTGACAAGTCCTGAGACATCTGTCCTGGTAATTCTTTGCTTTTTCCTTGGACTTTCATGGCTTCGGTTGCTACTTAAACTATCCCAAATTTGTATTTCTAGCCTAGATGTGTATCTCTTAAGCTCAAGAGAAACATTCTCAACTGTTAATAATCATGGTCACTGGAAAACCACACTGGCACCTCAAAGTCTGATCCTTTCTTCTCTATTCCTGACTCCAACTTCATATTTCAATAACTTGCAATGCCTAACTTCTTCCTTACACTCCTGTATTCAATCATGAAGTCCTTTTGTCTCTTAATCCTGAATATTATTACATCCAAATATTTACCTCCATTCCTACTGCTGCTACTCTAGAACAGGTCACCATATCTTTTATTTCAAATACTACAAAACAGCTTTTTCTCTCTGCTTCTGGACTTGTTCTCTTAAAATGCTTTTCTACAATATAGGCAGCAGCATTCTCAAAATGCCTATCTGATAAGGTCACTCCTCTCTTTTAAGCCTTTCTGTCAAATCCTATAAATCTTCTTTAGAAAGTATTTATAAAGTCTCCCACCATTTAGGCTCTGCCTGGATCTACAGCCTTACCAAGATGCCTCTCATACTCTGCATGCCTGTCAGATAAAATGAAATTCTACTCATTTCTAGAAGTATCTATACTCGTACATCTCCAAACTTTCATCCATGAAGCTCACCTTATCTGGAACATACTTTTCTGTACATCTACACTTTTTTGCCCAAATGCTAGGGCTAAATTTCACTCCGCCTACTCATCTTTCAGTTTTCATTTAATCTCTTATATCTTCAAAAGTCACGTATGACTGCTGAAGTAGGTTAGGCACTTTGGTATTAGTTAGTCTAGCTCATTGATTTATTTGACAAAGGGTTATCTACAAATACAGTAAAACAAGTCGTTAAGAATACGAAGTCTGAAGCCAGAGTGCCTGGGTTTAATCTAGACTTGGCCCCTGTTGGCAGTGAAAGTTTATAGAAGTTGCTCTACATCTCTTTATCTCAGTTTCTCAATCTTTAAAAAGGGAAATATTATGGTACTTTCCTCAACTTTGGAGGATTAACAGATATATCTGTATATAAAACTGTGTCCAACACAGAGTATGTGACATGCTTGCCCTTTAAATGATATTGCTATTTCCAGACACAGTATGAAGCACTCAGATGTGATGACAAGAGAGGCAAGGTTCCTGCTCTTGTGGAATTTATAATCTAGTGGGAAAAAAGAGATATTATAAAAACCCATATAAATGATATAAATACCAACATGTCAACTGCTATGAAGTAAAAGTACAGGCTTCATGAAGTCTAGGATAGGGCTATGCAATACAGGCAAAAGCTTTTCTTGGAAAGTGACATTTATCCTGAAACCTGAAGGCAGAGTGGAATTCAGTCAAGCAAAGTGGGAAGAAAATAGTAACAGAAGAGAAAAGCAACCCAGAAGGAGATCATGATGCTTTATTTTCATTATTTTTGTGGTGTTTACTGGCCAGCTTCCACCTGTCCCTGCACAGAAAAAAAAAAAAAAACCACAGAATAAAATCTAAAAACTATGAACTCAATAACTACAGTTCCCTTACAGCCCTGTTCTATTCTCAGCAATAAGTGCTTATTCAGCAAACGGGAGTTAATTCTTGTTAAATTCTTGATATCCATCCATTAATCAAAGAGTTATCAAAAGGTTTAATTCAACAGTTCACTATTAAATAATTTGAAGGATAAATATCCTTGTAAGAGGAGGAGGTTATACTTTTCATATACTTTGTATAGGAAAGACTATTATATACATTATTTTTTTGAGATGGAGTTTCCCTCTTGTTGCCCAGGCTGGAGTTCAGTGGTGCAATCTGGGCTCACTGCAACCTCTGCCTCCTGTGTTCAAGTGATTCTCCTGCCTCAGCCTCTCGAGTAGCTGGGATTACAGGTGCATGCCACCATCCCAGGCTATTTTTTTTATTTTTTATTTTTTTTATTTTTTATTTTTAGTGGAGATGGGGTTTCACCATGTTGGCCAGGCTAGTCTTGAACTCCTGACCTCAGATGATCCACCTACCTCAGCCTGCCAAAGTGCTGGGATTACAGGCATGAGCCACTGCCCTGGCCTGTTATGTACATTTTAATGTGGGCATACAAGCAGCCCAAGTCTGCATTGTCATGCTTCTTAAGCCGTCCCTTCTTACAGCGGCATAGCTCTCTGCCAGTAGCCATCTCAAACTAACTGATACAGGCACTAATGTTCTTTCTGGCCACATTAGCATATAACTTTATTTATAGAAAAGTATCTAGGCTGGGAAATGTGCCAACAACTTTCATTATCAGCCAAAGAAAAATTATCAGCAAAGTCTAAATTTTAAATTGAACCAGCTAAGAAAAGATTCTAATTGTCGTCTTTATCCCCAAAGAAATGAGTAGCTTTGAACCTGATTCAGCTAAGATACTGAGTAGAAGGATGGATACAATTTACTCCAATGTGTATTAGCAGATAATGGTGGGGTTCTATTTTTGTTCCCTGTATGGGCTTATTTACATTCATCTCTGAAAAATGAAAAGCATCCTTGGAAAAAGTGCAGTTCCTGGATCAAAAACATTTGGTTCCAGGGGCCCCCATTTCTTACCAGCATTGCTTCTCCCAGTGAGAATATTCATGTTCACAATGTTCTGGGAGTTAGCCAACAGGTTCCTACATATTAAAACTGGTTAAGGAACTCGGATGAATATTCCAACCAGCAGCAACCATTAAACACTATCTTTCAGCAACTACATTAGAATAATCATTTGAAGCTGAGACAATGCTTGTTTGCTTTTGCATTAGAGGAAAGGAGGAGGAATAGGAGCAGATATGAAGAAAAAATGCCTACTGTTTTCTTGTATAAAATAATCTGTGAATGTAATTGAATTGCTAGAAAGAAGAAAATTAAATTTTTTTCTGAAAGGTTTTTAAGCTCTTTGTCGAGACTATGATTCTGAGATTTGCCCTGAAGAAAAGTGCAGCTTTTAAGCAATGAAGCTTCCATATGCTTCATCTTGATTTAAAGATGCAGTTTTTAAAATAAAACCACAAGGCAGTGTTTATTGAAAGCACAAAATCTTCCTACTTATCACCCAACTAAAATATAGATTAAAACAACAAGCCTAGAAAGATAGGATTTTACACAATCCAGTGTCACTTCATTTGCAAAATTTTCATTTGAAATGCCTCTAACACCTTCAAAATAATTATATGGCCTGAAAACTATTCACAGAGCTGAATCCGATCTTAGATAATAGTATCTAGGAAGACACACAAAGCAAATTAACTTGCATAGACATGTTTGCAGTCAGATATTCTCTCTCAAATGATAGAGTAAACAAAAGAGACTTTGCTGCGGCAAATCACAATTCCTTTAAGGATACGTATGACATTTGACAGAATTAAATTTTGGAAGAATATGAAAGACATGAATCTAAAGAAGTTGCTGGCATCCTTTAGTTATATAAAACTGCACCTTTAAAATTATTCTTTTCCAGAACAGCAGTGTTATCCTTAAAAACTTATGTGGGGTGAAGGGGCTTCTCTCAGAAGTTGATTGTGTTTTGTATATTTTTCTGATTTTTCTATAACAGCTGAGTTGCCTCTAAAGTAGTACTTTTAAAACTGGTTTGATTTTGTTTATAATTCAATTATAAAAAGCAATTCATAGCATTAGCCAAGCATAGGACACATTTTCCCCAGTGTGTATATGTATGTGTAGAGTATATGTTGTGTTCAGGGAAGTTAATAATTGTTAAAATTTTAGAAATATACGTTAAAATATTTTATTTGAGAAATAAGAAAAATTCTGTAGACCATTCCTTTCAAATATTTGCTCTTGACTCTTAATTTGTGCTTCTGTCACATTTGTTCTGCAATTTTGTGGTGATAGACCCGTTCTAGAATCTGAACACCATGGACCCTCACTCTGAGTGCACATAAGCAAATATAGACAATATTATATATAACTGCGGATTGACTCTCTGAACATTGTTTTTGGATTGTAGTTACAAAATCTTCTCTTGATACCTTTCCTTTAAGGAAAAGAGTTCCTTTTAAGTTAATATGTTGAATCACAAAAATTTCTTCTCAGAATGAGTTTAAAGATTATCTAATCCAATTTCTTCAAAGTCCACAGAGAAAAGATGACTTCTCCAAGGATACATAGTAAGTACCAGGGTTGCTATTAGAATGCAAGTCTCCTGACTTGTTTTTCCAAGGCTCTTTCAATTAAGGTAGGCATTCAGATCCTAAGAATATGCTGCAGCACTAAGTGACTAATCAAGAAAAGAAAGCTAAAGTAGATTTAAAACTGCAAATATCTCCATCTCTGTAAAAGCCATCCTGCTGAGTAATAGTTGTTTCCCCTGTGATTTCATAAACACCAGTATAAATAAAGAGCCTGTTTCTTGCTTAGCTAGACAAATTCTGTAGGGCTAATCTGAGCACAGAGCCCCCATTAACTTCGAAGAGACCTTAGCTCTTGGTTCAACTCTGTAGGGATGCTGAGCAAGACAAGATGCTGGCCAATGCCTTTGAGATGAAAACTGGAAAGAAATTACTATATGACACTTAGTTGAATAATAAGAAAAATGCTTTCCATCCCTACACAGTACTAAATTTCTCTGACAATCTCCCTTAATCTCCAGACACTTGGGGCTCATTCTTTCACAATATTGTTTCTACCACAACAATAAAATCTGGGTTATTTCATCTCAGAGAAACTTGGATACAATTTATTAAGCGGTAATTGTGTTACCTACACTATTGATTTGGGCACTCATCCCATGAGAATCTTGGCTAGTGATGCAGTTTGCTTGAGCTGCATTGCCTGACATTACTCTTACAGACACATTGCTGTAAAAGGCTTCTATTTCTTTCAAAGAAAGGTAAGTACAAATATTTCTTAGGAAGCTGATATTCCTCACCAGGAAGCTAGCTCTGGGCCTGTGAGCTACCTGGTCATGGGCACAGAGATCAATTTCAAGTGCAGGTGCTTTTTAATAAAGAATGACTGGTCAAAGACAAAGTTAACAGTGGAACAATTCTCTGGCTCCTTTTCTCCATTTAATTAAATTACATCAAATGAAAAAATAAAATAAATATCTTAGTTATCTCTCCAAATTATTCAACGAGTGAAAATCTAAGTATAGTGGTTCTCAAATTGCAATGGGGGAAATCACGAAGGAATCCTGTTTAAAATCAGATTCTGATTCAGTAGGTATGGGGTGGGCCTGGAGAGTCTGAATTTCTAGCAGTACTAGGGATCACTGACTACACATTGAGAAGTAGGATTTAGGGTATTTGTAGGCTAAGATAATCAATTATGAAAATTTGTTGCCCTTTCGGCCAGAACCGCCATCTTCCAGTAATTCGCTAAAATGACGAACACGAAGGGAAAGAGGAGAGGCACCTGATACATGTTCTCTAGGCCTTTTAGAAAACATGGAGTTGTTCCTTTGGCCAAGTATATGCAAATCTATAAGAAGGGTGATATTGTAGACATCAAGGGAATGAGTACTGTTCAAAAAGGAATGCCCCACAAGTGTTACCATGGCAAAACTGGAAGAGTCTACAATGTTCCCCAGCATGCTGTTGGCATTGTTGTACACAAACAAGTTAAGGGCAAGATTCTTGCCAAGAGAATTAATGTGCTTATTGAACACATTAAGCACTCTAAGAGCCGAGACAGCTTCCTGAAACACGTGAAGGAAAATGATCAGAAAAAGAAATAAGCCAAAGAGAAAGGCACCTGGGTTCAACTGAAGCGCCAGCATTCTCCACCCAGAGAAGCACACTTTTTGAGAACCAGTGGGAAGGAGCCTGAGCTGCTGGAACCTATTCCCTATGAATTCATGGCATAGGCTGAAAAAAAAAGAAAATTTGTTATAATAAATATGAATGCTTATCAAGTACCTAATATGTGCCAGACACTTTACCTACATTATGCCCAATACAAAACCTACCTGAAGAGTATGTCATTGCCCCCATTTTACAGATAATAAAGAATGGGGCTTACAAAGAAGAAATACAATGTGAATATGGTAAACTGGTTACAAATATGTAGAACTGGGGTTTAAGTTTAAGGTCATCTGGCTCAACACAGCTTCATTCATGTATTTATTAAACAAATTTTGAATGTAATGTCTTCATTGTGTGATTTTTTAAGCAGGCCACTAAAAGAACTAACCATAAAGGAAATAATTTATAAATTGCAATCTATTAAAATTAGGAACTTTTGTTCATCCAAAGATATTATTAAGTGAGAAAAAAAGGCAATTCACAGAGTGGAAGAAAATATTAGCAACACATATACCTGGCAAAGAAATTGTATCTCAAATATATACAGCTATATATACACATATAAGCTACCATAAATCATTACAAAAAAAGGCAATTTAATAGAAAATGGTCAAAATATGGAATAACATTTCATAAAATATTATATCCAAAAGGTCCACAAATGTGAAAATTTTCTCACCATTTTTACTATCGGGGAATGCAAATTAAAACAAGAATGTAACACCATCATTTGCCCATTAAAATAAATAAGAAAAATATTTAAAATGGACAGAATTTTGCCTTGGAGAGCATATACAGTAATTGATACTCTCATGCATTGCTGCTAAATTTTAAAATTGTGTATCCACTTTGAAAAACCCCTTTGGCATTATCTAATAAGCTCAATTTATACATACTCTATGATCACGCAATTATACTTCTAGGTATTGACTGAACAGTGATATGTGTGCCAAATGCAAGTTTTCTTGTAGTAGCTTCATAGCTTGAGGTCTTAAACTTAAGTCTTTAATCCATTTATATTTTATTTTTGTGGATGGTGAGAGATGGGATCTAGTTTTGTTATTCTGCATATGGATATCCAGTTTTGTCAATATCATTTATTGAAAAGACTTTTTCCCAGTCTATGCTTTTGGCATCAGTTTTGAAAGTGAGTTCACTAGAGGTGTATGGATTTGTTTGTGGGGTCTCTATTCTGTTTAATTGGTCTATGTGTCTGTTTTTATGCCAGTACCATGCTATTTTGGTTACTATATGTGTAGTATAACTTGAAGTCATGTAGTACAACTTCCTCTAGCTTTGTTCTTTTTGCTCAGGATAACATTGGCTCTTCTGGGTTTTCTGTAGTTCCTTATGAATTTTATGATTCTATTTCCTTGAAGAATGTCATTGGTATTTTGATAGGAATTGCATTGAATCTATAGATTGCTTTGAGTAGTATTGAATATTTTAACAATATTGATTCTTCCAATCCATGAACATGGAATTTCTTTCCATTTTTGTTTGTGTCTTCCTCAATTTCTTTCACCAGTGTTTTATTATTTTCATTGCAGAGATCTTTTACTTCTTCAGTTAATTTAATCTGAGGTATTTAATTTTATTTGTTGTTATTATAAATGGGATTACTTTTTAAATTCTTTTTGAGATAGTTCACTGTTGGTATATAGAAATGTTACTGATTTTTAATATGTTGATTTTGTATGTTGCAAATTTACTGAATGCATTTATCAGTTCTAATAGTACTTTTGTGCAGCTTTTAGGCTTTTCCAAGTATAAGATCAGATCATCTGCAAACAAAGATAATTTGACTTTTACTTTCCAATTTAGATGCCATTTATTCCTTTTTCTTGTCTAATTGCTATGGCTAGGATTTCCAGTACTATGCTGAATGACAGTGGCTAAAGTGGGCATCCTTGCTGTGTTCCAGATCTCAGAGGACAGGCTTTCAAATTTCTCCTATTCAGTATAACGCTATCTGTAAGTCTGTCATACAGGGCTTTTATTATGTTGATGTGTGCTCCTTCTACACCTAGTTTTTTGAGGGTTTTTATTACATAGATATGTTGATTATGTAGAGATGTCTATTACAGAGAGATGATGATAGAAAGAATTTTATCAAATGCTTTCTCAGGATCAATTGAAATGATCAGATGATTTTTGACCTTCATTCTATGGATATGATGTATCATATTAATTGACCATGTATGTTAATTGATTTATGTTAATATGTGTATGTTGCATCCCTGGGATAGTCCCACCTGGTAGTGATCAATGATGCTTTCAATGTATTATTGAATTCAGATTGCTGTATTTTGTTGCTGATTTTACCATCTCTATTCATCAGAGATATTGACCGGTAATTTTCTTTTTTTAATGAGTATTTGTCTGGTTATGGTGTCAGGTTAATATTGGCTTTATAGAATGAGTTTGGAAGTACTCCCTCTTCCTGTATTTTCTGAAATAGTTCTAGCAAGATTGGTATTATTTCCCCTTTAAATGTTTGGTGGAAATCAGCGGTGAATTCCTTGGGTCCCAGGCTTTTCTTTACTGGAAGACTTATTACAGCTTCCATCTCGTTACTTGTTAATGGTCTGTTCAGATTTTGAGTTTCTTCATGGTTCAATCTTGATAGGTTATATATGCCTAGAAATGTATCAATTTCCTCTAGATTTTTCTATTTATTGGCATATAGTAGCTCACAGTAGCCACAAATGACCCTTTGAATTTCTGTGGCATCAGTTGTAATGTCTCTTTTTTCATTTCTCATTTTATTTTAGTCTTCTTCTCTTTTTTATTCATTAGTGTGGTAAAAGTTCTGTCAATTTGGTTTATCTTCTCAAAAACCCAACTTTTGTTTCCTTGATTTTTGTATTGTTTTCTTAATATCAAATTCATTTATTTCTGCTCTGCTCTTTACTATTTCTTCTACTAATTTTGAGTTTGGTTTGCTCTTGCTTTTCTAGTTCTTTAAGATGCATCATTAGGTTATTTATTTCAAGTTTTTCATATTTTTTGAGGTAGGCATTTATAGCTATAAATTTTCCTCTTAGCACTCCTTTCATTGTATCCCATGAATTTTGGTGTATTGTGTTTCCATTTTCATTTGTTAAGATTTTTTTTCAATTTCCTTCTTAACTTCTTCCTTGAATCTTTGGTCATTAAGGAACATATTTTTTAAATTTCCATGTGTTTGTATAGTTTACAAAGTTCTTCTTATTGTTGATTTCCAGTTTCATTCCATTGTGGTCAGTGAAGATGGATGATATTATTTCAATTTTTTTGAATGTTTTAAGTATTGTTTTGTGACCTAACATATGGTCTATCATTGACAACGATCCATGTGCTGAGGAGAAGAATGTGTATTGTGCAGCCACTGGATGAAATGTTCTGTAAATACTTATTGGGTCCATTTGTTCTACAGTGCATACTAACGCAAATGTTTCTTTGTTATTTGCTGTTTGGAAGAGGTGCCCAGTGTTGAAAATGGGATTTGGAGGTCTCTAGCTATTATTGCGTTGAGGTCTGTCTTTCTTGGAATATCTGTGTCAAATTTTGGTTAGGTTTGCTTTATAAAATGAATAGGTATGTATTTTATGTGAAATACTTTTTGTATTATTAAAGACATATAATTCTTAAAATGTTTGTAATTTGTCTGTGAAGGAGTCTTAGCATGAGGAATTCTTTGTGCAACAGGTTTTAATTAGACAATTCATTTAATTAATCTATTAAAGTATATTTTAGAGTTTTTGTTTCTTCTGGTGTCTATTTTATCTAAATTTTCAACTGTATTCACCAAAATTCATTCAGGCTATTCTTTTATTATCTATGTAATAATACGTCCCTGGCACACCTAATATTGGTAATGTTCCTGTTGCTCTTTTATTCCTGACAATATTTCTGGGGGATGTGAGGGAAGATAGAAATTGAAAACATATTTTACTTTTAATTTTTCTGTTTCATTATACTTAATGTGTGCTTCTAATAAGCATTGTAGTTAGATTTTAATTGTCTGACAATAATATTTATGTTTTATAGGAATTGTAGTTCATTTATATTTAATATAATGACTGTATAATTTGGATTCAAATCTCCATTTTTTAATTTATTTTCTAGTTTTCCAAGCTGCTGTAATTCAGTTTTAATTCTTTGATTTTTGTTTATCAAGAACACTATTATTATTCCATTTGATTGTTAAATTTTTAATTATATATCTTTAACTATATGCTGCTTTTAAATAGTTTCTTTGTAAGTTTCAGTATGTATCATTGACCTATCAGAGCTCTGGTATATTAGAACTCATCACAATACCAAAAAAAAGTATTTTATCTCTTTTTAATCTCCTTTCTTTTATGTGATTACTTTATATTATTTAAATATATATACATATATATTTTAAACAGTGTCTTGTCCATTTCAACTGTTATAGCAAAGCATCTTAAGCTGGGTAGCTTATGAGCAATACAAATGCATTTTTCACAGTTCTGGGAGACTGAGAAATCCAAGATTAAAGAGCTGGCAGAATTTGGTGTCTGGTGAAAGTCTACTCTCTGGTTCTGAGACAGTGTCCTCTCACTGTGTCTTCACTTGATGGAAGAGCTTGCTCTCTGGGGCCTCATTTACAAAGGCACAAATCCTAATCATGGGGACCCTGCCCACATGACTCAATCACCTCCCAATGTCCCCTTCTTCTAATGCCATCACCTTAGGGATTAGGATTTCAACATATGAATTTGGGAGGGGGGACACGAACATTCAGACTACAGCAATGAGCAAATATTACTTTTATTTGACATGGCAAATAGGCATTAAGTTTACACATATATTTATTTTACAAAAAAATTTAGTTCTTTCTGCTTTTCTGATTCGCATCAGGGATCTGTTTTTTTCTGCTTTACACATTGCCCTTAGTATTTCTTTAACTGCTGGTCTGCTGCCAAAGAGTAATCTCAATTTTGTCTTTAAATGTCTTTGTTTTATTTTTATATTTTAAGGCAATTTCAGTAGATGTAGAATTCAGGTTGGAAGTTATTTTATTCCAGAAATGTGAAGCTGTCGTTTCAATGTGGTTTTGTTTCTACAGGAACACATATGAAAAGTTTATTGTTCCTTTGAAAGTGATGTCTCCCCTTTTTATTTCTTGTGATTTAAATTGTTTTCTTCTATCTTTGCTTTTCAACATATTGACTATGGTGTGCTTAGTATTGTTCTTTATATTTATCCTGCTTGGTGTTCACAGTTTCCTTAAATCTATGGTTTAATGTATTTCCTCAGTTTTGAAAAACTGTCAGTCAGTAGCATTTCAAGTACCACTCTGATATATTTTCTCTTTCCTCTCCATCTAAAACTCTCATTATATTTTTTAGATCTTTTAATTGTATTTAAAAAGTCTCATACTCTTTTACATATTTTCCATCATTTTAAATTTTCTTATTTCAATCTAACATTCTGCACTGATTTATCTCCCATTTCAGTAATTTTGTATTTTGTTATGTCTTACTTGCTGTTTAGCCTAAATTTTAATCTCCAATTTCAGTTTTCGGATATTCATCTGGTTCTATTTTTGTGAATTTTAGTGAAGAGATTCTTCATTTTGTCGTCTCTTTACACATGTTTGTCATAATTATTTTAAAGTCTATTTCCTATAGCTACAATGTCTGAATCACTTGTAGTTCTTCCTCTATTGTCTTTTTTTCCCATTCAGTGTTTGCTCATTTTGTCTTATTTTAATCAGGCATTGAGAATCGTAGACATTGTGTAGGAAAGTTTGTAGAGGCTCTCAATGATGTTATTTTCCTCTGGAGATAATTTAAATTTGTCCTGGCAGAGTGTTGATTGGAGAAAGATGAAGCAAATTACATTTTAAATACGTTTATTTATGAATAACATGCTGTCACTGTGAGAAAAACACGAAGATGCTGAATGTTTTTGAAAATCTTATTTTACCATGGTTTATACACGACTTTGAAGGCCTATCCTTCAGTTTATTTTGATATTTAATTTAAATGGCTTTCATAACTGAAAACTATCCCCACAATATATGAAATGACACCACTGGAAGGAGTGCATCATTGCATTCACGTGCAAAATATGATTCTGTATGTTTAGTATCTTGCATGACCTAAATTAAAGGAGGAGAGATTGAATGAAGTAGAGATAAAAGTTAAGATACAATTGCTGGGTTAGAAAAACACTAGAAAATATCCAGAGCCGTAAGACAGAAACTCTGGGGTTACATACTCCACTGGACAGATGTTATGTTTATGTCTACTAAAAAAAAATATGTAAGTTAGAATGTAACTTCACTATATCTGGCATCCTTTAATCAATAGTAAGCAGTGCCATGATCTAAGGTGTTGTGTTGAGTGGTCTCGGGGTTTTAGTTAACCAACTTCCCCTAGGGCAACTTCACTCCTTGGGTTTAATTATCATCAAAGATGAGTCTGAGGCTGATGTTCAAATAGTAGATTCTGGCAGTGCTTTTACAAGATGGATAGTGGGGAGATGACGGTATTGCGGACCAGACAGCCAGGGTTGTCAGGTGACTCACTGGCCAGAGTCTCTGTCTAGTAGCCATTCTCAGAGTTTGGGGAATTCTCCCCCCTTTCTTTTACCTGTAATGAAGTCTGGGTTGTGGTTTTTTTTTTTTTCATGAAGGGAGTTTAAACTATTCTTGCAAAGATAAGCTTTATTTTAAGGTGTATGATTGTTGTGTCTGTGGTAAGACGGTCTTATCTCCTGGAAATCACCAGGCCAGATTACAACACACTACTAAGTAAAGGGTAGTGTCATCCTTGCCTGAAGGATGTTTGCATGGGCCTATGGCTATCATTAATCATGTACCCAACATTATTTTATAGTTTACTTACTATATAAGGACATTCATCTAGATAATCTTTGGGTGGTCTTCATCTCTGTATGGCATTGAAAATGCATGTCACCCAACATATCACTTTATTTCCAACTTTTGTGTAAGTTTTCTGACAGTGGTATATGATAAAAAATTTTGAAGGAATCAACGAGGCCCAAAAGTAAAATCATATATAAACCTACCATTTTTTCTCTAAGTTTTGGAAGTTAAAGGTACATCCTCAACTCCCATACATGAGTATTGATATCATCACATTTTCAACAGCATGAGGTAGTTTAAAAAATACTTTCTTATTTGAACTGAAGAAAATGTCACTGTTAAGACATCAAATATATTAACAAAACATTAACTAAAGAGCACAATAAGGAAGGAAACTTATAACAGCAATACATCAATGTATGTACCCATGCAATACTAGGCAAAGTCTCAAGTCAAGGCAAAATAAAATTGAAGGTCAGAAATCCTCACTGTAGCAATAGTCTGCTTTGCTGAATTATCCAGTTCCAGCTTTCAATTCTCCCATCTGTGTAGACAATATTTGTGTGTAGTATGGCTCAGTAAATTCTGCTTGAAACAAACTTACCATCTTCCAAATCTTAAACTAAAAACAAACACAAAAATCTTAAAAAAAACAAAACAAAACAACAACAACAACAACAACAACAAAGATTGTCTACAAAGTTACTAGCCATTTTTCTTCAAGGAGAATTTTTTGTTTTTTTCTTGTTCTTCACCTACAAGTTTTGCAGTTGATCACATTTACACTTATAAAATATTTATGAATTCACAGACTACTGAATGTTTAGTACTGAAATATTAGAGCAAATTTAGACTTTTTCTGTAAGGATCTGGTTGAAAACATTCACTTCACATATTCGTGTATTTTCCTATTTGCTAAGGTTTTGATATTTTTACCAGTGAAGTTTTAGAAATCATTAATAAGCTAAAAAGAACATTCTAGTCTAAGAGTCATTGTAACTCTTATCATCTTAATTCTGAGCCACTATTTTCCTTTCTAGCCACCAACCTGTAATGTGGGAGAGAACTCTTGATAGTTTTGTTTGAGTAATTCTTTCTTTTCATAATGTTGTTGAGCTGAGAGGGACTTTGGAAAATACCGTCTCCAATTACTTTACTTTTTTACTTGAAATTTTTCTATGTAATATTATGCAAGGTATAATTATTTTGGTTCTTGCCAGAATACTAGTAGAATGGTTAGTTTTACCTGTGAGTTTGGCTAGGCTGTAGTCCTTGGGTTATTCATTCAAACACTAAATTAGGTATTTCTGTGAAATACTTTGTAGATGTGATTTAAGTTTATAGTAAACTGTAATCTTCTAGTAAGAAAGACTACCCTGGATAATCATTCAAATGAAGAACTGAGGCTCTACTGAAGAGGAAGAAATTCAGCCCACGGTCTGGACTGCAGCTTCATCTGGTACCCAGGGTTCCAACCTCCTCTTCCTTTAGACATGCTCCCTAGCCCCAACAATTTTGTAAGCCATTCTTCGTAATAAATCTCTCTCTTTCTATTATACCCCCTATCGACTGATACAGCTAATAATATAAAGCACAATTATATGACAGTTTTACATTGAGACAATGCAAACAAAAAATAAATCATTATCTCCTCTAAGAATTCTCTTTCCTTTGACAAGCTAGTTTTAAAGATCCTTAAAAGGACTTACCATTAGCAAGGCATTAGATTAAACACTACAAAGGATGTACAAGCCTCAAGGTTTTGTAAGTATAAATAGTATCAACAAAGAGTAAACGAGATGTCAAAAAGAAAAGCTTAGCACTGGAAGTGTAAAATAATCCATCCAAACATAGAGTATTGAATAGCCCAGAACAACCTAGAATTGTAATTGTTATTGTAGGGTATTCATTTGATTGCTTTACTAAAAAGTACCTTAAATGAACATATTCTCTAGCATTTTCATATAAACATTATTTCTTGTTTTTTATTGAGGGAGTGGTTGGCATATTTTATTTCCCTATTCAGGGCTAATTTTTAATTTTTCAATTAACTGACAACTTCAACTACATAGCGAAATAGCATCTAGTCCCTGCAAACAGTCACATGCCTAAGGCATTGAACCAGAAATGGATATGCTTATCTCCTCTTTCCATTTGAATTTTTCAAATAATTTATTCCTGGAAGACTACTTTTCGCATTCTCTTTGATTAGTGAGGTTGAGGATAAATTAACAGGCAAATAGAAGTTCCAGTTCAACCTACTACTAATTAGATGACATTTCCTTTTTTACAGAAGAGAAGCAATTGAATCATTTAAAGAAAAACAGAACATAATAATGTGGCTCCTAGAAAATAGCAAGTACACAAAGTCAAGTGACTTAAGGCAACACAACATGTGGCATTTTGGGCGAGCAAAGGTTCTAAAGATTTTGCAAAGTTCAGACAAATAATTAGATAAGACAAAGTCTGGTAAACAATTATCCAGTATCTTATTCAGTAAATACTTATTGTTTATTAAGTGCCAGACATTACGTGATCTCTGCCACTACCCTTATGGAAATTATAGAATCAGGGTATAAATATAAATAAGATATAAATAAATTGACCACACATACATATAACTAGTGATGATAAACTTATGAAATAGAAAAACACAGAGTGGCCTCATTTAAGGTGACATCTGAACAATGTACAGGAGCCCATGGGACTCTTTTGGAGCAGGGAAGAGTTTGGCAAACTCAAGTGAAAAGCCCAGTGCATTTGGCAAATGGGGCACAACAGAGGACGTGCTTTGGTAAGCAGCTCAATCTAGCTTGTTCACAATCACCTGTGTTAGATGCAACTCTGCGATCCAAGGTCAACAGATCTGTCAAAATTTAACAATTTTCTTATATCAACTTCTTAAACATCAAGTCTAAGATTATGAGATATATATACTCTTTCATATAAGATTTTTTTTCCCACAATCTCAAATTGCCCGAAGAAAGGGTTACTTTAATATTCACTAGTAAAAACTGGGTGATACCTGATACCTGATGGATTTTGTTGACATTTTGTTTCATGTTAAAGAGAAAAACTATCCCTAAAAAGTCAAATAGAAGAAAAAATAGTCGTCCTGCAGTCCTTCTACAACTAGCTTGCATATATATACAGTCGTATATATATGTATGTATATATACACACATGTATAGCTATATATATATTTTCTGGCTCTATCGCCCAGGCTGGAGTGCAGTGGTATGATCAATGCTCGATGCAACCTCTACCTCCCAGGCTCAAGCAATCTTCCCACCTCAGCCTCCCAAGTAGCTGGAACCACAGGCACACACCATCACTCCCAGCTAATTTTTGTATTTTTTTGTAGAGAAGGGGTTTCACCATGTTGCCCAGGCTGGTCTCCAATTCGTGAGCTCAAGCAACCTGCCCTCCTAGGCCTCCCAAAGTGCTGGTATTGCAGGCATGATCCACCCAACTCAGTCCTACCTTGCATTTATAACATATAAAATTTGTGATGAACCCATGCCATCCTGATCCCTGAATTATATCCCTTTGCACCCATAAATTCTGGCTTTCATAATTCATGAGTTCCATTAAAACATTATCATGAAATGCCATGTGGATACCACGTACCTTCTTACCTGTTCAATTTGCTTCTGCATCTTTGCTTTCTGAGAGGTGTTATTTATTTATCTTTCTACAACATCATCTATTTTCTAACGTTTTCACTGAAATTTGAGTATTCAATACAAAAAGACCAGAGACAGAATTGCTGGCAACAGATGGTTCTCAAAGTGTAGTCTCAGACCAACAGCTTGAGAATCACATAGGAACTTAGAGATACAAATTCCCAGCTCCACCCTAGAACAACTGAGTCAGAAACTCTGGGGTGGGGCCCAGCAATCTGTGCTTTAATAAGCCATCCTTTGGGTAATTCTGATTTATGCGAAGGTTTGAGGATTACTGGATGACATAGTACCAACTGTAATTTAAGGTTTATGAAAGCACCTGCCTTGGGGTCAAACCACTTTATGGCTGTGTGATCTTAGAAGAGCATCTCAACTTCTCTAAACCTCATTGTTCAATGGAAATAATAACTGTACTATTTAAATGAATTAATTTATATAAAGCAAGCATAGTGCATGATAAATAGGCAGCTCTTATTGTAGAGATTACAACCATGACAATGATAATGATGGATGTGAAAATTTAAAAAAAAAAGTGTATGCTGCATTTTTCACTTTCAATTTAACCTTGCCCCAATACATCTATTTTATGTATATTAAGCTTCTTTTATGATACAAGTGATGGCTTAAGGTGGTGGCAAGGAGCACAAGCTCTGGGGCCAGGCAGTCCAGATGGAAATCTCTGTTCCACCTACAGTTTCAGATTTAGCAAATAAAATACAGGACATGTAGGTACATTTGAATTTCAGATAGTGAATATTTTTAAGTTTAATTATACCCAACGAACTATTTAGAACATACATAAAAATGTGTTTATCTGAAGTTCAAATTTACCTGGGGACCTATATTTTACCAAGCAACCCTCCCTGTACCACTTACAACTGTGAGGTATTAGCAAGTTACTTAACCTCTCTGTGTCCATTTCCTCATCATTAACAAATGAATAATAATAGTATCTACAGTTTAGATTTGCCGTGAAGAATATAAACTATGTAGGTATTATATCTATACTTGTGTGTACATATATATTATATATAAGACAAACACCACCCTGGAAATAGTACTCAGTCTAATATATTGTTGATAATTACTCATAAAACCTAATCAGGTTTTTATTTTAAACCATGACAAGGCCTCTAATTTATTCTTCTGAAAACAATGCTTAGGAATCTTGCAGAGTAGAGGATATTTGTTAGTACAGAAACCACTTACACTTTAGTAATACAACTAGATACTTGTAAAATATGGAATTCTATTGCAGTGGAATTCATTAGCATATAAATGCTTCTTTCAACAAGAGAAACAAGAACATAGACTTCATAACTGCTGCATATTAAAACTTTTTTCCATTTATTTCTAAAGCTTGACATTCATTGTGCCAAATAACCAAAGCTTTTACTAAACTCTTGTAGATTTTTTTGAATTCTAATGAATTTCAAAAGCAGCCCTATAAAATAACTAGTACTAGGTAAGCTATTTTTCATAGAACAAAAACAACCTGAAGATTTTGAGGTTTTCACAGTTTATTTCCTTTGGATGCATTTACTGTGAGAGGTGAAAATCTATAGGTGAGTTGTTAGGTTAGGTAATAATTTTTATATCACGTTTTAAAGCTGGGAACAGATCTGTGGTTTTATTTTCATTTGTCTTTTTTTCTGGAAGAAAAATTTGTCACCAACACCTTTTTAGAAAACATTTTTTAGAGCAGATTTAGGTTCATAGCAAGTGCAAGAGGAAGGTAAAAAGAATTCCTACATCTATCCCCTCCCCACCAAAACATGTACAGTCTCCCCAGTTATCAACATCCCCTACCACGGGTGGTACATTTGTTACAACTGATGAACCTACACAGACACATCATTATCACTGAAAATCTATTGTTTCATTAAGGTTCACTCTTGGTGTCTTACATTCTATCAGTTTGGACAAATGAATAATGACATGTGTCCACCATTATAGTGGATATGCCACATTTTCACTGCCTTAAAAATCCTCCTTGTTCTGCCTATTCATCCCTCCCTCCTTCACTCAAGCCCTGGCAACCACTGATCTCTTTATTGTCGCCACAGTTTTGCCTAAATCCAGAATTTCATTTACACGTGGTTGGAATCACACATTGTGCAGCCTTTCACGTTGGCATCTTTCACTTAGTGATATGCCTTCAAGGTTCCTCCATGTCTTTTCATGGCTTGATGGCTCATTTCTTTTTAGCACTGAATAAATTTCTCTTATCTAGATATATCAGTTTATCCATTCACCTATTGAAGGACAAGTTGATTGTTTTCATGTTTTAGTAATTATGAATAAAGCTACTGTAAATATTTGTGTGAAGGTTTTTGCATGGACATGTTTTCAACTCTTGCAGTGTGATTGCTGTTTTGCATGTTAAGACTATGTATGTTAAAAAAAATACATCATACCAAAGTCTCTGATACAAATTAGAGAAAAATGAATATGTCAAAATGAAGTACACTATTTCCAAATAATAGACATCTTCATTTAGTATGATATTTTACATTTGTATATTTCCATTATACCAGGACTTACCAACATAAAAGAGTGGGAAATCATCAAGCTGTGAAGATGCAAAGTGGCTGTAGCATCCTGTATTCCAACCAGCAATGAATGAGCTTGTTCACTGCTTCACATCCTTTCCAGCATTTGCCATTGCCAGTGTTCACGTATTGGCCATAATGTAGTTTGGCCATAGTAGGTGTGTGGTGTTCTCTCATTGTTGTCTGAATTTGGATTTCCCTGATGACATACAGTCAGGGCTATTCTAATCCTATCAGATATAAGCAAGTTAAAATCTGAAGATTTAGCAGATACTAACCAGAAAAACATGTATGTGGGAGAGGTTAATGTGAATAGGAAGGTAAATATTCAAGAGTGAAAAATAGCCTGAACGAAAACAACTAGTGGCCTTTTCCTCACAAATTACAGCACCTTCTTACATTTTGTTATGTGGGCACACTATTCTCATCTGTTGACTTGCTTATTTCTCTCACTACTTTCCAGCACTTTGAGAATGTGGGCTGCCTTTATTGCTGTACCCCTGTACCAATCACATGGCCCAGCATGTAACAGGCTCTTAAACATTGGACCAACAAATAAATGATTCATTCAGTTACATATTGAAAAGTTGAGAATAAGAAACTATTTGATTCAGACAAGAACTACAAAATGGGGATTATTCCTGAAGGCTTTCAGTGTGATAGTACCATTACTGAACTAGTTGTGATAGTATCAGGACTGAACTGGGTGTAAAATGTGTTTCTTTCACTTTTTTGATTCAGCAATTCATTCCAATTAGGGCCACTATTCTCTGCTTCTTGTCAACAGTCACACATCTTGGAAAAAATTGTCTTCACATATTGTCTTTATATCTCAACTTCTATGCTTTGTTTCAATCCACTGTAACCTGGCTTCTATCTTTCACTATACTGAAATTGACTGGTAATTGATCAGAACTAATACTTATGGTGTTAGATCAACATTCCCACCTTTTGAAATACTCTTTCCTTAGCTCCACAGGTACCACACTTTCCTAGTATTTTCTACAACATTGGCTTCCTTTTAGTCTCCTTTCCTGGCCTCTTCTCTCTCCAGTCTTTGTGACAGACATCTCTCAGGGGGATAGCCTGAGCCCTCCCCTCTATCACTACAGAGGACACGTATGTCCGACCAACTACTTGTCATCTCCACTTGGCTCTGTCAGGGGCTTCTCAATATTGGAAATGTTTCCATGTCCCTGATTCCTATGCCATCTATCCATCTTAGTAATTCTGGAAAACCCTAACCCAGGTTTTCTTCACCATTTTTTCCCCAAATCATTTATATAAGCCATCACTAAGTCCTGTAGGCTCTATCTTTTAAAAGCATCTTGAATGCAACCACTTTAAAGATTTTTTTTTAACAAGTTACATAGCTACCAAATTAGTCCAAGTCCAAGTCACCATGATCTTTCACCTGGACTGTCGCAACAACCTCCTAGCTGATCTCATTTCTACTGGTGGCACTCTTTAATCTATTTTCAACATAACAGCTATGCTAGAGACATCTTTTAAAAATCTAAATCAGATGATTCCTTCTTCTGTTTAAAACCCCTAATGTCCTTAGAATGACCTTAAAACAAACATACTTTTAATAGCTTTTCATCGTCTTCCCCTAGACTACATTCCAGACATTAGTTTAGATGTTTCTCTACCTTGACCATTCTATTTCCTTAAGTTATATCGACTTCTGTGGTTTTATTAAACAGACTAAGCTTTTTCTGGCCTCTGGGTCTTTGGTTTTGTTGTTACTGCTGCCAAGAATGCTGTCTTTCAGTCCCTTCTCATGCTCTGGTATTTCTTATCCTTGAGGTCTGAGAGACCATCTGACACTCTATGCTCTTTATTTCTGTTTTTATTATTTTGTTTACTTGGTAATTATCTAATTGTTTTTTTCCTACTGATTTTCTGTCTTTCCTCACCACCCACCTGCAAACTCTAATAATAATATTTGTCATACTTTTAACAGTGAAAATGCAGTCCTTGTATCACAGGCACTTATTAAATACATGATGACTGAATTTGTAAATGCATGTTGCTAAGTACTTATGTGTTCCTTGTACCTCAGTTTTATCATCTGTAAAATGAAAGGATTTGGGGTTGAACACCTCTTAACTACTTTCCAACTCTCACATTATTTGATTTTCTGATCAAATTCATAATTGATCAAATACTTATTTGTACAACATAGTGTACACAACTGAAAAAAAATGGTTAGAGTTTGTAAAACAAAGTCAAAATCTTTAAGTAAACAAGATCAGAACTGATTTGCTGGGTCACTTAACTCTGTGAGAAATACATTAACTACCATGCAAACAATAAGTAAGTAAAACAAGGAACCAAGGACCAGGTTTATCTGCTAGCTTGCATGCTTGTTTGAAATGCATTGGGTTTCTTATGCTGTCATGGCATGGTGTTTTAAAATTTTATGAATAGTATTTAATGGTTGATTTCAAAATTATTAAAATATATCCACATACAACTATTTAATTTTTATAAAAACGATGATTTCAGAGTCCTTGAAAAATTGTGCTTCATTGAATAAAAACAGGAGTTTTCTATCCCTGGAACCATTTGTCTGAAATTAACTCACTTCAAGGAATGGCATTCAGAATGTAAAACTTAAAATGCCTGTTTAGTGGAAGAAGTTTCAGGTGTAGTTTTAATAGTCTTTTATGGTTTATCTACCCAACATCCAACTTCACTACCTCTGCCTCCTTCTTTCTAATAATCAGTACTCTGCTTTGTTCAGTTATCTTTGCTTTGCGAAGTTATCTATGGTATGTTCAATTATCTGTACTTTGTTCAGTTATCCTCCCTCCTCCATAAGGCTATGTGCTTCTGAGTAGGCATATTGCATCCTGTGACAGTGTCCTGACATTTCTAAGCTGACTGTGGTTATCTCCTGTCCCTTAGCAATGACTGGTTTAATAATGAGCATTTGACACAATTCCAACCAATAAAACCTGAGAGAAAGCCTACTGTCTAGATTCTGTCAAATTTTCTCTTGCTTTTAGAAGAAAATTCAAAGAAGAGATGACTCCCTTTCTTGCAATGGTTTCTTATAGCATAGATGACTTCTAAAACTGTCACTTCTTCTGTAACTGAGAAACTAGCCAAAGGAAAAAGCTGACAATCCAGAGACAGTATAGAAAAAATGCAGAAAACTTATTTTTAAAAAATGTATTTCAATAGTTTTGGGGGTACAGGTGATTTTTGATTATGTGGATACGTTCTTTCGTGGAGATTTCTGAGATTTTAGTTCACCCATCACCCAAGCAGTGTACACTGTACCTGATACGTAGTCTTTTATCCCCCGACATGCCTCTAATTCACCTCCCAACCCACCTGGAGTCCTCAGAGTCCATTATATCACTCTTATGCCTTTGTGTTCTTATAGAAAATGTTGGTTCCCTTAAAAAAGTTATTTGCTAATATATTTTTATAAACATTTTGCTTGCAATTTCAGTATCTATGATTGATCTGAAATTATATTCTAGAACTTTCTTACAATGATTCTGAAAAAAATCCTATTTAAACGTGGAAATATGCTTAAATACAGTATTTGAAACCTGTTTAAATGTGCATTCAATCACATTAAAGGTCAAATTCAAGACCCTTGTTGAAATGTCTGCTGTTTTCTACAAACGGTAAACATTTCATCTACTCATAGGGCAATTTTTTATTATTTTCCATGAGCCAAATGAAGATGCATTGATCCACTGATCCTCACCATCTTATAACATTCTATTACTCAAAATATCTCTAAGACAGCTGGAAAGGAGAAGAGGGAAATCTAGAGCAGTGTTTTCCAAGAGAAATACAATGTAAGTCACATAAGTAAATTTAAATTATCTAGTAGCCATATCAAACAAGAAAAAAAGAAAGAAAAATGACTTTAATAACATGCTTGATTTAATCTGAGATATTCAAAATACTATTTGCTTCAACATGTACTTACTATAAAACTTATTAATGATAAATCCATAATTTTATTTTCATACTGTCTTCAATATCAAACATGCATTTACATTCACAGAACATCTCAGTTCTGAAAGCTACTTGTCAAGTGTTAGTAGTAGCCGCATGTGACTAGTGACTACCAAATTGTACAGTCCAGCTTTATAATGATAGAACAGAATAACTGTAACTGAGTCATAATGAAATGGAATTTGTTATATCAGACTGATATCTGAATTAATTTAAAGCTATATAGCTGTAACAAACAAAAAACTTGACTATACATCTTAAGACTGGATCCAACATGGTTTTATTGATCTGCTTGCAGCATTGAACTGGGCTCTCAATATACTGTTATAACAAAAACTTCAGTGTTACACCTCTTCCTGATCTTCACTTCTGTGTTATATTACATTTCACTGCATCTTCTGTAGACTGGGGCCATGTATCCCACTAATAAACATCCACTCTTCTCTTACAGGCTAGAATGTATTTTCTCATATGAGAGCAGTGGAATGAGGCCTAGAATCTGCATCAGTTGTAAATTCAAGAGATGGATCCAGTTAAAGTGCTTCTGCCTAGCATATAATGAGCTAATCACAGAGCTATTTTAATGGATCAAGAAATGCTCATTGTTTGTGCCTAAAGAGGTCTAGGAGCTACAAGATAAATGTTAAAAACAATGTGTATAAAATGTTTCAAATTGGGGGAAACTTTGTGAATCATTTTTCCTATGATTTTACACTTTCCTTCCTGTGGCTATTTCTCCTGCCAATTTGTCTCCAGTGTTCAGGAGTTACAGCCTCAACTGTTAATTACAATAATAAAATCTAAAGCTCAAATTATTTTTGCAGTGTGCCTATCCATGATGACACTTCTTTGCCTAAGGATGATGTGTAACAACAACCCGTAAGATCCACTGCCCAACACAGAGCAGCCTGGCAAATAATCCCTTTGTGTGTCAGGTTGTCTATAAATTGGGCTTTAGAACAGTTCCTAAATGTTGTGAAGGATATCCAAGATAAAATATATATAGTGTCTGTCATGGTGTCTGTCACACTCAAAAAGAATGTTACTTTCTTTTCACACATTTTACATTTTACAAGGGTATTAGCTTCCTTAAAAGCAGAAAATGTATGAGATTTTTTTTAAAGATAATGAATGAAAGAAAGCCGGGAAGGGAGAGAAAGAAGGGCCGGGAAGGGAGAGAAAGAAGGAGGACAGAAAATTGGGAGGGAGAGAATAAGAGAGGAAGACAGAAAAGAGAAGGAAAGAAGGAAAGAAACATTGTATATTCTGCCCTTTCATCCTGTGCATTTCCTACCAGGAGCAACATAACATAGGGTAAAAGTTTAGGTTCTGATATTAGACTTTCCTAGTTTTCAAACCCTTATCCTTAAGTCTCTCTTGTACAATTTACCTGACTTTCTGACTCAACTTTTCCATCTGTTAAATGGGAAAAATAGTGATTTCATCATGGTATTGTGAGGATTACACAAGATGTGAATGTGCCAAACAGTTGCAACATAACAACTGCATCCAGCCACCCGCTCCTAAATGCCCCGTGACTGTCAGCTATGATTTACTACTCCTCAAAGGGATTGTTTTCCAAACACATTTCTGCAACACTCTAGGACCCTGGACATAAGAATTTATACATTTGGTAGTGGTTATTGCTAGCATTCTGTTTCCATTTGCAGAGGGATACAGCTGGAAGCAGTTGCAGCAGAAAATGAGACATCTGGATGGAAAAAATAATAAAAACAAATGAGCACATGAAATAAAAAAGCCATCACTAGAAAATAAAAATCGACTTTAAACTATTTTCTTCTGCCTACCAGCTATGAAAAGACTCCTCTCTTTCAGTCAGGTTGAGGTCAGAGTACATAGAAGATTAGATCTGACTGCATCTATCCTGCTGGGGAACCTCAGTACACATATTCCAGAAAGAAAACCCCAACAGGCTCACCTGGTGGCATTTCCTAGGTGTGGGTAAAATCATGAGTATCCAGAATAGTTCTGCTTGGCATTATTGCTGTTCAAAATCATGCCACATTTTAATTCAAAATAAAAACAACTTCAAATTTCACCGAATAATGGCTGCTCAAATGCTCTGCTCGTTCTCGCCATCCCTTCCCTCTCACCTCACTTCTACCCACATTTGTTGATTTTGTTCTGGAAGTAGGTTCTTCTGCTCATGGTGCTTTAGATGTTCTTTTTAAATGGTGAGAGCCAGACCCTTGTTCCAGCAAGAACTGACCTTAGCCTGGCTTTACAGTGATCAGGGAATTCATCCTGAATGTCACGCTTGACAATGATCTTCTGGTCTGCTAGTTCTTATAAAGCATTTACCTTAATTTCTCATAGCCAGTCATTACCAACTTAAGATGGTTCAAGTTACAGTGGTTTGACTTTACAATGGTATGAAAGTGATATACATTCAGTACCCGTATTACCAGTCTGTATTTTACTTTCAGTACAGTATTCAATAAATTACATGAGATATTCAACACTTTATTATAAAATAGGCTTTGTGTTTATTTGACAATTTTGCCCAACTGTGGGCTAAAACATGTGTTCTGAGCACATTTAAGGTAGGTGCTAGGCTAAACTATGATGTTCAGTAAGTTAGATGTATTAAATTCATATCCTACTTACAGTATTTCAACCTACGATGGGCTTTTCAGGATATAACCTGTTTGTAGGTCAAGGAGCATCTGTATTAACATCTAAGATAAAATGAAAAATTATTATATCATTGTTGCTTTTCTATCATTTGTGTTTTAACCAACAAAGGGAATGCATGAAAGAGTTTTAATTCAGCTTGTGAACCTCATTTGAGTGCTTTCCATATGACAGTCATCATACTAATGGGAACATGAAAACAAGGACAGGGGCCTCTCTAGTAAATTAGAATCTAGGAGAGGACAGTATCACATAAATAAGTACATTGTAGTAAACATGTTAAGTGACCCAGGAAAAGTTCATAGAAAGTAGTAATGTAGTATACTACAGATTTCATACATGGGAAGGAGTGGGAGGGGGCTTATTCTGCTGTCCTATAAAAGCGACTTTTCACTCTGTGGGTGATAGGGAATCACGAAAGAGTTTTGTTACTATAAAGAAAAACGTATCTCACCAAAAGTATAACTGAGAATATTTTTAATTCAGAAGACACTCAACTATTTGAAAGTTCCAAAAATAAAAATGTGAAACTGATATCTACATGTACAGACACATCCAGCCATACATAACTATGTCTATACATTGAAAATATAACTGTTAACATCAGAAATGACTTGCAACTGTATATTTTACAAATTATGAATCTATAGCATGGTGCAAATTCAAACACAAAATCAGACACAAAGAATAAAGCAATCCAGTGGAGGGACTGGATGGCTAGCTTGCAAACCTGGACATTTAGTTTTCTGTAGAGCCAAGCAGTAACAAAATGTACTTCAATGAAGTGCCCAGAATTTATATCATTCTAAAAAATAAATTTGCCACAAAAATGAATAAGCTTCATCATTAGGCTAAGGAGAATTGAAAAAAGAAGAAAATTCTCTCTCTCATCCAGCCTGGGAAATGTGCGTGAGATTGGAGTATTTATTTCTTTGTCGTCCAAGATTCTCACATACCCTGGGTAAATCACTTTTCAGGCCCCAAACAAAATGTGCTATCTTCTGACTACGTAGTCCGTGAGTGATAGATAAGATTATACATAGATAGAAAGACAGATAGATAATAGATTGATAGATGACAGATAGACAGATAGAAAGACAGACAGACACAGATGATTGATAGAGCATAGAGGTGAATGAAGATGAAATGAGTAGAAAAACTTCTCTTGTTTCTATGTTGGTGCACGTTCTGGTCTCAATTACCAAACACAGCTGGGCCGGATGAATCAGTGCACCCACTTCAGCTGATTCCTCTCCAGTAACTCCTGCAGAAGCTACTCCCCACCCCCCAACCCCTTGTGTGGATATGGACATGCTTAAGGGAGGGAAACAAGAGCAGAGCCAAGCAAGAAGTGCCCAATGTAACACTGGAAAATTAACTTTGACCCAGAAATCTGTTTTTCACTTTCCATTTGCCTTGGCTTTAGGATGTAGGTTTTGTTTTCTTTTATAAAGAACAGTGTGTGTATGCATGTATACGCATGTAGACACTTCAAAGAACATTAGACATATGTAATAAACCCATTATAAATAATGTGTCTATGAAGAGTGTAAAATCAAAGGGTGTGTTGACACAGAAGTCTCTCATTCCTTTAGTTTCATCCTGCTCATAAGACCCAACTTACTAAAAGATAAATCCTCAATGCTTTATAGATCACATTTCCATGTCAAATTTCAGAAGAGCCCTATTTCAAAGTGTTTTCTCTAAAGATACAGATGGCCCTCTGACATGTGGGAATTGCTGCTGCCTTCAAGGTGCAAGCTACTCAAAATACAGTCAATATCAAAGTGATTAGGCTGCTGGGGTCCTTGGAGGTGGGATGTGAGGCTGTATTCTTAAAGCTCCCTGGGAAGTGGGGAGAATGAAGATTGCAGCCTGCTGATGTAGAGGTTAATAGCAGAAAAATAATCAGGTGATAAGAAGAGATATTTTATAAGGCCAGCAACCCCTTGGCCTGTGCAGTCCACACCCTATTCCCCGCTCCCCACCACCCCCCAGCATATGCTGTCAGGAAATCCAAGGGAAAAACAAACATGAGAGGTTTTTAAAAGAGTAAAATTAATCCAGTTCATCACAGCAGCCCTTATCATACATGCAATTATTTCTGAAGTACTCTAATTTGAAAGGTGAGCAAAGACTTCTGGGTGTGACGCCAAGTGGCTTTGTTCAATGTATTTTTAGAAAACATAAAAGCATTTGAGAAGTTTCATGAACTATTAAATCTCTTTCTGAAGTTTGCCCAGACACAATATATACGTTTTGATGCATCCCTGATTATTGTTGTCTCTACTTAGAAGACATCTATGTGACCATCACAGGGACACATTCCAGTCCATCTTGCCCAAGGACTGTTTTTGAATAGACTCTTTTGCCATCCCACCACTTGTGGAACTACCTTTCTATACAGAGTACGTGTTCCAAGTGATATGCCAAGTACGAAACAATCTTAACAGTCAGGGAACACATAGTAAGATAAAAGATATTCATGTACAAACACATACCTATAGATAGAATATGACAAATGTAATAAAGGGTATGAAAAGACTGCAGCATGGTTCATCAAGTAGCAACCTACCGTACTTTGGAAGTGAGACAAGCGTGGAAAAGATTCAGAGAAGAGGTGAAACCACATCCTATACAATAAGATGGAGTTCAACGGATCAGCAAGCAGGTGCTGGGCATTCCAGGAAGAGAAATTTTATGCAAATGATGAAGAACGGACAAGCCCATGCTCTTCAGAAACCTCACACAATTCTGAGAGACAGAAGGGTAGGGAGTGCGGGAATGATGGTCCTGGACAAGCTTGGAAGATAGAAGTTGCAAAGTTAGGCAGTGGCAGATGGGCAGGCTATTGAATACCATTGACAAGTGACTTTTGAAACTTTTAGATCTCCCTTTTCTTTGTACATCTTCATATGTACCTCATGCTAGGGAAAATCAAAGAGGCCAGGTCAGAACAAAGGGAAGTAAGCAACCACTGTGGCAGTTTAGGGCACCGATCACCATAGGCAGTAACATGTGACAGGCTCATTTTCTTGCTACCATCATATGTTATCCCCATAAGAATTCTAACCTGGCTCACCTGTTTACTTTTTCTTTTCAGATCACATTGTCTTCATGATGAATTCAGTTATGCTATTATGCTATTATATCAATGAATAAAAATCCTTTATTGAATGTCAGTATTTGAAGCTTGAATTCAACTGGTATAGGAAAACAATCTGTTATTTAGTAAAACTTCAAACCACATGCAGAGTTGTAATACTTTGCCCTCATTTCTAAATTATTTATTCATTTAATCAGCCATGTTTGTTAAATGTCTGCTATGGGTATTGGCACTATTGTAGGTTATTAGAATACAAAAACGAATAAGATAAAGCTTCTGTCCTCAAGTAACTAATGGTCTGTTGAAGAGTGACCAGCCCCAAAGCAAGTAACTAGAATATAAATCTGAGCATAATGTGCCCTATTAAAGACAGCCAAGGTAGCCTTATTTAGAAAGACATTGACAGGAACATTTTATCATGATGGTATTTAATCTGGGATCTAGTGGCTCATAAATGTCTAGACATTATGCAATTCTTATAGGAATGCAGAGCCACAACACCTGGGAAATTAAAAGAAATGCAACATACTGCATTTCAACATACTGCAAAAATACTGCAAAACTTGTATTTTTTCAAATAGATGCTTGTGTACATTTGTTTGATAAAAGTGTTTTGTTTTCATCTGTTCACATGGTTTGATTGGCTCCTGACCTGGAAAATCAAATTGAACTATACCTATGTATCAATACATTTAAATTCTTGTGAACATGAGTTAAAGAACAATTCACTGGGACAGACTTGAGAGTTATCCATGGACTGAGCTGGTCAAGAATATTCAAAATCTGTCCCACTTGACTAGGTGCCACCAGTCTTGATGTAGAGGGCTGCTCTCTGCTCATGACCCTGTAGAAAGTTGGGCAGAGGACAAATCTGACTACAAATGAATTATTCTTATTGTTCTATACTTATCCTAATATATCCATTTCTGCAATGCTATAAATGTTCTAACTGGAAGACCCCAAACTTCAGTCTTCACACAACGCATGTTTATTCTTGCTTGCCTAGGAGGCCAGTGTCAGTGTTTATTTGCAGATGGCTCCTTCAAACCTGTGGCCCCACAGTTTCTTAGCACCATCAAGTCTACTGCAACACTTGTGCAGTTATGATAGATCTGCATGGAAAGGTGACGTGAGAAACAGCACACAACACTTCTGGGCAACTCCCACTAGCGGGAACATATTTATATAGCTACACTTGATGACAAGGAAAATGGACCAAAGGAACCTGGCTATGGACTCAGTAAGAAAAAACAACAGGACTGTGACTAACCAGGAGATTCAGCCATACCAAATATCCACACACCTTTCTCTAAGAATAATCTCCAGCCATAATTTACACTTGGTATTGTAGACCACCATCTCAATTCAAATGTAATCATTAAATCATATTTATACTCAAAATATAGAAGATAATTACTTATGTAAGGGGAAAAATAATTATTCTGGACAGCAACAATTTTATTTTGCTTCATCATTTATTATAGTTTTTAAAGAAAATTGCTATGCTTTTGGAAGGCAGCATGTTTTATTTTATATTTTTAATTTTAGATTGGGAAGTACATGCAGGTTTGTTACATGGATATATTATTGTTTAATGGTTTAGGCTTCTACGGAACCCATCACTCAAATAGTGAACATAGAAGCCAATAAGCAGATTTTCAACACTTGTCTCCCTCTTTTTCTCCTCCCATTTGGAGTCCCCAGTGTCTATTGTTTTCATCTTTCTGTCCACGTGTACCCATTGATATAAGTGAGAACATGTTATATTTGTTTTTCAATTCACTTAGGATAATGGCCTCAAGCTGGATCCATGTTGCTGCAAAGGACATGATTTCATTCTTTTTTACGGCCATGTAATATTCCATGGTATATGGGTATCACATTTCCTTTATCCAGTCATCTACTATTGATGGGCACCTAGGTTGGTTCCCTGATTCTGATATAGTGAACAGTGCTATAATAAACATATAGTCAGATATGTTTGTGTCTTTTTGACTCATATGTGCAGGTGTCTTTTGGCAGAACCATTTATTTTCCTTTGGGTTAGATACCCACTAGTGGGATCACTGGGTTGAATGGTAGTTCTGTTTCTGGTTCTTTGAGAAATATCCATACTGCTTTCCACAGGGTATGAACTAACTTACATCCCAACAGCAGTATATAAGTGTTCCCATTTCACTTCATGCTTGCCAATATCTTTTATTTTTTACTTTCTATTAATAGCCAGTCTGACTGGTGTGAGATGGTATCTCAGTGTGGTTTTAAATTGCATTTTTCTGATGATTAATTATGTTGAACATGTTTTCATATGTTCCTTTGCCTCTTGTGTATTTTCTTTTGAGAAGTGTCTCTTCCTATCATTTGCTCACTTTTTAATGGAGCTGTTTTTTTCTTGTTGACTTGTTTTCGTTGGAAGGCAGTATGTTTTCAAGGAAAGACAGCTGAACTTATATCAGAATTTGGGACAGTGGTCAACATTGTGGCAGCCACTACGGTTTGGCTCTCTAGTCTCCCAACCCCCTTTTCATTGCCTTCCTCAACTGTAGACACTGAAAAAGTCAAACCCAAATTTCCAGACTCATCTGAGCTTTGGTATTGCCATGGAGCCCAACTATAGCCAACGAAATCTATGTGGAAGTTGGCTGGAAGGTTCAGAGAACAACTTCGCTCTCCTGAAGCTGGCACCACACTTTCTTTTCTTTTCTTTTTTTTTTTTTCTCTTTATGCTGACAAGAACACAAACATAATGACTGAGGCTGCCCTGGCATTGAGTCACCATGAGGGAAAGAAGCAGAGAGCTGCAGATAACTCAGCCCTGATATTCTTAAGCAATACCACGAACCACCTCCATTTAGGCTGTCCTTTGTATGAGAAAACTGAAACTCCTAGGGTCATTTAAACCCAAATATATTTTCCACTACAGGTGAAGCATTCCTTATCCTAAATGCTTCAGACAAGAAGTGGTTCAGATTTCAGATTTTGGATATATTTGCCTATACATTATGAGATATTTGGTAATGAGACTTATCTAAACTTGAAATTTATTTATGTTTCATAGATATTTTATGCACATCGTCTGAAGGTAGTTTTATAAAATATTTTTAATAATTTTGCACATAAACAAAGCTTGTGCACACTAAACGTCAGAAAGCAAAGGTGACACTATCACAGCCACCCATGTGGACAATCTGTGTTTGGTGCCACTGATAAGCAATCATTTTTCACACTTATTCACACATAATCACTTAACAGTAAAAGGTATGATATACTAACAATACAATGAAACAGTAATGTGTTCAGGGTTACTAAGCAGTGTGGTAGCATCTCCAGAGTACACCTGTGTCAGTTGTTAAACAAAAGCAATGACAAACAACTGCAGGCTTTCAGTCTGTCTCTACCTAGAATGCTGTGTTTGGCTAAAAGGTTAATGTACACTGTACTTTATTTTTTCAGTGAGAAGAAACATCAGAAGCAGTTGAGGGCCCCAAAATGTGGGTCCTGCAGGGATGAGGAGGCATTCTGCTGGATAGCCTTTTAAAATGTCTTCTTCAGAGTCATCTAACTCATTAACAACAGTTTATGTCTCAGACGTCTCTCTTTGATTTTATTAACTGACATAATTTATTGTTCTGTGGTAAGTGCACGTGGCTCTGGTCCTTCAATAAGCCCATCACACATTTTCACCATATTGTCTATAGGCAGTCTTTCCACAGCAATTTCTGCACTTCTAATGGAAATTCATAAAGAAATGGCACATCATCACTCGATGTGCCATTTTATTACTTTGTGGGCCTGCTTGCATGAGGGAATCTGAGCATGCACGGAAATGATATATAGCAGCTGAAAGGGTTTAAGGGTTCTCATTTTTTCTTGCAGACACTGAAAAAACTGTGCGCTGTGTGCATTTTGACTGCAACCCATTACATAACGTCAGGTTTGAAATTTTCCACTTGTGGCATCATTGTCAGCACTCAAAATGTTTCTGATTTTGGAGCATTTTGGATTTCCAGTTTTCATATTAAGGATGTTCAACATGTACTGACTGCCACACCAAAAACTTCAATAGGAATAAATAACTACTTGAAGAAGACTATTAACTTCTATTGAGGCCCAATACTGTCATATTTATGACAACAACAATATCTACGTCACAGTATTGCTGCTCAAGCTACATACAATGAACATATATTTTAAAAGTATATAGAAATGCCTTATTAGTTACTTTTAGCACCAGATTATCATGTGGACATGAAGAATATCTATACCATGAATCCTAATTATCCAAGTTTTAATATGATTTTTAAAAAGCAAGGCAAATATTTCCTTTTTATTCCATATTAAAATCATGAGAGAATGAAAGAGTTCATCTCACCCTCATTTATAAGTAAATACTAAATTTTACACTTGTGTTTTATATATTCTTCATACCACTGCATCATTGTATGAAATTTTAATGAAAGGTAGTCTTTATTTTATGCATTAAGAGAAATAATTTAAATGTAATTTTGGAAATTTTAGCAGCAAATATAATTTCACTTAAACAATGGCAGTAATCTTTTTAAATTGTTGTCTCTTTCCAGTTCTTTCTAAAACTGGAATTTGTTAAATTAATTTGAAAAACCAATTCTTATGTAATAAGGAATCTACAACAGTTTGGCATCGTAAATGGCCCAAAAGCTAAAGAAACATTGGGGAATTCGTTCCTATGAGTTATGGAGATAATTATTTCTCAGCTGAAATTCAGAAATAGCTAATTGCTTAGAATAAAGTATGATGAAGAAAGAATATTTTCCAAGATGTTAGGAGTGCAAAGCAGCAAAACACCAATGTATGACAGAGGTGGTGGGGAGTTGGAGAAGAAGAAAGAAAAATATATATAAATTAATCTTTTATATTGTCACAGAATGCTTTTATAGTTGGAGAAAAATGAATATTAAAGATACAATCCTTCTAATTAGTTTTTTAATACTTCCAAAGGCTCAGTTATACCACCTTTGCCTTAGGGTATAATTTAGTCAGAATTTCATATAGCCACTTACCACCATCCAAATGGCCAGTCCCTTCTATTTATTCTGTTTCTTCCAATAGCCACTCAAGCAATTAGAACTTTCATATTATTTATTATGTTCCATAAGCTGTTTCATAACAAATACCATCCAAATAGACCTCAGAAAATATTCAGAGTTTAGTAGTACACTCATAAGTCACCATAGGTAAGAAGCTGGCCATATGTTGTCTGAAGCCTGAAATCCTCGTCATTCATATGCTGGCCTTTCCAGTATCCTTTCCAGTATCATCTCCTATAATTTGCCCCTTTCACTTAGTTAATGTCCACTGAGTATCTACTATGTGCTAGATGTCAACACAGCAGATGACAGGAAGCCTTGACCCTTCCATGCTGGATACACCATCTCAGCTTCATTGAAAATATCCAGGTGCCCAAAAACATCATGCCCTTCTCGGCCCCCTCCAGTTGCTTAGAGACAGGAGATTCATCCCTCATGGGACAGAAAGTGAAGGTTCTTTTTAAGAGGTAAAGCAGCTGTGTAAATGCTAGAAATTGAAGCATGGCCTCCAATGCCAAAGACTTGTTGTTACCTCTTTCTAGATAAACAGAAGCAAGTCATTGCCTCTTCCTTCTCAGTACCCCTCAGCCCACCACACACACAAACACTTTCATGGATAAGATCATGGACTTTGGAGTCAGAAGCCCCCTAAGGCTGCTGTCAGTTTAAACAATTTTATTTAACATTCAGAGTCTCTATTTTTATTATGAAACTAGGAAAACAATAGTATTTATTTCACAGTGATCTCGGAAAAGTTTTTAAAAGACACCTAAAGTCACATGAGTCAAGAATGCTATAGATTAAAACTGAAGATCAGAATAAATGTACCTGCTATAATTTGTATGTTTGTTCCCACCAACTCTTATGTTGAAATTTGATCCCTTATGTGGCAGGTGGAGCTTAACAGGAGATGGGTGGATAGATTAGTGCCCTTCCTAGAGGAAAGGGGTTTGGGGTCGGGAAGGGAGGGACGGCTACAAGTGAGTTCTCACTCTACTCTTCCCAAGACAGCTGGTTGTTAAAAAGAACTTGGCACTTCCCCTTTCACTCTCTCTGCTTCCTTTTTCACTGCGTGGTTTCTGAACACCCTGAGTCTCTTTCACCTTCTGCCATGAGTGAAAACAGCCTGAGGCTTTCACCAGATGCTCAACTTTCCAACCAGCAGAACTAAGACCCAAATAAACCTCTTTTTATAAATTACTCAGCTTCAGGTATTCCTTTATAGCAACACTAAATGGACTAAGATGGTACCCCTTAATCTGCATCACACTTCTCGGCCAATAGCTTATCACAAGGAAAAGAAAAATGTAATCATAATAGAAGCTGAGGGGATATTAAAAATAAATCAAATGAATGGAATTATGGGTTTTATATGTTGACTAGAATATGGAAGGACAATGATGAGCCGTGTTGACAAGTGATAGGATATCATTAAATCCACCAGAATACAATCATTCTGGAGGCTATTTTCTGTCTCCCGATTCACTACTAACAATGGTTCTGAGAAAGAAAGCGATCATAACCTGAACAAAGATAGAGTTCTCATGAGTCCTTTTTCTATTAGTTTTAATAGCACCATTTTGTCATAGCCACGCTGACCCATCTCTACTCAAAATTGCATTCCCAATCAAAATTATTCTTCTGGTAGAAAGAGCAAGTTCTGCCAGTGTGAACAGAAAAGAATGAAGATGATTCAGGAAATAAGAACTCAGCATTTATTAAAAACATATCTGTATAGTTCTAGATCATCAAGATATAATTATTAGCTTTATCAATAACAAAAGGGAAATGAGTGTACTGAAAGTTTTTAAAGATGGAGTTACTTTGGGTTCAGTGTAAGTTTATCCTAATACCTGAGTATTAAGAGCTTTTTAATATAAATTCATAGAGTAATATTGACTGAACAGTTCAAACTTTGATTTAATATTATTTTTAAGTTTCCCAGAATACTAAACTTTGAAAACATAATCATTTCAAAAACAATGGATTATTATTAAAATCCCCAGGGTTAAAGATGAAACTTATACTGTGAAGACAAAAGTAAAAGAATTGAACTAAATATGAAGTTAAACAAGGGAACTAGCAGTTGACATTTAGTAGAAAAGAAAGGATGAAACAGAGAGGGTTTTGTGTCTTTATGTTTAAAGATTATGACCATAAAGTGTATGCTGTAAAGGTAAGTAAAGGAGCTAGACACTGCTGTGCTGTGATTTATGAGGCCCCAGAAAAGCTATTCTGTTTTTAAAAATATGTTTTTCTACCTCAACTATCTAGAATTTTATAAAACCAGAAAATTCCCCATCACTGATATTTTTCTTTTTTCTTTTGTGATGTGTTGATCCTTTTTTCAATATAAAGTTCAACTTACAAGAAACTCTGAGCTCTTTACATATACAAGAAATGAATTTAATCTCTCACTTTCCCTCCAACAACTAGCTGATAAGGAAAGTAATCCAGGAAGGAGGGAAACACGGAATTTGGGTACAAATAGCATCAGGTGTGTTAGAATAATTTTAAGCAGAAGGACTGCTAAAAAGCACTAAATCCCTGGATTTGGAAGGCTAGGTGTAGAAGACTGGAAAAAAACAAACAAACAGACAAAAAAACAAGCCCAGACAAAGGAGAGAAAACATTAACAGCCTCAATACCTGTGTCTCCATTTCACCCTCACTGTGGTCATGGTCAGCCTATCATATATGAACTTTTTCATTCTTTTGGAGGAATATAGCAAAGAATGATACAGTGGAGCTACAGCAGCTTTTATGACAATGGCCAAAGGCAATGTCGAATATGAATTTAATCTACAAGGCAGTTACACAACTGGAGTAAAATTTGAGCCACATTCCTTTCTTCTATAGTTCACCAGCAAACACAAGTTTGGAAGCTGGTGGTTCTTCTGGACATGCAGAAGACACAACACTTTCTGGGATATAAGTAATGCTTCAATTTCATTGTTTCCATGGAGACAGAAAATCTCAATGTGGCACTAAGCACCAGAGGTAGAGAATGAGTGCCTTTAAGAAAGGGAAAGGTGAGATCCTGAGCCCCAAAGGACACAGGGTTATAAATAAGCATTTATATTCTGGAACAAACCCATTTTTTCCCAAGACTATGCCCCAGGATCAAGAGAGTTAAAGTCCACTCATTATTTACCAATTTTACAAATGAGGAAACAAAGTATAGAAAACCGATGTGACTCAGCTGGATGAGCCTGAGGTCAGAACACCTGAGGTCAGAAGTTCGAGACCAGCCTGGCCAACATGGTGAAACCCCATCTCTATTAAAAATGCAAAAACTAACGGGGCGTGGTGGCATGTGCCTGTAGTCCCAGCTACTGAGGAGGCTGAGGCAGGAGAATCACTTGAACCCAGGAGGCAGAGGGTGCAGTGAGCTGAGATCACGCCACTGCACTCCAGCCTGAGCCACAGAATGAGACTCTGCCAAAAAGAAAAAGGAAAAGGAAAAGGAAAAGGAAAGGAAAAGAAAGGAAAGGAAAGGAAAGGAAAGGAAAGGAAAGGAAAGGAAAGGAAAGGAAAGGAAAGGAAAGGAAAAGAAAGAAGAAAAGCAAGAAGAAAAGAAAAAAAGAAAGAAAACCGATGTGACTCACTTGGAGGTAAAATAACTAGAAGATGGCAGAGGCAGGATTTGACATCATCTCTCAGTCTAGTGCTCACTAGCCAGTTGAAGTTTCCCAAGAGGATTTTAGAAAACAGGCCAGAGTAAATATTCCTCCAGAACATCTCTGTAGAGGTGATTTCTATATAATATCATATGGAGGGAGATTATTCTTATTTTGATACATTTCAATAATTTAAGTCAGCCATTCATATTCTTGAACTATAAAATACCCTTCTGCACATAACAAGAGTAGTTTCTCAGTGTCTGTAACTAGGCATGGAAGCCAGGGAGACAACATCCAACAACAAAAAGATGTAGAGTAAAATCACAGCGAAGCTAAAAATATAGAACCCCAGAGTTCACAGGCAATGCAAAGTTCATTTTATCTTGAGAAAACACATTTTTATGGAAAGGGTTAAAGATGTTGAGTCGACACAAATTTTTACGCCAAGATTCAGATCTAACTAATGTAAAAGACACCTGCCTTAACCTCTTTTTCTATGAAGACTTTTCTTTTTATAACATGCTGATAATAACAGACTAAATTTGTCTCCAGACATGCCCTTAAGAAAGATGGAAGGGAGGCTAATCTAACAAGTGGGTCTGTCAATTCACCAGCACTTGTGTTGACTTCCAAGGATCAGAACTAGAGGCAAACCAGTCAGGGACCATCAACCACACACCAGGAAAGCCAAGTACAAACACCAGAAGGCCAGGAACAGAATGAGAGCCCGATTCCCAGTGCCTGCCAAGGCTCATAATCAGATAGACTGGGCAGAGGAAATGTAGAAAGGGACACATGTGGGAAGGGTCCAAGGATATTACCTAGAGGAAATTACCTAGTAGCCTCCATAACTTTCTTCTTTCATTGGTGGGTGAATGCTCTATGGTTAAGAAAGCTGGAGTCACTATATAAGTTCATAGGTATATGTTTCCAAACTGTTTTTCTGTCCCAGGGGCTACAGCTTAACACTTAAGAACATAAACTTTATGATTAGACCAAATTTTAATTTTCCTCTGAATCTTACCCAAGAATTACTATTTGACTTTCTGAGTTTCAGTTTCTTTACTGATAAAACAAAATAATAGCATTTAGCCATCTATTCCACTGTAAGACTTACCTGAGAAAATAATATAATATCCCAAGCATAATTCCTGACATATAAGAAACACAGAATATTCTGCTCCTGGCCCTCTGGTGTTTGTACTTGGTCTTCCAAAGGAGCAGACCTCTTAGAAATCAACACAGTGCTGGTGAATTGACAGATCTGTCTGTCAGGTTAACCTCCCCTCCATCTTTCTAAAGGGCATATGTGAAGACAAATTTAGTCTTTTATTATCATTACCATATTATAAAGAGAAAAGTCTTCATAAAAAGAGGATACGTCAGGTCTCTTTTACATTGGTTACATCTGAACACAGACTATACAAAGTAATTGTATTTTTATTGTCTCACAATTTATCAAAATGGATATCAATAATAGCTGACAAATTGCAATTAAACACAACCAAGTTGTTCATGATTATTGGCTATCAACGTAGGATTTGAAAAGAACAGGACAAAAGGGTAATGAGTGATTGGTAAGCAGGTATAAAAGAGGGTCGGCACTGATATACAAGCTCAACATACCACAGTATCATTTCATTCCATTAAATTTTCTTTAGGTTAAGCTTTATGTCAGAAATAATTTTCAGAAAGATGCAAATGTCTCTGTGGTACAATATTAATTAGTGATGTTAATAGCAATAGACATTTATGAAAATGGGGAAAGAAATATGTCATTTGCAAGCTTGTTCACAGATTCTCACAGAGCATTTTACTTTGAAGAGATCATTGTTAATTTCTGATTATTTGCCCCCCAAGAGGCATCCAGTGCCAAAAAACAGGATGTGAATGAAAAAAATACTATTACCAATAACCAATAAGAAAGAAATATAAGGCATATATCATTTTTAACTTTTTTTAACCACAAAATTAATAACATAGTTCTTACTTTTGTCAAGAAAACCTTAGAACCAAATTTAATTCTAATATTCGTTGGATATTGTGGCATGTAAAAGCATTAATGAGTATGTTACATATTTGAAAAAAATAATTATTAACTCATGCATCAAATGTTTATTGGTCATCCTCTGTATGAGGCAATGTCCTAGACACTGAGCTAGAGATATGGATAAATATATTTTGAAACATATTTAAGCAATAGTATCTACAAATAGATCTTTAATGTCTAAACATAGGGTAATTCTAAAATCTGTATGCAAAAGTAGGTAAAAAATGTAATTAAACTTTTACATTTAGACTATTTAGTATATTTTTGGAATGACTTTGGACAAAAGTAAATGAATTATAGTTTTAGCTTGTTTATAAAGCCAATGAAATCATTTCCTATTTAAAAAATATCTTTGACAGTACTAAAATACTAATCATCTCTTAAACCAATCAGTCACATAATTTGATCAGATAGAAGGACTTCCCACAGATACACAGAAATGTGCCCCTTGGCTATGGAAAAGCACTCCAGAAATCTAACACATTTTTCTCAAATGCATATATTTTTGTAATTTGGAAAATAATTAAATTCACATAATGAATTTCTCCCAACTTGCTCAAACACTTCATGGCTCATTGATTTAGATACTTTGAGCATGTTAATGACAAGTGATACCCCTAGACATGTGAAATGTGATGTAACTCCTCCAGGACATCATTTATTGCACCTTTGTGGTCTAAAAGAGAAAAAAGGCTTGCTGGGATGAATCATTCTTATGAATCTGTAATGTATTATTAATTCATGTATTTTTCACAGTTATGTTGAATAGAATATATAAATAAAATACAACCATATTCCAATCACGGCAAACTGTATACAACAATGCAAGAGAATTAAATGGTCAGCAGGTAATACTAACTAATCTATATTTTATGCTTCTCAGCAAGTAACGTATCATGTGGTATGGAAGCCAGGGACCTATGCTGGTCCCTCTGTGGACCAGCCACAAAGGGGAGGAGCTAGCTGAGAGCCTCCCAAAGGGAAGGAGCTAGCTGAGAGCCTCCCGCTATGGCACCTTTAAGATCCACTGTGATATTGGAGCCAAGGCCATGCAATCCTTTGGCAGCTTGAAAAACACATTAAAGCCTGATGATGGTACCAGGGCTTGGGCCACTTCTACTCACTGTCAACTCATCCACAGGGAATGTTGTGCCAAAACTCCCTGTTAAGTGGACTGAGACTTTTCTCTGAGCACCACCACAGTCTAAGGTTTTTCCTATGCAACACTCTTCCTTTTTCCTCTCCTTCAATAGGTGCCAAATCGTATTATGATCTAACAGTCTCCCTAGCTACTCCTATTCTCCCTTCCTCCTGTCCATATTTTTCAAAGCATTATCTCCCAATGATCCTCTTGTACTTCAAACCGCATCTTGGTGTTTTTTTCTTGAATGTGTGCAGTTTTGCTCAACATATAGTGAACCTTGGAACCTAAAGCAAATACAGAGTGTCACCCCTAAACTTAAGCAACCAAGAATAAAGTGGCTTTTACTGCTTATAGCATGCTGTGTTAGCTAAGACAGTTTTCTCCATTTTTGTAGTGCATAATTCTAAATCATTGGATCAATAAAAGCTTTAAGATCTTTGTGAAGAGGACAGGTATTTATTTAATCTCTCCCAAAATTTTTAATTTGTCTATCATGAGTTCCTATTTTGTATTTATAATACATACATTAAAGTCTCTCTAAATAAAATATATTCTAAATATTCACCTTTAAAAAATTAAACTATTAATAGTGATTATGAAATGGTACTTGTGCCTCTAGGTCTTTCAGGTATCATCACACTATCTTCCACAATGGCTGAACTAATTTACACTACCACCGACAATGTATAATAAAAGCTTTCCTTTTTCTCTGCAACCTTGTCAGCATCTGTTGCTTTTTGACTTTTTACCTGTAGCCATTTTGAATGGTGTGAGATGGTATCTCATTGTGGTTTTGATTTGCATTTCTCTAATGATCAGCGATGTTGAGCTTCTTTTTCAGATGATTGTAGGCCTCATGTATGTCTTCTTTTGAGAAGAGTCTGTTCATGTTCTTTACCCCCTTTTGAATGTTTTGGTTTTTTTTTTTTTTCCTGGTAAATTTGTTTAAGTTCTTTGTACAGTCTTGATATTAGGTATTTGTCAGATCCAGATTGCAAAACATTTCTCCCATTTTGTAGGTCATCTGTTTGCTCTGATTATAGTTTCTTTTATTGTGCAGAGCTGTTTTGTTTAATTAGATCCAATTTGTCAATGTTTACTTTTGTTGCAATTGCTTTTGCCATTTTCATCAAGAAATCTTTCCCTGTGCCTATTTCCTGAATGGTATTGCCTAGATTTTCTCCTAGGATTTTTATAGTTTTGGGTTTTACAGTTAAGTCTGTAATCCATCTTGAGTTAATTTTTGTATATAGTGTAAAAAAAGGGTCCAGTTTCGATTTTCTCCATATGGCTAGCCAGCACTCCCAGAACCATTTATTAAATAGAAAGTCCTTTCCTCATTGTTTGTTTTTGTCAGGTTTGTTGAAGATCAGATGGTTGTAGGTGGGCAGTTTTATTTCTAGTTCTGTACTGTTTCATTGGTCTCTGTGTCAGTTATTGTACCAATACCATGCTGTTTTGGTTATGTACCCCTGCAGTATAGTTTCAAGTCAGGTAGTGTGATGCCTCCAGTTTTGTTATTTTTGCTTAGGATTTTCTTGGCTATTTGGGCTCCTTTTAGGTTCCATATGAATTTTAAAATAGTTTTTTTTTTTTCCTAATTCTATGAAGAATGCCAATGGTAGTTTAATGGGAATATCATTGAATCTACAAATTACTTTGGGCAATATGGCCATTCTTATGATATTGATTCTTCATATCCATGAGTTTGCAATGTTTACTGGGCATATACCCAAAGTAATATAAGTTATTCTATTATGAAGATACACGCATGCATATGTTCATTGCAGTACTATTCACAATAGCAGACATGGAATTAACCTAAATGCCCATCAATGATAGATTAGATGAAGAAAATGTGGTACATATACACCATGGAATACTATACAGCCATAAAAAAGAACAAGATCATGTCCTTTGCAGGGACATGGATGGAACTGGAAGCCACTGTCCTCAGCAAACTAATGCAGGAACAGATAAACAAACACCACATGTTCTCACTTATAAGTGGGAGCTGAATGATGAAAACACACGGACACAGGGAGGGGAACAACACACACTGGGACTGTTGGGATTGTGTGGGGAGGGAGAGCATCATGAAGAATAGTTAATGCATGCAGGGCTTAATACCTAGGTGATGGGATGATTTGTGCAGCAAACCACCATGGCATGTATTTACCTATTTCACAAACCTGAACATCCTGCACATGTACCCCTGAAGTTAACACAAAAGTTGAAGGGAAAAAAAAGCTTAAAAAAATAGTGATCATCTTTGAGAACACTTACTTCTGTAAATCTGGACAGTTTTCTCACCTGAGTATTCTCACCTATAAAATCAAAAATTTAATAAATATAGTAATTGACACATTTATGTGTTCATTAAGTAGTGGGTATAGTTTTTGGTAAGTCTAGTTATCATAGAGATTATGTAGCTAGAGTTACTAAAGTGACTAGTTTTTTCCCTCAATCACAAAAATTATTAGCATTAACTTTTGATATGTTTTTAAACACATTTTGTATAAGCAATTCAAAATTAAAATTTTTGTATGCACAAGTTAAAATAATACCCCCATAAGAAATATACACAATAAAATCCAAAGATTTAAGACATTGTACATGTTTTTAGTGTTCTTATACATTTACATACATATTTACGCACATATACATGAATGAAGATAATTTTTACAGTTCATATAATAGAGAAGATTAATGATTTACAAAATTTGTCATAGGTAAACAAGTGTATTTGTTTCTAATTGTTTTTATGGGTACAGAATCTATTACCAAATTATACAAATCAATAACTATTTAATCTTTCTCTACTGACAGGTGTTTAGATAATTTCCAGCTTTTCCTACTAGAAAGCTTGCTGTGATTAAATGTCCTTTTTGGGACAATATCTAAAAGAAAACTGGAGAAGGAAGAAGTGAGAGATAAAGGGTATTCACATTTTAAATTTTGATAGAAATTTCTTGATTACTTTATAAAACTGATATTCAAACAGTATTTGAAATTTTCTGTTTTCTATTATTTTTATCTCAACTGAAAGTATCAAGGCATATTTTTAAATTTTACAAATCAAATGGGAAAATAAAATCTCAGTCCTCTTATAATTCATATAACCATCATTGTAAACGAGGTTGAGAAACTTTTGATTTTCTGTGAATTATTAACTGCCATTGACCATTTTCTTTCTGTTGGGTTTTTTGTGTTGACCATATCAATTTAAGAAAATTATTTATATATGATTAAGCTTTATCTTCCATCTTTTCTATTGTGCTAGGCTGTCTTTTTATTTGGCTGATGGTATCTTTCTTCATAAAGAAGAGTTTAAAATTATTAGCATTATTTTGTTAAATTTATCTTCTCTTCCTGTATGGTTCTCTGTTTTGTGTTCTACTGCAAAAGGCCTCCCATGCCAAAACATTCTTGTAAGTATTTTCACAATTATTTTATTGCACTTAGTTCTTTAATCAATGTGATTTTAAAATATGTTATGAATTAGAAATTCAATTTCTTTCATTCAAATGAATCGTTCTTTTTCCTTTGGTTCCTTTTTTTCCTTTTCTCTTCTATTCTTTCACTTTTTCTCTTCTACATCATCTGCATATTTAGTCTGACTGAGATTGCATTAAATACATAGATTAATTTAGGAAAATTGGCATTAATAATATAGACTATTCCCACTGACTAATATGCATGTGTAGTCTTTAGTAAAATTTTGTAATTTTTTAATATTGTTCCTGAATATTTACATGCATATATAAGCAAACAAACAAAGGAAGGAAGAAGTCAAATAGTGAGAAATATTGTGCAGAAAATAAAGCAATAATAAATAAAGTGATAAGATGAAGTGGGTGAGCAGTGGGGAATCTTCTTTAGGTAGAATTGTTAATGAAGTCCTCTCTGAAAAGGTGACATTTTGGCACAGACCTTACTATTGGACAACATGAGGGTCAAATACAATCAACAGATTTATCAAGATGGAAGTCTTCAAAAAAAAAATTTGAATGTGTTTGTGAAGACAACTCTCTGATTATTACAGGTTAGGAGATAAAAAGGAAGTGGAGTGACTATCATTCTATGGAGAAGTTTATTATCAACATCAAAATAACATCCTCATTCTATTAACAAGTCAGTTTCTTCAGTTGAGAAGATATGAAGAAGAAGGAATCCAAAACAGTTTTATAAGTGGAAAGAGCTCCTCCCTTTTAAGCCAGGAAGTGCTGGGAAGAACAGTGAAATCAAGATAAGTTAAGCATCAATTTCGCCCCCTCACTTTCTCATTTGTTTCTCTCATTATTTCCATGAGATATTAAATGAGGAAAGGCCTGACATCACATAACATTTAGAAATGGGAGGCAGAAACACCAACTGTGTCTTGGAGTAAAGCTTAAGTAAGTAAATACCTACAGTCTTCTTTTTATTTTTTATTTATTTTCAACGAACAACCGTTGTCAGGCACTGTGTTTGCCTGCCCTTGCAGATACAGGATAATGAAAACCTAAAACTATGCATGCAAGTAAATATAATATCATTTGATTCTAACACTACATTTCATGAGTATATAGTTTTTGCCATATTATAATGGCATAGAATGTCTATTGAAAACACAGAAAGCTATTCTGATTTGTGTTATTCTTAGAAGCTCCAAATGTTTTTTCTAGCCTTTTATCCTGCAAAACACTACTGAAGCATTGAAAATTACTACAAGGTGATTTGCAGTGTGAATTAAAAAGGATTTCCATATTATAGAATGCCAAGTCACGCAAAAACAGTATGTACTATCAACTGTAAATACTTTTCTATATGGCATTATTCAGTCAATATCATTCTTTCTGTATTCCTTAAAAATGTGTAAAATATTCATTTTCTTTCTATCTTATATTTCATTCTCATTTTTCCCTTACTCTCTCAGATCCAATAGCCCTGCAGTTCTGGATGAGAATGGCTGGTAACGGGGACGATTCTGAAAAGTGTGCCAAGTTGCTCATGGTACGCTTGACTTGCTTATTGTGGTAACAATATTTAACTCGAAGAATAAAGGGCTGAGGGAGAATTGAACTATTTTTACAAAATTGAAAAATATCCATTTTAAGGATTATACATTTTTTTCTAATTATTCCAGAGGGTAAAAATAGAACTAATTCTTGATAAATAACATGACCACAAGAAAGAAATTTCAAGAAATGCAAATGTCTCAAAATAAATAGATCTCTGTCATTACGTGGTGAGTTTTCCCTCATTGATGGCTGCACAGTTAGTTATCAGGCATTTATAGAAGGGATATAAACTATAGGGTCTCTTCCCACAAAAGGTTCTATAAAATCCTTTGTGGAGAAAGGACCTTGAGATAAACTATAATGAAAATACACAACATCTTCTCCCAACTCTTGGAATTTTGTGCAAGTAAGGTCCACTCTAATTTTTGTTTCTACTATCTCAGAATTTTCTAATAGAAAAATGTCTTGTTAAGCACCCCACTGACAGTTATCATGTAGTTTGGGTTGTGTGTTTTACTTGACATAACCTAGAAAAACAATAAACCCTGTCTATATATTTGGTTAGGCACCACAGTTGTTTTTGTTTTCCTTTTAACCAAAACAAAATTTCCTGCATTTATTAAAAAAGCTTGTGAGAGCCACTTGAAATCCTGTTTAGAGCTTAGATAAACATGCAGATTTTTTAAAAGTCCCTGGGTTTTCAAGCACATGAAATCATGAATGCTTTTGAGACAAAAATGAAAGTAATTGCACAAACATGTTGATGGTGTCTAAATAATATCCCAGCAATGATGGGTAATAATTGGCAATTTATGAGTACACAATTTCTTCTGAATACTAAATATGGTAGATTAAAATAAAAAAGAGCTCTACCAAGCTTTCAAAACTTATGCTTTAGAACCAGCTCATAACGTAGTATTAAAGCATATATGTGATATAATAATAAATTAGATCAAATTATTCTCAAAATAGTGAGAACAAAGATCACATTACATTACTGGTAAGAGAAGTTTAAAATCATAAGTATGAGCATGCCATGCATAGAATCATACAATTTTATTAGAATGCAAAGAGGAACCATTAATTTATCTAGAGTAAAATCACAGCATTCCGGAAAGCCATGGGTTTTTGGAGACAGAGATGGGTTTGAATCTCATCCATATCATTGTATGACAGTTTTGGTTCGTTCCTTCAGAAGTCAGCTCTAAGACAGCGATTTGAGTGCAAGCAGTTTATTTGAGAAGTACTGGGGACACGGGTAGTGGAGTGAGGGACTGGAGGGGGAAGAAACACAGAGCCCACTGGACAAAGGGTATATTCTTAAACCAGCTGTCACAGTGGGTGGCTGAAGATTAATTCCTCAGGAACACTCTGAGTAAAGGTGCAAACACATACCTCAGATTCTCCTACACAGAAAGGAGGAAGCTGAAGTATTTGAAGAGAGTCCCTGTTGAAGATTGCACTGTTGCTGATTCCCCTGCACTCTGGCTGGCATCTGTAATCAGGGTCCAATGCTTGTAAGAAAGATGAAGGTATTTGCAGCTGGATGTCAAAGATCATACTAATCGATCCTAGTGATAGAGTGAGGCCCTGAGGACATCCTGCTAGAGGGGCTTTTATCATCTACTGAGCTTCTTCGAGCCTTAGTTTCTTCATCCATAAAATAGAGATTATAGAATCTTCCTGGGTCATTATTCTGAAAATTTACTGACATATGGGAAATAACTTCTACTCATAAATGTTACCTACCTCTCCCCATCTTGCCTCCTAGAACCTAAAGGCCATATGGTCTTAGTCCATACCTAAGCCTTCTAGTACTCAGCCGATTGGGAAACCTATTCCTTACCAGCATGTCTAGTTGTATGAGAAATATCTTTGTTATGAAGCACTCAATCCTCTCTCTGTCCTTTGCAGGATTAGTCCTGGTTTTATTTTGAACTTGATAGAATAAGACTTGGCTCTTTATGAAAGATCCTCTGGATGTTATCATGTGCCACAACCCCTGCATTTTCAGTATCTTCTCAATATATTAATCCAGCCCTATGTAACATTATAATTTCTAAGAGTTATTTTCACTATTGATGCATAAGAAACAATTTAAAAATTAAAAATACATGAAGTGCTATTAAACTAAGTATTATATAGTTTTAATTTTCATATTATATATAGGTTGACTGCATTTATTTCTACAAAATTATTAATTTCAATTTATGAGTGTAGCCTTTGATATGAATACCAAATGAGAGCCTTCTGAAAATTAGTTTTGAGAGTTATTTTTCCCAAATTTTCTATTACAACTACTTCAATATGAAGTAGTTGTAATTCCCTTGTTTTTCTGTTTTCTTTTTTCTTTTAGAATATGCATAATCAGCTTGATAAGTCACAATTATATCACATTCTAATTTTGATAAACTAATACTATTAGTAACTGAATTCTTCATAATTGTACTATCTTCTTGCTTATGCCATGGTTCTTTTTCATGGACTTTACTAACTTTGACGCTAACCTAAGACAATAGATATTATTAAATGGGTGATAGTAACACAAAAGTTGAAAAATACCGTAAGCCTTAGTTCCACTAAGAAATAGCTTTACAGCCTGGGAGAACTTTCTGAAATGTAGCTGTTTCATGCCCATAATATAAAGAAGTCACTTAACTTTTCAATCAAATTAACTTAGATATACCCTGATTTAAGATCAATAAAAATTTTCATTCTTTTACATGTCTCAAAAATGTTATTATGTATTACCAAAAGATAAATATAATTTAGTAACAGTACTATCATCAGTATGAATAATATTGTAACTGAAAAAAATGAGAATTTTGAAGAGGAAACAACAGGGAAAAGGATGCAGGTAAATTCAAAATTGTATTAGAGAATGAAATAGTTAAGAGTTTTCATTCCTAACTATAGATAAGAGATATCATACCTGCAAGAGAGAACACAAACATGCTTATAAGTAGAAGCTTCTCGACATTCAATTGTCTTGGCAGCATTCAAAGGCACAAATATTATTCATAGTAAGTAACAGGATAGTAGATGGGAACAGATGGCTTGGCCTTCCACTCTTTTGAATATTAACAAATTTACATTTAAAGCTGCTAAGTAAAAATTAATTAAACAAGAGTAGCTTATTGTTCTGTCATTTGTTCTAACAAAAACTTTGCAATTATAATCAGGACTCCTGTCAATTAGCTTTACTAAGTTAAGATCTATTACCTATCAGTACTCATCTTGGGTGAATACTGAGTGCTGCCTAATAAATCTAACAAAGAAAACCAATCCATTAAAAAGAAATGGCACTGAATCAAGAACTCCATTGGCAAGGAAAATAACTTGATTCAGCAGGAAATGAGTTGAAAGAAAAATGAGCCAAGAGTTTTGAATAGGAGCTTTTTATTAGTACCAGAGTTTTTAGTTTTAATTTTGTCAGAGATTCAAAAACATTTTCTGATAATTTGTGCCCCTTTTCTTCATGTACATATGTGAGAAAATATATACAAATTTATCTTTGAATGTTTAATTTCTAAGTCACTTTGAATCCATTTTTTTCCATAGAAAAGCACTATGAATCAAAGCAGTTAAAAAAAAAATAGAAGAAAATGAAGTAACAGAGGGACAAGCTGATTTATGGCAAAATTAATTTATTTTGTATTATTTAAGTGTTGTAAAACAAAATCAAAACTGTAGATTCTTAAACCAGAATTATCTAATGTATTCTTTTGTTTAAGTATGAAATATTTCATAATACTTTATACCAAAAATCTCTTATTCTCTCAGGATATATTCTTACAATGTGTCAAACGTTATGTTTATCAGAACTTTTAATAGATACTCTCAAAATGCTTCTGAAAATTTCTGTAAGGTTTCAAACTCTCATATATTACTTGTGAAAATGTTTATTTTCACACATTTGACAGATTTGAATGTGACATTTCTACTCCAATATAATGGGTAACATATGCCATACCACTGGTATTTAATATTCATTTTCTTGACTACTCATTGGTGATGTTTATCAAATAACTTATTAATTGAGTCATTCTAGAAGCTTTTTAGGACTCAATATTAAGCATAACACTTATTTTATAGGACATGATGTCTTACACTAGCAGATCATAAATTAAGTAAATATGTAAAATAATAGCACATAAAAAACATACATTTTCCCCAAATCTGAATCGTTTTCAATTAAATTTATGAAATATGCTAATAACACTGAAAACAATAATCTGACTTTCTGTACATTAAAATAACAATAATAATTTTGAAAACTTTAGTCAGCATATAGTATTAAAGATTAAGCTGGCTGTACTTCCTCCTCTTGTGGTAACACAATGAACTCCTCCGTTTCATTGCATCATGCTTCTCTGACTACTAAGGCAATATTAACCTAGCTCAATGATAAAGCAAAATTATGCAAATCTTGTATTTCTTGATAAGCTAACTCAGAATTGTGTAGTTGTGTGAATAGTTACATATATATCACAAATAAACATATGTATATGTACTTAATACAAATTAAGTAAACTGGGTATTATTGATGAAAAGCTTCCTCCATTATATGGTCTTTGCCCTAACTTCTTTAAGCTTTAATGCCCCTAAAAGATAAAATTTTAGAAACTTCCCTTTCCTTTTCTTGTTTATACTCAATTTTTACTTTCTCTATCTTCACCTGTCAAATTTTTACATATGCTTTACAAAAATAAACATAAATGACACTTCTCCCATGAAGTGCTCCCTGGTATCCTAGTTCCACGGTCACATGGTTAGAATTCACAGCACTCTCCTCTGGATCCCTTAATCTTTTAACTTTTTTTTTTTTTTTTTTTTCCCCAGACTGAGTCTCACTTTGTCACTAGACTGGAGTGCAGTGGCAAGATCACGCCACACTGCAGGCACTACCTCTTGGGCTCAAATGATTCTCCCACCTCAGCCTCCTGCGTAGCTGGGACCACAGGCGCAGGCCACCACCCCTGGATATGGATATGGATATAGATATAGATATAGATATAGATATAGATATAGATATAGATAGTTTTCCTGTGTTTCCCAGGCTGATCTCCAACTCTTGGGCTCAAGTGATCCTCCATCCTCAGCCTCCCAAAGTGCTGGGATTACTGGTGTGAGCCACAGCACCAGGCTAGGCTTTTAAATATTGTTGTTCTTATCACACTAAATATTAAACTGAAGCTTATGTAGATGTCTGTCTCTCACTAATGTATAAACTCCTCAAGAACATAAACTGTCTTGTTCTATGTATAAGTTACATAAAGTCAAGAAATATGCTTTGTTTCTTAATCACTTTTAAATTACCTTAGTATTTAGCATATACCTGGATCTTTGTAGTTCCCCAGAAGTGCTTACTGAATTATAATATTCATCTTTATTATTATTATACTTTAAGTTCTGGGATACATGTGCAGAACGTGCAGGTTTCTTACATAGGTATACACGTCCCGTGGTGGTTTGCTGCACCCGTCAACCGTCATCTATATTAGGTATTTCTCCTAATGCTATCCCTCCCCTAGCCTCCCACCCCCTGACAGGCCCCAGTGTGTGATGCTCCCCTCCCTGTGTCCTTGTGTTCTCATTGTTCAGCTCCCACTTACGTGTGAGAACATGCAGTGTTTGGTTCTCTGTTCCTGTGTTAGTTTGCTGAGAATGATGGTTTCCAACTTCATCCATGTCCCTGCAAAGGACACGAACTCATCCTTTTTTATGGCTGCGGAGTATTCCATGGTGTATCTGTGCCACATTTCTTTATCCAGTCTATCATTGATGGGCATTTGGGTTGGTTCCAAGACTTTGCTATTGTGAACAGTGCTGCAATAAATATATGTGTGCATGTGTCTTTATAGCAGAATGATTTATAATCCTTTGTGTATATACCCAGTAATGGAATTGCTGGATTAAATAGTATTTCTGGTTCTAGATCCTTGAGGAATCCCCACACTGTCTTCCACAATGGTTGAACTAATTTACACTCCCACCAACAGCGTAAAAGCATTCCTATTCCTCCACCTCCTCTCCAGCATCTGTTTCCTGACTTTTTCATGATTGCCATTCTAACTCCTGTGAGATGGTATCTCATTATGCTTTTGATTTGCATTTCTCTAATGACTAGTGATGATGAGCTTTTGTTCATGTTTGTTGGCCACATAAATGTCTTCTTATGAGAAGTGTCTGTTCATATCCTTCACCTACTTTTTGATGGGGTTGTTTGTTTCTTTTAAATTTGTTTAAGTTCTTTGTAGATTAAAGAGCTTCTGCACAGCAAAAGAAACTATCATCAGAGTGAAGAGGCAACCTACAGAATGGGAGAAAAATTTTGCAATCGATCCATCTGACAAAGGGCTAATATCCAGAATCTACAAATTACAATATTCATCTTAAAGTCCCTTTCAGTATTTAGCACAAGAACTGAACTTCTAGGTATGTAAAATTATTTACTCAAGTAATCTTCCAGCAGCCATCTAAACTCTATAACACAGTGCCATCAGTATTGTGGGATTTCAATATGTGTGATTAATAGCCCTATTAAAGATTTTTCTTCTTCATAATGCTTTACCTTCTTTTAACTTAGAATTCTATATATTTTTTAAAAATGCTTCAGTGTTGTCAAAAGATAAGCCTAAAGAGCAAATGTATTTTGGGAGCTAACCACTGAACCATATAACATTACAATAAAATATCTGCTTCTGCAACATGAATGCAACTGTACTCATGGTTCAGTAAGTGCTCAGAGTGTAAGATTAAAGCAGATAGGTAGGTTCTCAATGTGATATGCAAACAATCTCTATTGCTTGTAGAGTGCAGATTGAAAATGTTACATAGCTTGAGTTTGACATTCAACTTAAATGTCTTTCACTTGATTACTTGACCCTTGTTCTGAGTTTCCAGCTTTAAAAAAAAAAAAAAATTGTTTAGTCGAAAACAATTCACAAGAAAGAACGTTTAACGCATGTATTGATTTGGCTGCCCAGTCCTGCTACTCATTTAATAAATATTTATCTATTCACTGTTCCACGTGTTGAAGCAGAAAATGCAGCAACAAAGAAAAAGACACAAAGGAGTGTCTCTTCTATATGTCAGGTATTGTTTTTCTCATAAGAATATATAGAATCTACACACAGAAATATGAGAGATCTTTGTTAACTCTAAGATCATGCTACTTGTAAGAGCCGAGAAAAGCTCATGAGAAGTAGCATGATCTAAGAGTTTACACAGATCTCTTACAATTCTGTGTGGAGTATATTCTATATTGGGGCAGCCTGGAAGCAAGGGGATCATTTCAGAAGGCTTGCTAAAACTTCCAGGTTATAAAATGAAGGTGGCTTGGTCAGAGGTGGTAGTCATGTAGGCGGGTTAGGGATGATAAAATGTTATATATACTTTGAAGGTAGTTACAGTATTTTTTCCTTGATGGATTGAGTTTGGAGTGTGAATTGCAGACAGAAATAAAAAAAAAAAATGGAAAAGATTTTGGCTTCAGCCAGTGGTCGAATGGAGTAGACATTACTAAAACAAAAAGGTGGGGAAGAGCAGGAGTGTAAGGCTAGAGATAAGAAGTAGATGAAGGTCCTAAGTCAAAACGTTGAAAACTATGAGACTGGATAAGATCTGTTGGAATGTGAGAGTAGGTAGAAAAGAAAAAAAAAAAACAGGAAATCCAAGGAATAAGTGTTGATGCATTTCAATATTTAAAAGTTGGTGAGATAAGAAAAATGGAGAAAAAGAGACAGATTGGCCAGGGAGGAGGAAAAAAAGCAAAGTCAAATAAAGAAAATGAATCAAAAGCTTCTAGACTTTGCCAAATCCTGTGGACAAGTTGAATAAAATTAGGACATGCTCTTGGTGATTGGATTATATAATACACAGATCATTAGGAAATATGGAAAGAACAGTTTAATGGAGTGATGGAGAGATGAACCTCATTGGACTTTATTCAAAAGACAAGGGAGAAGATGAAGTGGGTACAGGAAATATAGACAGGTTTTCAGGGTTTTGTAAAGATGGGCATGAAAATGGAGTAGCAAGATATTAAAGCATATTTATACAACAGTGCAAACTATCCAATATAGAGAAAATAGTGACAATGAAAAAAGATAGGGGATAATTTCAGGACCAAAGTCCTGGAGGGAAATTCTGTGGGATCCAGTGGGTCACTGGGAAGAGTGTGCTATAAACGGAAGAACAAATAATCCATCCATCAAAATGGGAAAGAAGATAATATAGTTTCCAATGCAATTATGTGAGTAGATTTAGTAATGTGAGCACATCCAATTTCTCTTGTGCTTGCTTCTGCTACTGTTTTGTTGTTTACTTTAAAAAAAAAAAAAATGTTTTTTAAGCCAGTGAAATTTGAGGCCAGATTATCCGCTGAAAATTGGAACCAAAGCATATTGGATATTCCAGGAAACATGAGATCATATAAAATAGTTGCCTAAAGGAGTGGGCAGGTGAATGGACCAGAGTTAAATCTTGAGAGAGTGAACAGAGATGCAGAAGGTCAAATAGAGATGATTTTCAAGGGTGATAGTGGAATCAAGGCTTGTAGCCCTGCAGCAAGTGTTCAGGGGTTACAGATTCCAATACACTGGTAGCAATTCTGGTAGTGACATCATAAGCCTTAGGCTCTTGGCTGTACCTTTCCTCCCTTAAGTACCTCCCAAACCGCATTTAGGTAAATTATATAACCTACTCAAGAATACTTATACTAAATGTCTTTCTCTTAATTAGTTTCTGCCATTTGTAACAAATAATACTGTGTAAACCATTAATTATTAATTTGAATTACTCAAGAAGGGTGGCACATATCTAGGCCCCTAAAAGGAATTCTATCATAAATTAATAAACCATAGCTAGTCAGTATTTGGCAGTTTGCTTAATCCAATCAACTAGGCATCCTTTTCAGTTAATTTTCTAACCCAGTCTGTTTACGGGTTCCTCTAAAGTTGTAAGTATTACGAGGATATCCAGTGATATATTTAGGTATTTAACCATAATTGTCAAATATGGAATAAAAATTTAATCAAAACCTACAAGAGAATTTTTAAAACTAGGTCAAGTAAGAAACGTATTTTCCTGTAATGAGCCATATCACTTCCAGGGAGCATACAGGAAAAAGTACCTGTGAAGTATTAGCTATTACTGTGTAAAGCAAATATTCCAGTATAGAACTCCTGAAATTATATCACTTGTATTTGAAATTGAGAACACTGAGGAAGCCATATATGATTCAAGCCCATAGCCATAACATTAACAGAAATAATAACAATTCCTTGAGACTAGATTGATCTCTAGCTAACCCACAATACTGTTTCCATTGCTTTGAAGTACCCGTAATTGGATCATTGTCCGGGACAACCCATTTTCCCTAAATCGTATCCATTCCCCTACTTTCCGTCTTACACATCAAGTGTTGAAGGATCAAAAAATTCTAGACTGCTTATGTTAAACTAGTATCTCTCAGACAGCCTCTGGAGCCCAGTAAAACACAAAATCTTTATCATATTTTGTCACCCAATTTCAGGGCTTCAAAAAAAGAGTGGTGATTTTTTTTCCAGAAAGATATATGTTATTTAAAATGGCACAGGCACACACCCCACTCTGGTATTCAATGTTGGTGCAGCCCCCAGCCACTCTCAGTTGAATTTACAGTGCCTTCAATCACGGTCTCTTTTAAATTGTTCCTGAGTGAATATCTGCTTTCAGCCTTCTCCAAGAGGAAGATGATAGCCTTTTTTTTCCCCTCATCATTTAAATTCTTTTTTACTTCCTTTCAAATCATTTTTGTGAATTTTGTGATCTAATTATAAAAATGCTTATGTCAACAGGAAGAATACCTTCACCTGAAGTATAATGAACAGAACATTAATTTGACATTAATAATTTAATACTTTTTAAGCAATAATTCTGATGGAAAAAAAAGGGAGTCCAGGCAAAACTGGTAGTAGAATGAAATTTGACTCCTGTGTAGGGCCGATGCTTTCATCTGTGGCTTGCACACTGTTAGTGGTTTGGGGACAACTACTATTGTACTTTACCATCCTTACCCATGAATGTGAGGACTTCTAATGATCCTTTTAAGAAAATAATAATTATTGCCAATATCGTCTGAGCCCTTATTCTGCGCTGGGCACTCTTCTAAGTGCTTCACATGACCCAGCTTATTAAATGGTCACAATCACCCTTTGAGGTAGGTACTGTTATTCCTAGTTTGCACATGTACTGTGTTCTAGTTTACAAAAATAAACGGGGTAAATAACATTCTTTATGGCATTATCAAAATATAGTATTTATAAGATAATTTCTGTTTGTACCATTTAAAAATTTTATGAATAAGTGAAGATACTGAGTGTTCTTGTTTCAGCTTTTTTGCTTAAAATACATGAACAGGATTTTAACAAATTAAAAAAATAAAACATTCTGCTAAGACCACTTCTTTAATAGAAATAGCAATTTTAGCATTTCTCTGAACCATTCTTTAAAAAAAGTATTGCATTTTAAAAAGTTTCTCAAACTTCTGTTGTCAAAAAGATTCCAAGTGTTCAAATTCAAGAAAGCCATGTTTAGATTGAATCGTCCCTGCACAGCTCTTTCTGAATAGAGTTTTCTATAGTTTGCAAATCGGCTGATGTAAAGGGAAAATTCACATCTAGGCAGTATTTTTGGCTGAATGAGGTCACCTTTCTTTAATTCTCTTAGATGAAGCCTAAGAAAACTATATTTGGCCAGGGCAACTCATATAGCAGACTACAAAGGAGGCTGTAGAATGCAGCCTGACAAGGTTGCCACAGCTCATTTTAGTTCTGTGTATGTACTTCCTGACCACCTGACTTCATCACAAAGAAAATCCACAGGGAACCTGGTAGGAAAAAACTGCTATTGCTTCTGATTATTTGATCTTTTTTTGTAGTAGCCTAAGCTAAAATTTATTTATATTTCATTCCTCTACTAAAACCTTTATCAGCAAAATGGGTTCTGCTTTTCTAACGTGCACTGGATTCTGCCAAGAGGTAATCTGATCTTAGCTATTTCCAGGATGCAGTCTCAATTTTACTTCAAACATTCAGAAGATAAAATGATTTATTGTTTTCTCTAAAGGTGCATCTTCTCAGTACAAAGCATAAAGAGAATCAGCTGTTTCATATAATCAGTTTAGACAAATTTAAATATACATGATCTAAATATGAAAATTCATGTGTGCTTACATTTTTTCTATACATATTTCTCTAAATGTGTATATTGTATAACAGAAGACAAATAATTTTAAAAAATTACTAATTTATCCATTCTCTGTTATCCAGAGAAAGCAACTATGTATGTAAGTAGAAAACCAGCTACTGTGTAGCATGATCTTTATGACAAAAAACTCTTTGAGCAATATTGATCAGGGCATCTTGTCATGTGAATTAATAGGGGAATATACTTTATTTTTAGTGGATAGATACAACCTAAGAGAAGACTACATATACTCCATTAAATATCACACTTTGTTCTTTAAGGAGTTCAAACACATAATAGAAACACATAAATAAAGACATTGTCACAGAGAACCAGTGTGAACAAAGGCTCATAACATCTTTATGCCAATATTCACAGAACAAAGATAACTTATAGCAATATTCCTGACCCATAAAGATAGTGTACATGTAGCATTCTGAAACAATTACAATGGATGCTTCTTGCAGTGGAAATGGATCACACGTGGAAAAGATTTCTTGATGCTGAACTTACTAGTTTCCAAAACATGACTCCTTATCTGTGTTTTGTGTTTTTTTCAGAACAACATTGCCAGTTCAAGATTAAATGTATGTGGACTGTTTGCCTATTCTCTAGGAATTAATGTGATTTTTCTACCCTCTTATCTATGCAACGATTCATTAAAAAGGAATGTGGGAAATCATTATATCTTGAAATTCTAAATACTTGAAGTATAGTCCTGTTGGCTCCATAATTTGGTGGTCAAAAGAAAACCTTTATGAAGTACTCCTTCAGTAGATGGCTACATTTCATTTTATGAGACAAACTCCCTTATGAAAGAAATTTGAATAATCTAATACAAGAATGGGTAAAGCAATCATATAAACATTTGTATTCTTATCTTTTTGCTGTTTATAGTATCCATCCTGAAAATAGTTATTTCTACCCCATAATGTACCTTTCCTTTTCTATGTGCAGTTTCTTCACAGCTGTACAGAGCTTTTCTCCCTTCTATTTGTGAATTAAGTAGAAACACACCTAATCTCCTTTATTACATCGCACAATCTCTGATTTAAAACCTCTTGTTTTCCCAAGTGAATCACTATTGCAATTGAGGAGCAGTATTAAAGCACAAACTCATACTTTTGGGGGAATGAAATGAATGAGACTTTTTTGATGTTGTTTTTCTCTTTAACACACTTTAAAAAAAAAAAGAAGAAAAGAAAGCAAGCTGCAGTTTCAGTCCTGTCTGTACAATCCATATACCCAAAGACCTAATTGAAATGACATGAGCCCTGTTCCTGACAACCCCCAGAATCTCCTGGCATTGCTATTTTAAAATTGCTCCCCAGGGGATAATAATGTGCAGACAGGGTTGATAACCACTGAACTAGAGCCATCAAGAATATCTAGTTGATCAAGATGATTACAAAATAAGTGAATTCACAGAGCTACTTGTCACATCTGTGCTTTTCTCTGTATCATAGCTGAGCTGTGTGAAATTCATTTCACTGGAATTTGTAATTATAAATCAACATAAAAATGTAAGGTACGCATGAATATAAACATTCTATGTGATAGGCTACCATACACCAACAGATGAGTCGACTCACAAAGATGGAATTTATTTGCTATGATTCTTACTGGTTTTTTTGTTTGTTTGTTTTTGTTTTTGTTTTTTTGTCAGGGTTTTGCTTAGTTGCCCAGGCTAGAGTGCAGTGGCACGGTCATAGTTAAGTGCAGCCTCGATTCCTAGGCTCAAAAGATCCTCCGACTTCAGCCTCCTGAGTAGTTGTGACTACAGATACATAACACAACACCTGGCTAATTTAAAAAAAAAATTTTTTTCTACAGATGGTGTCTCGCTATATTGCCCAGGCTGGTCTAACTCCTGATCTCAAAGGTGATCCTCCTGCCTCAGCCTCCCAAAGCACTGGAATTACACACAAGCGTGGGCCTACAACACCTGCACTTACCTTCATAAAATCTCTCATTAGTGTTTCAATCTTCATTAATACATCTTGAGGAAGAAATGTTTATCTAATGCTCAAAAACCTCCTATAAATCCTCCTTATCCTTTCAGTGACTTCCAGAAAACAAAAGTTACACAAAACCCTTCACAAAGTGTTACCTGCGATGATGTCTCTATGATAGGAAACAGAATATTTACAGAATGTGTGCACTGATAATTTATACCACTGTCACTAAAGTTATGACACTGGTTTGGATTACAAGTAAAATTGTGTATATATTTCATGAATTAGATCACATTGTTAAGACTTTGAAATCTGAGTCACCAATAAAACCCCATTCTCAACTTCTCAGTCCCCGAACAATTACCCCCTCCCCATCTCTGTCTCACAGGCACACACACACATACACACACACACGTGCACACTCACATACATACTTGATTCTCTTTCTTTGACTCTTTGAAAATTTTGACTCACTCCCCAGCATAGACAATTTCTCCTCTTTTATAATGTTAATAGTTCTCTTAGTTCAATTAAGATAGGTTGAAATTTTCCAAGGGCAAAATAGCTACAAATAATCAACATAGTAGAACAGGAAGAGTATTAATTTGCTGTTTTCCTGCATTTTCATTTGGTCGCAAGTTGAATAAAATTGCTGACTCTCTTTTTTGTTTAAATCTTTTATAGTAGAACTATAATTAAATCCTCTCATGTCTACTTTTCAGGAATTGTAGTACCAATAAATGATACTATTTTCCTGTGAACATCAATGTGCTGGTGAAATTTTAGTTGCAATTAAAATTTTGAAGGAAAGGTCTAATAATCAAGACAACTTAATATCTAAAACCTACAGTGTGTGTATGTACATGCACATGTGTGCAAAATAAGAGAAATTTAAAAATGTAAATTACCATAGTCCATCCTTACAGCATAATTGAAAATGAATTTACTATGATAATTAATTCATATGTAACTGGGGACATAAAAATCCAAAAGGAAGACAGTAGGTTGCAGAGATTGTAACAGAGCACAGAGTCAGTTAGAATTTACTTTTAATAAAAGGAAGCGTGGCAAGTTTATGCTTTTTCAGACAAGACTAAGTACAGCTTATACCTAGAAGCAGAGGGTGCCATACTAAGTAGCATCATCAAAATTTTAAATCTTTTATTTTCAAAAGAAATTCTGATAAAAATAGAAAAGCAACTCAAAGATGGGGAAATATTCTTCAGATATAGATACATGTTAAAAGATTTAATTCAGAATGTGAAGAAATTAATTATAAGATAAGCAACCCAATAAAACATGGGCAACAAGTTCAACAGACAGTCATGAAATAAGATACATTAATGGTCAATATGAACATTATATATATGTGCTGCCGAAGCGAGCACAATATGCACATTATAAACACTGCTTGACGTCATGGGTCATTGGGAAAATGAAAATTAAAACCACAATGAGAAACTACTAAACACCTCTTAGAATGGCTAAAAATTTAAGGTCTAATAACAGGTGTTAACTGAACATGAAGAAATGAAAATGTTCTTCCAGTGGGAGAAATAAAAAGTGTTTCAGTGATTTAGGAAGAGAGTTTAGAAGTTTTTTTTAAATTTTAAATATGCACTTACTAAATAACCCAGAAACGTCACTCTGATTTTTTACCATGAAAAATGAAAACACACACAAAGACATATACATTAATGATCATAGCAACTTTATCCATAATAGTTATAACCAGGAAGTAATCCAAATGTCTGTCCAAAGGTAACTGGATAAACAAATTGTGGTATTTCTAAACAATGAAATACTATTTGGTAAGAAAAATACTACTAGTAGTTATATTACTACTAGTAATGCATGCAAAACTATTAATGACTCTCAATTCAGTGAAAAAGGCAATCTGAAAAGAAAACATTTCTTATGATTCCCTTTATATGAAATTTTTACTTGATCGAGAAAAGTAATCTATAGGGAAAGGAAGCAGATTGGTGAGAAGAATACAAACGGCCAACATGCCTATGAAAAAATGCTCAACATTACTAATGATCAGGAAAATGCAAATCAAAACTGCAATGTGATACCACCTTACTCCTGCAAGAATGGCCATAAACAAAAAAATTTAAAAAATAGTAAATGTTAGCATGGCTGCGATGAACAGGGAATACTTCAACACTGCTGGTGGGAATGTAAACTAGTACAACCACTATGGAAAACAGTGTGGAGATTCCTTTAAGAACTTAAAGTAGAACTATGATTTGATCCAGCAATCCCACTACTGGGTATCTACCCAGAGGAAAAAGTCATTATACGAAAAAGATACTTGCACACGCATGTTTATAGCAACACAATTCGCAATTGCAAAACCGTGGAGCCAACAAATGGATAAAGAAACTGTGATACACACACACACACAAACACACACACACACAAGGGAATACTACTCAGCCATAAAAAATGAATTAATGGCATTCACAGAGACCTGGATGAGATTAGACACTATTATTCTAGGTGAAATAACTCAGGAACAGAAAACTAAAACATATTCTCACTCCTAAGTGGGAGCTAAACTATGAGGATGCAAAGGCATAGGAATGAAACAATGGACTTTGAGGACCCAAGGGGAAAGGGTGTGAAGGGGGATAAAAGACTACAAGTAGGAAGCAATGTATACTCCCTGGGTGATGGGTGTACCAAAATCTCACACATTGTCATTAAAGATCTTACTCATGTAACCAAACACCACCCGTCCCCCAATAACCTATGAACATAATAATAATAAATAAAGATCACTGAGGATGCTACAAAAATAGATTAGAGAAGCACAAAGAAGGCATTTCATATAGTACATACACAAAGACATATACATTAACGATCATAGCATTGTTCTGCTATGTTCTGGGTTTGACAGTCTAGTAACACTCAGCTGAATAATGTTTGGAGAAGAGCAATGGCCACTTGTGAATGTATATCAAAATGCACTTTGTATGTTCTAATAAAAGTCATTTATCTATCCCCCCAAAAATATAAATAAATAAATAGAAAGTGAAAGATTTTTGGATGATAGAAATATTTTACATGTTGCTTGTAGTGGTGGTTAACAAGTGTATAAATTTGTCAAAACATCAAAAACTTAAAATCAATGCTTTTCTGTAAGTTAATTAAACCTCAGTAATTTCATTTATAAAATACGGGTTTTTTTAAGAAAAAAAATGCAGTGCTAAGATTTTGTTATGTAACAAATTACAGTCTAGGCCAAAGACCTTTAACAAGAAAAGTAAGAGCTTTTGTAATGCTAAAGGCATTTAATTTATACAATGTGTGTGTGTGTGTGTGTGTTTATAAAGAAAAAGACAGTGTTAAGGTTTTGTTATGTAACAAGTTACAGACCAGGCCAAAGACTTTTAACAAGAAAAATAAGAGATTTTGTAATGCTAAAGGACATAATGCACAATTGAGACATTTACAGTTATCAACAGCTATGAAAAAAAACACAAGAATTGTTACAGGAAACTACAAGATATCCAGGGCAATCTGCAGAATAGCACTAATAATTGGAGTTCTGAATTCTCAGTCCAAGATATATCACTGGGGCAAAAATAGTAAAAGATTAAGAAGATCTAATGTATACAATCAGTTGGATAAATATTATGGACACATATGAAACATTGCATCTTACTGATTAAAAACACAGTTTTCTTCAAGTATGCACTAATATTTTTTAAATTAGACATTTGATAAATTAAACTAAGAATAAATTAAAATTTGTAGAAATCACATCCAAAGAATGAGACCAAAAAACCCTACCTCTTAAAAACGCACACACAGGGCCGGGCACGGTGGCTTACACCTGTAATCCCAGATTGCGCCACTGCACTGCAGCCTGGGTGACAGAGCCAGACTCCGTTTCAAAAAAAAAAAGGCACACACAGACACACATACATTAATTAACTTGAGTCAACAAAGGAAAAAACACTGACATTGTAGAATTCAAGACTTTCTGGAAAATAATGATAATGATAATACAAATCAGGATTTATTTAAAACATTAAATCAATAATATAAAAAGGTTCATAAATTCTAAAGGCATTAAAATAATTTAGGAAGAAATAAAAATAAACTATATATTCATAATGAAAGCAGAAAGAGAAAAAATAAAGATAAACATAAAAAGCAGAAAGTGAGTTAGAAATCAGAAAACCATATAATTATTAAACTACAGCACTGTTTCCTTGAATCCTCGAGATAAACAAATAGCTAACCTAATTAAAAATAAATGAAAAACGTTCAACTAGAGAAAAAGGAAAATCTACTTAAAAAGTTTGAGTATAAAAAAAAAATCATGGAAACAGGAGATTTAAAAGTCTATATTGCATGCATCTATTCAAATGTATTTGAAAAACGATGAAATGATACTATTCTAAAAATTATAGTTCACTGGAGTTTACCCATGTGTCGATATATGCAAAAAATACACCGCCTAATTTCTATAGAAAAATAATGAGAAATTCCAAAAATCTAAAACTGCTAAATCTGATAAATTTCTAATAATGAGAAAATTCTAAAAATGCCTCTATAACATCTGGCCAAGGAATTTCAACAACGGAATTCTGTGAACTCTTCAATGACCATATAATCCTTAAGTACTCATTAAACTCTTCCATGCAAATAAGAAAGTTTTCAAAAGACTTTTGTTGGTAACTAACTATAACACTAATAGTCAAACCTAATAAAGATTTCTAAATATAAACCGGAAAATAATTAAAGATCAACCTAACTTATAAATGCCTATGTAAAAATCGCAAAGAGGGCCGGGCGCAGTGGATCATGCCTGTAATCCCCGCACTTTGGTAGGCCTAGGTGGGCGGATCACGAAGTTACTAGATCGAGACCATCCTGGCTAACACGGTGAAATCCCGTCTCTATTAAAACTACAAAAAATTAGCGGGGCTTGGTGGTGGATGCCTGTAGTGCCAGCTACTCAGGAGGCTGAGGCAGGAGAATGGCGTGAACCCAGGAGGTGGAGCCTGCAGTGAGCTGAGACTGCGCCACTGCACTCCAGCTTGGGCAACAGAGCAAGACTCCGTCTTAAAAACAAAAAAACAAAAAAACAAAAAAAAACAACAAAAAAAACCCAAACATAATATGAGCACACAGAATCCAATAGCACACAATATCACTTTGCAAAATAATCCACCAGGATCATTTGCGGTTTTATGATTGTAAATATTCAGAAACCCATTCATATTTTTTAAAGTTAAATATACTATGATTTTCTACCATATTCAACAAATTCAATATCCATTCTTGATTTAAAAGTAATAAATGTTATAACAGTGAAAAGTGTTTCACATTTCTGCAAAAATCAGAAACAAGATAAGGACCTCTGATAACACTTCTATTATTAGATTTTTTTTTTTTAACAGACAGAATCTTGCTATGCTGCCCAGACTGGACTCTAACTACGGGGCTCAAGCTGTGTTCCTGCCTCAGCCTCCCCAGTAACTGGGACTACATACACCTTCTACCATGACCTTCTATTAGATATTTTATTAGAAATTTTATTCAATGTAATCAATCAAGAAAAAACAACCAGAACATTTGTACTGGAAAGGAAGTAAAACTAGTAAAAGTATCTCTACTTGCAGGTACTTCGATAGTATACCTGGAAAAGCCAAGAGACTCATCAGAAAGAAGAAAAGAATGTCTGTGTGTTCTCATTGGTCTAAGTTCTTCTTTACATTGAGAAAAATTTTTGTCTTCTAAGCAACCATCATTTTGTTCTATGAAGATACACAGAACAAGTCTAAATTTCCTGCCTGTTAGTTTGTTAAAAATTTCCTAAAAAATAGCTTCACAATTCCCCAAAATTTGTTCTCCTGCAAGGACACCTGAATCTTTCAAAAAGTTTTTCTAAGATTTTGGATCTTTAATATTGTTTAAACTGATTCTATTTTGCTAGGATCCTTCTTAAACTATTGCTATCAGAATAGGACAAAATACAGCGAGTATGTCGCCCAGCATGAACTAAAGCTGCTCTATTGCTCTACTAAATCTGTAGGATGAACATATAATTTATCATTCAAATGGTAATATTTTAAAGAGTGAAACAGGGTACTACTACTAACACTAAAACAACAGGTATAAAATAAGTCTGTCCATGGCAAAGAGGGATGTATGCTCCAGCCTCCTTTATTGGATTTTTTTCTGCTAATGTAATATAAGTTTTCTTTAGCCTTCTGAGTTTATGAGAGCTATGGTATTACCGGCAAAATAATCAAGTTTTCCATATTTGTACTGACAAGAATAGATTAACCTGACAAGTTGTTTCATTTATCTGAGCCTCAATTTTCTAACCCATAAAACTGAAATAACCAATTTTTCACTCATTAGAGAAAGAATTAGAAGTCTCGTAGGAAAAATGTGGAAAAATATATTTTTTGGTTGCTTGATGTTACTCATTTTCATTTATTTAACAAATGGGTACTATAAATGGGGCAAATATTATTAATAATAATGAAAGAGTCATGATTACTGAGGGCCTTCAAGTGACAGGCACTTTACATTCATTATCTCTTGTCTTTCAAGGACACTGTAGGAGATTTATAATAAGAGAATTTAGCATTAGAAATCATGAGTGACTGTCCAAAATATAACCACTGGAAAGTAGTGAGACCGAGCTACGCTTGACTATTTTGTTCTTTTTGTCTTTCAGAAACCATGGAATAACTCAAATATTCACAAAGTAATAAGGAAATACATAATAAACTTACCACTCAACAATACTACATCATAATTTATTTTTTTAAAGAATCAAACACATTAAAAATCCAGGTGAATCATTTCTGGATTTCTTCTAAATTGTATTCACTCTGACGTTTTCCAGAATCAACCACCATTCTTTATTTGTTATTGACTTGTCCATAAACATCTCGAGTGTTATTTTTCTTCTGTGACATCATGTAAGTGAACTGCATTGCATGTATTCTTTAGCAACAAGGATTTTTTCAACTTTATATTTTTATGTTTACCCACTTAATACACGATGTTAAAATTTACTCATGTTTTTCTTTATTTTTCATTATCCTGTTGAATATTTAAGTTGTTTCCAAGTTCAATAATCTCAAACGGTAGAGAAGTACCCATCCCTCTACATATCTCTTCTTGTATCTTGAATCTCCGAGCCAGGCACTTCCCTGATACGTTACATATCTGACGTCACCCTTCTATACTCTGTCTTGTAGTTCTGGCATTGAGACTCCAGGCTTCTTTGCCAGATGGCTTCCCCTTAGTATCTACCATAGGTAGATGAGGGGAAAAGAAATTGCCCTTCCTGCTTTGAGGTGGAGTCTGCATCTCCCCAGCAGTAGAAGGCAGCGAGGACTCCAGTCTGGACTTCTTTTCATTTTCCCAGCTCCAGGTAGAAGCAGCAGCTCCACAGTGAGCCTCTAGTGCTTGGAGTACCAGCCATGCCATAATCTCTACTAAAAGTTCATACAGAAAACCTCTCATATGATAGAGGTCATCCCAAATACACACAGATACATAAGCACACACAGACACACACACACACTTCTTACTAGTTCCTGTAGTTCTCAACTTTCCTATTTGGTCGTTATCATTAAATAAGTAAATTATTTTATCAAAGGAATATTGAAGATGGAAAATTACAGGCTTCACTTAAAAATTACCCTAAATTTTAACACATCAATTTATGGAAATTTCCTCTTCTATTCATTGTCTGAGTACTAATGAAATGCAACAATGAATATTTTTATTTATGTTCCTAATATTTCACACCCCTTGCAAGCGTATCAGAATATTCAGAATATGACAAGCACATTAATTAAAATAGTGAAGTACATGTTCTGCATGCTAATATTTTAAAAGGGTAGTACATTATGAAATATGTATTATTAGCTTTGTAATGGAAATAATCAGAATAAAATTATAATAAAAATTGATTGCCGGACCAAAGACTGCCATTTAGCTTTCTTGAAAATTAAGCAGTAATGAGATAAGCAGATTTGATTTAAAAATAAAATGTCCTGTAAAATATTATTTCTAAACTTTTTATTATGACTTCTTTAAACTATGCCATGAATGCCAAAGTTTGTGGCAAGCTTTGATGCATAATTGTCTATAGTTTAGTGTTTTCCACATTAGGTAGATTCCCCACATCCCTGACAGAGTATAAGGCTTATATACAATAGGAGCTACTCAAGACTTAAGGTTTGATCAGACTGCCTAGTCTGTCTGGGCTGCCAAAAAAAAAAAAAAAAAAAGGTAGCATAAACTGGGTAGTTTATAAACAACAGACATTTATTTCTAATATTTTCAGAGGCTAAGGAGATCCAGATCAAGTGCTGGCAGATTTAGTGCCTGGTGAAGGCCCACTTTCTAGTTCATAGATGATGCCCTCTCTCTCTGTCCTCCAGTGGTCCAAGCAATGAGGGTGCTTTCTTGGGCCTCTTTTATTAACAACACTAAAGTCATTCATGAGGACCCTGCTCTGATGACTTAATCACCTCCCCAAAACTCCACCTCCTAATACCATTACTATGGCACTTAGGATTTCAATATATAATTTCTGGGAGGAAATAAACATTTAGTCCACCACAGACATGAGCATAGAAAATCAGTGGCTGGACTTTAAAAGAATGTGAGACTGCTATGAGAATTTAGAATCTGGGATGGAAATTAAAGATATATGGGTTAAATAAGCAGCCTAGAAGAAGACATCTCTGTTTCTGCTTCCCTAAGTCGGGTTGTTCTTTCAAACAGTGGATCTTTAAACATCTAACATAAAACATATGTGTTCAGTTTTATAATTGGATCCTGATTTTTTATATATATATAGATAGATAGATATAGATATATACATAGATATATATATATATATAGTGTTGTCTGCTTCATATATCTTATTTCCTGAAGGAACTTTAGAGAGTTTGCATATTTAGACTGTGTTGGAGAATATCAGTTGCTTGAATAGGTTGGTTGTTGACATAAAAGGTTTTGGTTATGGTGAATCATTGTGTATGTTTCTGTGTGATGAGGTGAGGTGTGGAAGAAATAAAAAGGAAATTTTACTGTGTAGTGTGTCAATGCATGTGAGTTTCCTAATGATAGGTGATGATCAGTCTAGATCAGCAAAAATTTACCTATTTTTCTTATCAAGAGACCTGTTAAGGAGCATATATTTATGACATCAAAATACAGGTATGGACTATTTGAAAGAGAAGAATAAAAATTAAATATTTGCAGATCCTGTTCCTTTTACAAACACAGGTTTTTAAAGAACATTTGCTCAATGGTCAATAAAAAGTGGGCCAGTGAAGGGAATAAAATAAAGGAGAAAATGTCCTTATTTAAGAATATCCTGGGTTCTAATCCCAGTTCTTCACTCAAATACTGATAGGATGTTACAACTCATTGCTTCTTTTCTGAGGATTGACTTCCCCCACCTTAATACAAAGCAGCTAAAAAAAAAAAAAAAAAGGTTTCTGATCTGACATGGTGATTCACAGCCATAATCCAAATACTTTGGGAGGCTGAGGCAGGAGGATTGTTTCAGCCCAGAAGTTTGAGACCAGCGTGGGCAACATGACGATACAGTGTCTCTACAAAAAAATAATAATTTAAAAAATTAGCTGGGCGTGGTGGTGCATGCCTGTGCTCTCAGCTATTTGTGGGGCTGAGGTGGAGGTCACTTGTGTCCAGGAGGTTGAGGCTTCAGCGAGCCCTGTTCACACCACTGCACTCTGGCCTGAGTACCAGAGCAAACACCCATGCCTGAAAATATATTTATTTAACTACCTATCTCTATCTGACACTGTGATCACCCAGAATTTTCTTCATGTATTTGGTCTCGGAATAAAATTTTGAATACAGTAAATTTGGTGAGACTCACATATTTAATACTTTGGCTGGGAAAGAGTAAGTAACAACTGAAGAGAAAAAAATTAGCTACAACCGGCTAACCACTAACAAACAACCAAGAGAGAGTCCCAATTTTCCAACTACTTTGTTTACCTCAATGACACCTCAGTTAAGCTGCTAACTTCCTTCCTGCCAAGTGTATGGGAAGAAACAAAGCAGTCTAATATTTTATTGAAATCCTAATCAACTTAATACAAATGGTCTTGGCTTTTTTCTTATCAGATAGCCTTTGTTTCACTAAAAACTTGTGAATTTGGGGGGAAAATAATTCCAGTGGTGATTTATTTCACATTAGATCATAATAACCTAAGCTTAACATTTAAGATGATTTACGAATGTAGCCAAATGATGAGAGAAAATGAAGAAGAGATTGATGGTTTGAAAATTTCAATTCTAAAACACTTCGAATGAAATATTCTCTCCTGAAAATCTTTCTTATACAGACTGCAAAGCAGTAGCTCATAAGAAAGGATTATATTCAAATTGAGAGAGCTTTAGAACTTAATAGGAAATCATCAGTGTAGTTTAATGCTCCAAATTAATTTATAAAATATGTTTTTGAAATGCTTTTCATGCTCTTTAAATTTTATGATAATTTCATCACTGTAATCATTCTTTGCTAATTAATGGTTACAATTTATTTAGGATGATTAACAGTTCTTTTTATAAACCCTGGCTATCTTGAGTGCTTCTGAAAATTTGATTATATTGCCCTGGTGAGTGTACAAGACAGTGGAGGAAAATGTGGATAGGCCCATTCTACCATCTTAAAAATTAGATATAAAATGGCCTAACATTTTTTTTTTCTGTTGCTGCAAGAAAAATATCTAATAAAATCTTAATATATAATGTGATATCTAAACTCTTAATGATGGTATGGTTGAATTGTGAAAAGAGATTCTGAAGCTTTGCTTAAGATGATATTTTAAAAATCTTTCTTATGGAAATTTCACACACAGACACAGTACCAAACTTTTCTTTCCCTATTTATTATCAGATGTCCATCAACTATTATCAATGTAATTGTTTTTTGCTTAATAAAGAATTTTTTAAATATGAACAAAATAAAAAGGAAAGGATATATGGCATTTGAAAGGATGGAACATTCTCTCGACTCCCCAGTTTCAGTAATCCATGTAGTGAGCATAACCCGGTGGAAGAGACGCTGGACCAGAAACCAAGACAACAGAGCTCTCAGGTTAGCACAGGCATCTGACAGTTCTGTGGCTTTATGTGATGACCTTGATCGTTCAGTTTTCTCATCTATACATGGAGGTAATATTAGTACCCTCTTGATCTCACAGAGTATTGCGAAGATATAAGTAGACTTCTTGTATTATGGAGCTATCTCCAAAACAGTGCTTAGCAACCTGGATTATATTAGTACATACTTACACGCTTGCCTTCCCCACTAGGCTGAAAGCTTCTTGAGGTCAGGAATTATATCTGATTGAATCACAACAGGTCTGATAAATAGTGGTTGAGTGAATAAATGCATTAACCAACTCCTTTCTATATACTAGGCTATTGATATTTTAAAAAATACAAATGATCCTCCAATAAAAGATACCAGTCCTGAGACTTGGATGCTAGATGGTCAGCTAGGCCTACTCACTTATGAAACTGGTGAACCCAAAGGGAGGGGATACAAAATGATTATTTGGGTAGAGAAAAAAAAATTAGAATTTTAAAACATCAAATTCTTTAAAAAAACAATACTTTTTCTGACAGCTAATTCTCATTGACACTGGATACTTTCTCTGTATTTCAGATGAGCATATGTCCCATTAGTTTCAGGACAAGTGGTCATTCCTGTAGGTACTGGTGTCCTTACACTGTCACATATTTTCAGCGTATTGCCACACACTGTAAACCAGCAAGTGTATTTATAGATTCTCTTATCTAGTTTAATAAATCTTCCCCAAATAGACAATTTGCTTTAGAAGTCTTTTGCAGAAATTATACGTTAAAAATAATTCTTAATAATGCAAATAAAAGCAATAAGGCAGAATTGATGCTTCTCTTACTCTTTAAAATGAGTTTTCATAGCTATGAACATGAATGAAAGCAGGTTCTTTGCAGCAACACAGATAAAGTTGGAGGCCATTGTCCTAGGCAAATTAACACAGGAACAGAAAACCAAACAGTTGAAAAACTAATTATTGGTTACTATGTTCACTACATGGGTGATAAGATCAAAGGTAACTGCAAACCTCGGCATCATGTAATATACCCATTTAACAAAACTGCAATGTTTCCCCGAATCTAACAAAGAAGTTGAAATTATAAAAAATAAATAAAATGAGTATTTGTCAGCCACATTATGAAATGAAAACAATGACTGTCTAATTGTTCTACAAAGAAGTTAAACAAAAGTGTTTCATGATACCTGTAGCAACATTAGATGTATAAATTTACATTCACTACTACTGACTACGTAACATTTATATATGAAACTCTTACTAATTTTAAGACATTGTTCACTTTTTCACATGTTTAAAATTTATATTTTGCATATATTTATAATGTATGTAATTACTGGTATAATTAGTATAATAATTGCATTCAAACATAAACAAGATATAAATACATGTTAGGACAGTTGGCAAAAGCTGTTTTTACTAGTAGAATTTAAAACTTTCAGACCACTAAGAAAAAAAAACTCTAATAGCTAACATTTATTGGTCATATACTACACAACACTACAAAATCATTTCCCCCATTATCTTAATCTTCATGAATTTCTAGATTTTCATTTTATTTTAAATACATAAAGTTTGATACCTCATAATCACATATATACTAATTATATAACTTATAAATTATAATAATGAAATTAACATTGATGAGCCCTTGAACTAAACATGGTTGTGCTAGGTTGTGGACTCATAAACTACAATACTACCTATAAACTTTAAACCTCTGTTTTACTCCTCCACTTGTATCAAATCCCAGAGATGTTCACTATTTTGTATGGAAAATTACCACGCTGGCCAGGTGCGGTGGCTCACGCCTGTAATCCCAGCACTTTGGGAGGCCGAGGCGGGCGGATCACGAGGTCAGGAGATTGAGACCATCCTGGCTAACACGGTGAAACCCCGTCTCTACTAAAAATACAAAAAAAAAAAAAAAAATTAGCCGGGCGTAGTGGCGGGTGGCTGTAGTCCCAGCTTCTCGGGAGGCTGAGGCAGAAGAATGGTGTGAACCTGGGGGGCGGAGCTCGCAGTGAGCAGAGATCGTCCACTGCACTCCAGCCTGGGCGACTGAGCGAGACTCCGTCTCAAAAAAAAAAAAAAAAAAAAAAAAAGAAAAGAAAATTACCACGTTGTGCTAGTGTGGTGGCTCACGCCCCTCATCCCAACACTGTGGTGCATGGATCACTTGAGCCCAGGAGTTTGAGACCAGCCTGGGAAACATGGACAACATGTCAAAACTCCATCTCTACAAAAAATAAAAACAAAAAAAAAATTGGCTTGGTGTGGTAGTGCATGCCTATAGTCCCAGCTACTTGGAAGGCTGAGGTGGGAAGACAGCTTGAGACCAGGAGGTGGAGGTTGCAGTGAGCCATGATAGCATCACTGTACTCAAGTCTGGGTGACACAGAGCCAGACCCTGTCTCAAAAATAATAACAATAATAATAATAATAATAACAACCATGAAAAATGAAAATGTCTGTGCCATCTTTGAAGTATGGATGTGTGAACCTCCAAACAATGCATAATTTTGTGTGCTAGAATGCTGCATGCAGTCTTCTGCAACTTGCCTTTTCACTGAGGAATACATTCCTGCAATCGTTTCAATATAGGCACAACTCATTTTACTGCATCTCACTTTATTGTGCGTCACAGATATTGCATTTTTTTAAACAAACTGAATGTTCACGGCAATTCTGCATTGAGTCAAATCAATCAATGCCATTTTTCCATCAGCATGTGCTCAAGTAGTATCTGAGTCACATATTGGTAATTCTCACAATATTTCAAACATTATTGTTATTGTATTTGTTATGATGATTTACGATGAGTGGTCTTAGATATTACTATAGTAATTGTTTTGGGGGAACCACGAATAATGCTCATGCGAAACAGCAAACTTAATTAATCAGTGTGGTTTGTGTTCTGACTGCTTCTTCAACTGGCTGTTGGACGTGCTGTTTCCCCATGTCCCCGTTCTTCAGCCTTCCTATTCCCTGAGACACAACAATATTCAAATTAAGCCAATTAAGAACCCTACAATGGCCTCTAAGTGTTCAAGAGAAAGGAACAGTGTTACATCTCTCACTTTAAATCAAAATCTAGAAATAATTAAACGTCATACAGAAGGCATGTTGAATGCCAAGACAGGCTGAAAGCTAGACTTCTTGCACCAAATAGTAAAGACTTTGCCAAGTTGTGAATGCAATGAAGAAGTTCTTGAAGGAAATAAAAGTGCTATTCCAGTGTAGATATGAATGATAAGAAAGAAAAATAGCCTTATTGCAGATATGGAGAAACTTTTAGTAATCTGGTTAAAAGATCAAAACAGTCACAATATTCTCCTAAACCAAGGAAGGCCTAATTCAGAGAAAAATCTTAATTCTTCAATCCTGTGAAGGCTGGGAGAAGTAAGGAAACTGCAGAAGAAAATTTTGAAGCTAGCAGAAGTTGGTTCATGAGGTTTAAGGAAAGACATCCTCTCCAAGGAAATAAGTTATCCTCATAACACAGAAGTGCAAGGTGAAGCAAGTGCTGATGTAGAAGCTGCAGCAAGTTATTGAGAAGATCCAGCTGTGATCACTGACGAAGATGGCTACACTAAAAAGCAGATTTTTCAGTGAAGACAAAATAGCCTTCTATTGGGAAAATACGCCAACTAGGACTTTATAACTGGAGGGGAGAAGTCAACGGCTGGCTTCAAAGCTTCAAAGGTCAGGCTGACTCTGTTGGTAGGGACCAATGCAGTTGGTGACTCTCAGTTGAAGCCAATGCTCATTTACCATTCTGAAAATCACAGGGTCCTTAAGAGTTACGCTACATCTACTCTATCTGTTTTCTATAAATGGAAAAACAAAGGCTCAATGACAGTACATTTGTTTACAGCATGGTTTACTGAGTATGTAAAGCCCATTGTTGAGACCTGCTGCTCAGGAAAAAAGATGTCTTTCAAAGTATTACTGTTCCTTGACAATGTGTCTGCTCACCAAAGCGCTCTGATGGACATGTATAAGCAGATAAATGTTGTTTTCATGTCTGCTAACACAACACCCATTCTGCAGCTCACAAATCGAGGAGTAATTTTGACTGTCAAGTCTTATTATTTAAGAAATACATTTCATAAGGCCAAAGCTGCCACAGATCGTGATTCCTCTGATGGATCTGCACAAAGTAAATTGAAAACCTTATAGAAGGGACTCACCATTCTAGATACCATTAAGAACATTCATGATTTATGGGAGGAGGTCAAAATATCAATGTTAGGAGTTTGGAAGAAGTTAATCCTCATCCTCATAGATAACGTGAAGTGGTTCAAGGCTTTAGTGGAGGAAGTAACTGCAGATGTGAAAATAGCAAGATTACTAGAATTAGAAGTGAATCTTGATGTGACTGAATCACCACAATCACATGATCAAATTTGAGCAGATGAAGATTTGCTTCTCACGGATGAGCAAAGGAAGTGGCTTGTTGAGATGCGGTCTACTCCTGATGAAGAGGTTGTGAACATTTTGAAATGATAACAAAGGATTTAGAATATTTTATAAACACAGTTGATAAAGCAGTGGCTGTGATTGAGAGGATAGACTCCAATTTTGAAAGAAGTTCTACTGCATGTAAAATGCTATCAAACAGCATCACATGCTGCAGAGAAATCTTTCATTAAAGGAAGAGTTTAAAAACTTCATTGTTGTCTTATTTTAAGAAATAGCCAGTCACTCCAGCTTCAGCAATGACTACCCTGATCAACCAGCAGCCATCAATATCATGGCAAGACCCTCTGCCAGCAAAAAGATTACAACTTGCAGAAGGCTCAGATTATCACTGACATTTTTAGCAAAAAATTATTTTTTAATTAAGGTATCTATAAGCATCTCTAGGTATACACAGGGGATTGGTTCTAGGACTCACCCATATATACATAAATCCATGCATAAAGTCCCACAGTCAGCCCTGTTTAACCTGCATGTATAAAAAGTTAGCCTTCCACATACATGGGTTTTGCATCCAATGAATATTGTATTCTTGATCCACGTTTGGTTGAAAAAGATCCACACATAAATGGACTCAAAGTTAAAACCTTTGTTGTTCAAGAGTCAACTGCACGTTTTTTTTAGACATAATGCTGTTGTATACTTAATAGATTACAGTGTAGTGTAAATATAACTTTTATATACATTGAAAAACCAACAAATTTGTGTGACCTGCCTTATTGCAGTATTCACTTCATTGTGATATTCACTTTAATACAGTAGTCTAGAATCAAACTCAAAATACCTCTTAGGTAGTGTGCTTAAATACCATTTTAATATTGTAAATGTACGTATGATTGTAACACAATACGTATAATTGCATATGTGTGTACAATCTTACATGTATGATTGTACCACAGGGATTATTTCCATTTTTTTCCATTACATGCAGTGCTCCTATGAACATTTTTGCATAATTCATTTAGTGCATGAATGTGAGATTAAATTTTTGATGTATTTCTAGTAACAAAATAACTGAATAGTAAGAAATGTGCATGTCCAATTTTAAAATAATGCCAGCGCACTTTCCAAACTGATTAGATCAATTTATATACTCACTAATAGCCAGTTGTCAGCTTTTGTTTATTGAACAGTTTCTAACAGTAATTTTAATTATACTTTTTTCAGCACTAATGAGGTTGAACATTTTATATTTTTTATTTAACACAATTTTTCATAGATGTTAAGTTTTAAATTTTTAATTTCTATTGCATTTGTAATTATTTCTAATTTTATCTCTCTGTCCCCCTCCCCAGTTCATCTTGCCAGATTTTTAGTGGTTGTTTGCATAACGTTGATTTCAATTTTATCAATTTCAATCTTTAGCTTTACAATATTCTTTCTTCCAGTTTATTCCGGTTTACTACATTCTGTTATTCTTTTAAAAATAATTTAATTTCCATACAGTAAAGGTCATATATGTTATGATTACATTTATATGAAATATTCAAAATAGGCAAGTCCGTTGAGATAGAAAGTAGATCTGTGGTTTCCAGGGACTGTAGTTTCCAGGAGTGATAGTAGGGGATTTCTTTTTGGGTTGATAAATTGTTTTAGAACTAGATAGAGGTAGCAGTTGCACAATATTGTGAATGACTAACTGCCTTTAAATTTTTCATTTTAAAATGATTTTGATATTTATGTAAATTTAACCTCAATAAAAATAACTTCATTTGAACCATTAGTCTATGAATCTTCAGTCTTTACGTTTTCTAGCTATCCATTAATTCTATAGAGTTCCTCTAAAATACTGCTTTTGTTGTGTCACAAAAGTGTTGACATGTACTGTTTTTAGTATCATCAGTTCTAAGTATTTAAACAATTTTCACTAGAAATTATTATTTGACCCATCAACTATTTGCATATATGTTTTAAAAATTTGTAAATATATGGGGGTCTGTAAGGATAAAACAAACACAATAGCTTTATCCTGTCATACTTTCAAAACACTCTCAATACTTCACTTCTGACACCAGATGTGTGACTTTTCCTCCCACACATCAGTTCTCTGATGGACACCAACTAGGTGCCTTATAATTTAATTTAATTCTGAAACTACATGGAGTTAACATTAGATCCCACAGGTGAAAGCCTCAGTCCCACAAGACTGCTCCCACATTAGATGCCAATCGTATGTCCAGGCCTCCAGTACTTTTGACTAACTGGCTATAAAGTGGGAGTGCCTACAACCTCCTCTTCAGTTTTTATCATTTACTAGAATGGCTCACAGAACTAGAGTTACTTACATTTACCAATTTATTACAAAGGATCTTGTAAAGGAAACAAAAGCACAGCCAGATGAAAGAGATGCATGCATAGGGCAAGGACGAGGGAAGAGATGTGGAGTTTCTGTGCCCTCTGAAAGGAGTGCTGCCCTTCCAGACTTCCATATGTGTTCAGTGAATTGAACACTTACTGAACCCTATAGTTCTGGGACTCTTCATGGAAGGCTTCATCACACAGCCATGACTGATTATTAACTCAAGCTCCAATTCCTCTCCTCTTCCCAGAAGATGGAAGGGGATGGATGTTCCAAACTTTTAATCAGGGCTTGTCTAACCAGATCCTATCTAAGAGCCCACCAAGAGTTGCCTCCTTACAATAAAAGCCACTTCTGTCATCCAGGAGATTCCAAAGGATTAGAATCTCTGTGTCAGAAACCTGGGTCAAAGGCCAAATATTAGAACCAAAGTTGCACCTAGCACCTCTATGGCTCAGGTAATTAACAAGAGTTTTTAGAGCTTTGTGCCAGAAACTGGGGATAGAGACCAGATATATATTTCTCATTATGTCACAATACCAGGAAAGAGTCATTTCTTTTGTGCTCTGCTATTGATTTCTAACAACTGTGATCAAAAAACATGATCTGTATAACATTAATTCTTTAAAATGTGTTGAAAGTTGCTTTTTGTCTCCTATGCAGGGAATTTTTGTAAATGTTCAGGGTATGCTTAAGAGTTTTAATGTGTTATGGAGTGATGTGTTCTGTTTACATCTATAATAAAGATTTTTAATATCTGTTGAAATCTTGGTATGTTTACAAATATTTGATTAACCTATCAGCAACAAAGTTTCATTAATCACCCAAACATAATGGTGGATTCATCAACTCCTAGTATTTTATTATTCTTGCTTTTTATTTGAGGTTATTAAGTAGATACAAGTTTTCCCAATAAATTAAACCTTTGCCTAAAATACTAATCTATGTTACATTATGTCAAAAAATGTTTTTTGGTGTAAAATCTAATTTATCTAATATTATTATTGCATTGCAGGGTCATTTTACTTAATATTTACCAGGTCATATTTTTTCTTTTTTAAAATTTTAAACTTTTTATATGATTTTTAATATGTCTTATAAATAGAATGTATTCTTGTTTTTAAAATTCATTCTAACAGTCTTATTACTGAAAAGTTTAGTCCCATTTATGTTTACTATGAATGTGTGCATGTATAGAAACATGTATCTGCACATTAATAGGAAGTTTATATACATGTATACATGTTATGTCTACATGTACATATGCATGCATGTATAATGTATGTAGTTCTGCATAACATGTATACACATTAGTTATGTTATGTATTTACATAATTATATACATAGTTATATACACATAGTTATACATACATATATAGTTAAATGTTTTCCAAAATTTATTTTATTGTCTGTTTTCAAACTTTATTTTTCTAGTTTTGTTTTTCTACCTACTGCTTTAGAAGTTGTAATTGAGTTTCTTTCTATTCCTGTAGTAGTTACTCTTAAAATTCCATTAACAACTTAATGATTTCTAAAATTATTCGATATCTTAGTAAATTTCCTGGAAAATACAACGACAACAAAAGAATGCAAATAACGCCATCTGCCTCCTCCTGACCCAAATAGGACTTTTAAAAATATTTTAGTTCTGTAATTAATATTAATGTCACAAATTATATATTATTATTTTATAAAAACATTATTACTTTTAAATATGCATACCTATGTGACTATTTCTTTGCTTATCATTTGTTCTTTCATCTTAGGTCATTCTTCTGCGATACTTATTTTTTTTCTCTTTCTTAAAATGCATCTTTTTAATTAAATTTCTTTAGAAAAGTATTTTGGTGGCTAATTCTCTTCATTTTCAATTATCAGAAAATATTTTTATTTAGTCCTTATTCCTAAAAGATATTTCTCCTAGCTTCAAGATTTTAGGTTAAGGCATTTTTTTTTATTATTGTTCACTTTTAACACTTAAAAGTTACTATTCTACTGGCTTCTTGCCTTCCTTATTTCTCTTGCAGTCTTTTCTTACATTAAACATTGTTTGGGGGGATAATCTGTGTTTGCTCTGATTTATTTATAAAATGTTTAATATACTATTATTTATCTTAAAACAATGTGTGAGTTTCTTTTTATTTACTCTGCTTGGTATAGATAATGTTTCAAGTATTAGCAAATCCATATTATTTATCTGCTTTGAAAAATCTTTAGCTATTACCTCTTCAATATTGCCTCTTCTCCTTTTCTCCATTTATTTGTCTTCTAGAACTTCAATTAGATATACAGGATTTCTCGTTTTATCTTTCATATATAAAGCTTTTGATTTTTTTTTTTCCAGGATTCCATTTCCTTTCCTTTCTAAGCTGTTTTATGGAAAATTTCTCCAGATTTGTCTTTCATTTCAAAAATTCTCTTTTGGGTCTAATCCACAGTTTAACCTAGACATTGAATTTTTAACTTAAATGATTACATTTTCACTTTGAATACTTTTATTTGGTTTTTTATAATCCTAATCATCTTTTATCATCTGAGAGTTTTCTTTTAGCTAGACCTCTTTTTTTTTTTTTTTTTTTTAAGCTGTTCATGGATAGCTATTTAATAAGATGTATATTACTTGTAGTTCTTGGAGTTCCAAATCTGCTGTGGTTGTTTTTGCTGACTCTGTCATGGTGACTTGTTTCCTTAGGATAGAAATTTTTCTTTTTCTTTTGATTGTGAGATTATATTTAACCACAGTTAATTTGGGAAATGCTGAAGTGCTGAGTTAGGTTTATTTCCTTTAGAACCTTTCCCTTTGGGGTTCCAACTGAGTGCAAGGATTTCAGCTTCAGCTGTACCACTTCCAGAGGCCTGAAGTGTACAAGACAGCTCACAGGGCTGATTACCAGATTTTTCCCTAAGGCTACACTAGTTTGTGAGTAGTTTTCTACTAAGTTATTTTCTCAGTTCACTGTTTCTTTTCTTGTTCCATTTATTTTTTTCTTTTTTTACCTTATGACTGTGGTTTCCTCAGAATATATATATACTTTGCCATTCTAGGAAAGAAGTAGATTTTATATATATATATACACACACACACACACACACACACACACACACACACACACACACATTTTCAGATCAGGAAACTGACACTTAGAGAGTTTCAGTAATTTATCCCACATTACACAGAAAATGATAGAGACCGGAATAAATGCAGGTCTGACTCTGGAGCCCACATACCCAATGAAACATTCTGCACACTGCTAAAATGCTCCATGGTTAGCTTGCACTAGATCTTTAATTCCTGAAAGAACACCACGTGATCATGTTGAGAGGTGAAGCCAGCTGGACTTCCTGGGTCCAGTGGGGACTTGGAGAACCTTTCTGTCTTACAAGAGGATTGTAAAACACACCAATCAGCACTTTGTAAAATGCACCAATCAGCACTCTGTAAAACACACCAATCAGCAGCAGTCTAAAAGTAGCCAATTGTGGGGAGGACTGATAAAAGGGCACTCTGATAGGACAGAAATGGAACATGGAGAGGGACAAATAAGGGAATAAAAGCTGGCCACCCCAGCCAGCAGGGGCAACCTGCTGGGGTCGCCTTCCATGCTGTGGAAGCTTTGTTCTTTCGCTCTTCACAATAAATCTTGCTACTGCTCAGTCTTTGGGTCCGTGCCATCTTTAAGAGCTATAACTCTCACTGCGATGGTCCACAGCTCCATTCTTGAAGTCAGTGAGACCACAAACCCACCAGAAGGAACCAACTCCAGACACCATGTTACCATCCTGTTACAAGTGCCTACATGTGAAGAACCTTTAGGCTTATCTACAAACGTGTGAAATGAGATATTTTACATCATCAAATGCCGTAATTCTATTGTACATTTAGCATAAGCTATTGAAATACCTAAATAAAAAGGAATATCCTTGTGCAACTAGAATCCTGTTTTGAGAGAATTTGCATTTTCCAGGCATAAAACTGTGGTTCTAATACCTCAATCTAATTTGTAAATGCTATCTATGAAAGTAACCTAGGAAGCATTTCAGCTATTTTCTTAGATCTAGTGGATTCATCTTTTATCTAAACCATATTAAAACCTACTGAACATAGTGTAGGTATTTAATAAAAATGTATCAAGTTCCTTAGGTAAAGGTGAAAGACTTAGAAATGATTTTCTACCCTGAAAACTAAACGTTGATTGTTCAGCCTTAACCAGTAAAATAAGGGCCCCTTAAAAACAAAAGTAAAGGGGGAAAAAATACACACACACACACACACACACACACATATATATATATACACACACATATATTACAGTATCCATATTTGCATTGTTTACAGGGCATTTAGCTTTCTTCAGCCATGAGCTTTTAGTATTCCTCATGATGATTATGCAGGAGAATTTCATTAGCCTTTGACTTTCACCACAGATTCTTTGCTGCCAGTGGTATATTTGACTATGATTAATGACAGTTTGATCCAAAGTTTGTTTTTTCATTTATTCATCCTGTTAGTTTCATAAGTGCAAATCTTTACCAGATCATTAATTTCAGCGAGAGTAATACCAACATTGGAAGAGCAGAACTATGGTAGGTCATTAAATAATTCAATAATTTTTTTCTCTACAAAAAGTTTCTAAATGTCTTGAGGTTAGCTTTCAATACAATATGGCTCTTGCCTTTTCACAGTTGATATTGGATTATTCACTGAAAGAGAGATGTGCAAATGCCACACTAAATCAACTCAGATTATACTAAGAAGAGATTCATCAAGATGATTTTCTAAATATTCCAAATTCAAAGTTAGCCAAACACTAGATACAAATTAGAAAATTAATATTCAAAGAAAACAAACTTCTTAAAAATTTGTTAAGTTTTACTTCATAACCAGTTATCTAATTTTATTTATTTATTCATTTTATTTTTTGCTTTTTTAGTGAATATACTGTTCTAATAGGAAGTAAAACTCTTGTGAGAATTTATTTGCGATATCAATTTTTCAGAAATCTATAGCAAATCTATAAAGTTTGCTAGTCTGTAAATAACATTAAATAATAATTAATATTGATTTAACTTCTAGAATAAACCAATAAGAAACATAGCTACTCTACTGGAATCACTATGCTAAATACTGCATTTTCTAGTCAATTATTATATGCATTTACAGAAAAAAAGAAAACTCCTTACTTTAAATGGTTTTATTCAATATAGGCTACATTTTTCAGGGCTTCACATTTTGCAAAACTATATATCTGTAGCCATGTAATATAGAACCATTGCTTCGAAATGCGTGCTCTTGTTTCATTGCTTTTTTCAGGGTCAGAAGAGAAAACATCAGCAAAGCATATATCAGGAAAAGATAAGATACACTGGTGAACTTAACCTCATAGGCATGCACTTTCAAAAGTGACTTCCAGGAATAAATGTGTCTAAAAATAGGCCCAATATGAACAGAACATCAATATGGTATCAATGTTACGGTCACTACCTTTGAAATCATCACACTGAATACATCCCTCAAGTTATAGATGAGGAAAGTCACCTATATTGCATTACAAATATGGTCAACGCTTACAAAGTCTAGTTCCATACTCATCCTGTAACATCAACAAGTTTTGTCTCTTTCTTTTCATTTCCTAATTTAGATTGGAATGTATTTTTCCCAGATAGTTACAAATATTTATAATGTAAGGCTTTGAATAGAAAGAGCAGCACAGTAGCTACTAATATAATTTTGTCAACACATTGTAGAATTATGTTCACATGCACATACACATATATACATACAGATAAAGAAATGATAGGTAGTTAAATAGATATACAGATTTCAACAATTTCAAAATCCAAGATTATAAAACTAAACTCTAATCTTTTTATGAACTTCTAAAATAGGTCTATGAGGAAAGACAGTAATTTACAGAAAACGCACCTTAATTGAAATCTGGGTTCTTTCACTCACTACTGATGAAGTATGCTAAACCTCAGTATTACTTTTCTGTCTTCTGTGAAAGAAGTCAGAGATCCATTATCTAATGATGCTCCAGGGTGTTAAAAAAGTAACTGTAAGTTAAGTCATGTAAAAGGAAGATACAACACTTAAATATATTTTATAATAGCACTTGAAATGAATGATCACATTGTATTTTGTTAAAAAACAAACAAAAACTCTGTAACCCAGACAAGGGAAGTATTAGAATCACCATTCTAAGGCAGATGAGAGACACTCAAGTTTATAGAGCTCCGGTTTCTCCATAAGGTCTTAGATGAAGTCAGGACAGAAGACCTGGGAAACCTATTTATAGACAAACGACAAGTTTATTTGGACAACTTCATGTTTGGTATTGAAACCTAAAGTAAATGGTTTACACTCATAATATTTAGTAAATGTGCCCCCTTCGTTTTTCAAATGCCCTAATTTTTATAATATTAATAACTCATTTTGAAATGAGTTACTGATTGCTTATAAGCATGTTATTTGTGCAGACATCTCTTGGAGAAACAGGCAAAGGTACCTACAAGTCAGTGAGTGCTGGCTTCCCTGGATTATGGGTCCCAACCTAATCTATCTCTTATGGAAAAATTAAAAAATAATAAAGCACAGAATCAAGACTGTAGTAAACAAAGTGATGCCTCTAATATGGTTTGAATGTTTGTAACCCCCACCAGATTCATACTTTGAAACCTAATCAAGTTATAGACATTCTATGAAGCTGAAGATGGGATTCAACCCACCCAGTCCACATAGGCTGAAAGTGGGAAATAAATGATTCCTTAAAGGTATTTCACAGTGTTTTAGAAAAGGTTTTTTGCTCCAGGTTCTGGGAAACCACAATGAGAAAAGCATAACACCATGTCTCAAGAAAATCAATGTTCAGTGTGTACAACAGACACACAAATAGTTTCTGACAATATTTTGTTGCACATGTCCTAAAATAAGCTTGTGTAAAATGCTATAAGAGCATTCTATGTGTTGCTCCCACCAGATGGCAAATTGCTTGAGGGCTTATATATTTTTGTATTCAGGCATCCAACAGTGCCTGTTATGCACTCAATAAATGTTAGAGCATTTTACAAATCTGGAAGGTTTTTCTCTTGATAAACCTTATGATATAACAAATGATACTCAACAAAATCTTCATTCTGCTGAATCCAGTTTGTATGTTTGCATAAAACAAACTTTGTAAAGTATATATAACTCCATGTGTTTCTTGAGACTGTGAGTAATAAGAATATATTTTATAAATATATGTTATAATACATCACAATCGGTTTTTCTTAGGACTAAGATTTTAGAATTTAGCTTTTTGATTCTTCAAAGGCCTAGTTTTATGAATTTTATTTTTCTATTTGACAGAGAGGTTCAGTGAGTTAGTTGCATTGTGGTCCTATTGACAAACGACTTTTTTGTTGTTGTTTTTTTCCGCATTTTCTTTAGTAGAAAGGTCACTTCGATATATTTTTTAAGCTCCTCACCCACAGCAGTATTCCCTAGAGAAAAATACCTTCTACAAATAGGATGAAGAGATATCTATAAATATCAAGACTCAAGCTGGCAGTCTTACTATAAAAGAGCGTGATAAATCTCTCTTTTCAGCTTACTCCTCTCAACCCCTCCCTCTTTTATCTTTGGTCTGGGCACTCAGTTTAGGAGACACACTAGGACTTTTTCCAAGAGCAGAAAGGTGATTTTACTCAATGAGCTCTCTGGGATTCAATGGTTAAGGATAGAAAGAGTACCCTAAGCATCATGATTATTATTCCTTACTGTGATTGCCCACTTATTAGGTTCCACGCATGTGGTTAGCATTTTGCATGAATGAATAAGTTTAATTTTCATAAAAGCTCTATGAAATTGGTGCAATTATTATTGTAGGTTCAAAGACTTAAATATTGTATGCTAGTCAAATGGTAAATATAAAATATAATTGGTATTCAAACTCTCCATCTTGGCCTCAATTTCTTAATCTCTGCCCTTTACTGGCTATATTCTAGATCATGGACTCTGGGTCACAGTGTTACATAACAAACCAAATGCTTATGGAATAAACTCTTTTTTTGAACAGTGCTATCCAAAGGGCAATAAACCTCAGGAGTCTAAGGCTGGGGTAATAGTCACAGAAAGTCTAGAAACCCCTTGCAGACAATGCCTTCTGACTCCTTTCCCCTTTTATCCATCCAAGTTCTTTGATATGCTAAGTTCTTCAGAACTTTCTAATGAGGGCTATATTAATTAACATACCATGATAACAAAAAGAGGGAGATCAACAGAAAGGATTATAGACTGGCAAATCTAACAAAGGTCATGGAAACTAATCAAGACTACTTACAAACTAAGATTGATCTTGTGACATGATAGTTTCAATAAGATACAGACTTCAACAAAAATACTGTATAAGAATTTATGATTACACTTTATGAAGCTCCAACTTTAAAGACAACAGAAAATGTATGTTTGTCTCTTTTACTCTATAAATAAAAGCATAATGCTTATTATCAAAAAAGTGACTGTGACTTATTGTATTACTATCAAATAAAATTAATGTCTATAAATGCTATCCACTTAAGCAGAGGTTACAATAATGCGGGTAGTATTGAGTTGCTGAAACATCAAAGTGATCCCATGTCCCGACTGCCTTGCTAACAAGGTTGTCTCAAAGATTACTGCACAATTTTATGACAAACTAAAGTAAAATATGGCCCCCTCTTGGTATTTTGAAGAAACTTTGAATTCTTTATTTTAAGAATACTAAACCTTATCACCCTTTAATTTTTAATTATGTCATGGTATCTCATTAATACAAATCATGTACACAAATAAATAATCTACTTTTCTAGAAAATTCTTATATTGAATAGTATTGAATATATTTTCCTGACTTATTTTTCTTAAGGCTATCTGTAGTATATGAGCAACCATAACTCTCAGAATCTTTACACTAAAGGCATATAATCAAAGCAAATGGTATTGGAAGGATATACACTACACCTGGAACCCAGTATCATAGGGGGACCTGAATTCAGGAGCTGGCTTTACCATTTACTAAATCCGTGATTATGAATGTGTCAACTTGTCAGAGCTTTTGAACCAGAGAGACTCCATCTTGAATATGGGCTGGGTAAAATAAGGCTGAGACCTACTGGGCTGCACTCCCAGGAGGTTAAGGCATTCTTAGTCACAGGATGAGACAGGAGTTCAACAGAAATTAAAGGTCACAAAGACCTTGGTGATAAAACAGGCTGCAGTAAAGAAGCTAGCCAAAACCCACCAAAACAAAGATGGCAACAAGAGTGACTTCTGGTCATCCTCACTGCTCATTATTGCTAATTATAATGTATTAGCATGCTAAAAGACACTCCCACCAGCGCCATGACAGTTTACAGATGCCATGTCAATGTCAGGAAGAACCCTATATTGTCTAAAAAGAAGAGGAATGCTCAGTTCCAGGAAATGCCCACTCCTTTCCCGGAAAACACATGAATAATTTTCACCCCTTGTTTAGCATATAATCAAGAAGTAACCATAAGTATAAGCAGCTGAGCAGCGCATGTCACTGCTCTGCCTAATGAATAGCCATTCTTTCTTTTATTTGTTTACTTTCTTAATAAATTTGATTTCATTTTACTATATGGATTTGCCTCAAATTCTTTCTTGTGTGCGATCCAAGAACCCTCTTTTGGGTTAGGGAACCCTCTCTGGTAACAAACTCTCCTTGTGAGGCCATGGTGGGAATAGATGGTCTTTATGGTCCTATCAAACACTGATGGGACCATATTCCATGAACTCTGAATATTGGAGAGTCATATAATTCAGCCCTGCTTATCAAGTTATCACCCAACTCAGTATGCTGTGACAGGGATTTCCCAAATACATTGTACTTTCAATAAACAGGAGTGTATCTATAAAATCTATATGGAAATCAGATTTGTGAACCAAACACTTAGCTTGTAGAACTATCATACAACAGGTTAATAATCTTCATTGGCAGAGCAACAGTAATTGGGTTTGTGCCTACACTATCAGGTGGAAACTAATCCTGCCCTGATATTACTGAGCGAAGTAATTAGGAAACCTCTCAATTTGTACAGATTCCACAATCATGTATATGGAGTACTAGAAAATGAAAAGTTTTTTAATTAAAGTTGGCATTTATGATCTCACAGCTGTTCCTTTTCATTTCCTATAAAGTGCCTTGATTTTGATACCAGGAGAATAGGGGTCTACAATATAATTCCAGAAGGAAGATTTCATTTGGCTCTGAACAGAGAAATTGCTGGCTTCATCAGAATAAAAGCTTCCCTAAGGCACAGCTCAATGCTCAGGTAACAACCTTGTTTGAAGAAAAACTCAATTTGACTATATCGATTTTAATGGAGTTAAATTATTTGCATACATCATAATAAAAGATGGTTAAATCATCAATATATCATAGAAGAAACAAAAAAGCAAGTCTGGAATTTCCAACTATAGGCAAGAATCTCAGTGATTTGGTAGGTTTTACAGTAGTTTTGTAACCCAGTACTCCCACTTTTCTAAGACAGTGAGTTGTTTTAATTATTATTTTTTCTTTTCTCTTTCCTCCTCTCCCTGTTCCCCACTTCTTACTTAGCTCTTTAGAAATGCAATTATAACCTCTACCTTTCCTTCACCAGACACTCCCTACAGGGCAAGCTTATCTCTGTGCTTACTTAGCAGCTCCAGAGCCAGAAACCTCTCCCACCAGGAGACTGCTTCCAGAGAAAACAGTCAATTTACAACTTAAAGTGTGCCCCCTAGGAAACACTCCCCTACCTGGAGAGTAATCTCCAGATAGCAGCCATTGTACAACCTGGTTCTGCCCATGATGATACCAGCTTGACCCCCTCTCCCCCAGTAAATAAGGTGCTAAAGTGAGTCACACAGTCCTCCACTTGCTTGCTCTCTCCCCTGCATGCCATCCATGCCAAGTTCTCCTTTTAAATGCCGCTGCTTTCTACCCCAAAGTGGAAGTGATACATTTAAGGCAGGAAGCCTACACATTTTCCCCAGCAAGCTTTGGAATAAAAAGTCACTTTCTTTATACCAGACCTTGCTCTTGTTAATTGACTGCAAGTGGTGAGTGACTGAGCCTCTGATTTGGTTACAGTTTTAAGGAGGTTGAATCCAGCCTTAGCTAAGCAAATCCATGCTTGTTGCTGGTATCCAAGCTGATTAGCAGAAGGAGGTGGGCTGGCCTGATGAAAGACACACATTTAGGAGTCCCCAGGTCAACAGAAATCTGGAGGCAGCATAGAATCATCACTTAAAGAAAGTCAAAGGAAGTTAATCCCATTTAGATGGAGGAAGCAAGGAAACCAAAGGGACTATATGAACCTGCAAGGAAAGTGCCATCTCTATGGCCTGCATTGTTAGTAACTATATTAGTTCAAGGATAAGCTTTGAATTATACTGTACAAATAGAAAGTAAAAATACAACAAGATGAGTGATTACATCTCGACTAATGTCTATTATATGGCTAATCAAATAGTTATTTAATTAACCATGTGCAAATATATAAAGAAAAATGAATGAAAAGTAGTACACAAAAATGTTTAAAAATAGTTATTTGGGGGTAGTTGGTATAGAATTTTTTCTACTTTTTTGTATTTTCCAAATGTTTAAACTTTGTATAGCAAGAACTTGTAAATATACATTTTGCACTTAAAAATATACATGAGCTAATTTCCCAAATAAAAGAACAGAATAAAAGAACTGGAACAAATGACTTTCTATAATGCACTGTTAGGATGAAAAAAATTCTTAAGAAAAAAATAAAGATGATACTTGTGAGTTTCTTCTGACTCTCATGCATTGCTAAAATTCTGATTTTACAGCTGAATTTTGAATGTGAAAAAATACACTTGATAGTAATTTTGACTTACTGAAGACATACTGTGTTTTCATCACTATATCAAGTACTTACCATTATTATTACCACTTTTTATTATACGTACTGGAAGATAGAGATTGGTACCCTGGTTTAAAAATGGGAACTTCAGGCCGGGCGCGGTGGCTCAAGCCTGTAATCCCAGCACTTTGGGAGGCCGAGATGGGCGGATCACGAGGTCAGGAGATCGAGACCATCCTGGCGAACACAGTGAAAACCCGTCTCTACTAAGAAATACAAAAAATAGCCGGGCGAGATGGCGGGCGCCTGTAGTCCCAGCTACTCGGGAGGCTGAGGCCGGAGAATGGCATGAACCCGGGAGGCGGAGCTTGCAGTGAGCTGAGATCCGGCCACTGCACTCCAGCCTGGGCTACAGAGCGAGACTCCGTCTCAAAAAAAAAAAAAAAAAAAAAAAAAAAAAAAAAATGGGAACTTCTAGACTCTAAGAAGTTAAGTACTTTGCCTGAGGCCACATAGCCAATGAGCTGTGGTGTCAAGGTTTAAGTTCAAGGTTTTCTAACACATGTCCCCATTTTTTAAGAAAATAGTAATGTTTTATCTGATCAAGACTAGCTTGTTTATGAAGAAAACAATTTGAAGTTTTAAAATTTCTCAATTCTCTGTGGTATTCTGAGCAATGTACACATACCAGGTCCAAATATGATATTCTTTTGCAATTCAAATACCTGTTTAAGTAGATTATTAGAGGCCCCAAGCAGTTTTATTCTAGGTTCTAAGCTGCATACTTCAACGTTTCTTGGGGGCATTTAACTTCAAAGACTTCCGAAGTAGATCACTGTGGTCTAATAAAATCTTGGTGGTACTCTTAATGTCCTTTGCAGCATTCCTTTGAAGCTGAGTTCAATTTCTTTATGCTTTTACAATCAAAGCTTCTATTTTGTAAAAATTTTCTGTTGTATTGGGTTTTTGAAGTACTATGTTAACAGTATATTTTTCTGAGTCATTTGAAATCTTGTTCATTTAAATTTGTGCATTGGAACATGCCTGTAAAAACACTATGAGACATCAATAAGAGGTTAATTAATGATTTGTTTCCCAAACTCAGTAACTGGCAGAATTCATTCATTCATAAGTGATATTAACAAAGTTATGAATTTGAATATTTTTACACTATAGAGAAAACAACATCTGTATTTCACAATAAGTGTTCGAAGCATGAGTTTCAGAGTCAGACTGACCTGGGTTTAAGTCTCAGTTTTGCAGTTTATAAACCAAACAACGTCAGACACAGTTTGTAATTTGTAGACAGAGGGCAATAACACTGACTCATACATTGACCATTTTAAGCCTTAATTGAGCTAATACTTTTAAAGGGGTTAGCATACAGTCAACACCTAGGCTTAATAAAGGATCAGTATAATTTTGTTTTATCACTTTTGCAATTAGTATTCCTCCTGAAAGATTGTTATTTTATGTATACTATCTTCACATAAAATGGCAATAAATATGTTATAAAATAGAATTATGGTACCTCCCTTCTCCCACTAATATATACATTTCTCCCACCTCCAGTCAATGACTTCCAAGTATCTCTGCTTTGCTGGGGCTAGAATATCATTTTCATTTGAGAAGGTAAGTTGATTTTTGAATCCTTATTAGGGTAATAATTTTAGGTTTCATAGCTAACTTTAAGAGACTGTGTATTGTTAGTTGATTGTTATCCGATGAGGGAGAAGCCAATAATTTGTAATTGCACAATTCATGATATTTCACATGGGCATATAAACCATGTAAGTTTGATTAAAAATTGCCACCTTAAAGACACCCCTTCCTGGTTTTATTAATATATTTTATTTGGTTCTCCTCTGTGTTTGAGTATCATAAGACCATTTCTAAATAAAGTCCTTTGTGGTTTCAAACCTCATGAGAAACTATTTTGCAAAATTTCCAACCTCTACTCTATAACTGCTTTGAAGTCATTATGTGGCTTTTGCTTCCATTTTTTTAAATAAAACTGTCATTGTATTGTTGTTTTACAAAGCAATTCATACAGTCTTTAGAGAATTTGGTTAGCCTACTCTTGTGTTTCATTTATCACTAATTGAGAGAAAATAAACTTGGAATTACACAATTCTGAATTTGAGTCCCAGGTCTGGAGCTCACTGTCTTATTTTCCTGGGCCAGTTGCTTTACTTTTCTGAACCTAAGTTTCCTCATTTGAGAAATAAGAATAATTCAATTCACAGAATGTTTATGATGATTAAATAATACATCATACTAGGACTGGTACAATGCCTGCCACATTATCATTGCTCAATAAATTGTGATTATTGCTATTACTTAATGTATCACTACTACATTAATAAAAATAAAGTATTTAAAATCTGTCTGGTTGGCACATGGGGCAAACTAGATAGAGGGTTTGGAGTTGCTTCCTAGAGTAGGTGGTCTGGAGGCCAACCACGAAGCAGGGGTACATGAAGCATAATGGCAGGATCATCAATTTAGGAGGAATGACAGTAAATCAACTTTTTCTATGTCCCATAATTGTTAAAAACAAGATATGGCTGACATAACTTCTCACAGACATTTCCCATTCTCTTGAAGAAGAAAAATTAGCTTTGTAATGTAGCTACTGGTTCTATTGTTATCACGGTTTTTTTCTTAAATTCAAACATTTGGTAGGGGATTACAGTACATTTTGAAGTAAACAGTTATTTCCAGAAACAGCAGGGGTGGATCTGTAAAATCTATGAACCATGAGTATGCTGATAAACACAGGGAAATATATAATAATGTTCAAATTGTTAAAGCCTTCAAAATAATCTGGTAAAATGTGCTATCAAATTTGTTGTTTTGCTGTATAATTGACTTTAGGATGAATACCACAGACTTTAATTTCTATCCTTCTCATTCCTATAAAGATTAGTATTTATTCCATTTCCATGGAAATCTCTATTATTTTTATTTTAGGTCTTCGTAGTAAAAATAATCAATAGAAACAATAATAAATTATTTCAAACACAAAAACAGGCAGCAAAACCAGGATATAATAAAGAAATAACTGAAATATACACATCTACCTACATCAAACTGAATTTTTCAACATGTACTTTAATAGGACAGGCGGTAACTTTATGTGGTAAGAAAATTCCCATGGCAATCCAGAGTATTACAATATTAAAAAACTTAGAAGAAACAAGCAACATAGAGTAATACTCATTTCTGAATAATTTACTTTATTATTACTCTCATATGTTACATTTTAGAGCAATCTTTGACAGAGAAATGACATTATAGTTAAATAAGCCATATGGAAAAATACTTATAAATATCCCCTAAATTACCCACATTCGGAGTAAACAATAACCCTTGTTCACTCACAGAAGTGAAGAGTACTTTGAGGGACTCAGGGATCAAGTCTGAGGGGTTTTGAAGAAACAAAAAGATGATGCAGAATTGACCACTGTACATGCCTCATGGGGATTTTTATTAAGCAGAGCATGTGTCCTAAACAAATTCCCCATTCATCAAACTATAAAAAGCAATTTTTCAGTTAACTTTCATTCTTATCACACATTGTTTTATAACCAAAGGCACAGGTATAAAGATGGAATGAGTGGTTATTTTGTGTTTCACAACAGCAGATACATAAAAATCTATATTTTTGCTTAATTTCCTTGAATAATGCAACATATTTTTGTGTGATTATATGTGAAGCCTGTAGATATCCCAGTTGTATGCTATCAATAAAAGTTCCAAATCCCACACTGCCCTGTTTTCCTTGGGCCTAAGGAAAAATTGAAACATGCCAAGTATTGCAAAATTTATTAAAGCTTAACAAATAAGGCAATCTGACAACCTAGTTGATGACCATTTTCCCCAACATATGATGAAACCATTTAAGAACAGATACAGATTGATATAACAATAATAAGATAGGTTGCTTTTGACTTGACAATAATATAAGCATTAAAATAATTTAGCAACTAGTTTCTTATTACAGCATGATGTGTGATTATTTGGGCACTGTTTTTTTTCTTCTTCTTGCTTTGTTTTGTTTTGTTTGTAGGTATTTCCATGTAAGTGATGTAATGACAAAACAAGCATTTCTAATAACCTTTGAACTTACCTTCAAAAGCACTAACGTTATTCCTAAATTAACTAACATGTCCACAATTTCCTAAAGGCCTTAAAAAGAAAAACAGAAATGTTTCTCAGAATATATACTGCATCTTTTATGGCTGACTGAGGCACAAGAAATCCAAAAATGTTATAAAATTCAGGTTTAGCTCTAAAGATCAAGTCTACTTCAATGATCCACATCTGCTGTTCAGGTAACCTAGAAAAGGTAGCTTTTCACTGTATTTTATCTTTTTATAGTTCTGCTCTTGGGAATGATATATTTTCTGCAACTGATTCTTAGAGCAGTAAAGGAATTGTAACATTTATATAAAAGAAACAAACTCTTTCATTTAGCAGAATGGAATTTCTTTCACACTATCAGTTCAAACATGTAAGTCCCATATAAAGCGCCCTGGCTATTTCTGTGGTTATAGAACTTGGAGACAGGAGCCTGCTGTCTCATAGGCCTTTACTTCTGACTAGCTGCTCAGTCCAGGAGAACTCAATTAACAAACAAATCTGGGCCTCAGTGCTTCCCATGGAGAAGGAAGAGCTTTTTAAAAATGCTTTTAAAAACCCAGATAAAACTCCCTTTTTAGCATTTTCTATGTGTGTTGTTTTTTTCTGTGAATTTTGCTACATAGGGAGAATTTCTAAGAGCATATCAAAGTATAAGCTATCAGTAATGAATTAAGATTTTACCTAAGATTCTCTCTAGTTTGTGACTTTTTCATTTTCCATAGGGGGAATACATTAAAACCACTAGTCCTAGGAAGTAGGGAAGTGATAAGTAGCAGTATTTAGTTACTCAATGCATTATATTAACAAGTAATGTTTTCTTTTTTTTTTTTTTTTTTTTTTTTTTTTTGAGACGGAGTCTCGCTCTGTCACCCAGGCTGGAGTGCAGTGGCCGGATCTCAGCTCACTGCAAGCTCCGCCTCCTGGGTTCACGCCATTCTCCTGCCTCAGCCTCCCGAGTAGCTGGGACTACAGGCACCCGCCACCTCGCCCGGCTAATTTTTTGTATTTTTTAGTAGAGACGGGGTTTCACCATGTTAGCCAGCATGGTCTCGATCTCCTGACCTTGTGATCCCCCATCTCGGCCTCCCAAAGTGCTGGGATTACAGGCTTGAGCCACCGCGCCCGGCCAGTAATGTTTTAAAAAATTAGAAATCATTCTGTTGTTATCAGATTTTACACAGTAGAATAAATTTAGATTCCCAAAAGATGTGAAAAAAATTAGGAGCATGAATTAGAACGGGAAGATAGACTGAAGAAACGGTGTCCATTAGCTATCCAAGCAAGCGAGGCTGAAGTCAAAACTAGAGCAATACAAATGGCATGTCATTGAGTAAGGAGTTCCCATTTTTCTTTCTTTTTGTTAATTTTTTTTTAATTTTTTTGAGACAAAGTCTCACTCTGTCACCCAGGCTGAGTGCAGTGGTACAATCTTGGCTCACTGTACCCTCCGCCTCCCAGTGTCAGGCCATTCTCCTGCCTCAGCCTCTCAAGTAGCTGGGACTACAGGCGCACGCCACCATGTCCGGCTAATTGAGTTCCCACTTTTCAACAGACCCTTACAAAATCAATAATTATATGTCTGATTATAGCATCAAGCTTAAGAGTTGTGTCTCTTCCCACATTTATCACAAAAGATCATCTACGTCACAGTGTCTTCTCAAATAATTTGCATGTCATGATAGACCTGTTGTGCTGGAAGCTTCTCTCATCACCTGGGTCTGAAGCTAGCTGGGGTTTTTCATCATTCATTTAAGAAACTCAAGGAGGAGGAAAACAAATTATCCTCATGTTTCAGACAACAGAGCAGTGAAAGCAGGTTCTCATCAATCTCCACAGTCTCTAGCACATACTGAATTAACCTATCCAGTTGTATCCCTTCGAGTATTTCTCCATATTTATTACCTGTATTATCCAGAGTCCTACTCACTTCCACATGTCCAGCAATTATATTGGAAAGGTCCCCAGAAAATTACCACCTGAGAATAATTTCTGGAATCTAGATTTCCTTCTTCTACCTCCATTACAGCCTGTATTTGTCCAATCAGGCATTGCTATAAGAAATTATAAGAAATGATGTTTACTTGGCTCATGGTTCTGCAGGCTATACTAGAGGCGTGGCGGCATCTGCTTCTGGAATGGCCTAAGGGAGCTTTTATTTATGGCACAAGGCAAAACAGGAGCACGCAGTACACATGGCAAAAGCAGGAGCGAGAGAGAGAGAGTGAGGTTGCCACACTTTTAAACAACTAGGTCTCATGAGAAGTCACTCACAATCACGAGAACAGCACGAAGAGGGTGGTTCTAAACCGTTCATGATAAATTCACCCCCATGATCGAATCACCTCCCATCGGGCCCTGCCTCCAACATTGAGGATTACAATGCAACATGAGATTTGGGTGGAGGCACAGATCTAAACTATATCACAGCCTTACCACACTGGTATTTAAGTCTGCATTTGGGATTCATATTGCCCTAGAGTTCTCAGTATGGATTCCTACAATGTATTTTGGGTTTAATCAGTTATTCTCCCTTCCTGGCCTGGCATAGTCTACCTTCCCTGACCCTGTCAGATTTGGGCTAAAGAATTGCCACAGTTTTTATCCTGATAGAATCTTCAGGGTGAGGACACCGGTCCTTCAAAAACACCTGTCCACAAAAATGTGCTGAATCCACCTTTCATCCATATGCTGCCTCAGCATCCATGTCCCTCAGCTAACTACTGGCAGGTTCTTTTACCTTGAGTTTTTTCAAGAACCTGATTTCACAGTTGTCATGCACAAATGTTGTATCAGCGTCCTTAAGACTTAGATCTTATTTTCCAGAATAAATGTTGGTGTCTTGACCAATACTTTGGGTATTTGACCCTTATCTATGTCTATTTGGTCTGTACCATTCTTCTTTAAGAACTCAAAAATTGCAAAGACCTTGTTCTGCTGTATAAGCATCATACCTTGCTGTCTCCCTGATGGATCTTTGGGATCTGTTGGTTAAGGTGGAGCACAAAGATTCCTTTCTTCATTAAGTCCCACAGAAATGTTTCCTTGAATATTTATGTTGGCATTCCTTTTGCACTGGGGACTGCCTCAAGTCAATCACTCAACAAAACAATTACTGAGCCCCTAGACTGTGCCTAAAAACAGGATTGTTTTAGCTACTGAGTGTTAAAAATATGAGTAAGATAATGACTCAGACCTGGTAAAGGAGAAAAACACACAAATAATAGTTACAGCATCTGACCATTACAAGCATAGCAGCGAGAACCAACTATTGGGTTAGGAGAGGACATATCCAATCTTTATGGTTATCAAAGTCTCCTGAAGAAGATGACAAACTGAGTTGAATCTGAGAGAGTAAGGAGAAGAAAGAATATTTCCAGCAGACAGGAGAGCATGAGCATCGATATTAAAGCAAAAAACAGAATAGAACTTAGGGAAATCTACATACAGCATTACTGGGAACCTGGTAAGTAATAGGACCAGAAAGCCTAAATCGTGGATAGCTACAATAGTATCCTAGGGCTTCATCTAGACTTTGGTTAAACAATAACAGAAAAAAAAATTTATAAGGATTTTGCTTGGTTAGATTTCTTAGGTGAACAGTTAGGTTCTGTGAACTCAAAATCCCTTCTATGATGACAATTAGTTTTAGTGAGACAACAATTGAGCCTTAATTTTAAGCCCTGGGTTTCTGTAATTGCCTTCCTCTTTATTAGAGTTGAGGCATGATGTATGGTTTGCTAACTGTAATTATTCCTAAAAGCATGAAGCAAGGTTGTATTTTATGAGAACTTTAAACAATCTGTTTTACTCAGGAATGCATGAGAAACCACAAGAATCCTGAAAGCTGGTCTTACAATATGTTTCTAGTCCTCCAGGAAATTCTTCCAGCTCACTGAGCTGTGTGCATAGCAAGTTCCTGAGACAGTAGTTTAGGAACTTCTGATTGCTCACGTCTATGCTCTGGAAATGCAAACTCAAGTAGATATCAGCCAAACATATGTAAAAGCTTGCTAAATACTAAAAATAATGATATGCAAGATAAGAAAGACCTCCACGTTAAGTCAGCACAGTGCTACGAGCTAGAAGCAGCACAACTGCAATGAACCAGAAGCAAACCAAGTCAAGCAGTAGCTGAATGAAAAAGTTTCACCTAAAAGACTACTGTGCATAGGAATCAGAACATTCCTCTGGTAAATTATGCATTACTGAAAAATCCATCCTGGAGCTATTTTTTTCTCATAAAACATGAACTATTCAGCCTAGAATTTAAGATCTTGATTAAGCTTCATTCTTTATATCAATCATCATTCATTATTTGGCAACTAGTCCGTCCCTCTGGTTCAGCTTTAGTTTTTTACTTTCCATAACCCACTTGCCTAAATGTGAGTATATATGCAGTCCTACATATACACACTCACACACATACACACAGTGCTGATTTCTACCACTTTGGTGTATGGTATGTTTCACAGTTTTTATTCACTTGTGTAATTAAGTCATGTAACTGAGCCTACCTTTTCTACACATACACGAAGTTGTTTTGTGTTCTAGAAAGAATGAAAAAATTCATGGCTTCTATAAATATTTTCATTTATGACTTGTGTCCTGGGGGATATTATTTTAAACCATATGGTCTATTTTTCTATTTTTTTATAAGAAGAAGCTAACAATTTATGCGAGGGTTATAATGATGACTGAATGGGGATACAAGAGAAATTGCTTACCAGTTGGCTTGGAACATGGCAAGTGTTCAATAAATAACAGGTAAATAGAAATGTATACTCTTACAGAAAAAGTGTATACATTCAATTGATAAGCATTTACTAAGTGTGTCTATTCTGTGTCAGATATCATGCTAAGTGCTGAAGGCAGTGAGATAAATGGTATCATCCATGTCCTGAAGATGGCTCACCTTTATAGGCTCATTCAGTTAAAAACATACAGAAAGAGAGAGGGAGACAAGGGGGAAGGAAGGAAGGAAGGAAGGAAAGAAAGAAAAAGAAAGACAAAGAAGATAAAGAAATTTGCAATATGAAATTACTAGATTTTAAAACTTGCAATATTCTCAATTCTGATTCACTGATACTAGGAGAATTAATCCATACTGAATAGGGACAAGGAGGGAAAAAAATCGGACTTTTTTTTTTTTTTGATTAAAGTTGTTCCACTAGGGAATTGTCTATTAGTGTTTGCCACAAACTGCCAGCTATTACAAATTATAAGTCGACATAAATCTATTCTATTGCTCTGTTCACCCTGCTTCACCCTGTTCCACTGGCTACTAGGAATAACATCAAAGAATCTTCTTCCTAGTAGACCATGAAATTAAAGCTCAACAAACTGAAACAGCCAGTGGGTCTCTTCATTAGGTAAGGCCCAATCTGTGAAGTCAGTAAAGAATGCAATGGAAGAAACTAATGTCTCTAGGAAAATGTTTAACTTTTGATATTAGGAGAACCTAATGCTAGTAGAGGCTTTAGGCGAAAGCCTTAACATTTTTAGGGTGCTCAGAGAGTACACCGAAGAAAGTATATCAGGATGTGTCCCTAATTTGTCTTTATTCACATAATTTTTAAATAATAGAGAGTTGCTTCTTTTCAGAAGGGATCAAAGATTTGGAAAGAATTTCTTTTAAATATAGGATCTCTACTTGTTCTTAGACAAACCACTTCTAATAGTCCCACCACCATTAGGACTTGAAACTTTTGGTATTGGTGTGTAAGAACACACCATTGCTTATTATTTTTCTTTTTTGATTGATTCAATTTTACAATACAGCATTGTTTTAAAAACTAGTATTTATTGAATGCTCATCATAGGCAATACCCTGTTCTAATCACTGTATGTGGATGTATTAATTTTATTTTTTATAACAACCCTGTGGTGCAGACACATAAGTATTCTTATTTTATCAAATGGGAGAATGAGACACAGGAAGATTAAATATTTTGGCTATAATCACATGGTCAGTAGGAAGTGATACCTGTATTTAAACCAACACAGTCTCACTCCACAGTCTCACTCTTTTTTTTTTTTTTTTTTTTGAGATGGAATCTTATTCTGTCGCCAGGCTGGAGTGCAGCGGCACAATCTCGGCTCACTGCAACCTTCACCTCCCGGGTTTCAAGTGATTCTCTGTCTCAGCCTCCCAAGTAGCTGGGACTACAGGCGCCCACCACCACGCCCAGCTAATTTTTTATTTTTAGTAGAGACGGGCTTTCACCACATTGGCCAGAATAGTCTTGATCTCCTGACCTCGTGATCCACCTCCCTCAGTCTCCCAAAGTGCTGGGATTACAGGCGTGAGCCACCATACCCGGCCCCACAGTCTCACTCTTAACCACTACACAGCTCTTAGTAAGCACCTACTAGATACTCGACTGTCAAATGTTGAAGACCCACCAATGAATGTATGATATGTGCTCTCTAGGATATGCAGTTATATAGAAGGAAAGAGCAGGCAATTTTCAAAGTGTCATAAAATGTGAACCATGTTATCATAGCAGTAGATGCTCTATTAAATGGGGCTACAAAAGAGAGAGCAATTAATTCTACCTATAGAAATGGATAGTCAAGGAAATTTTAAGAGGAAAGCATTTATCTAAGTCTTAACATCTGTATGCCTTTAGTAAAAGACCATAACACATATTCAATGTGTCTTTATGCCACATTATTCTAAGCCCTTCACATGGATTAGCTCATTTAGTAACCTTAAAAACTACGTCAGTTAATAACTATTACTCTCTACATTGTATAGATGAAAAATTTGGGGTACAGAATACAGAAGTAACTTGATCAAAGTACAAAGAGGTGGGACATAGGTTGAAACTGAAGAGGTCTATTCCAGAATCTCAGTCCTTAACTATTATTCTCTTAGCTACTCCTTTAAGAGCAAGAGCTGATATGGGAGTACATCAAACTGCAATTGGCAGCATTGGTCCTGAGAATGCCTGCAACTGCAAGGTGATTAGACAGAAGAATAGGTCAAATCTAAAATGTTTGTTCTCATCTATTCCAGGATGTCTGTTACAAAACAGCATAAAATAGATTAGAGAGAAAAGATCAAACTCTGAATTTCTCCACCATATCATAGTAGAATTGACAGACAATCATTAATCCTAAAGAGTTATAAACAAACCATGAGAAAGGTAATATTTATTGGGCACCTGCAATGTTCTAGGTATGGTATGCAATTAATTTCACCTATTTCTTATAAATATCATTATGTTGTTTATGTCATATTAAAAATGGAGATTAAATAATATACAAAGGATTGTACAGCTAATAGATCCAAGATACAAATCCAGATTGATCTGACAAAAACAACACAATAAGCTGACTTCTCTGTTGTAACAGTCTGCTACTTTTCTGGAAGTCTAATAACTAAAAGAATCTAATCAAAACTCAGAATTGTTTTCCAAAAGTTATCTTTGCCAGTGTTTAAAATCATTGGAGCTGAAGTGGTACTTGGTATGCTGCAAAGCATGTAGTGATGATAAAAATTGTCTTGCTGGATAAAAAAAATCTCTCATGGACACCTCAGCAGCTCAGTACCCCCGTGATCAGGTGGCACTGTAACAGATTATTACAAGGTTGTCACAGAAGTGTCGCTAATAATTCACAAGTGTTGCAGGTTCAAGGTTATTTATATTTTCGGCTAAAAGCAGTATCCTTGTATCATCATAAATCATTAGATTCAGGACTTACGAAGTCTAGTTACAAATTTCATTTCAAATAGGTCAGGTTCCAGGCTATATTAGAGCAGTGCCAAATTTTTTAAAAAAAAGAAATTAAGAAACAATTAAATGGAAAAGAAATGGGACTAAAAGAAGTAGGATTAGGATTACAAAAATAAGTCAGGATTACAGAACTTCCCTTGATTGAAACATGATATACAGTTTAAAAAATATGTATAGCAATTAAACCAAGAAAGGAAAGAAATCTTATGGCAAAAGCTTACAATTGTGGCCATAAGAGGAAATAATAAAACTGGGCCATGCCATATTTCAACACTCTCACTCCCACTTCCAGAAACAGTGCTAAATGAAAAATTTAATTGACAAAGTTCTGTGAATTCTAATGAATGCCCTTTAATTCGTAGGAACAGACCTAGAAATTTTTTTTAAAAAAAAAAAACCTCTAAATAAGTAAAGCAGTCCCCTAAAAATTAGAAGACCTGACCTGTAAGGGGAGAGTCTTAGTAGTAAAAGGAATGTTAACTAGGACTTGGCAGCTTCTAGGACCTGTTTCAAGTTGGACACAATCAGGAAGTACTGGGTGGAGAGACATAGAACAGGATCTCAGAAGAGAGACCAGATACCAGATCTTCAGCATCAATCTAGCACTTGGTCTCCTCACTCATGAACTCTCACACACCAGAACAGTGTCTTCAAAGCAACATCCAGCTCTTGGCTCATGCAGCTCAAAAGGAAGATGATAAACTTGTTACAGCTCAGATGGGAATTTTGTCAAGGAGAATTTACCTGTAGTCTTATCAGAGCAAACAGATATTCTAGAGTCAGAGCTGCTAGATTAAGCACAAGCAAGATGAAAATAAATGGCATGGCAATTACATACAGAGCATAGCAAAAAAAAATTAATAAATTAAGATAAAATTTTGATCAAAGACAGAAGTGAAGAACTAATCTGGGAGAAAAGATAATTCAAGCAAGAGAATACTCAGGAAATATGTTGAGAATAAAACATGCACAAAATATTGCATAAGTTACAAACAGGAAAAAATAGACACTTGCAAAACTCAAATAAATGATGTGGAAAATAAGTTAAAGTATCTCAGAGATTTCAGAAGCAAAAGGGAAATAAATTAAAATGATTAAAATGATTGCTAGAGCAGATAGACTGAAGGCTAGAACAGACAAACTGAGGGATGACTCAGCATGAAGATAATCATTATATTTTAAACAGAGAATTGCTAACACACCTTTCAGGAAAAGTGATCAGAGATGGCCATTGAAACAAGGGAGAACTGAAGTTGCAAAACATAATAGAATGAACCAGTCAAAGGTATATTAGTTAATCAATTTCAAGATAAATTCCAGTTACGTTATTAAAAGATAATACTAAAGTATTGGTGAGAGAAGAGGTACAAGAATGTGTAAGAATGTATCACTTCACTTTTTTTTTTTTTTTTTGAGACGGAGTCTCGCTCTGTCGCCCAGGCTGGAGCGAAGTGGTGCAAGCTCAGCTCACTGCAAGCTCCGCCTCCTGGGTTCACGCCATTCTCCTGCCTCAGCCTCCCCAGTAGCTGGGACTACAGGTGCCCACCACCACACCCAGCTAATTTTGCTTTTTGTATTCACTTCACATTTCACAGCAGGGAGTTCAAAACATGAGTTTAAGAAAAACAAAGAGTCCAACATTTTAATGATCTTTGAAATCTGTTTTCTTAAATGCAGAGAAGTTCTGTGTAAGATATTAATTCATGGCAAAGAAATATTTATATGACATTCACCAACCCCCTCAAGTCCACTTTTGCTTTCTTTTCATTTGTTAAATTCAAGTTAAATAAAATATAATGCTTTTTAAGTTTTAAAAAGCATGTAAAATAATGTCATAAAATTATTTTCATTTCTAGGTATTGATTTATTATTCTTTTTGAGTATATTCAAAGAGAAAATACTGAAATACTATTCATAAAATGTTAGCAAGAATTATTTCTTGGTAGTGAGATTTTTTTGACTTGTGCTTCATTGCTATTAACTCTTTATATTTTTAGTATTATGAGATTTTTTTTTACTGAAAATTTATTCATTTATTTATGTTAAGGAAAGCACTGCTATAGTGTTTACTATGTGTTAGTAATTGTCCTAGGTGCTTTACAAGCATTCACTCAATTTTCATAACAACACTGTACAGCAAATATGACTATAACATCAATTTTTCTACAAATGAAGAAACTGAAGCAAAGCAAAGTTAAATACTTTGTTCAAGGTAAAACAGCTAGAAAGTGGTAGAGCTAGCATTTGAAACCAGGCATGTGGCTCCAGAGATTATTTTCTTATCCACTATATTGTTCAGTCTACAATAAATCCTTTTGAAAACTGTCTAGTTATAAAAAGTAATATAAAAGTTTGTAACATGGAAATTCAGCATTTCAAAATTCTGATATAAATAATTGTCCTAATCAATTATCTTTGAAATGTGACAGTTTTTAAATGTTCCCTTTTATGCAGCCTTTGTAGATGACTCTGTAACTTATAAATTCACCAGTTTTGCAAAATTTAAACCCTATCATATGGTAATTGCTTGATATAAAGTTAAGATACAGTTTGGGAGGTAACAAAGTGATCTAATATGGCAATAATCAGGTGCATAATTATGAAGGATAAGCATTCCTATATTCTGAAGATGGCTACATGTATGAATCAACTTGACTCAATTCTGATAAAATAAAAAGATTTATTTTTAAATCACTTGAGTTTAATTTTTTTGCAAGGGTGTCATGTGGCCACAGAGTAGTTGTATTTTTTCCGTTGAATGTTTTAGCATAAGCATAACTTAGAGGGGAAAGCTGCTTTGACTCTTCATCAATCAATTACTACTTATTAGTCTTTCACTAAATGAAGAGTATGCAACTACGCTAATTTCACCCATGACTTCAGATCCTGAAACAAGAACAGGCTCCTCAAAATAGCAGTAGAGGTGATGACTCAATTGAGGATTATTATAGAAATGGTAAAAAACCTTTATCTTTCAAAATCTTTTATATTGTTTTAAAAAGATTATTTTTGTGAGGAATCAAAGCCTACTGTCAAATGATATTTCATGATTCTTATGAGTGCTTTCAATTAGCTAGAAACTCTCTTGATTAGTGAACTTAGCTTTTAAAAAGACAATTAATGTACACTTTAGTCTGTGGATTGTTAAAAATGCAAGAAAGTCACTTTGATTAATCATATTAAAGATATTACTACTGAAAAAAAATTGTTTAGATATCAGCTTTGGCACTGACCCTATGTGTAGTACTATTTGAGAGCTTTTGATTTTTGTTTTATTTTGGAAAGCTTACAAGTTATCATAATACATTTTTTAAATTTGAAAATAGCAATGCATAGAAAAGCAAGAACACTTATCTAAACCAACATCTGTCCTGTAGGTAAAATTGGAAATGTAATTTCACACTCAGTTAGAATGGCCTAGTGTGCTACCAGTATCCATGCAACAAAAACACAGTAGTAATTTTAAATATTTATGTATGGTTTTCATATAGATCAGTGTCAGCTGCCTTTGTCAGATTTAATACCAAAAAAGGGAAGCTTAAAACTGATGAGCTCCCTAGCTTAAACATGCAATGGTGAAAAGCGGCAGCAAAATACCTTGACTCCAGGAGTTCCAGAAGAGTACAGCTATCCTTCCAGATCTCCTAGCGATCAGTGCCAGGACCCCCATGTATACTAAAATCTGGGATGTTCAAGTCTCTTATATAAAGTGATGTAGTAAATCATCTCTAGATGTACTTATAACACATAATACAATGTAAATGCTAGTTATATAGTTGTTATACTATGTTTTATTCATTTTTTATTATTGTATTTTCACTTTATTTATTTTTTAAATATTTTTGATCCAGGGCTGGTTGAATCTGCAAATGCAGAACCACACATACAGAGGTCTAACTGTATATCCAGATTTTTTTTTTTTAACAAACAGCTAAAAGTTAATAAGGAAACAGAGAATGGAACCAATAATTAAGAATACTTGTTGGATATAAATGAAATCAGTACAGGTTAGGATTCATCAAAGGGGATCTAGATAAACGATTTAACTATATAACTACATTGAGACATTAGCTATCTAAGGCTTAGTTTAAGGACTGTCCATTTTGCATGAGTTTTTCAGGACATTTACAGATGTAGGGTCAATATAAACATCCCCAAATCTATTGTCATTTCTTCTTTGTCCTAACTCTATTCAAATCACATAAACATACAAATTCTGTGCAAGAACTATATGAAATTCCTTGTGTTTCACTAAATAAATAACTTGTTTCCTGCCTTTGTGCAGGTTTTCTTCTCAGTTTAAAGTTTTCTTCCTTATTTGTCTGGCAAATTGCTCCTCATTCTTCAAACTCCTTGCTAGTGTTTCTCTATAAAGTCTTTCCTAATGATTTCTACACCTGAATTTGAGATGAGCCTTGTCTCCTTTATGCCTCCCCACTGTAACCTCATACACTATTTTATTGTATACACTGTACTATGTTAATATTGATGTGTTCTCTATCTCCCTTCTATGCTCTGAACTCTTCATGTCATATACCTATATCATCTACCTTCAAATTCAGGGTGCCTTTGAAATTGATTGACATAGAGATTACTCAGTAAGTGCTATGAGAATGAGTAAATTGAATAAGTAAATTTCTATGGTAAATTTCCACTGACTATGAAAAGGAAAGAATCTCCATCCACCATCGAAACTCTGAACCAATCTTTTATATGTCTTCATAAATAACTGATTCTGTATTTAACTTGTGTAGATACATGTAGCAGACTGAGGTTAAAAGTGTTATTTTGCCAGACAATGCAAAATCTCATAAAATAATAAACTGGAGTTATGATAAGTCTCAATGACTATTTAGTGAGGCCCATGGAACATGGCTAGAATAAATGCAATGAATGAACATGGTTTGTAGAAGATCAGAATGAAAAAGGGGATACTAATGCCACATGGCAAGAGGTCAAGTTGATAAAGATGACAAAGGGACATTTTTATAAATATAGAAATTGATTATTCAAGTAAAAGTTTTGTTAATATTTTTTTCCACTTTGTTGTTGTTGTTAAACATATCCTTTAATAGATCCCTATGAAAGAACGCATACAGGCTAAATTTTTGGAGGTTTTTCTTCTCTGAAAAAATGTCTTTACTCTACTTTCATTCACATGTAATAGTTTGGGTTGGATAAAATTATATTTCAGAAATACAGTTTCCTTCAGAATTTTGAAGATAATTCTTCTTTATGTTCAAGCTTCCAGTGCAAGCTGATATCTGAATCCATTCTGACTCCTAATCGCTTGTAGACAGCTTTCTTTTCTTCCTCCCTAGAAAGTTATAAGAATATTTCTTTTTTTCCCCAGTTATCTAAAATGTCTGTGTAATGTGACTTAGCGTATTTTAATGCATTGTGCTGGGCCCTAAATGGGCCCTTTTTGTCTGGAAACTCTGGAAAATTTTCTTGATTTCTTTAATGGTTTTCTTCTTAATGTTTTCCTGTTTTCTTGACTTGGAATGTCCATCACTTGTATGTTCAACATCCTAGAATGAGCCTCTAATTTTCTTATGCCTTCTTGTTTTTTTGTTTTGTGTGTGTGTGTGTGTGTGTGTATTTCTCTGAAAAAGTTCCTCAACCTTACTCACTAAACTTTTTACCTTAATTCTTTATTTCTCCTTTTTCAAAAGTTTATTCTTGCTGTTGCTATTTTTTTTCCTTTTTTTATTGTTGTTGCTTTTAATAGCATCTTGTTGTGTGGCCGAAGTATTCTTCTTATTTCTTTGATAAATTAATAACATTTCCTCCATGTTTCATATTAAGTTGTTTTTGCTTCTTTTGTGCTCTACACTTATTTAGGTGATTGGAACCCTTTGCACAAAGATGTAACTTCTAAATTATAAGCTTTACTACAAATTAATAGTGCTGTGTCATATATTGGGGTATTTTAGTATCTTTAGATGTTTTATTTTATGCTGGCTGGACAGATGAAGAAAGGGCATTCCAAACTCTTAACCAGAGGGTATAAGCACAACTGTCAGTACTTTAGAAGCCGAGAAAGACAAGTGTGCTAAAGCTTTTAACCATACTATGCAAACATTTTTAGAATTCTCTTTTTTCATGTGCTATTCTATTCTTATTCTTATTCTATTACCCAACTTTTCCTAATATCAAAGTCCTACTATATTAGACTTCCCAGAAGAATATAGTAAATAAAAACCAACTGTCAGTACTTTAGAAGCTGAGAAAGACAAGTGTGCTAAAGCTTTTAACTATACTATGTAAACATTTTTGGAATTCTCTTTTTTCATGTGGTATTCTATTCTATTCTTACTCTATTACCCAACTTTTCCTAATGTCAAAGTCCTACTATATTAGACTTCCCAGAAGAATATAGTAAATAAAAACCAACAAACAGAAGTCCTAATTTCTAACTTTCTGCTGGCTGCAGGAGGGAAATTACCCAGTTCTGGTGAACAACGGAAGCTATCTGGGAATCTAACTCCTTTTTGAAGAGTCTTCATTAACAGCCACACCATAAGCCTGGTTCCAACCCATGATCCCTTTGGAATTTCAACAACTCAAGTTAAATTGTGTCTTCAGTTTTCTCATTGGACTTCTAGTCCAAGTTGGATAATGGAAAAACACTACATGAAAAAAGACAATTCTATAAAAGCTTGCATAGTCATTTGTTAAAAGCCCTAGCCCTTTTGTCATTCTTGGCTCCAGTCTGCTATACCAGTGGCCATTTCTTTGTTGGCCTCCTAGCTTACAAAATATTATTGCTTTCCCTCCAAGGAGGATGATGTAACAGGGAAAAAAAGAGTAACTTGATGGATGAGAAACCTCACAAACACTACCTCAGCCAAGTGATCAAGGTCGACTTTAACCGTCTCAAGTCATGTTGATAATATGTACCCTGAACATAATATGGGGAAAATGATCCTTTACCTCTTCAAAATCTACCTACAAAATAAAAAGGCATCAGGAAAATATACCAATTGACAAACATGCTTTTACCGAATACCTAACCAGTACTTCTCAAAACTTTCAAAGTTACCAAAGACAAAAAGAAACCATCACATTTAAGAGGAATCTAAGGAGACTAAGGAGCCTAAGGGGGCGTGACTATTAAATACATTATTAAAAACAGTGGTATCCTGGATGGGATCCTGGAAAGGAACCAACAGGTAAAAACTAAAGAAATCTGAATGAAGTATGGACTCTAGTTAATGCAACAAATTAATATAGTCAATTAATTGTAATAACGTATCATATTAATATAACATTAATAATAGAAGAAACTTGGTATGGGGCCTATGAGATTCTCTGTACTATTTTTATAATTTATTTATAATTCTAAAACTCTTCTAATAAAGTTTATTTTCAAATATTGCTATTATTTCTCATTTTTTTCTTGTGAGTTTATATTGTTTCAAAACAATCCTACTACTCTTATTTAGTATGGTTTTAAAAGAGGTGAATGCAAATGCTCAGTCCACTGTCCTTACTTACATGTATCTAATATTCCATTTTAATTCGTATACTCTATGGATCTATGATGTCACCCTGTTTTAAACTCAAGTAAAACCTCTCATGAATTTTGTTCAGCATATGCTCAGAGTAATGAGAAAAGCTGTAGCACAAAAATGGGTGACACCAGATCATTAAAATTCTATACTAGCATGATGTAAATTAAATAATGAAAATTTTGCAGAAGTAGAAATCTAAACCAGAGGATACTAGGTAAACAAAAATATCTGGAAATTAAAAAAAACTATATTGGAAAATAGTATTGAAATTTTGGGTGGACATTTAATATGATTCCATTAGAATTTAAGATTCAAGTTGACCTTGTTTAGTTAAAATCTTTCATCCTTAACTACGTAACATCCAATTACGTTAGTAAACTTTTTTTGTGGTAACAAGTCTGTGTTCTATTTCTCTTACAAGATTTCTAGTCTGCTTGATACTGAATTTACAACAAAGTGGATATATTAAATACTCTTCTGGCTGACTGATAAATGAAGAATATTTCTAAACTTAGGAAGGCATTGTGTACTTGCTCCACCCTAAGCCACAGTTACATACGCTGAATCCTTAGTTTTGCTGAGAGCACATTCCATCCAGTGAAAGGACACACGCATCAATGACTTTTGAATGTATTTCTTCGGCAGCAACTGAAACACTCTAGTCTCACTGAAATCCTGTAAAACATGATTTCTATATAAGAAGTCCTGAAACTTTCCTTAACATGATTTGATATATTAGCCTAGAATGGTCAGCATGACTACCATCCAACAGAACTTTCATATATCTCCCAAAAGACCCTCAAATCAAACAGACAAAAATACCAATGTTCTACTGTGACTCTGACCAGAGTTCCAAACGGTACAAATAGTTGGTACCACTTCACTATGAAAATGCTAAGGAGTCTTAAAGATACATACTATATGAAATGTTTCATTATTGGACACTTCTGTTTCAGATTCAACTTCGCAGTTTCATGATTCATGTTTCATGATTCTTGCCATCATTTGCACATCATTCATCCCATTTCTTTAGAAATTCATTCTCTCCTTTGTCCTACACATATACACATACATATACATATACATGTAAATCACATGTCAAGACCCTTGGCTTCCCAGTGATCAATTCATGGCTTCATATCCACCAAACCATGCTCTATGATTATAGTCAGTCTAATTAAAGTCCTATTTTTTCATTTGCAGAATTTGTCTAAATTAGGCATCTCAAAGAGGTGAAGGTTTTGATTGGTCAAAGGTAAACTCACTCTTTTCACAGTTACAATAATAAAAATCTTACAGAATATGTTTAGTGAATATGTTTATATTTAAATATAAGGTGTAAGGTGAAGGAAGGAAGGCATCTCTATTCAGTATGTGATCTATTAAATACCTGGCAAGTTATAAATGTACAAAAGAACCTTCAGGATCTCAAAACTGTATATTGATACTGAATTCAAACTCATTGTGTGCATGCTTTGCTTTAGACCATATTTAAACTTCCTGATCCCCAATTTTTTTCCTAGGAAAAAACAGACCTTAATGTGTAAAAATTCAGGAAAATTATCAGATCTAGAAGGAAATATTACCATATGTGTATGGTCTTTTGAAGTATTATCCAAGGTCACTTTTTGAAAACAGAATTTTTTGGAAAAAAAATTGCACAGCACTAAAAAGTTACTGAATTGGATGGAATACTAGCTGATCATATTTCTTTTATGATGCTTATGAAACTGTCACACAATTCCTTCAACCTGAATTACTCTGGCTTTAGAGTTCCCAAAATCAGCTGCTACTAAGTGTTCAACCAGATGCTAATATCTCACAAATCAGTTCTCCGAGGAATGGTAGATAGGAAACTGCTCTTTGTTTGAGCTTTAGATCTAGTTTCATCTCCAGGGATTTCTAGGAGTTGAGGCATTATGTTCCCCTTATCTGCTCTCAGACACACATCTGCTAGTCATCGGCCAGAATTGGTCTCACTGAAACCAAAGGTTCAAAACCGCCCTCAAAGAAGCAGCAAATCATGTTAGGCAAGTGAAAGAATTGAAAAACAAAATGGTACAATTATATCCAGAAGCAAATATTACTGACCAAGTTCTCATTAAAACAAAACTCTCAGGAATGTTTTCCTGAAACAAACATTTACTTTACATTACTTTTATTAAATTAAAGATAAATTAATCCTATTAAATTTCATAGTACTTGACATGAAAGAGTTGGAAGTTCTGTAATTTCCAACAGCTTCAGACATTCCAGCAAAGATAAAATATGTTACTGGTAGCAATTACTTGAAGCATGGGGATGCAGAGTTAAAAAAGAAAATCACCAGTATAAGATGACAGTGTAAGAGAGTTCACAGAAGATAAGTGGAGTTGAAGAAGGACTGTATCAACAAATACTATGATGTTTAATCCTTAGAGCAATCCCAGGAGGTAAGTACCACTGTGGTCATTTTGTGGATGGGGAAGCAGTTTTAAAGACACTAAGTCACTAGCAATCACCAAGTCAGTACAGTTGATTCTCATTATTTGCATATAGTATTAAGAGGTCCTCTGCAGAAAGGCAACACAGGACAGAGTGCCATTGGACACAGAAGAAACTCGATCTGGACAGGGTTAAAGTGAGACATTCTCTACTCTGTTGCTCATCGTGAGATACGTTATAGATATATATCTCTGTTCAAGAGAAGTCACCCATCAAGTCTCTGGTACCCAGAGTGAACACATTGAGATAATAGCTGTCCTCCAAGGATGTCATGTTTAACAATGTTTTATTCAGCAAATGGTAGCCACAACTACATAGCTGTTACTAAAGATTGCGAGTCATAATTTATTCTTTATTTATTAATGTATTGATAGACTGCATTATTTCAAAAACCAATTTGTGGTGGCCAAATCAGGAAAATGTTTGTCTTTCTTTCTTTTTTTTTTTTTTTTTTTTTTGGACTCTTCTACAAACAAGTATCTTTGAGCAATTCAGTCAGCCCTTCTTGGACTCAATTTTCTCATCTAAGAAATGAAGAAATGATTTCAAATTTTCCATGAAATCTCTTCTTTCATTTCTTTATACAATGCTCTGATTTCTTTAACATGCTCAATGAGAACTGCAAAAGACTGTGAATAAAATATCATATGAAGAAGGAGGCTTGTAAATGCAAAATAATAATAATATAAATGCAAAACAATAATTATCCATGAGTTCTTGCACTTTACTACCAGTGAGGACATTAGTAGGAAGGTGGTTCACAGGAGCACAGGGGTCCTGATTAAGGCAATAATGAGGGTGACTTAGAAGAAGCAAAGCTAAGTAAATACCACATGAACAAGCAATAATTAAGTGGGTACAGCCTACTTAAAAATCAAAGGTAAGAATAAATTTATGGTTTCCAAGAATGGGGACCAAAGCAGGATATAATGAAGAGAAACTTGGAGAAAAAATACAGGCAAAATATGGTCAAATATCCACAATAATACAAAATTCTAAATTCTGGAGGGCTCTCAATTATATAAATTGCTTCATAAAGTTTTCCAGGGTAAGACACTGGGCAACTTGTAAGACTCCACAAAGTAGTTTGCCCCCAGATAAGACTCCTCCTGCTAATATGCTTCCTCACCTCTGTGATCTGGGTTCCAGGTGATCCCTAATGAGGGTTCACAGCTGTTAACCTAAGGATAACCTCCCCATGAGGCTAACAGTTTCAGAGCCAGATGCCTTTTCTCTCTGGTGCTTTCAAGGTGACCTGGTTGCTCTAATTCTTTTATATGGTAGACCACTGCCCTTCCTCCCTCAATCCCAGAAATGCAACTTAAGTTCAACTTCCATACCTGCCTGGCAGTGGGACCACTGCACATAGGAATAGGGATGAAGAGGATTGGAAGAATGAAAGGAAAGGAAACAAGTGAATTACTGTTTGACTTGACCCAAGAATATAATCCCAAATAAAAAATCACCATGCAGGCCAGGTGTGGTGGCTCACACCTGTAATTCCAGCACTTTGGGAGGCCGAGACAGGCGGATCACAAGGTCAGGAGATCGAGATCATCCTGGCTAACATGGTGAAACCCCGTCTCTACTAAAAAAATACAAAAAACTAGCCGGCGTGGTGGCGAGCACCTGTAGTCCCAGCTGCTCGGGAGGCTGAGGCAGGAGAATGGCGTAAAGCCAGAGGCGGAGCTTGTAGTGAGCTGAGATCTGGCCACTGTACTCCAGCCTGGGCGACAGAGCGAGACTCCGTCTCAAAAAAAAAAAAAAAAAAAAAAAAAAATCGCCTTGCAGATAGAAATACTCTCCTCAGCTTTGGCGATGGTAACCATCTCAGCCCAGTCTGTTCTCGGAGCTTGGATAAACCTCAATGAAGAACCATAGATTAAGGTATTTATTGAATAAACTTTGTAAGAACTTTCTTATAAGATGGGCTTTTAAAACATGTTACCAATTTTTATATGTTATCACATTAATTCTTGCCATCTCTGTATGGTATTCACTTCAAAAAACCATAGTGTAGATACTACTATCAAGGCAATTCAGTCAAGTCCTTTGTCTCAGATATGTTTCAAGTCTTTGTCTCAAATATGACAAACAATAGTTAATTCAGTCAATTCAGCAAAAAACATGCATTGATGAAATTCAGTTAGACTACTGTTTGGCAAGATCTGAAGCCCCCCAAAAGACATGCTTTGGTGAAAGTTTTAATACTTTAGTTAATTGTTTTGGCATCTTATATTTATTTAAATAACTTCAGTTATTGCAGATTATATTTAAAGTATGAAATTGCAATGAGTATTAGTTTCTAGTTTGATAATCATATTTCTTCATTGTCTTATGCAGATATTTTGGGAGATTCCTCACATATTTTGAGAAATTAGCTCCTTTTAAAAATAATTCATTTCAAAATAAAACACACAATAATAACAAAATAAATCACACAAATCAGATGTATGGTGAAGCCAAGAGGTCAAGAAAACAGCCTTGCCAACCATTCCAGAGGCCCCTTTCTTGTGGTCCCTCCAGTTTCAACCCTCTCCCTTCCCATAAGCAACTAGTGCCCTCACTTTTACAGGAATTACTTTCCTCTATGTGTGTGTGTGTGTGTGCGCGCATGTGCTTTAGCACACGTTTGAAAGCCCAGACATGTCTTTCAAAACACAATCATTTATCCGTGCCATTTTAAAATTTTGATTTAATGTATCCTTTAAATATACATCCTGTTCTTTATCTACACAATGTTTAATCTGTAGTTTCTCACAGTCTCTGGATTTTGCAGATTGCATACTCATGGTACATTTAAATATGTTCCTCTGGGCTCTGTATTTTCTTCAAATTGGTAGGTGAACTTGAGGCTTGAGCAGATTCAGGTTTGATCCCGCTGGCAATAATATCGGTATCATGTGCTTCCTAAATGAGGCCCATAATGTCTGGTTGTCTATCATTTTGGAAAAGGAATTATTTATATTCAATGCCTAAATCCATTAATGCACTTAGGATTGAAAAATATAGATACTATAATTGATCATTACTTTTTAATTTAGATATTAACTAGTTTTATTAAAAGATGCTATTTTTGTACTACCTTATTGGTTTCCTACGATTACAATTCATATAGAAGAGGCAGGACAAAATTTTCCCTTTGTTTACCAGTTTTAGCATAATTGATTAATTCCTTATCATACTCTAAAAGGCAAGCCAGTTTTTAGAAAACACTACTATGAACTCATGGATGTAAACACATCTAATGATTTTAATAACTGTAATTATTTTATTTTTGAAACTTAAATCATCCCATCTTTGGCTAGCAGGGCCCTCTTTAAATTGACCCAAGTCTTTCTGACATGACATCATTAGTCATTGATAGCTTCCTATCTGGAATGACAAGATGTTTTAGACTTGTACATTTATGTCTCAACCTGAAATCAGCCACTTCTCCAAGAAGTTGTGATTTCCTTTTAGCAGGATGCAGTATTTCAAGACCATAGTCTAGGCACTATGCATGCTCATAGGTACTGTATTGGCAGTGTGAACCAGTAAATGTTGTGAACTGAATGTTCCCCATCTCGTACATTCAGACGTTGAAACTCCTACCCACAATGTGGCTGTATTTCCAGATGCGGCCTCTAAGAAAGTAATTAAGATTAAGTGAGATAAAAAAGATGAGGCCCCAATCCAAGATCATTGGTGTCCTAATAAAAAGAGACACCAGAAACTGACCCCTACAACACACAAAGACACACAAGTACACCCAGACATTGAGGAAAGGCCATGTGAACACACAACAAAAAGGCAACTGCAGTCTGTACTCCTAGGGGAAAGCCTACTAGGCTCACTACTGCAATCCTGCTAACAAACTGATCTTAAACTTGCAGCCTCCAGAAGTGGCCCAAAATACATTTCTGTGGTTTAAGCCCACCTAGTCTATGGTATTTTGTTATAGCAGCCCAGCCCAACCCAACCAAGACAGTAAATCTTGAGCAACCACATTTATACACACAAAACAAAGCAGAAAGCCCTGATTTGTAGCATTTAATGATCTCCTTGGTGTAAATATTCTCATTATGGTCAGTTTCAAGCTACCAAGGTGAAATCTCTGAAAACACAATTGCAAAGAAACGTGTACAACTAGGTCTCAAGAGCTACATTCCCTGTGTATATATCATCATTACATGGAACCTCTTTCCCTTTAACTCTCATTTTAGTGGGGACCTGTTTAATGTTTACCACTAACATTTTATCATTTTGTGAGTAGATCTATCTGATCCACTCACAGATTCCACTGCAAGGGCTCCTGACAAAAATGTTTTCTGAGTCCTTGCAAGTTGATAATATTACTCTTTGCTTTTAATATTACAGAGCTTTGCTGGTCAGGCACCGTGGTTCAGGCCTGTAATCAAAACACTTTGTGAGGCTGTCACAAGGGCATTGCTTGAGTCCAGGAGTTAGAAACCAGCCTGGCAACATGGCTGAACAAATTGCATTTCTACAAAAAATACAAAAAGTAACCAGGCATGGCGGTGTACACCTGTGATTCCAGCTACTTAGGAGGCTGACGTAGGAGAATCACCTGAGCCCATGAAGTTGAGGCTGCAGTAAGCCATGATCGTACCACTGCACTCCAGCCTGGGTGACAAAAGAGGCCCTGTCTCAAAAAAAGTATTTTTCCCCTCTGAAAATATAAAATGTGTGACCCCAGTTTTTTCTGGCATAAATTGATGTTGACAAAAAAGTTCGATAATGATCAAATTTTTTTTTACTTTACAAATCACATCCAGTTCCCATACCCCTGATTTTTTTTCCTGAATTAAAAAAAAATTAGAATATGTTTCAGTTTAGTGTTTTGTGGCTGGGTCAACTGTGTACCAAACTCTCAGATATGTATTGTACTTTTCCAACATGTAGTTTTAAATTGTTATTTTTATTTTAAGAAAATTTTATTAAATTATAATTTAGTGTTTCTTTTCAGCTTCCTCCTTCAGAGACTTCTGTTTTCTCATTTTTATCTGCTCCATTAGTACTTGAAACTGTCTCTCAGATGCTTTTCATTACTTTTCAATTTTTTGTGTGCTTTTTTTCTCCATTTATTCTTTTAAGGAATTTTCTGATGTGTTTCTCTTGTGTTCTTTCTATTTTATTCTCTGTTTCTATCTGAAGTGATTTTTTAATTTTATATCTGCTTTTCTGTGTTCTGTCATCTCATATGTGGATTTGTGAATTGTAATTTATTTAATTTATTTATTTATTTGAGACAGAGTTTTACTCTGTTCTCCAGGCTGGAGTGCAGTGGCGTGATCCCAGATCACTGCAGCCTCTGCCTACAGGCTTCAAGCAATTCTCATGCCTCAGCCTCCTGAGTAGCTGGGATTACAGGCACACAGCCAGACACCCAGCTAATTTTCGTATTTTTAGCAGAAATGGGGTTTCACCATGTTGGTGAGGCTGGTTTCAAACTCCTGACCTCAAATGATCTGCCTGTCTCGGCCTCCCAAAGTGCTAAAATTACAGGCATGAGCCACTGCGCCCGGCTGAGTTTATTCTGAAATAATAGTTATACTCTTGAGTATGTCTTTATGAATGGTAGGTATATTTATTGCTAGGTATACTTTTCTTTTTTCTTATAATAATTTGTACAGAATTTAACCCTGATGCGTTTTTATTCATTTTTATATGGTATTTTTTTTTTCGAACTTTAGAAAAACATGGGGTTTAGAGAAGCTTTTCTAACTTTATAAAAGAACTTTTTTTTTATGTAGTGTTTAGAAATGTGGGGACCTTGTGAGCATTCTAAACTGTTTCTCCCATCTCCTTTATCCCTAGCTTGCTAAATTTTGAAGCCACTTCCAACAGATTTTCCTGAGAGTTAGGGAGACACACACACACACACAAAAGTCAGTTTTGAAGTTTCACAAAAGCTGTTAGACTTCTCCATTCTCATCACACCTTCTTGCAGTCAGCCCCTCGCACTCTGTTGTTACTGGAGTGGGGAAGGTCCCTCCCAATATTTGCTGTTTTTAAATTAACCTGAAGCCCTTTCCAGATACCACTGTTTTGGAATTCTATTCTCATGTCCATCAGCCTACTTGGTTGGTTTCCAATTTTCTTCCATATAGATGTTAATAACATTTAGCCCTTTCAATTGAAAGCCTGCTTGGTTTTTGATACCTTGTCCCCTAGTTATATTGTGTATGCTCTCTGTAGAGTTTTGGTTTTGTTAACTAGTTTCTCAGTCTGGAGATTTAAAGAGACTCCAAAGCTATGCTGCCACCACTGCCACTTTTTCAGAATTGATCAGCACTAGATCTTTACCTTATATACTCTTGCAGTTCTTCTGATAATTATTTTTTGTACCAGATCATCTACTAATGTTTGGTTGTGAATAAAGTGATGTGATTATTTATTTTCCCATGCTAACAGGTAATAACTTAGGTAATAACCCCAAACATCAAGTTAAACAGAAGAATTGACATGGTAGCATATGCAATATTAGATAGAGAATGGTTAAAAGAGGGAAAACATTTCTTAAGAAGAGTTTAATAGGAATTTAAGTCTAAATTGTATTTTTAGAAAATTTTTGCAAATGTAATTGGACATATATACAGAGATAGGTGAATTTTCTGAACACAGTGTTCAGAATAAATATTAGACGCAAGCTAAATGTTTATCAATAGATTAGTGAAAGCATATCATGCAACCATTTAAAATGATTCCACATAGCTATACTCAATACTTAAGGGAAAAGTTCTGCAATTATTCTTTTCCACACTTGTTAAAACAGAATGGTATTTTATAGGAACTATGTATATATGCAGGTATTAGTCTATTTTCACACTGCTATAAATAAATGCCCAAGAATGAGAATTTATAAAAGAAAGAAGTTTAACTGACTCACAGTTCTGCATGGCTGGGGAGGCATCAGGAAACTTGCAATCATTGCAGAGGAGGAAGCACGTCTTATATGGTGGCAGTCGAGAGCATGAACAAGGAGGAACTGGCACCTATAAAACCATCAGATCTCATGAGAATTCACTCACTATCACAAGAACAACAGAGGGGGATCCACACTTGTGATCCAATCATCCCCCACCAGGTCCCTCCCTCCACACATAAGGATTATGGGGATTACAGTTCAATTTGGGGAGGGACACAGAGCCAAACCATATCAATACAAATATATACATATACATAGAAAGGTATCACTGACTTCTGGTGATGTAATTTCTATTGATAAAAAATAGTTTTGTATGGCTTTATTTTTCTACATGATTAGAAAAAAGTGATTAGTACATCACTTTTATATGCAAGAGAAGTATAAAGCTCCTTTCATTAGGAGGTGGGAAAGAAAAAGAGCATTGGAATTCAACAGATCTAATAACAAATACAATCATCTTCATTATTTGCAGGCTCCACATTTGCAAATTTGCCTACTTGCTAAAATTTATTTGTAACCTCAAAATCAATATGCACTTCACTTTGGCAATCACTCACAGACATAAGTAGAGTGGTGAAAAATTTGAGTTTTCTGAAGAGCATGTTTCCAGCTGAATTCAAACAAGGCAGCACTCTGCCTTCCTGTTTCATCTCTCATACTGTAAACATGTGTCCATTTTGTGGTCTATTTATGCCATGTTTTTCGCATTTCGTGCTTCTTGTTGATGACTTGGCTGTTTAAAATGGGCCCTGATTATAGTGCTGAAGTGCTGTCTAGTATTCCTCAGTGTGAGAACACTGTCATGTGCCTTACGAAGAAAATAGATGTGTTAGATATGTTTTGTGTGGGCATAAGTCATAGTGACTGCTGTGAGTTCAATGTTAATGAATCGAAAATACATAGTAAATGAGGTATCTTTAACTAGAAACACACAAAACACAAGATGATTGATCAATTGACAAAAATGTTAGGACCAGAAACCTAACCCTACATCTCTTCTAGGAGCAATGGTTCTGCATTTGCTACTTCAGTGTTTGTGAAGACTTCATATGTAGTGTTCAGTCTTGGTTTGCCCCATTTTTTAAATTTGAGATTTTAAACGTCTGTTTTGGATGTCTTCAATATATGCTTCAGAAATGCTTGCTACTTGCTTTGTCAACACTGGAAGGTATTTTATTTTCTTCTTTGTGTATTTATCTGTAATATTTTCTTAGAGAATGGGCTTTTATTTTAAAATATTTCTCACTGGTGCTCAGGGTACAAAATCTTCTCCTTGGGACAAAAGCATGATGTCATGTAAACCTTTCTTTATGTGACCTTGTAGTGTCAGCCATGCTTAAACTTCTACTTGGTTGAAACTGCTAAAGAAAAATGTCTGGTTAGGTATTTCGTTTCCTTATGTAGGAAGCTGCCTTGGTCAGATTCAGCTGCTATAACAAAATACCATACATTGGACAGCTTATAAACAACATAAATTTATTTACTGTAGTTCTGGTGTCTGGAAAGTGCAAGATCAAGGTGCCAGAAGATTCAGTGTCTAGAGAGAGCTTGCTTTCTGGTTCGTAGATGGCAGCTTCTCTATATGTCCTCACTTGGAAGAAGGGGGTGAGGATCTCTCTAGAATATCTTTTATAAGGGCACTAATCTCATTAATGAAGGTTCCAGCCCCATGAACTAATACTTCCCATGGGCCCCAGTTTTTAATACTATCATTACGTTGGGGGTTAGGATTTCAAAATATGAATTTGGGGAATGGGCTGTACAAGCATTCAGACTACAGAATAGCATAAGCCAAATATTATAAACGTTGCTTTTTAAATTTAGAAGTAAATACGCTTGATCTACTCGAGACTAACATAATAATAGTTCACAATTCCATTATTTTGGGAAACAGTATCTGATTCATTTAGGATTAGTATTTATTAAATGTATAGAGTGTAGTTACCTCTTTGGTAAGTTCTACGCGTTTCTAAAAACACATAGTAAGTTGGTAAGTTCTATGTGTACATAATTGTGATCACGTCAGACTTTTAAGCTTTGTCCCTGACATATGAGTGGGATTTAGATATTCAGATCGGATCAAATAGGCATGCCAGATGAAGAAAAATTCACAGAAAAAGTCAAAAGAAGGAAAATAATCATCTTATATGTTGGAAATAGTGAGATATTCTACCTGACTACAGCTACATTTCATAGAATAGAAAATTATTAATACCCTCGAATATAGGATTCCAGAAATATTTGTATCCTTGACACCTAACTGCTCAACAGTTCAGTTGAGTTAAAGTGATCTAAGAGATATGTTCATCCTACTCATTCATTTTACAAAGAAGGAAACTCAAGCCCGGATAAGTCAGGTTACTTCTACAAATCCCACTTGAAACAAATTGCACATACTCACTAACATCTCCCAATTCCTGTTCCAGTGCCATATCCAACACTAAAATGTTCTGGAAGGTAGAAGTCATTTAATGTTCACCCACCCAAAATCCACTAGAGACATTATGACGATTTTGTTGAAGGCAATATAAAGGCAAAAAAACTGAAATCTCTGTAGAATACCTTGTAATAAAGGAAGGGACCCTTTTCAAATGAAGGAGATATGACTCTGATTTAATCTTCCATACAATCCATAGTAAAAAGAGGCTGAGATTTTATAAGACTATGGGTTCAGGCTCCAATAGTAGCTTGTCTCCAAAGGAAAACAGGTGAAACACCTCAGCTCAACTAGTGTATGCCAAGTGGTGGGATTGAGAGGTGACAATGTGCTAGCAGCCCTCACTCTCAGCGCCTCCTCGGCCTCAGCATACACTCTGGCGGCGCTCGAGGAGCCCTTCAGCCCGCCACGGCACCGTGGGAGCCCCTCTCTGGGCTGGCTGAGGGTGGAGCCGCCGCCTCTGCTTATGAGGGAGAGACGCGGGCGGGAACCCAGGCTGCACGATGCGCTCACAGGCCAGTGCGAGTTCCGGGGAGTAGGGAGCCGGCGCGGACGGGAACCCGGCTGCGCGCTGCGCTCACGGGCCAGTGTAAGTTCAGGCTGGCGCGGGCGCGGTGGGCCCCGCACACGGAGCGGCCTGCTGGCGCCGCAGGCCCAGGGCAGTGAGGGGCTTAGCACCCGGACCAGCACCTGTGGAGGTTGGGCAGGGTTCCCTAGCAGTGCCGGCCCGCCGGCGCTTTACTCAAATTCTTGCCTGGCCTTAGCTGCCTTCCCGCGGAGCAGGGCTCCCAAACTGCAGTCCGCCATGTCTGAGCTCCCCTTCTGCGATGTGCTCCCGCGCGGCCCGAGCCTCCCCGACGGGCTCCGCCCCCTGCTCCGCCCCCTGCTCCGCGGCGCCTGCTCCCATCTACAGCCCAAGGGCTGAGAGGTGCAGGCGGGGCTTGCGACTGGCGGGCAGCTCAGCCTGCAGCCAGGGTGCAGGATCAACTAGGTGAAGCCAGCAGGGCTCCTGAGCTGGATGGGGACATGGAGAACTTTTATATCTAGCTGGAGGATTATATGTGCACCAGTCAGCACTCTGTATCTAGCTAATCTGGTGGGGACTTGGGGGAGTTTTATGTCTACCTAAGGGATCGAAAACGCACCAATCAGCATTCTGTGTCTAGCTCAAGGACTGTAAATCCATCAATCAGCACTCTGTCAAAATGGACCAATCAGCAGGATGTGGGTGGGGTCAGATAAGGGAATAAAAGCAGGCTGCCTGAGTCAGCCAGCAGCAACCCGGTTGGGTCCACTTCCACCCTGTGGAAGCTTTGTTCTTTTGCTCTTTGCACTAAATCTTGCTGCTGCTCACTCTCTGGGTCCATGCCACCTTTAAGAGCTGTAACACTCACCGCGAAGGTCTGCAGCTTCACTCCTGAAGCCAACGAGACCAGGAACCCACCAGAAGGAAGAAGCTCCAGACACATCTGAACGTGTAAAGCAACAAACTCCGGACACACCATCTTTAAGAACTGTAACACTCACCGGGAGGGTCCGTGGCTTCATTCTTGAAGTCAGTGAGACCGAGAACCCACCAATTTCAGACACAGGATGACTCGTCAAAAACGTCCAGATTTACTGAACATTTTCTGCTCTTAGGCATTAATGGTAATGCTTATCAGTATGGAGCAGAAAGGTCATTCATTGTAAACTTTTACTTACATGTCTTTTCAAGGAAATCCAAGTGTATCAATACAAAGTGAAAAATGCCCTTCCATCATCAGCTAATTGTTCTATACCCTTCCAGACACCCAACTCTTTCTAAACAGTGGAATGTGGGAAATGCAGTAGTTTTCAGATCTTTGGCATGTTCACCGTGAATGTTAAGCTGATCAACTGAATTTCTCATTTCACAGCCATGTGTTTTGTTTTTTCAAAATGTAGAAAACATTTTATAGTACCCATTTTTCTCAAGGTAAATCTCAGGCTACTATTTTTATTTCAAATCAATATCTCTAAGTTTGTTGTATTACTATTATTTGTTTATAGCTTTCCCTATTTTACCCCGACACCTATACTAAAAATAGCCTGTGTGGCACACTGAAACCTGAAGCAAACTCCAGATTCCATTGCCTTCTAAATAGTTAATTCTGAGCTAAGTTTTGACCCTGTTGTTCTGATTTTACTGTATCCACAGTGCCTAGTACCAATAGGTACTCAGAATATTTGAGGAACTAATTACTGACTGTCATGTCCTTAGAAGTAAAGCACAAAGAATTCCTAGTAAAGTATGGAGCTGTAATTGCAAAGAGAAAAATAATAACAATGACATCTTTCATGTGTAGGTCACAAGAGAACTTGCTCGCTGTGTGCACTAAACATTTTTCTAGCTGCTGTTTTTTATAGATTTTCCAGGGGCCCCATCAGCCAGGGAAAGCAGGTGTTTTATAGGTCCAAAGAAGTTCATTGACTGACTTAGAGTTGCATATTCAGTAAACAAGTGTTCAGACTCCTTACTTCAAGTCCATTGTTCTCTATAAGTCCACTGTAACAAGCTATGCTCAATTGTTATGGGTGTCACAGACCACAAGAATTTGTTAAATACTTCAGGATTTTGTGTTGAACATAAGTAATTGATATGAAAACTAGAAGCATTAGTATTTTGAGCATTTAACTGGTAACCTACTTGAGAAGACAGTCAATGGAAGTTCTAAAAACTTTTAATAGAAAGTACTAACAAATTTAGCTAAATATATGTCGTGTCAAAAAAAATTGTGACATATGTTAGTGGCTGTTTTTGTTTGTTTATGTCCCTCAAGAAGAAATCCCATCCATTGTATACTTAAAATATGCAAATTTCCAGTTAACTTATAAAATTTTTAGTCAGACCACACAACACAGGAAGGCAATGTTAAATAAAACATGTGCAGAGCAGACTAGCCTTCCCTGTTATAGAAAATATACCTGCCAGAAACTAAAATAGCAGCTTAAATATGATAAATTCATAGAAAATTTTGAAAACCTTAAAAGAATCCTCCTCTGTTTTTATTTTCCTAAACTTATAATCAGGCGTCATATTTCTCTTGCTATTTCAGAGATGTACATCCTCTTCCAAAGCTGTTTGCATAGGGGACAGATGCTCTGCAGTGAGCAAATATCAAGAAAATAATGAATTGGAAGTGACAAGTGCCTTTAGCCAAAAGTCCAAAGGGAATCATCATCTTGAAATCATACATAGCAGAAGGAGCCAAGGAAAGAATTAAATGGCAAAAGTGCCCGTGTTAATCCGAAAATTAAGCTCAGAGGCTGTGTTAGGCCAAGCTAATTGAACCAGTCATAGTCTTTCTTTCATTTTGAATTAAAGTGTATTCATAAATAGAGGACATGCTGGAATATTCTCAACTGGATTAGGGGAAACAAGACAGCTGAATCAGCAGCATAATCCAGAAATATTTGTTAGAGTAATGTGGATTTATTGAGCAAGATAAATAGATGTGGCTCTGTCTCTGTAAGACTGTACAAATGAGAACTGACAGCAGTGATCTGGGAAAAAAACTGTCAAAAACAGAATATTGATGGGGTGGCATTATGCTAAGAGCAGTTTAGACAGTACTGTGTGTAAATGGAGCTTCTACCTTCTGGAAACTTAGAATCTAAGAAATATAAAAAATAGAAATAGAAAAAGGCAATCATCATCATCATCATCACTTGTGCCATTTCTTGAGCTGTTGGATGGTGCTAAGTAATAAGGCAGGAGCTTTACATGCATTGTCTTCTTCAACCCTCACAACAGCTCTAAAAAGTTATCTTCTCCATTTTACCATTGGAGAATCCAAGGCTTAGCGATCACCTGCTCTAGATGTGTAGTCAATAATGGGTGGATTCAAAAAGATCTCACTTCAAAGCCTGTGAGCTATTCCTGTATGTTACTGCCTCCTAAATAAGTCACAAATATATCAGATTATTAATAAAAGAACAAAATTACTAATCCCAGCCAGAACTGGAGAGTGATAACAATGTGTTGCCTAAATCACAAAACTAAAAGAAAAAATTAGCCCATTTATTAATAAAATTGCTATTTATTATTGCACAAAGAGGGGGGATCTAGCATGTGCATTTGACCCTAATTATAATTGCTATTGTGTGAAAACATTGAATGTGTCTAAGTTGCTACTTTGAGAAATGTAAAATAAAAATGCAACTCTATTCTCTCTCAATGTCAGATACCAATGACTGCAATAAACAAAATAGGTTTTAATATAATCAACCAGTGTTTAATAAATAATTAGGGATGTTAAGAAAACCTTAACTAATGAATTTCCTATTAATGTCTCTTTACTTATTAAACCCCATAGCTTTTAGCCAGTAATAGACATACCAAATCTAAATTAAGGGTAGGCATAACTTATTGAGACTTTTTCAAATGAATGTGTTATATACCCTCAAGAAGAATCTAGAAGTTTCTGAATAAATACAAAGACTAAGCAGGAATGCTCAAATAATTATGAATGAAAAAAGGATAGCAATTTTTCAGTCAAATCACCTAAACTACACTGCTCTATAGAATAGTATACATTAAGGCCAGATCAATCTTTAAGAAGAAGATGAGAATAGGAAATAGTAACACACATATTTATTGTTTATTGCAGCTAACATTTTTTCATTGTAATTTCTCTTTTAAGACTGTTAGAGTAGGTAAAATTAGCTAATTTCATAAATGAAGAAAATGAGCCATAGACAAGCTAAGTGATTTTGCAAAAATCAAAAAGTCATTAATGGTAGTCCTGATGTTGTAGTGTTTTTGTTTTTGTTTTTATTTAGTTTGATGCCTTAAAAGAAAGGAGGAGAGAGTTCAAGTAAACAGCTACTACAGTTCCATTTTTAGCCTGAATTGGACTGTCCCTCAGTTGAAATTATGGAAATTAAAAAGGGGAGTCAAAATGGGTACTTTTACTGGATGGCTTCTGTTTGAGGCCAAATATTTCTATGACAGCCACATGAGGCTGCTGCCATTACTTGCTCCATCATTGGTATTACAGTAACATTTTGTACAAAAATTGGTTACTGTTTCCCCAGACTCCTGTATTTTTTTTCAAGTGCCAAAAGTCATTGTAGGAAAGAGTTTAAAACTTGTTTTTTATAGAAATGAGTGGCCATCAGCCAAAAGTCTAAAAGAAATTGTCATGTAGAAACTCCAAACAGCAGCATGAATACACAGTCAAGTTTTATGCAGGGAACAAAAAGGGTTGATGGTGTAACATAGTCAATAAAATGAACAACTCACATCCAGAGACCAAAAATGTTTCCTATCTGATCTATGCAATAATTTAAATGTACAGCATTCAACTATAAAAACGGAACCTGTTTTCACTTAGGATGTAGAAAACTGCAAAAAAATTCAACCAAAAAACAAGACAGATAACCTACAAAACCATAATTTTTTTAGAGCATATCAGATAGTTCAGATCTTAAGGCAACCTGGAAAACTGAGATCAATGAGTTGGTAAACCTCCTAGGAGAACAGGATACATAAACTGTTACATATTTGGTACAGCATGGAAGTAAGTGACCACCATAGAAGCAGCTGAGAGAAAAAGACTAAAATGTGAACACCTTCTTGAAGTCTGAATATAGACTGCTTCTGGAGACAAGGCAGTAACTTTTCAACACCACAGACATTCTGATTTCAAGAAGTTGTTTGGTACTGAAGGAGGAACAAGAAATTCTTTCCTGACACAGTCATCTGCTGCTGGGGTTGGGGTATGAAACTCCTTCTAGGTTCTTGTACTAAAATAAGGCATATTTTTGCTGCAAATGGAGGAGAAACAGGGATCTCATTTACCCTAGTGTCCAGAGATACAAAGTTTAGGTTTGTTGCCCTTTAAGAGGAACAGGAAATTTGTTTACTTTCTGGACTCTAGGTTGACTAGGAAGAGAGGTTACTTGCATTTGAAAAAGGGCAGAAATGCTATTAAAAAAAAAAAAAAAAAGGCTGTCTCTACATTTCACATGAAAACTGCCCATTCAGGACTAAGCCAAGAAGAGCATAAACAAGAAACATCTTTACCCTCACCATGAGACTTCAGTTGATAAGAAGCAATAGCAATATATCACAGGGGAATGGTGACAATATAGCACAGGCATGAAGAATTCAATGAAAGCAGTCACAAGGCCAAATACAGTTCAAATGACAGAAAAATTTTAGTCAATCTCTCAACATAAGCCTGGAAGAAGAAGAAATATGTGCTATTCCAGGAAAAGATGGTATTGACTTCAGCCTCTATTATTTTTACACGCAGTGTCCAGCATTCAACTGAAAACCGGAAGACACAGGAAATACATGGAAAAAAACTGCCCCATCATCAAGAAGTAAAGTAGTCATTAAATCAGACCCAAGGATGGTCCAGATGTTGAAATGGTCAGATAGGTAGTTTAAATAACTAAGGTTAATATGTTAAAGGATCTCGTGGAAAAGGTAAACAACATGCATGAATATATAGAGGACTTCATCAGAGAGATGCAAATGAACAAACAAAAAATAAACAAATTGAATTATTAGAAATTAAAACACAATATCAAAAGAAATCAATGTCTATGATGTGATTATCCGCACACAGAACACATGAGAATAAAGAATTCATGAGCATTAAGACGGATCAATAGATCCATCTTAATGTTTTTCTATTGTTGACTTTTGAGATGACTTTACTGTATAAAGGTAAAAAACAGGCAATATTGCTTAAACTAACACTACTTTTTAAGTTTTAGCTATTCTAATAGTTGGGTACTGATATCTCATAATGGACTTAATTTGTAATTCCCTATTGGTTAGTGATGTTGAACACCTTTCCAACATCTTTTCATCCCTTTATGTAGATGAAGCGTTTTCATATGCTTATCGGTAATCTGTATATCCTCTTCAGTGAAATATCTTCACTTATTTTGTCCGTTTTCTAATTAGATATTTCTGTTTTTCCATTGCTGACTTTTGAGATGACTTTACTATATAAAGGTCAAAAACAAGCAATATTGCTTAGCAATACATATGTGGGTAGTAAAATTTTAAAACAATGCAAGGAAATGATTTTCATGCAATTCAGGATACTTGCTAATGCTAAAGGGGAGAGAGAGAGTTGTGATGAGGATGGCGCAAGCAAAGGCTCCTGGGTTGCAGTGTTCTCTTTCTTGACCTAGCTGTGCTTTTTCTTGACACTAGTATTGACTTTATCACCCCATGTTTAAAGTTATCTTCATGTTTTGTGCTCTTTCCTTTATATCTATTGTGAGTTACAGTATTTTTTTAATAATAACAAAAAATGCTAGGACTCTGGAGCATTTATTAATTATCAGACATTGTCCCAAATACTTTCTTGAATTCACTGTGTCATTTAAACCTACCATCCCTACCAGTGATCCCAAGAAGTAGCTACTATTATTCTTCTATTTTATGGAAAAAGAGGCTGAGGTTCAGAATGGCTAATTTCTTTGAGGTAGCATGGCCAGTAAATGTCATAACTCAAATAAGCAACTACTTCTGTCTGATTCGAATGGTTATCCTCTTACCCATTATGCAAAAATAACCATTTTATTTATTAGAACAATAATAGTCAGTGTTTATTATTTCAGCTCCGATTGTTATTGAATATTTGAAACATATAAAAATTGGGACAATAACTCATTAATAGAAAGCCACAAAGGGTATGGTAATGCTATTTTAGAGAGAGAATATTTTTATTTTAATAATTATTGATTATATGAACTCCAGATCTTACAATTAATTATACAGGAAAGTGATCATTCTACTACCCTATGTTGCATCTACTGAATGAATTAAGACACATATACATGCCATTTCCTATCATAGTAAAAAGTAAATATCAATTTCTTTTGTAACCACTTTATTCAGAATTGACGGCAAAGGTATGGAGGGAGGGTTTTGTCTGAAAACTGATGATATCATTAGATTTGAGAACCCCATGATGATGCCTATGGACAGCAGAGCTCATTAGCAAAAAGCCTCTAATCAGCCTCTAATAAACTATACTCCTGTTGATCTCTGGCTGCTTTGTTCTTCAGGCTTCTCTCCTAGGAATTTTGAAAGAGATATTTATCAGTTCATATTTATTAGCTCAATGACTATAGGACTCTGACTTGCTCCAGGCTATATGGTAGTTATAGAAATACAGAGAAAAAATGAAACTTTATTCCTACCTTCACAGCCTAGTGGAAGGACAGATTATTTAAGGTATATCCATAATGAAATGTGAAAAGTATGACCAACAAGCTGTGCACAGAGTATTATAATAACCCAGACAACTCCTACCCCAGGCTTGAGGTGCCATAGACATATTCCAAGGTAATGCTTATCATTAAAGTATAAATAACATTATTATTATGTGTATTTTTTGTGTATAAGTTTTACAGATACAGCAAGAAAGGAAATTCCACATTGAGAAAACAATATAAAGATATGAAATTGAAAGAAAATATGGAAAAAGTACCCAGTAATAAAACTACAATAGTAGCCAGGGACGAGATAGTGGAAGAACTAGTATGCCATATTAAAGGTACTGGACTTAAACCAATTGCTATTTGATGGAATATTATTAATTTATTTATTTTTAGGTTTAAAGAGATTTGGACTTTCCCTCCAAAACATGGGAGAATTTGTCTCTTTTGGAATTTATTGTATATGGATTTATCACAGAGTAGCATTTCATGAAATAGATGCACCACAATTTATTATACATTTATCTGTTACTGGGCATTTGATTTATTTCCAATATTTGGCTATTAGAAATAAAGCTACTCTTCCTAAAAGTATGTTTGCATATATTATATTGTTAAGTAATACGTATGTTTAAAGTGAACAAAAATTCAGATTTGTAATTTCTATATAGCATTCAGATTATAGAAGAGGAAAAATGGCATATACTTTATAAAACTTATAAAGTATAATAAAGTACATAATTATAATTAAATTTATTTATTAAACTGATATTGACCAAGACCTGTGTATGTAAAGTGCTGGGAGAGGTATTGGGTTTGCCATGGTGAATGAAATAGGCATGATCCAACTCTCATGGAGCTTATAGTTCAGTGTGAATAACAGTCAAATATTAAAACAAAAACAAAACAAAACAAACATCAAATACTAAAGCTTTTACTACAGCTCCTCTGTCATTAATTAAGGTATCTCAATGGTTAGAACAGTGCATGTGTGTTTCCAAATATCTCTGAAATCCATCCCTCATTCTATTCATCTATCCTTACAATGCCTTACTCTAGGGACTCCTTACGCGGGAACTGCATCTCTGATTTTACAGTCAAAGATAAACTAGCAGATGGGACAATACTCTGTAATTCTGGAGCTACACAATAAAGAAATAAGAGTTTTCATGTGGATTTGCCTTTATTTTGGAAATCAGAAAATTAGCAAGCACATTTGCAGAGTTATTCATTTAAAATTTTACAAATGTATACTTTGAATTTCAGATAAAGGGGATCTTTTAAAGTAAGAAAATGTTTACATCACATATAATTAATATGTAAAGATATCAAATTTCTTAAACCAGCATACTTAATACCTAAAAAAGAGAAAGTAACCTAATGATAGCTAATCATTAATTTGTCATTTTCAAGGCAAGTAGATAGCTAATCATCAGGTTACTTTCTCTTTTTTAGGTATTAAGGGACAAGTTTTAGATATATAATCTGGTTTTATGCACAAAACCCTATCGGGTAAATATTATCCCATATATATTGCCAATAGGAAAGCTCAAGCTTAGTTTTGTGCAAGGATACAACAAGTAAGTGATGATGCTGGAATTTGAACCCGGTTTCAAAACGGTTCTCATTTCCCATATTTATGCATTAGTTTGACTCTTATTCCTTCTTAGATCATTCCTTCAAATGATCTTTTTTCAGATGTGTTTCCTCTAAGTAACTGGAAAGGGCAAGTAACCTAAAACTATTATTTTTACATCTGGATATTATAATATGGAATTAGAAAGGACCAAAGCCAGCATTAGATAATATATGGCTTGCTCAGAATTTATTCATTTTAACATCTAGAGGAAAAAGGAATAAAACTCTCCAGTGGCAACATTTAACTTCTGTGTTTCTACAAATTTGCATGCGAAGCATATTAATTATGCAATTATTATAAAAAGTATGCATTTAAAATTACTTGGTACCTTATAAAGGTTCAAAATGGAAATAAAAGGATCATAATAAACAAAAACATAAGAAACTTGGAGATTTTTATCATCATTATGGAAACAAAACCCTAAGTCACAGGTGCATATTATTATTAAACTGTAAACTTAGTTTACAAAATTTTAAGTAGGCTAGAAATTTCTCTTACAACAACTTATAGCAAATAAGACAAACTTTAAATTCATGTATTTACCTTTTGTTCCCAGCCATCCAGGTGTCCATGAATAGAGCAAAGGGGTCATTCTGGAGAAAGCAAGTGCTTCCCCCAATCTTCAGTGCAATGACATAAGGGTTCTGCCCAGGAGAAGGCAGGCCATTAGGGCACAATTCCACAGCTCTATCTGAGGGAATGAACTTTATTTGGTACAGAGAGTGGAGAACTCCATGCTTAAAGGTTTTGTCCAAAACAATGAAGATCTCACTGGAGCTCCATGATACAAGAAAAACGACCAAGTTGCCAGAAGTTTCATAGCAAGAACCAATAAAACAAATAGCTAACAAGAGCCTTCCTGAGATCACCATCACTCTTTGGGTCAGGAAGTCTGTGTGCATGTACTAGGTTACCTCCATTCACAAGAAATCAGAGCTGGATACAGGGCTAACTTGCAAGCATTCCCCAGTCTACACACAGACCCATCAACACAGGGTAAACCCTCACTGGCACAAGCAGCTTACACAAAACTGCTAAATCACACTCATCTCTCATAGTCTGGAAGGCTATGTACATTTCCAAAGTAGTGTCCTCTCATGAATAATCTCCAAACGAGTAATCATCAGTAACAAAAAGTGAGGCAAAAATACATAAATTCCGTGAAGTGTGATAGGAAGCTTTAAAACACGCACACGATGCCAGCGCGGTGGCTCAACCCTGTAATCCTAGCACTTTGGGAGGCCCAGGCGGGCGGATCACGAGGTCAGGAGATCGAGACCATCCTGGCTAACACGGTGAAACCCCATCTCTAAGAAAAATACAAAAAAATTAGCTGGGCATGGTGGCAGGCGCCTGTGTTCCCAACTACTCGGGAGGCTGAGGCAGGAGAATGGCGCGAACGCACGAGGCAGAGCTTGCAGTGAGCCGAGATCGCGCCACTGCACTCCAGCCTGGGTGAGAACGAGACTCCGTCTCCAAAAAAAAAAAAAAAAAAAAAAAAGGCCACGCGCACACACACACACACACACACACACACACTCACACTAACTTTTGACCAATATGTGGCATGCCCAGGGGAAAAACCTAGGTGGCCAGATGAAAACCTAAAACCAAGAGAAAACAAATCTGAACAAGATCATCATAAGCTACATATTGCGGTAGAAATAAACTGCAGGATTAGCTCAGCCAAGTCACTGAACAAATAAGCAAATTTCCAAACAAACGGCAACCACAACTCTGGAGGTTGGAAAGGGGAGGAAAAATCAGCATCCAGAGATTCTATAGCGTATCATTCAGTTTTCCACAAAAAAAAAAAAAAAAAAAAAAAAAAACCCAAAAAAAAAAAAAGAAAAATATTTTTTACACAAAAAAAAAAAAAAAAAAAAAAAAATTACCCATACAAAGAAACAGGAAAGTATTATCTACACACAGAAAATAAGCAGGTAGTAGAAGTCACCTTTGAAGGGACCCAAAGGGTAAGCTTAGAAGATACTGATGTGAAAGTAGCTGCTATAAATATGTTCAAGGAACAAAGGAAACCATGGTTAAATACCTAAAGGAAGGTCTGATGACAATGTTTTATCACATAGAGAATACAAATAAAGACATGTAGTCTGGGCGTGGTGGCTCACGCCTGTAATCCCAACACTTTATGAGGATGAGAGGGGTGGATTGCCTGAGGTCAGGAGTTTGGGACCAGCCTGGCCAACATGGTGAAACCTTGTCTCTACTAAAAACACAAAAATTCGCCAGGCGTGGTGGTGTATACCTGTAGTCCCAGCTACTCAGGAGGCTGAGGCACGAGAATCACTTGAACCCAGGAGACAGAGGTTGTGGCGAGCCGAGATCATGCCATTGTACTCCAGCCTGGGCAACAGAACAAGACTCTGTCTCCCACGCCCTGCCAAAAAAAAGACATGTAAATTATAAGAAAGACTCAAATTGAAATGCTGGACCTGGAAGTGTGATAACCCAAATGAAAATCTCACTAGAGAAGTTTGACAGCAGATTTGTGCTAGCAAAAGGCAGAACCAGTAAACCTGAAGACAGATCAATGGAGATCATGTACTAAGCATAGAAAGAATAAAGGATGAAGATATATGAACAGATACTCAAGAAAAATATGAGACGCCATTAAGCTAACCCACATATGTGTAATGGGAATATCAGAGAAGGACAGAGTGTGAGAAAGGAACAGAAGAAATGTTTAAATAAATGATGGCTGAAAATTTCCCAACGTTGATGAAAAACTTTGATCTGAACATGCAAGAAGACAGAGGACCTCAAAGTAGGATAGACACAAGGAGATTCACAGGCACTTCATAGACAAAGTGTTGATATCCAGAGATAAAAAGGAAATCTTAAAAGTAGTAAGAGAAAAAAAATTACTCATGAAGTATAAAGAAACCCAATAAGATAAGCAGCTGACTTCTAGCCAAAAAAAAAAAAAAAAAAAAAAAACATGTAGGCCAGAAGGCAGTGGAAGAACATATTCAAGAGGCTTAAAGTAAAAACTGTCCACCCGAATCTTATATCCAGCAAAACTACCTTTCAAAAGTGAAAGCTAAATAATGACATTCCTAGATGAACAAAAACAGAGAATTTATTGGTAGCCTTTCTAATTTCCAAAAAATGCTAATGAAAATTCTTCAGGCTGAAAGCAAGTGACACTAAAAGTAACTTGAATCCACATGGAAAAAACAAGAGTACAAATAATGGTAATTTATGTACGCAATTACAAAAATGAATATAATGGAATATTTCTTCTTCCTATCTTATTTCAGAAGCCCAATGTGCTATCCATTGCATGACAGAGCCAGACCCCCTCTTATTTTAAAAGGAATTGTGTAAAACAATATGTATGTACTTGTATTATTGGGCCTATAACAGATAGAAAAGAGAAAGAAATAAAGGGTATTCACTTAGGAAGAGAAGAAGTCAAATTGTCCCTCTTTGCAGATGACATGATTGTATATTTAGAAAACCCCATCATCACAGCCCAAAATCTCCTTAGGCTGATAAGCAAATTCAGCAAAGTCTCAGGATACAAATTCAATGTGCAAAAATCACAAGCATTCTTATACACCAGTAACAGACAAACAGAGAGCCAAATCATGAATGAACTCCCATTCACAATAGCTTCAAAGAGAATAAAATACCTAGGAATCCAACTTACAAGGGATGTAAAGGACCTCTTCAAGGAGAACTACAAACCACTGCTCAGTGAAATAAAAGAGGACACAAACAAATGGAAGAACATACCATGCTCATGGATAGGAAGAATCAATATCGTGAAAATGGCCATACTGCCCAAGGTAATTTATAGATTCAATGCCATCCCCATTAAGCTACCAATGACTTTCTTCACAGAATTGGAAAAAACTGCTTTAAAGTTCATAGAGAACCAAAAAAGACCCCGCATTGCCAAGACAATCCTAAGCCAAAAGAACAAAGCTGGAGGCATCATGCTACCTGACTTCAAACTACATTACAAGGCTACAGTAACCAAAACAGCTTGGTACTGGTACCAAAACAGAGATATAGACCAATGGAACAGAACAGATCCCTCAGAAATAATATCACACATCTACAGCCATCTGATCTTTGACAAACCTGACAAAAACAAGAAATGGGGAAAGGATTCCCTATTTAATAAATGGTGCTGGGAAAATTGGCTAGCCATAAGTAGAAAGCTGAAACTGGATCCTTTCCTTACTCCTTATACGAAAATTAATTCAAGATAGATTAGAGACTTAAATGTTAGACCTAAAACCATAAAAACCCTAGAAGAAAACCTAGGTAGTACCATTCAGGACATAGGCATGCACAAGGACTTCATGTCTAAAACACCAAAACCAACGGCAACAAAAGCCAAAATTGACAAATGGGATCTAATTAAAGAGCTTCTGCACAGCAAAAGAAACTACCATCAGAGTGAACAGGCAACCTACAGAATGGGAGAAAATTTTTGCAATCTATTCATCTGACAAAGGGCTAATATCCAGAACCTACAAAGAACTCAATCAAATTTACAAGAAAAAAACAACCCCATCAAAAAGTGGGCAAAGGATATGAACAGACACTTTTCAAAAGAAGACATTCATACAGGCAACAGACACATGAAAAAATGCTCATCATCACTCGCCATCAGAGAAATGCAAATCAAAACCACAATGAGATACCATCTCACACCAGTTAGAATGGCAATCATTAAAAAATCAGGAAACAACAGGTGCTGCAGAGGATGTGGAGAAATAGGAACACTTTTACACTGTTGGTGGGACTGTAAAATAGTTCAACCATTGTGGAAAACAATGTGGCTATTCCTCAAGGATCTAGAACTAGAAATATCATTTGACCCAGCCATCCCATTACTGGGTATATACTCAAAGGATTATAAATCATGCTGCTATAAAGACACATGCACACGTATGTTTATGGCGGCACTATTCACAATAGCAAAGACTTGGAATCAACTCAAATGTCCATCAGTGACAGACTGGATTAAGAAAATGTGGCACATATACACCACGGAATACTATGCAGCCATAAAAAAGGATGAGTTTGTGTCCTTTGTAGGGACATGGATGCAGCTGGAAACCATCATTCTCAGCAAACTATCTCAAGAACAGAAAACCAAACACCACATGTCCTCACTCATAGGTGGGAACTGAACATTGAGATCACCTGGACACAGGAAGGGGAACATCGCACACCAGGGCCTATTGTGGGGAGGGGAAAGGAGGGAGGGATAGCATTAGGAGATATACCTAACGTAAATGATGAGTTAATTGGTACAGCACACCAACATGGCACATGTATACATATGTAACAAACCTGCAAGTTGCTGTGCACATGTACCCTAGAACTTAAAGTATAATAATAAAAAAATTTTGTTTTTAAAAAAAGAAAAGTTATATACTTGATGGTAACAAAACAAAGGAGCTGGGTGGGAGCAAATCTTTTTTGAAAAAAGGAAATGGCACAAGATGATAATTATTATACGCAAGCCAAAATTAAGAAAACTATAAATGGAAAATAAGGTTGATATAAAAAAAACTCTGTAAATTTGGTCTTTCTCTGTTTTTTCTCTGAGCTTTTTAAAAAGAGATTATATCAAATAAATAAATAATGTATCATTGATTAAATAACATATATATGTATAACAATATTAACATAAAAAGAATTGCAGGAAGGGAGCAACATAGGATTAAAGTTTTATTTTAACTGGAACTAAGGGAATGTAAAGTCTGAAGCCAATTGTGATATTGTGAGACCTCTAGATCAACCACCTACAAGTAACTAAAAATATATATAATTAAAGATATCAAAAGAATAGAGTAGAAAATATTCATTTAATAGAGAATAAAAAATGCAAGTGAAATAAAGAACAAAAACGAGATATAAAGAAAGCAAAGTAAAAGGTAGATGCAAATCCAGTAACACCAATAATGGCATCAAGTGCAAATGGACTAAACGATCTTCACATACGAGGATGATGATCATATTAGTTTAAAAATACAAAATCCAAAGATTTCTTTCTGCCAGGCTAGAGTGCAGTGGGACAATCGTAACCCACTTTAACCTCAAACTCTTGGGCTCAAGCAATGCAACTCTCCCATCCCAGCCTCTTGAGTAGCCAGAACTACAGGTGTGTACCACTATGCCTGGCTACATTTTTTTTTTTTAATTTTTTATAGCAACAAGGTCTCACTATGTTGCCCAGGTTGCTGTTGAATGCCTGGCCTCAACTCATCATTCTGCCTTGGCCTCCCAAAGTGCTGAGGTTTTAGGCATGAGCTACTGCACCTGGCTCAAAAATGCATTTTTAAGCCAATAATCCAATAATAAAAATTCTCTTATGTAATCTAGCTCTTCCCAAACCTGAATTATTCTCTGAGATGAGTAAGAAAATTAATTAAAACCAGGTGTTCCTTTAACTGAGATTTCTGTATCTGTTTTCCTGAGACTTCTACAGCCATGACACATTGAATTTATATTGTAATATATAAAGCAAACGTTGTGTCTATAAAACATGACAAAATTATTGCAGGGGAGTTTTTTGGAATCTCTGCTTTAGTTTATGGCTAATAAGATCAGCTAAACAATGTTCTATTGTCTACATTTAACTGAGCAATTTTTGACGGAATGCTACAAAAAACATGTTGGCAATTTGATTTAATTGATTCACCTGACTTTGTATAACCATAGACTTTATAATTCCAAAATGCAGTAAAAACATTTTATTTGTGTTTCAGAATAGCCAACACTCGATGAAAACACACATTCCTTAAAATTAACCTGTAAATATTTTGTCTAATTAGAAGCAAGTTAAGAAAGATGAGTCAAATATTTTCAAAAGAAGGTTAACATTGAGTATTGTCCTTATCTTTAGAATTTTCACATTATTTCAAGTATGTACATTCAAGGTCCATTTAAGTGTTCTATTATACGAGTTTGAGTTTCATGTAATGTCTGTACTTCCCTGAGCAAAATAACCATTTGAATACTATGGAAAGTACAGTCATGAGCCATTGAATAAGGATACATTCTGAGAAATACACAGTTGGTCGATTTCATCACTGTGTAAACGTCACAGAGTGTTTTACACAATCCTAGATGTCATCTCCTACTACACACCTAGGCTATAAAGCATAGCCTATTCCTCCTAAACTACAAACCTGTAACCCATGTTCTGTACTGGATACTACAGGCAATTGTAACACAATGGTAAGTATTTGTGTATCTAAACTAGAAAAGGTACAATAAAAACATGGTACTATAATCTTATGGGACCAATGTTATCTACACAGTCCATCATTAAGTGAAACATTGTTATGCAGTGCATGACTCTATTTGAGATTTTTTATATTATTATAAATATTTTATCCTAATATGTGTTCATACAAAATTTCATTTAAATTTTATAATCATCGCATTCTCTGTGGTCAGAAATAATGGTATAGGCAAATGAAGAATTCTTTGCTTTCTTATGTATATGCCTTTAATCATAGAAATGGTTTTGTTTTGATTACTTCAAAATTAATTCATTGTTTTCCTAGGTCACATCTTTATGTGAGTGAATGAATGAGTGAGTAAATGAGCAAATAAATTCTTGTGTCCATTTTTTTTTCCACTAAGATCTAAACAGAAACTGAGTCCACCAAACACAGAAACATCTTTTATATGCATAATTCACAGGGCTTTAATTCTGAACTTTATTTTGAAATGAAAGAATTCCTATTCCATGGAAATTATGTCAATACAATTTTTTAAATATCATTAATAGGCACTAATGTTGCTCTTAGATGAATTTTATGCATTTAGTAGTATGTATGATTCCTTGACATAAAATGAAAAGACAGACAACTCCCAGAAAGCACCCTAAAGCTGAAGCCATTACAAAACTACAGATTTCTTATTAAAAGGAATATGAAATATTAAAGGGAATATGCATTATTTTGTAATTCAGAAAATATATATTGGTTACCTAAAATGCAGCATTATAGTAAAGGCTAATAATAAAACAATATAAAAGGTAGACATCACCCCAGTTCTCAGATACCTTATAGATTAATACATCACTAGATTAGAATCCATAAGACTTTCAGAGATATGGATGGAAAACAAAATAACTTAGATTTTGGAAAATACATCATAACTTATAGTGTAATGCTTGATTCCTTCAACATAATATCGGGAGTAATACACATTTATTCTAAAGGTGCTGATGTAGCCCAAGTCATTTGTACTTCTTCTTATTAAAATCATTTGAGCCTATTTTACATTTTTTTGAAATCTTCTGTGATCTCAAATTTCGACCCTTGAAGACAAATTTGATTTTGTAAGTAATTAACAAACTGTAGAATTATAAAAATATTTTTAGCTATAATAGCAAAGTAAAGCATATTTAAGTTTGAATTGGTGAAAGAAAAAAATTCTAACAATCCATAACTTCTATCTCTTTCTAGAAAGAAGTTAACAGTATCCCTGAGGCATTTACTCGACAGTCTCTACTTCAGTTTATGAATTTTTGTTTTTTCTTCAGTTCATTGTCCTCTTCTAAAGTATAAGTTTCAGTGGTTTTATAAGCAAACTGCTTAATAATTGCTTAATCCTTCCATAACTCAGTTTCCTCATCTGTAAGATGTGGATCATAAATGTGCCCACATCACTAGGTTTTTGTTGGAATTAAATAAAAACTATATATAAACCATTAAAATAGAGTGCCACCAATTCAATCAAAGATTAATTCATATACTTTAGCTTTAAGAGTCCAGTTTTTCTCATACACTAAAAACACTCTGTTGTCATTGATTCTCTCTTCCACATAATGTGTTATCTTTCTCAAGATGATGATCTTTGTCAAGATAATTTTTATCAGGCTGCAGATATACCCTCCCAGGTGAAAAAAAAATAATACTTCATATCTCTTCTGAGATAACGATTCATTTATCTGTGCCTTTCCATAGCAAAGTATTCGCCGCAGTAATTTCATCTATGTTTCTTATTTCCAAATGTTTTTCATTTTCCTCCAACTAGGTTTCTATTCTCACAACTAAGTAAAATTGTACAAATCCAAGTCATCTATAACTTCCACACTGTCAAACCCACGTGACTCTGTACATCTCTTTTCTAACTCTGTAAAGTACTTATGAATATCTACAATCCCTTTCTTTGGGACTTCTAGTCAATCATCAGCAAGATCCATTATATTCTCAGTCTCTTCTCTACAGTTTCATTTATCTTAGTGCCTTAATTCAATCCCATCTGTCCCCTGATGGTTCTCCTTCCTTACGGTCTCTCAAATATTGACTGTTTGCTTTCCCATACCCCACATACCTCTGGTCCTCAGTTACGGTAGGTTTTCCTTTGTTCTGGATTGGCATGGCCAAATAATGCATCCTTTTACCCTTGAACCTGGAGATAGTTAAGGGTACCCTTCTGTCCTCCCTAAATACTTCCAGTCTGAATCACCTGTCATGAGACTAACCCTCCTTAGTTGAGTCATCCACTGATCCTAGGGGCAACCACCCCTCTTTTCTTGAAGATTTTCCATCAAGATTCAATGTTATTTTCTACAATGTGACTGTTATTTTATTTTTTTAATGATTTCGCTGTGTACATAAAAAATCCTTACAACACTATGGCTATTTTTCCTATGTGATGCCAATTTCACTGAACAGAGCAGTTTTTGAAGCAGCATACTCTGAGAAGCTGTGGTCTGGAGCTTAGGAGAGGCTTTAGAAAGAAAACAATTTATATCTGGGCCTTAAAGATGAAAGTGAGATTTAGGAAAACAAAAGGGACTAAAGTATAGGGAAATTGAGGAGGCAATATGGCTGAAAAAATATATGTAAAAAATTCTTTCCTAAATAGACCTCAAAATTATACTATTTCTCTACTTAAATTGTCTTCCCTCCCCTCTCTGTATATGAAATTCCTTCACAACTTTTAGGGTTTGGATGAGAACTTAAGACTTTCATACCAACATTACCCAACCACCTTAACAAAAACCCAAGCAGCCTGCATTTAAATTCTGACTGCGCTATCATCAGGATTATTTATTAAACACTTCTCATATGTGAACGTTTTTTACATTTCAGTGCGAAGAATATGCTGTTTTTACAGAGGGAAGGATGATGTCTAACACATCTTTTATATCTCTCCTTTCAATAAATGCTAATGGCAGGATAATATATAAAGCAAGCTTTAAAAGAAGCGGAATATCATCTTTGTGAAAAGTTTTACAAATACATGTACATATATCATTGACAGTATGCTTCTCACAACAGTAGGCTTAGAGTTTGTCACAGGTCACATAGGGTCACACAATCACAAGTGAAAGACACCTTCTAGTTATTCCCTTTCTTTGAGCAAATGAGAATACAGAGGCCAAGAGACAGTAAATGGTATATCCCTATTACAGAGCCACAAGTCTGAAAATGAAATTTAGGTCTTTTACTTCCTTAGTTATTATACTTTCTACTATACCATTCTGCTTCACAAGCATTACGATAATCACTGGCATTATTATTACACTTTATTAAGGATATATAAAACCAAATGTGTTTTATTAGAACCTTCAAATCTATTCATATGGGTCTAGGCATCACTGTTGCTACTCATTTTAGATTCTTTCCTGCTCATAAATTAATGAGTCCTTCAAGATGCATTGCCTTCCCTAAAACAGTGTTTACATTTTTCAGTGCTCACATCTGTTTGCTGGAAAATTCCAAACACTCATTAGGCAAATGATTGGTTGTATTAGTAAAAAAAATTTATGGGAAGATATTATAATCCCAAGAATAAAATGAAGCCATGAGCAACACAGCTTAATGACCCAAGCTTCAGAAGCACTATAATTTCTCTGAAAATACAATTAGAGTTAGGCAATATATAGCATGGTATTATAATAAAAATAAATTAATAAGATGCCATAATTTCTTTTGTTCACATTATGTTTTTATTTTCTGTATGTTGTCCTAGGTTCTAAATTGCTTTCTTTAAAAGAAACAGTGTTGTCACCTTGCTGATATCCTTGGACATTCAAGTGCTGAACTAAAGCTACTTTCATAGACACTTAGCTACCACCAATTCCTGGGCCATATATTATTGATAACATTGATGAAGTTTATGGCTGCATCTGGTAGATCTGCCACACATTTTGTAGTGCCTTTGCGGGGCACTCAGCATGTAACAAAGGTGAGAGACATTCTGTATTAATCTGTCCTCATGCTGCTAATAAAGACATATCCCAGACTGGGTAATTTATAAAGGAAAGAGGTTTAATTGACTCACAGTTCTTCAGGGCTACGGAGGCCTCAGGAAACTTACAATTATGGTGGAATCGGAAGCAAATACGTCCTTCTCAGGGCGGGAGGAAGGGGAAGTGCCAAGCAAAGGAGAGAAGATTCCCTTATAAAACCATCAGATCTATGAGAGCTCACTCACTCTCATGAGAACAGCATGGGTATAATGGCTCCCATGGATTCAATTACCTACCACCGGGTTCCTCCCATGACACATGGGGATTATGGGATCTCTAAGATGCTGTTTGGTGGTGGGAACACAGACAAACCGTATCACATTCTTTGCTCTGTAGTTGCTTACCAAGTGCCTTAGTCTGATTCTGCTGCTGCAGCAAAAGGCCATAAACTCTGCAGTTTATAAACAACAGAAATTTGTTTCACACAATTCTAGAGGTTGAGAAGGTCAAGATCAAGGCACCAGCAGGTTCAATGTCTGGTGAGCTCTGCTTTCTGGTTCATAGACAATGTCTTCCGTATTGCTCTGTCCTCATTTGGTGGAAGAAACTAGCTAGCTCTTTATGGTGGGATTGCATAGGCAGTAATCCCAATCATGAGGGCTTCACCCTCCCGATCTAATCTCTTTCCAAAGAGCTTACCTCCTAATACCATCACCTGGAAAGTTAAGATTTCAACCTATGAATTTGGGCCAGTGAGGAAACACAAACATTCAGACTCTAGGATCGAGCTTATAATTATAGAAGTAAAATTCCCTTAACTCAGCCTACACCTAACAAGCTAAGTCTCTTTTCTCTAAAAATATAACTATTGATATTTGTAACATAGTGAAAATATGTGGTTATTAACAGAAACCTTGCTCTTCAAATTGTGATCCAAGGATCAGCAGTAGCAACCACAACTGAAAACTTGATAAAAATGCAGATGTTCAGGACACAAATCTAGGCCTATTAAATCAGAATGTGAATTTTATCTCCTATGCACATTAACATTTAAGAAGCAATACTCTAGTATACCCAATCACTTCTGTGCTTTCTACCTGGGATGTATGCTTACCACATGTGAGTTGCATTTGTTCCTATATGCACAACTCTTCAAAACAGCCTGTGTGTTGTTGTAATGAGAAAATGATTACATGGATCCAGAAAGAAAGGTAGTTATCATTTTTATCATTTTTATGTGCTAAGTTATATACTTTGTCAAGATTCAGTAAATGTAAATCATGGCTATAATGGACATTGAATTAGTTGTAGGCATAACAACTATTAATATTTAAAAGGGGGGGAAATTGTGAAAATCCAGAGTGATTCTGAATTTGGATCACTTCATATGTGACTTTAAGTCTCCACGTTAATTTAAATATATCAAAATAGGACATGCTAGATGTTGCAGAAAACACAGCTTAAAACTTGTTGATCTATGTAAAAACATTTGTGAACAAAGTGCGTCTCTATGGTTTGAGTAAAAACACTAGATGGGGTCAGATCTCAGAGGCTCTTCAGGAAACAGTCAAACATTATTCCAGTCTTGCTTATATAATTTTGTACACAGAGATAAGTAAACTGTTGCTAAGTGGAAATATGAAACTCATGAAACATAGTGGGGACTAATGGAAAGGGTATAAATTCAGTTTTGTGTAATTCATTCATTCAACAAATATGTCCAGAAAATCTGCCAGACATAATAGGTGCTGAATATACAATGTGAGCAAGAGAGACACAATCTGTCTTCACAGAGGTTCCCTCTGGCAGGGAGATGTAACTCTGTAAATTGCTGGCTTTTATGAAAGCTCAGGTTTCTTCTCCAGAGAGACAATCTTATCTACTTCATACAGTTTTGCTGAAGGTTAAGTGGGATTATGTTGTATCCAGAAATTCAATAAATCTAATCTCCCTCTTTACCTTTGTTCAATATACTATAGCAATCATTGGAGTTTCTTGAGCAGAGGACTTCCATGAATCAGAGGTTCTCTTAAAAGAATCAATTTAGTTTGTAGAACAATTAGTTTAGGTGGGAAGGAATGCATGGTGTTCTTTACTAGGGAGATATGAGAGAGAATTTACAGTAAGAACTCACTTTTCCTGGCTGAGGAAATTTCCCAGCTAACCTTTGGAGTTCCTCCTGAAGCACTAGCTTCTCTTTCCACTCCCACCAGCTCCACTTCTTCAATCTCTTGAGTAGTTTTATTCTTGAGATGCAAGCAAAAAGCAAATAACCTCTCTGGAATATTTCTTGTTCCTAAAAAGCCATAAATCTCATTTTTATGTGATTTTAGAGAAATATTTTTAAAATAAAAATTATAGGAACATAGTCCAATAATTGATAGCCACACCTTGTAAACAAAGCTTCTGGTTACCCAGAAAATTTCTAACCCACATGAATATTTAATGCATCCAATACTCTCAACTCCACTGTCTCCCACCTTGCCCTCCACCACATGCTCCCATATCCTCTTATGATTCACAGCTTTCTAGATTCTCTACCATTTGGTCTCTCACCTCCTTCTCATTTCTTCCCAAGGCTTCTTTTATTTCAACAAATTTTATTCAGTATTTGTAATAATCATTCCTGTTTTATAAATAGTTAATAGGAAGGGAAGATATTTGTATCAATTAAATCAAGTTATCGATTTCTCTGCCATGATATATAAATTATAAAGATCTAAAATGTTTCTTTTGCCCTACGAATCTACTTCTCTTTTAAATATAGATTTGATAGCAGATGGCACACCAATAAACACACAAGCACAAATGTAACATAATTTTAGAGAGTTTATCTTCAAAATAATTACTAAATTTATTATGTTTTATAGACCTACATCTAAAAATTTGCTTTGCTAGGCGCACTGGCTCATGCTTGTAATCCCAGCACTTTGGGAGGCCAACACAGGAGGATTGTTTGAGTCCAGGAGTTCGAGACCAGTCTGGGCAGCATAGCCCCAGAATTTGTCTTTACAAGTAACAAAGAAATTATCCAGGCATGGTGGCACACACGTGTGCACCCAGCTACTCAGAAGACTGAGGTAAGAGGATCACTTGAGTCTGGGAGGTCGAGGCTGCAGTGAGTCATGATTGTGCCATTACACTTCAGCCTGGGCAAGAGAGTGAGGCCCCGTCCCCAAATTTTTTTTTAATAAATAAATTTATTTTAAAAAAATAAAAATTAGTTTAATGTCATTCAATTGGAAGAATATGGATTTTAGAGTAAGGAAAATGTAAATTTTAAATAATGCTCTGACACTTACTAGTTCTGCAATCTCAGGCACATTACCTAGTTACTGACCTTTGATTTCTCCACTTCCAAAGAAAGTTTTTCCAATAGTATAGAATTGTTATGAAAATTAGATGTAATAGCCAAATGCCATATAATAAATTTAAAAAGTGTGTGTTTTAGTTGAAAGAGAATGTTAATCATTTGCAAAAAGTTGAGTAGGACTTCTTTTCTGAAGACAATTAGTTTTTGTCCATTGCATGGTATTCTGTTCTAGTACTTAAATTTGTGTAACTTACATAAAAATCAGCCAAAGCTTTGCACTTGTTGCCAGAATCAATGACCTTTCCATGTACTAAGAAATACTTACTCTATCTGTATATAAAGTGATTCAATTTGACCAGTGATAAATTCTGCACATTTATACACAAAATACTGAAAACGTATTTTCTTTTCAAATTTTCATTGTTGTCCAATGATTTGGGAACTATTTCAGAATGACAACATACGTGATACTTCTGAGAATTTTAAGGAATTCATAAAATATATAATAAACCTTTCTGTCTCTCAAGTTTTTTTGATCCTAGAAAGACTGAGTTCAACTTATATCTGTGATTCAAAATGTCATGCTTACTTATGCCGTGCTTATAATTTTGTGAACCTTGAGACCACACTGCCCTCATACATTCTTTGAACACAGTCATTTCTTGAAACTTCCATTTAGTCTCAGGGTTCATCCAAGTAACTACTTATTTTGTTCTCCCCTTTCAGAGAAGATTCTAATATTTCCCTTCAATTCTGAAGTGGTCAGAAGGACCAGAGAATGGATGAATTCAAAAGCAGCATTATCTTAGGAGTATATTAATTATAATTAATAAGTCAGATTATATTGGTCCAGGTGCTGCATTAAAGAAGAAAAGCAGTGCTCTAGGAGTGTGCCTGTCTGACAAGCGTGGATGTGACTCCAGTCCTAACAAGAATACAACTTGTTAGGACTTTTTTGTGTGTTAGGGCAACTTGTTAGGACCATTTAAGTGGTCAAAAACACAGCAAAATTGCAATACCGGTGGCTACCACAGAGGTCTCTGAGAATTAAGTGTGTAATTTCAGGCACGGTATGGGTCCAAATAAACAACACTTACTTTTGTTACTGTATTGCTTCTTTTTAACTGTCAACCATTTAAAATCCTCATTTCTCCCCCTTTAATCTTAAGATATTTGGAGAAGAGAGAAAAGGTTAACTTGCATCTTTCCACACAGGGTCAGGGACCCAGGACATTTCCACTGTGCCTCTCTACTTCTTCATTTATTCATGTTTTCTCCCTTTATTCATTTATAAAATAATTGAACACCTGTTAAATAGTTACCACTGTGCCCATTGCCATCTGCCACATCATAAAATAGAGACATTTTTCTCCAGTATATTGCCTCAACAGTAGCAAAATGACATAGTAGGTTCCTGAGAGAATAAGCCCATTGTCCACTTCACTTGTGAACATAAACCCAACTTCAGACAGAGTTTACCTCACAGTGAATACAATCTAATGAATTCATATGCAAGTGTATTTGCTGGAGGGAACTTGTAATCTCTTAACCCAGAAAAGCCAGAAGCAATTGCTACATGGACAGGATTTGGCATAATGTTGTGCCAGAGGACACAGCAGATATTACTGCCTTAAAGTTTTCTGTAGATCCCAGGGTAGGTTTAACTTTGACAACACTGCCAAAAAAGATAATGAAAGGTTTTTCTTACTTACATATTAAGTATTCATTCAGATGGCTAGAATAATAAATATATCACAAATTATATATATACTACAGGTTATAAAATGACCATTTAATGACAGTTTTTGCAATCTGTGGCAAATATAAAACACCTTTAAAGAATAGTGGTATTAGTAAATAAGCTAAATGTCTACCATAAAAGCTTTGGGAAAATATTATACAAGGCCAGACCACTGCTAAAAATAATTTAATCAATAATATGATCAAAACCAACTAGTTCTAATTTAAATGATAACTTCATAACAATTATTTTCCAATTAAAAAATTTATAATTGAAATTGCAGAATCAAATCTGCTTAAGTATAACAAAAGTCCTTATGCTAAACAAAAGTAACTTCATAAAACAAATCCCAAGCCATGACATTTTCTAGGATTTATTTAAGAAGTAATGCTAAACTCCCACTTGCTCCTGTAATTTTTTTCTTTATTTGGTATTAATATGGCTCTATCAAAACCTGTAGAAATTTTAAAATTCAACTCTACATTTGAGTCTGTACATGTCACTTATTCATTCCTCACTTGATAGCAAATCATTCAAGTGAAAATATACCAGCAAAATCCTGAGCAATTTGAATGCAAATTAAATCAATACAATAACTTAAAAGAATTTGCCCTTGTCCTGTAATCCCAGCACTTTGGGAGGCCGAGACGGGTGGATCACGAGGTCAGGAGATCGAGACCATCCTGGCTAACACGGTGAAACCCCGTCTCTACTAAAAAAAATACAAAAAACTAGCCGGGCGAGGTGGCGGGCGCCTGTAGTCCCAGCTACTCGGGAGGCTGAGGCAGGAGAATGGCGTGAACCCGGGAGGCGGAGCTTGCAGTGAGCTGAGATCCGGCCACTGCACTCCAGCCTGGGCGACAGAGCGAGACTCCGTCTCAAAAAAAAAAAAAAAAAAAAAAGAATTTGCCCTTGTAAAGTGTGCAAGTTCAGGCAGCTGTTCAGGATCCTTATTTTGTTTAGTTAATCTCTAGTAGTGTAACTATATTTAAGGCATTCATTGCAAACTCCATTTTTAAGTGTGACGAAGCCCAGAGCAATCAGAATTATAACCAAAAAGGTGAATGTATTCAGGAAGCTGAAGAATAGATATCAGTTCTCATTCTAAACTAAGTCAAAATAACATACCTTGTCACATGAAAATCATAAAGTTAACTGTAGAAATCAATACAAAAAGTTGCTTTCTGTTCCCATCATTTGTTCATACAACTAACAATGATTGAGTATGATTGTAGTTGAAAAAGTTATAGTGTAGATGTAAACTTTTTTCCAGACTATTCTTATGAGTAATTCCAAAAGATAAGGCGTTATTCCATGAGCTTCTCTTTAGTTTCTGAGGTAAGCTTTCTCTACATGAAAATGAACACCAACAAAGAAGCAGCACTACAGTATCAAATTCCAAACACGAGATAGGAATTAAAATGTGTTTTGAAACCAATTTTATCCACCTCCACATTTTAACATAAAACATTCTTAAAGAAAAGCAGTACAACTAAGTAAGTTACACGTTAACCATAAAAGCTTTGGGAAAACACAAAAATCCAGATCACTGTTGTAAATAATTTAATCAATACATATTATTGAGCACTTGCATTTCACCAGGTTATTGGGCCAGGCAGGATTTGGGGGTACAGAGATGAATACAGCATTCTGCAGTGTGGTGGGAGTGGCGCCCCTTATGTAAATAAAGAATAACTACACAGTGTAGCTGGAGACCTATACCGGCATATATAATGTCTTGGGAACAAACAGAATAAAGTTCCTAATTGTACCTAAAACAAAATCAAGGCCCTCACAAAAGAGAGAAGAATTTAGCTGACAGAAGGAGAGAACAAGAAGGCTCTCATACTTGCTTCAAAATTATAAAGACTCTGGGCATACGGCAAAGCCTCCCAAAGCCCAGAGACCATCATTGAGGGAGGAGTAACTTGAGAAAGGTTAGAGCATCTCAGTAAAGTTGAATTGGTCACCTGTGCTGGTTACCAACTCACAAGTAGTCCAGGTGAAGCTGCAAGATCTACCCGCAAGTTTAATCTGCTGGTTGGAAATCTTTGGTGAACCCTCTGGTAACCTCGTAGACATGGGCAGCATGTCCACTTGCTATGGGCTTAACACATGGGAGAGTTGTTACTGTGCAGGTTCATATCCACTTAGCAGTGAGTTTGTACCTGGTAACAATCAAAATTAACAAATTGTGTCCTGGGTTCCTATCCGCCAACCTGTTGTTCCCAAGACATTACATATGCCTGTATAAGTCTCCAGCCACACTGTGCAGTTATTCCCAACGTGGTTGGGAGACAGGATTAATGCTCTCTCTCTATCTACGTGCCAATATTGCTCCCCAAACCATGCATTTACCCTGACTTCTTCTGAATCACTATCTCTCCCTCCATTTCTCATGGCCTTAGCAATCTTGTAAAATTCCAGAAACTGAAATAAAATGGTCCTTGCTATAGCTTTTATTTTCATTTTTTTTCTCCCTGAGATTGCAGAAAAGAAAGACAAGTCATCAAAACCAAGGCCAGAGAACAAGTTAAAATGCTCTTGGAGAATTGGCTTTCAGGACAGAGGAAATTAGATTTATTTGGCAAAACTGAGCCAAGGCAAGAGCCAAAGTCAAATGGATTAGGGTAATCAAAGCCAAAGACAGACAATACTGATAGAAAGGAATTTAATCAGGAGAAAGAGCCCAAGTGTACGTACGGTTGGATCTAGAGACTAAAAGCAGAGAATCTGTCCCAATCTCCTCCTTAATACACAGAGGTAAGATATTGAGTTTTGAATGTATAAAGTCATTCTAGTTTCTTCCGGCTATTCTGATAAACTGCTGTGTTAATAGTGGATATTTTCCTTTGAAATAAATATATGTTCAAACTTCCTACATCATTTCAGTAATTTTTGGCACCAAGGCAAGCAGATGATGAAGAAAATTTTTGGTAAACAAGACTGCTTCTCTTCCTTAAAAATCATATCTATGACATAGATATTCATGTCCATAGGTTGGTAATAGTTCGTCCCCAAGTCGAACACCCCTGTACTATTCAATCCATGTAGGTTGAGATGGGAGGGGTGAAGGGGAGAGTATGTAGTAAATGTGATCCAATGTTAATTTAAAACCACACTAAATAAATTGATTTACTAACATAAGAACTAGAAATTCACAAAAGCCACATGAGAACGTCTTCTCTCCTGGTTCTTTTTTCACCTGACCAAGGGCTGCTTTATTCCCTAAATAACACTCCGTTAATAATGAACATCAGAAGTTGTTTGGAAAATGACCCTACTTACCTAAGTGATAAGCTAATTAATCTATTCAGTTGTATGTTTCCACCTACATAAATTGCTGGCTCCAGATAAACTAACTACAAAATACAATCATAGTCCCTTTGTGTCCAGAATTGGTTCCTTCCGATGGGTTCTTGGTCTCGCTGACTTTAAGAATGAAGCTGCGGACCTTCGTGGTGTTACAGCTCTTAAAGATGGTGTGTCTGGAGTTTGTTCCTTCAGATGTTCAGTTGTGTCCGGAGTTTCTTCCTTCCGATGGGTTCGTGGTCTCGCTAGACTTCAGGAGTGAAGCCACAGACCTTTGCAGTGAGTGTTACAGCGCTTATAGGCGGCACCTCGGAGTTGTTTGTTCCTCCTGGTGGGTTCCTGGTCTCCCTGACTTCAGGAATAAAGCTGCAGACCCTCACGGTGAGTGTGACAGTTCATAAAGGTAGTATGGACCCAAAGAGTGAGCAGCAGCAAGATTTACTAGGAAGCGTGAAAGAACAAATCTTCCAAAGCATGGAAGGGCACCCAACAGGGTTGCTGCTGCTGGCTCCCATGGACAGCTTTTATTCCCTTATTTGGTCCCACCCACTTCCTGCTGATTCGTCCATTTTATGGAGCGCTGATCGGTCCATTTTTACAGAGGGCTGATTAGTCCGTTTTTACAGAGTGCTCATTGGTGTGTTTACAAACCTTTAGCTAGACACAGAGCGCTGATTGGTGTGTTTACAATCCTTTAGCTAGACAGAAAAGTTCTCTAAGTCCACGCCCAACCCAGAAGCCCAGCCGGCTTCACCTCTCACCTTTAATGTTTCATCTGATTTGCACATCCAAAATAATGTGTTCCTTTGAAACAACACATTTCAAGAGCAAGCAATAACCCAAAACTGTTATATCTGATAAAATCAAAACAAAAACAAAAAAGACCATTATTAATACTAGTCTACTCTGTATATGTACTTTTTTATTTTAAGGAGCAATGAATGCACAACTTATGTATCACAAAACATGCCCTATGCAATAGCTTCAGCCCACTCAACTCCTGAAATATGCTCTCTTTGGGTCCTTGGAAGTGGCTTATTGGAAAGTATTAGGATGAGAAATGGCACTCACCCACTAATATATTAGTTTGGTTCAGACATAGTACATTTCAGTTTAGAGCCCAAGACTTGTCCCAAACTTGATGAGAAAGGCAAGCCCTGGACAAGTCCTGTTGCACCTTCTTTCTATGTTACATCATAACCACAAACATTTTCACACACAATATTTTTACACAGAAAAAGATAAAAGTCAACATTTTAGAGTGCTTATTGTGTTTGTGGAAGGTAGAAAAGTATCACCATCAAATTGTACAGTTTTTTCTTTTTGGCAGGTATTACCTCAACCCAGCAAAAATTTTATTTTCTCCCACCCAATTACCTCCCCAAGTCACTGCCAATCTCCTGGATGCCACAAAAAGAAAGTCTTCCATTGCTCTGAACTGTGGAGCCAACCAAACAGGCCTTGTTTCTGCTTCCCCTTGATTCATATCTGATGATAGGTCATTTCACCCACTTGAAACTAATCAGAACCTTGAGCCAAATTGTTACCTAGGAGGAAATCACAATGAAGATGGATACGAGGTGAGAAATAGGCAAGGGAGTCCCTTATAAGCATTTAGGGCTAACCTCATGGTAATTCACAGGAAGGCTGTCTGAAAAGCCGTGATTCCAGAACAATATCCCTGAGTGAAACAGAAGCAGATTTCTTCCCACTATGCCTGGTGTAATGAAGAAAAGTAAGACTTCAACAGCAGGACTTTAGAACAGTAGGTGTTTTATTTCTTCATTCAGCTATGTTTCTACTCAAAACCTATTAAAGAAGTTCTATTTTTTTGAGCACTCTGACCCCCAAAAATGGTTTTTTTAACATTAAACTGTTCTGTGTACCACCTTTTCCCAAGGTGATTCATTAAATTTACAGGATAAATGGCATTTTGTGGAAATTTGTCATGGGACTGGCTGGTCTGTTCCTGAGTGGTGGGAGGTAAAGTTACACTACTGGTACAAAGACAAGTCTGTCCAGGCAGAGAAGCCACCAAGGAGGGAGAGGTGGTTGGAGAAAGCCTACCTTTCCAAAGAATACAGAGATTCTGGGTGACACCAGGTTATCCAAGGACAGCATGACTCATGACTGGAGGGGAAATAAAAATAGATATTGGGTCACAGATTTCTGCTTTTGTTCCTGAGTATGTAGACATTAAATTACGTCAATCAGATCATTCAATAATTACCATGCAGTCAAACAAGACTCAGCATCTCTAATTGATTCATTTTTTCTTTCTGTACCAGAGAATTCTTTCCTTCTCTACCTTTCTTTTGGATATAGATTACATGATAGTATCTCCAGTTTAATTACCTAAAGAACAGAAAAAATAAAACCCCCATTGAGAGCAAAATATGAAATAAAGTCTGCATTTAAAAACATACAGGGATACACAGTACCAAAGATTAATCTCTACCAGCTCTGCAGCATGATATAGAGATTCAGGTTTTGTGGGGCTGAAAGATTTTCCAATTGTGGTGGAGTTTAAAAAAAATAAAATCACAAAAAATGAATTATAAACATAAATGTACATTTAGAAAAGAAAATAAATTACTGATTTTTAAAAGCCAACAAATATATAATCATACATATTAGGAAATAACAAAGTATTTGTATTAATTAATTGCTTGGTTACTCTCCATAATACACCTTTGTTTCTACAGCCTTCTAGCTGAATTCTCTTGATTGTCTCTTCGTGTAGCAATGATAATGTAACATTTTCTACAGGGAAAGTAGAAAGATAATTCAGGGTTTTATCTAGTTTGTTTTTAATTATTGATAATTTAGAAAGTTAATATGAAATTAAAGCTTACATGAGAGTAATTCAAAAGCATTTTAAGTTCCTTTTATGTTTTATTGAATTATATAACATGTAATCAAATTACTCTTATACTACATACATTGATTTATTGATGAGTATGTGCAGTTTTCTTACTAGAACTCTTGCTTCTTCAGATAATTTAAGTTTATTCATGGTGATTTGCAAGCTCCCATTGACTAAAAGTACCAGATTTCATCAGGAAAAAAAAGTGTCAATATGTCAAATATACTAAGATGCAATTCAATGTGATTGAAAAAATAAAATTAGCAGATCCACATGAAGGTACACCAGATATTTAGAAAATTGCTACAAGTTTGTACCCTACAAACATAATTCTGAATTGTGTTTTTAAAACTGCCCATTAAAAAGCATGTTAAATTTATAATTTTAATACTGCTATGTCAAGTACATGACTCAAAGTAGAAAACTTTTTGTATCAGCAGTTGTCAATGAAAATTAAACTCTTCATTTATATTTTACACATCTGATGACTGACAAAAATTTCCTTAGGCAGCTTCCAGCACACAAATGTTTAATCCTAGTTTGTCTTCCACTGCCTATAAACTTCTGATACTCAGCGTCATGGAACATATTCATGTCCCGATATAGTGCCTGACCCTTCACTTCCTTGTGATGAATATGGATGTACCATCAGGGTGGAAGGTCCTCCTACAACAGAAAATCTATTCACATACAGATTTACCATTTCTACTGGTCTTCATTTTTCATATGTAGATGCAAATTTCCATCTGATATATTTTCTTTCTTCCTAAAGAATTTCCCTTAACATTTCTCATAGTGCAAATTTGCTGCTGCAATTACCTTTGGGTCTCATCAAATGTCTTTATTTTACCTTTATTTTTAAAAGATATGTTTACTTGATAAAAAGTTCTGGGTTGAGAGGGTTTTATTTCCCTCCCTCTTTCAGCATGAGTTCTAGTTTGTATTGTTCATACTCCACTTATATTTTACCCATTTGAGGATGGGAGAATTTTCCATAGGTCAGTGTCTGGAACACGTTTCAAAAACTTTTTTCCCTGCTACCCACTCTACACTTCTGGTATGAGTGTCTATTGTGATTCTTATTCGTATATATCTATACACTATGCAATGCCTTTTTGCTTCTAACGGCTTTTAGGATTTTCTCTTAGTCACTGGTTTAGAGTAATTTGTTAATGATATCCTTCATTTTTCTTGTGCTCAACCTTCTTTGCACTACTGTGAAATTATACTGTGAATCAAATTCATAAATTTTTTAGTTATTATTTCTTCATCTATTTTTTTCTGGGCTTTTTCTTCACAGACTTCAGTGGTACACGTTAGGCTGCTTGAGGTTGTCCTGTAGATCAATGAGGCATTATCCTTTTTTATTTAAGTTTTTCTGATTTTGTTTTAATTTGAATCATATTAGTTATTATGCCTTTACACTCACTAATCTGTTGACTGTTTTAAAAATCATCCATGACTCTCTTTAACACACTCATGTTTTCTTCTAACTTCTTGAATACCTGGAATATAGTTATAATTCTTTTAATATGCCTGTCGACTAATTATTTTATCTGTGTCATTTCTTGATTTCCTTATTATTTACATATTTTTCTCTCTTTTTGCATGACTCGTATTTTTTAATTGGATGTTAGTTATTATTAATTTTACCTTATTGGATGCCGAACAATTTCTGTATTTCTTTAAATATTCTTGAGTTTTGTTATAGAATACAATTAAGTTACGTGGAAACCCTTTGATTTTTCAAGAATTTCTTTCAAAACTTGTTAGGATAAACCACAACAGCCTTTATCCCAAGGCTAATTTTGCTCCATTACTAAGGCCTTTTAATTACTCTACTCAATGCCCTGTATGTTAAAAGGTTTTTTTGTTTGTTTCTTTATTTTCACTTTGTGATGGGAACACAAACTACTCAGGTCTTTGTGTGAGCTCCAGGGATAGTTCCACTTATTTTTTTCAGGTTGCTCTTTCTCAGCCCTTGGGTGGTCACTACTCTTTATCTAACACTTGCTGATTGATACTCAGCTGAAGACTGCAGATCTCAAAGTCCTCTCCTCTGTATGCAGCTCTTACCAATTCTCTTCCTATGTTCTCTCTGAGTTGTTTTCCACTCAGGCATACTGCTGACCTCTATTTGCATTTTCCCTCCTTGTACAGCAGTCTGGAAACTCTCCCCAGTATTAAGCTTGGTAATTGTAGCACTTACTTTGTTTCATTTCCTTCTATCAAGAATCATTGTCCTGCCTGTTGTACAGTCTCTGAAAATTATTGTTCGATATATTTTGTCTTATTTATTATTTAGTTATGCCAGAAGGATAAGTCTGGTCCTTGTTATATGGGTTGGCCTTGTGTCCCCACCCAAGTCTCATCTTGAATTGTAAACCCCATGTGTTGAGGGAGGAACCTGGTGGGAGGTGATTGGATCATGGGGGAGGTTTCCCTGTGCTGTTTTCATGATAGTGAGTTCTCATGAGATCTGATGGTTTTGTAATTGTTTAGCAAGTTTCTCCTTCACTCACTTCTCTCCCCTGCCACCAGGAGGACCTGCCTGCTTCCACTTCTGCCACGATTGTTAGTTTCCAGAGGCCTCCCCAGCCATGCAGAACTCTGACTCAACTAACCTCTTTCCTTTATAAATTAAGATACTATCCAGTCTGGGGAAGTATCTTTATAAAAGTGTGAGAATGGATGAATACACCTTGTAACTCTGTCATGGCCAGTAATAGAAGTCCATTAAGTATAACTTAATTAAATGTAGATACTCAGTATTCACCACATTAAAATACCTCAACTAAACCAAACCTGACTGTATTCCAAATTCAGCTTCCAGTAGCTGGATCTCAATATGCTCACAGCCACTTCAAGGTGACCTGATGTTGACAAAGTATAACACAAAGGCAGTCAAGGTGGAAATACAGTTTGGCACTCCCCTGATGGCTTTCAAGGGATTCCGATTTTCTTTGTTTAACCATCATTTTTTTTTTTTTTTTTTTTGAGATGGAATTTCACTCTGTCACCCAGGCTGGAGTGCAGTGGCACAAGCTCGGCTCACTGCAACCTCTGCCTCCTGGGTTCCAGTGATTCTTCTACCTAAGCCTCCCAGGTAGCTTGGACTACAGGCACGCACCACCATGGCCAGCTAATTTTGCATTTTTAGTAGAGACAGGGTTTCACCATGTTGGCCAGGCTGGTCTCAAACTCCTGACCTCATGTGATCTGCCCGCCTCAGCCTCCCAAAGTGTTGGGATTACAGGCGTGAGCCACCGCGCTCAGCCCATCATCTTTTATTTCTGTATGTGATGTGTATAAATCTTGTACTGCCTGGAATTTTAAAGCTAAAACAAATATTTTAATGGGTTAACAGAACACAGAATTTTTATGCATAGGTTATAAGAATCATTTTTTCATAAATAAAGAAAGAGTAGCCACCTATATTTACCCTCCTTCGTCATCTTGATCACCATCCCAACCCTGGTCTAATTTTCAGCTACATCTGCGGAGAATATATGCACCCCTATGGTGTAACTTCGATGGAACATTGTGACTGGAACCATTCCATAGCAGGTACCCCTTTTTTCTTTAAAATGTGTTTTCCTTTAAAAAAGTTTCCTTTTTCTTTCATTTTCTTTAGTACTTGGAAGTTTACAACCACAACACAATTTAGTCAAAAGTAGAAAATTAGGCCAGGTGCAGTGGCTCACACCTATAATGCCAGCACTTTGAGAGGCTGAGGAGGAAGGCTCCCTTGATTCCAGTAGTTTGAGAACAGCCAGGGCAACATAGTGAGACCCTATCTCTACAAAAAATATATTTTTAAAAATTAGCTCAGCATGATGGCACGTGACTGTAGTCTCAGTCACTCAGAGGGCTGCAATGATGATACCACTGCACTTCAGCCTGGATGACAGAGCAAGATGTCGTCTCAAAAAGAAGTAGGCCATCAGTTATTAATTTTTTCAAGGATAGCTTCCATTAGAAACAAAGATATATAACACACCCATCCCACATCAACCCACGAATACTTCTCCTTGAAGTATTTCAAGCCAGCGAGTGAATAGTTGCACTATGAGGGCTTTGCATTTTCAGGATACAAAAGAAAGACCTATATGACTTCTCGTGTGTATTCCTAAGGAGAGGGGCAGAAGACAGTGTATCTGGATTTTGGAGGTAACAGCCAAGGCTCATACGGCTTTCTTGGGACCAGAGGAGGCATTCAACACTAAAATAAGTGAATATGAATTACTACAATCTTAGGAAATCAAGCATGGAATACATTTGGCCACACTTAAAGTGAGAGGATGGGCTCATCTACCCTGAAACAACTGGTCCCTAGGAGGGAAGCTTGACCAGTGGCAAAGCCACACAACAATGGGCGTGTGTCATCTGTTAGTCTAGGGGGCGCTAGGCTTCAACAGCTCTCCTCTGCTCAAGGAAAGAGCCAGTAAGATGAATGTAGTTAGATGCTGGTTCTATGTGGTCTGAATAAGATTCTGAGTCCCTGAAGAAAAGGAGAAGACGACCCTCAAAAAGATGGTGCTGAATTTCCTGCTGCTGGAAAATGTGACCAGGTCTAGTAATACAGAAATAAATGTGCTTCTGTGAAAAGTTAAGCTGCTCATTCTGTTACCATTTTAAAATTAACATTGTCAATGGGATTCACCCAAAGAAATATCTGAATCAATTCTTAAATTTGGAAATTAACAAATATAAGTTTTATTCCAAATTCCACATATGGAGAAAATGCAGTATGCATGTTTTTTGTTTGTTTTGCTTCTTAAAACTTTATGTCAACATAACTGTGCTTACAGAAATATACTCATATTGGCTAATAGAATGCAAGTTTAACTTATGCTACACAATTTGGACCAAAAACTTGATTTGAAAAAAAGGATTGCAATCTGTTTTTGTTTGTTTGTTTTTTAATCTATTACAAATCCATAAAAGATCCTCCATCAAATGCTGCTAAAGAAAGCAGCAAGAACTTTGAGAAATTTGCCTTTGGTTTGCCTCAGACAAATAACATCTATTGCACTGCATAAATTTATAAAATTGGTGCAACAAAACATTGTTGTAGAATGGCTTGAACCCGGGAGGCAGAGCTTGCAGTGAGTGCAGATCTCGCCACTGCATTCCAGCCTGGGCCACAGAGCGAGACTCCACCTCAAAAACAAACAAACAAACAAACAAAAACAACAACAAAACATTGTTGTAATATTTTTCAGTGCCAGTTTAGAACGTTCAATAACTAATGGATATGGAAGAGGCTGGGAGGGAGGTTATGTAAACATGTGAAACTCTAAAAGCTATTTGATTTAGTTAATATTGTATGTAGATTGTAAATCCACAAAAACCAAGACTCAGATAATCTCTTCAATCTCAATTAACACTACTTGTTCACTTCACCCGCTGAGGGAAACCAGAAAACTGCACACATTAGTTGTAAGTTTTTCTCACTTACGTCAATAAATAAATAAATAAGTAAATAATAAGTTTCTTCCTCAGCTTTTCAATGCAAGAATGAGAGTATACTACAGACAAGGTATTTTTTCCATTGTGAACATTCATAGGGTGACATGCAATGAAGTCTACTTGGGTTTTGATTTGTATCAACACTCATAGGAAAAACAGCCTCCAAAGTTAATGACCACATGACTTTAGGAGTGACTCAAAAATAAAATGGCACTTCTTAGAAGACTAGAGAGAAACATCCAGCCACAGTTACAAGCCTTATCAAAAAAATGCAGCCCCTTGTGAATTACACCTCAATAAAAAAGTAGCCCCAAAATAAGACACAGCTCTGAAAAAAGAGGAAAAAATATAACTTAAGTATCTTGAAAACCAATGTGAATATAGGTTCAAAAGATAGTTAAGAGATTAATTTTCATAAGACTACTCAAGATAAAGGCTTGTAACGTAACCTAGTAGTTAAAGTTTATCACCAGTTACTAAACATCAGTTTACAAATAACATGTTCATTTTTTGTTCTTTTATCAAAAGGGAAAATTCTTGCTTTAATGCTATTACAGTTTTCTGTAGATGTAATTTATCCATAAAAGGCATTACATATACATTACATGACATAATTAATAATAGTATATAGTAATATTCTAATACCACCCTGTTCCTCCTTACTAAAGAACTTGTGAAAGCCCTTGGACAGTATAAATCAAATCTTAATTTAGCCTAAATTATTCCTTAATTTGGTTTAAAAACATTTATTCAGTGCTTACTATGTACAGGTACTATGCTTAACAGCGTTATTACAGAGCTAAATAAGGTTTAGTCTCTCTCCTCATGAAGTTATAGTCTCTTCTTCTTTCATTTAAATAATTAATGCATGTAAAATATTTAGATATGCTTGGTTCATAATAAGTACTTAAGTCTCTGTAGGCATTAGCAATGATAGCAGTCATAGTCATAATAGCAATAATGGTCATTGTATTGCATTACTCAAGTTCTACTGATCTCTTCTTTGCTACTTTTGACCCAGCTGACTGCACTGGGATTGATCTCTTCCATTAGCCAAGGTTCAAAATAGTAACTGTAGATTTTTTCGATCTCCACCTAAAATGAATCAAAGCTTCTTTTAACTTTATTTATTAATATTTGCCCTAAGATTTGTTTCTTTTGAAACATCCTGCAAAATATCTACTTTTAATCTCTCATTACCCTAGAAATGGCTTCCTTTTACACATTCAGATCTCAACTACTTACTCAGTTTTATTACGTTATTCAAGTTTTTTCTCATATTCATTTTCAATTTGGTGAGAATAATAAATTCCTGAATCTGGTCTGAGGAGAAAGAAATTCCTGAATTTCCCTCCTGAAGGAAACAATAAAAAATACAATATAATTGAAACATGCTCCAGTAGATTGGAGCAGCTTAAAGGTATTACAGTATTTATCAAGTATTAGTACTTTTGCTGTCTTTTCTTCCTGACATTAAAAACCAGAGCTCCGAGGCTTTCCTGATCACTAGGTCGTGAATGTCTACAATAGCCTAGTTTCTCTTTCTCTTCCTCCAGCTCTTTCTCATTTTCTACTACATCCCTTGACTCTTGAGGATTTATGAGCTAAAGAAAGCTGTAGCACTTTCTTTACAGAGGTTTTTATTTGTAATTCTTCACCACTGTTCTGAGGCATAGAAGAGTACACACTCAGTTTCATTCCAGGACATCAGAACCTTCACACTGAAGCCAGCCAGATGTTCTATTGCCTTGTAGAGTTAGACCATATTTCATATTTTTGAAGATCTTTTTTATCTTATGCCCACTGTTTCATAGAGAGGCCTAAATATAATTTTTAAAAAAGGATAAATGGAAAGTCTTTTTCAAAATTCCTTAGTAAGTTAGAAACATTATTATTTATGAACCTTCAATGACCTAATACTGATTGATATTCAGAGACTAAAGAGTTGTATTACTTTAGCCAAAATCTAGCTATCCCTTATGATTTGAATCTGCATACTCTTGAATTTGGATAGAGTAAGCCTAGATTGTGAAAAAGACTGTATTTCCCCATGTGTTTACTCCTGTTTCAGAAAGCCAGATATAAAAATATTAAAAGTTATTTTTCTCCAAACAAACTTAACAAAACAATATCTAAAATTCCCAGACTCTGAGATTAGATCGAAAGGGATGTTTTTATCTTTGTAGGGTGAGAAATCAAGAGAGAAGTAATCTAAGTTTTCTACTCACTCTATGATTTTCTAACATCATGTTCAAATGCTAATGTTAAAATTAAAGTTAAAATTGTAGCACAGTATGACCATTTGCCAAATGTAATATTTTTACTTAACTGAAAGGTAGATTTCAAGTTTCCTTTTAATCATACTTTCCCATAGGCATTAAAATATATGACTTGATTTACACAGCTTTGCAAAAATATCCGTTGGCATAATGGGGTGAATTTGCTGCTGTCAGAGTTGATAAGAGAATGTACCATCCCAAGAATGAGTAAATCTACTGATTGGGTTGAACATGCAGCCTGCAGATGTGAGATGTCATTGCACACCCAGGCGATGCTATTTTCTTTGTCTCATCACCAGCTGGCAAAAGATATTTGAACAACAGGCAAGAGAGACAAACTGCAGGTGCTCCAGAGAAAGAAATCTATCTTTGCATTTTTCCAAGAGTAACCATTAAGGAAGAATCTTTGTCAGATGATGAGATAGGTGTAATTCAATTTACATTAATGAACATTTTGTCAAAAGAAAAAGAAAAAAAATACCTTTGTGCCATAATGTCCTTTATACATATTCCTCTGCCCCACTCACATTGTCATTCATTTTACTATCAAGTTGGTCTCATGGGAACATTGGTGTGTACATATCCTTCCTCACAGAACACTTCATGGAGACGGGGCTTCCCGGCTCTACCACCAAGCCCTGGCTGTGTTTCTGGCCTTGTGTCTACTCCTCATTCTCTACGTTTCATGTATCTCACTCACCAAATCCTATCTTCCCTCTCTCCAGCTTGCTCACCCCAACACATATACACCGTGTCTTTGACCCTCACCTTTTCACAAGGATGTACAATCTGTTAATGCTTCTCTTCTTTACTATCCCACATCCTTCTGTCCTCATTTCTGCTCTTATCCAGCTCAGGTTCCTCTCTGTTCTGTGAAATTAACGTGGCAAAAGCCCAGCTTCTGGTTAAAGCCAACTCTCTATTGAATAGAGAGTTGTTTGCTCCAGGGCAGCAAACACATTGCAGAAAAACACATAATCATGCTGATTGGTCTCACTGCAAATATGAACCCTGCATGAGACTGGGTGCATACCAAATGGGCCTTTAGTCATCATGCTGGTTGTCCAGCGACTTTTTCACCCTCCAGAGATGACAATTAAATATGATCTCAGGCTTCCAACCACTTTCTAAATCTCCTCCCTCAGCCTCACTCTCAGATAATAATCATGTTTGTTATTTTCTCTGAGAAAATATTAACAATCAAAAGAGAAATCTAACAAGCTCCCCATAAACACATACCCACCACCACCATTTATAATTCCTGTGTATTTTCCCCTTCTCCTGTTGATAAGCACTACTCCATTTTCCAATCCAATGCCAAGTACCATATGTGTGCAATGGGTTTAAGACATCACTTCTCCCATAATCAAGACTATCACTCCAACAATTCCACTCCTGTCTTCTGTGTATCCAATTTCTTATTCTCTCTCTATTGCATTATTCTCATCCATGTATTAATACTGGTATTAATTCAATCTTGAAAATTAAAATTACACAGAAAACATACTTTTGACTTTGTTTTCCCGGTAGCAAACACTCCTCTTCTTTATTCCCATATTCAGCAAATGAGAAGTATCCTTGAAAGAGAAGTGGGTATTGACTTCTACATTTCCTATTTTTTCATGCTCTTTTGGATCCACTCCAATTTTGCTACCATTGTGCTGCTCTACAAATCAGTTTTTATCTTAGTCATAGAAGATCTCCACATTGTCCAATCAATTAATCAAGTGACTATATTAATCGCATTTAATCTCTGAGCCAGTTCTCAAATTTATAACTTCAGCCTGGATTTTCTGATTTTCAAACACATATACCCCAAGTTTATCTGCCATCTTTACTTAAATATCTGAGAAGCAACTCATACCCTATATGTAGAAATCTGAACTAGAGATTGCACAGTATCCCACTCCACTTTGCTCCTCCCCGCCCCCCAAAACAAAACTCTATTCTTTAAAGATTCTTTTCCATCAGGATAAATGAAAATTGCATTTACAGATATTCAGGACAGAATCCTGGAGTCCTTTATGACTTCTTTCTATTCTACACTGCAACTAATCCATATCTTCTCTACCTTCACAGTATATTTACTTCTTACCACCCACACTGCTAACACCCTGGTCTAACCCACCAGTTATTTCCCACTAAGATTATTACAATGGCCTCCCAACTCGTGCCTCTGCTTCTTTCCCTGCCTTCCTACAGTACATTTTATAAAACAGCCAAATTACACATACAGTTTACTCAGTATTAAACCCAATGGCCTCACCACGACCTATGAAGTTTTATATTCTTTCCCCTCGCTACTTCTCTGTCCTCCTATAAAACCACCCCCTTCCTTACCTACACTGGACTTCTTACTTTTTCTTAAACTTTACACCCCTCTTCCCAAGGGCATTAGTAATTGAGGCCTTCTTTAACTTAGCATATCTTTCCTTAGCAATGTACATAGCCCACTTCCCCTCCTTCCTTCAGGCCTTGGCTCAAATATCACTTTATCCTAGAGGCCTTCTCTGATCATCCTATACAAAATAGCAACACCACCCCCTGAAGTCTGCTCCCTGGAACTTTCAATTCCTACTTAGTCCCCTTTATTCTGTTTAATTATTCTTCCAAGTCATTATATGTATACATAGAAGAAAGAGAGAGAGAGAGATAGAGAGAGAGAGAGAGAGAGAGAGATTAGTATTTATTATCCAAATCTGCATAACAAATTATGCCAAAATTTACCATCTTAAAATAACAAACCATTATCTCACAGTGTATATGGGTAGGAATGCAGGTGTTGCTTTGACATATCTGGTTCAGGGGTTCTCACAAGGCTGTAGTCAAGAGTACTAGCCAGGGCTGTAGTCATCTCAAGGCTTACCTGGGAGGAGCCACTCCAAGCTCACTTACTTGACTGTTGGCTGACCTCAGGTCCTCATTGGCCAGTTTAATGCCCCATGGATCTCTCCATAGGGCAGCTCCCCACATGGCAGGTGGCTTCCATCTCAGTGAGCAAGAAAGAAAGCAAGACACAGCAAGCAAGATGGAAGACACAGGCTCTGGGGCACCAGATTATTATTTTTTTTTTTCCAGCCAAGTCACTTGGTTCTTATAAATGCAGTTTTTCTGAATTAGTATTAACTTGAATTTTGGTTTATTGTAGGCTCAAACCTTCCTGTTTTTTAACTTCTATTTTAGGTTCGGGGTGCATGAGAAGGTTTGTTACATGGGTGAACTCCTATCACAAGGGCTTGTTGTAGAGATTATTTCATCAACCAGGTATTAAGCCCAATAGTTATCTTTTTTGCTATTGTCCCTCCTCTCACTCTCCACCCTCAAGTAGAGCCCAGTGTCTGCTGTTCCCTTCTTTGTGTTCATGTGTTCTCATTATTTAGCTCCCTCTTGTAAGTGAAAACAAGCAGTATTTGGTTTTCTGTTTCTGCATGAGTTTGCTAAGGATAATAGCCTCCAGTATCATCCATGTTTCCACAAAAGACATGGTCTCATTCTTTTTATGGCTGCATAGTATTCCATGGTGTATATGTACCACATACTCTTTATCCAGTCTGTCATTTACGGGCATTTAGGTTGATTCCAGGTCTTTGCTACTGTGAGTAGTGCTGCAGTGAGCATTCTTGTGTATGTATCTTTATGGTAGAATGATTTATGTTACTCTGGGTATATACCTAGTAATGGGATTGCTGGGTCAAATTGTAGTTCTCCTTTTTGCCCTTTGAGGAATCGCCTTACTGCCTTCCATGATGGATGAACTAATTTACACTCTCACCAACAGTGTATAAGTGTTCCCTTTTTTTCACAACCTTGCCAGCATCTGTTATTTTTTGACTTCTTAATAATAGATATTCTGACTGGTGTGAGATGGCATCTCATTGTGGTTTTCATTTGCATTTCTCTAATGATAAGTGATATTGAGTTTTGTTCATATGCTTGAGAGCCACACGTATGTCTTCTTTTGAAAAGTGTCTGTTCATGTCCTCTGCTCACTTTTTAGTGAGGTTGTTTTTCTCTTGTAAATTTAAGTTCTTTATAGATGTTGGATCTAAGACCTCTGCCAGATGCATAGTTTGCAGATATTTTCTCCCATTTTGTTGGTTGTCTGTTTACTTTGTTGATAGTTTCTTTTCCTGTGCAGAAGCTCTTAAGTTTCATTACATTCCACCCACTTGTCAATTTTTGCTTTTGTTGAGATTGTTTTTGTTGTCTTTGTCATGAAATCTTTACCCATTCCTATGTCCACGATGATACTGCTTAGGTTGCCTTCCAGGGCTTTTCTAGTTTTTGGTTTTACATTTAAGTCTTTAATCCATCTTGAGTTGATTTTTTGTATACGATTACCTAATTTCTAAAGTGGCATCCCATTATGTTTGCCATTTTCTGTCATTAGAAGCAAATCACTAGGTCCCACCCACTCTCAATGGGCAGAGGATTATAGGAGGTAGGAATCATTGGAGACCATCTTATAGTCTGCCTACCATTTCCTCCTACTAGAATATAAGCTTGATGGAGACAGAGACTTTATTGTGTTCATTTCCATATTCCAGAGTGTAGAACAATGCCTGAACACAGAGTAGTTGCTCAATATTTATCTGTTAATCATATGAACTATCATTTCTATCCCATTGCTTTCTTGCCTAGGACCTCTGTCCCCATTAAAATGAGAGGATGCTTTCTGTGGTATATTAGATTTAGTATTTTATTCAGAATTAGACCCCGTAATAAGAACTTTCTCCTTTCAATCTTAGCATGCTAAGGCTCTGTCTGCCATCCAGAGCTCATGTTAGATGTTACCACTGCTTCACTTCCTGAATGCCCCTACTACCTTCTCCACCTTCTATGAACTCATGCAGTACCTATGCTATATAGCCTCATGATCGCCTGTGTGTCTGATCTCCTACAAACCAATAACTCATTGAGACCAAATACCATTTGTTCAACCAATGTAAGTTCAGCCAAGTTGGAGCAGTGCTTGTTTCTATAGAGTAGTCAGAGTGCCTGGTAGAGTACTTGCACACTGTAGGCACTTGACAAACGTCAGTGGTAAATAAGTTAGTAGGTTTCACTCTTTTGCTGTTCCTGGTTCTTTATAAATTTTTGGTAAATATTTGTTAACTAATGGAATTCAAGCCCTGAAATCATTTATAACCAATGAATGGCATGGGATGAGCCCTTGTTACATCTTTCAACTGAAAGACTGGTCAGAGAGAAAGCAGGAAATATAGGGCAGAAGAAAGATACAGACTAGAAATCATCTAAATTGGACAATACAAACCTTGGGCCTCAGTTTTCCCAATTATAACCATGATGAAGTGAGCAGGGGTGGTGTAAAATATGAGTTAATTTCCTTTAATGGTCTGAAATCCCAAGTCTTTAAAGGTGGGCTTATTTGGAATGTCTCCTACTCAAAGCATCTGAAACTGCCTGGATTCACACCAGTCTTTAAATTTCATCTTCAAGTTCCTAGGCACAGCAGCAAAGAGGGCCCAAGCCAGACTAATCCAAGCTTCTCATTAAATACATCTACAGCAACAAATCACCCAATGCCCCATGTTTTCTCCCAGTATTGATTTATGCAGAAAAAATAATCCAAGCTCTGGAGTCCTCCCAGTCATAGCAATTTCTTTTTTGTTTTGTCCACAAGAACACTCCTTAGAACAGAAAATTCAAGAGTCTTCATGTAAGCCAGAAAAACAGGAATCATTTTCCCAGTTCCATGAGATTTGCTAGAAGATGGCAGTAAAAGGTAGATGCTTGTGATGACATGGCAATAATTTGTATTAAATCGAGCCAAGGATTTTATGAAAATAAAATATCCAGTTCTGTCACAGCTGCCATATTGTCATGGTGACCTAAACATAGCCAAAAATCATCAAAATTATCCACATATCATATTCCCTTGGCTCACCTACACTAGTCCAACAATGTTTCTGTCCACCACCCCCAGAGCTCCATAAGTCTTCTTTGCCTCCCTTGGCAAAGAAGAATCAACATCACACCCAGATTGGGGTCACCTCAGAGGTTGGTGTGAATCCAAATTTGCAATCCATCTAGCCTAGCACATGTGCTTCAGCAGCCTGGCAGAGAGAACAGAATTGGAGTCGTGTTTTATTGTCTCACTGGATATGAGCAGATTACTTTCCAGAGGGAAAGTTTTCAGGCTATTTAGGACATTCAGATTGTATTAGACACATAAAACTGGGCTCTGAGTCAAACCAGAGTTAACACAGACTTTTGAACATGATTCTAGTTCCCGTTAAAAGTTAAGCAGCTGAGTCTTGCACCTAAAATAATCATATGGCATTTTAGTATCTTTATGTTTCCAAGGTCAATAGGCAGCCCTTTAGGGTGCCTTGGAGTGAGAGAGAGAGAAAGAAAGGGAGAATGTGTGTGTGTGTGTGTATCCTCATGTGTGCACACAGGCACACAGGCATGCATACCTTAAAACAGTAAACTACATTTGCATCGAGGAATCCATCTGCTCCAACCACAATAAACAACCTACATAGGCTTAAAGCATATGGATGGCAGGGTTGATGTGACTTAAGCGCAAAGCTTTTGCCCAGAGTTCTGCATTCTTTGACCAATACATTAGAGAGCTTACTTCATTGTCCTCATCAGCATTTACTGCAGTGGCAAGGGTCCACTCAGATCATTTCCACTGGCAAGTCACAGAAGGAAATTCTTCTGTAAATATGGAGAGGATCCCATTGCCTTTCTGTTCATATGCTATCCACTTTACCTGGATTTTGTGCTTGTTTGTTTGCTTGTTTTCTTAGTGCCTAGAATAGAGAAAATATATTCCAGGGTTTTGTTTTTGTTTTCTGAATGACCACCTACATCCCAGTGAGAGCCATGGTCATGACGGAGAATAATGATTTAAACTTCATCTGACTATGCTGGAATCCTTGGCCAATACCAAAAAAGCTCAAATGCACTGGTTCACAGAAAGCTGTGATCTGCACAAGTCAGGCCACTATGTGAGTGCAGCCATTTGGGGAAATGAAAACTTTTACCTTTATAAAAGATTTTGAGTTTTTCTTCCTCTTGTCCTCAATTTGTGTTGCCCTTTTTTTTAAAAAAATAAAAATTTTTGAATGCTACTTTACCTGTCTCCATGTTCCAACTCAGCCTTCTCCTATTTCTATTTGTCAGAATAAGGTCATTTATTAGGTCAGTAAGTATTAGAACTTACTTCATAGCACTAGTTACTTTTAACAGAAAACCTCAAGAAAGACAATTCAATACATTCGTCTCTATTTGTGAAGTTTAGGACCTATCAGGTCTGTGTGAAGAAGAGAATTCTGGGTGGCAACACAGTCTCTGAATTATTTCTCTTAGACCACATCTCCCCACAGATGAATGTATTATGTTTAAGACATGTTCTCTTTTTATATATTAGATAAAATATATTTAAACCACCTTCTGGAGAATGTTGAGACTCTTGAAAAGTCACATCTAGTGGTAATGGAAAAATAATTTCTAGAAATAATTAGTAGTATAAGAAATAGACAAGTATAAAAATTATTTTATTATTAATTTATTTTTTATCACTGAATAAAAAGGGTAAACCAACATCTCCCTTTCCCAACTTTTTGGTGTAAATAGGAAAAAAAAAAAAAAAAAACTCACCAGAGTTGGATACACAGTTTAAGAACTGAGTTATTCCTAGAAGAGATCTGAATAGATCAGAAAAACAGGCCTAGAATTTTAAAACTCTGATTTTAAATGCCAGAGTCCTGTCAACAATAGTAAGTGGAATGGGACTGGTTCCTCACTTAAGATTTGATCACTTAAGGAAAAAGCAAAATCACCTTGACTCAGTGTTAAACATGCTTGAACAGATTCATGCCAACCTGACTTCGTCTAGTTGGGTCTTTCAAGCCAAACCAAGCTATCTAAACTATAGCTAGAGCGCTCCAGAAGAAGGAATGAGCCATGGGGTAGAAAGCTTATCAGTTCTTGTCTTATGTTAATAATGATATATTTTATATGCAGCTGACACATGATATAAATGTATGTATTTTGATATATTACTAGAGTGATTGGTATGACAAAATTCAGAACTAATACCTAACCAATCATCCCACAGAATGAAGAGACAGTGAAATATCCTTACAAATGTTAAGAATGACTTCAAGAAAGACATGTTACAATCTACTATGTACCTCAAATATCACTTATTTGTTCTTAGAATGAGCCTTGGGTATGGGGGATAGGAATATTCTAGAAAAACTGTGTTATCCAGTATTATTATTTATAAAATAATGAATGAGCCATGGGGATAGAGATTTTGCCTGTTTTTCTCCCCTTTTTTCTCTGCTAAATACGTAATGATGTATGTGTGGAGGTGCTTGATGGTAAAGTTCCCTACACATGTAGGTTCCGAAGTGGACATAATAGGTCCTCCCATCTAGTTATCAACATAGACTTCTAACTGGTCTCCCTGCTCTTATTCTCACTCCACAACCACCCATCTAGCACTCAAGCAACACAAGTGGAATTTCTTTCAAAGTAAATTCATTGTACTTCCTAGGAGCCCTTTATGACCCAGTCCTGCCCCCTACATGATTTCCCTCTGACCGTCCCTCCATCCTCTATGGCAGCTGGCTGCACCAGCCCTCATTCTGATGCTGAACAGAGCCATATGCATTTTTGTCTTTGGGTCTCTGCACCAGCATTTCCCTCTGATTGGAATGTTCTGCCTGATTCATGTGGTTGGCCTTCTGTTTATTCAAATCTCAAACAAATGTCTTTAAATAAACATAGGAACCACAATAGCAACCAACACTTTTATAGCATCTACCTCATGCCTGGCACCATCCTAAGTGCTTTACATACATGAACTCATTTAATATGTTTAGCAAACCTACAAGTAGATTGTTATCGACCACATTTTACAAATGAAGAAACTAAAGAACAGAGAGGCTAAGAAAACTGCCCAAGATCAGACACTACGAAGTAATGGAGATGATTTGACTTCATGTCTGAAGTCCATTATTTTAACCACTTCTCCATTCTGCCTCTCAGAAAATCGCCACCCAGTTACCCTGTATCATATCATCCTATTTTAATATTCTTGATAGCACCTATTACTACCTGATACTTTTCATATCTATTCTTTTATTTTCTATATATCTATTTCTATACTTTTTCATATTGTCTGTCTTCCTTTCCTAAACCATAACTTCTCTGAGGGCAACGTGCAGCTTTGCCTTGCTTAGTGCAGAGTATCTGGCCTTTAAAGCAGGGCCTGGTACGAAGGAAGCACCCACCAAACATTTGCTGAAGGATTAATTAGCGAACCAAGTGCTGTGTGCCTGACTGCTTGTTGGCTCCAGCCTCCGGGGTGTTGAATTGAACCTGGCCATTCACCCCAGGGGGTTCAGAGTCCTTATCCATTAGTTCACCTCACTGGGACCAAGCTTGATGATTCACCTTGACCCTGCTGATGAGAGATTGACACCAGAATGACAATTTATTAATTCACTGTGAAGAATGTTCCTGTCAGCCAGAAAGCACTTTCACCACCTGTTAGGGAAGCCTCAGTGGGAAAGCAAATTAAGATCAGAAGATTGCTTAGCAAATATAAAATCAAAGCAAAGGGAATTTGAAGACTTCACAAGACATTTTAATCAAGCGAAGGTGGCTCAGTGAATCCCTCCCCCAACCGCCAGGCAATTCTCACAAGTAGGCCAGATTGTTCACTCAACAGGCACTGGCATCCTTTCACAATGACTGTACATTCTCACTCCCCAACTCTCTAGAAATCTTCCTTCTCCCACTGATCTCAAGACTCCATTGTATTTGCCTTTTCCAGTTCCTTCAGATCAGGAGAAGAAAACCATTTAAAATGTCATTTCCAGGAGGTACCATCTTAGCCCTGTAAGGGTTCTTGCACTGAATCTTTGGTCTGGTGACCTCTTATGTGACTCGGTTGCAAAATGACTCAACTCGGAGTCTCAAGATATAATCTACTTGGCTCAGACTAGTTCATAGATAGGTTGTTTTGAGATCAGATTTCTATATCTGGTCTAAGTTTTGATATGGGGTCAGAGTGTAGAGGGAGACAAGGAGTTGTACAAACAAGTCAACTGAGGGGAGAGAGGCAGTTTCTCTTGGGAAAGGGTGTATGCAGGGAAGCAATAATTACCATATCTAGGGCACAACTAAATATGCCTGCCTTACTCTTAGATTGTCCAATTCGTTTCCACTGTCCACTTCCAAATAAAATACTGCCTTTGGATTTATTGTAACATTATGGTTTATATTTATAACTATTTATAGTGACAGTACAGAATAGTGAGCAAGATGACATACTATGAAATAACACAGACTATATTTTCTTTAACACAATATTTACTATATTAATTTGCTAAGTCTCATTTCCCTCATAATTATAGCACCTACTTCACAAGCATTGTGGATTCAGTGGATTAATGCTCATGGAGTCCTTAGCACAGTGCCCCATACTTATTAAACAGATATAAAATATGAGATATTATTATTATTTAGCTAATGACAAAAGGAGTTGGCTATGTCTATGTAGTACAAATGCTTCCAAATACAGAATAGTATAAAATGTTTCCAATAATTTGAAAGAAAAATAAGTTCTAAAGAGGATCTTACAGATAAAACAACATTTAAATATGGCCAGGGTAGAGTATCCTTGTAAATCTGCCTCCTACGCGATGAGAGAGGTTGTCCATACCTCTGGCTGAGTGCGTTGCTAGCACACCAAGTGCTTGGACAATCACGTGCCAAGGTTAATTCAGAATCTCTCAGTAAATACATAAAAATAAAATTTATATAATCAACTATGACTAACAAACACTACCAATCATTTCTGGAACGTCGCAATGTACATTACCATATTAAGGGTAGTAGAAAATATTTCATTAAAGAATCGGATTGAATTTGCTTTATTTACCTGTCCTATTTGACAACAAACATGAGCCTTCCCCCACACACGTATTTTTTCAATTTTATGTCTGTTATCTCCCAAAAATAATATTTGGAGGATATGTTTTATAAACATTGCTCTAGGGACAGATTCTGGGGTATTTGATCACTTTCTTTCCACTTTCAAATATGTACAGAAACTGAAACATTCCCCTACAGATGACCTGACAAATGCAATGATTTCTGACTTCCAATTTTACCTTCAACCTCAAGGCTATCACCATTGTACCAAGTGGAATAATGGCTCCTCCCCCACAACAAAAGATTTTCATGCAACAGTCACCAAAACCTGTGATTATGTTACTTTACCTGGAAATGGAACTTTGCAGATATGATTAAGGATAAGGACTTTGGGAAGGGAACATAATCCTAGATTATTTAGGTGGACCCTATCTAAGTACACACAACCTTAAAAGTGAAGGACCTTTCCCAGCTGGAATGATCATGACCTGACCATGAAAGAATGATCAGAAAGATGCCACATAGCAAGGACTTGGCCTCCTTTGCTGGCCTGGTAGATGAAGGGTGGGGCCATGAGCCAAAGGATGCAGTGACTTTTAGAAGCTGGAAACAGCCCTCTGCTTACAGCCAACAAGAACACAGAGACCTAGATCCTATTACTGCAAGGGACTGAATTCTGCCAATAACTGGAATTAGCAAAGAAACAGATTCTCCCCCAGGACCTACAGAAAGCAATGCAGCCTAAAGACACCTAAATTTTAGCCTAGTGAGACCTGCATCAAACTTGTAATCTATGGAACTGTAAAATAACAAAGTTGGACTGTTTTATGCCTCTAGTTTGTAATAATTTATTGGAAGAGAAACAGGAAATGAGTACAATCATCTTCACAAATAACAGTTTTGAGCACTTAATCTGTGCCAGACTCTTCTTCTCTGTCTGCATGCATGCATGCATGTATCAGTCCATTCAATCCTCATAACTACTCAAAGAGGTAGATGCTATTAAAAAGCCCTATTTTTGGAGTAAAGACTGAGGCATAGAGAGATTAAGGAGGTTGCTCAGGGTCACATCGTTACTAAGTGACAGAGCTCGAATTCAAACGCAGGCCAAGTCTCTAGACTCCAGACTCTGATTCATGAGGAACACCAGCTCGGTGAGGCTCACATTCTAGACAAAAAGTAATAGTCTGGTCTTCTTCAGATATAATTGACTCTTCCACCAAAGTTAAATTATAAATCTCTAATTTATCTTTATATTTAATTTAGACTCAAAATTTTCTACTGCTTTTCAGATGATGCAAATTATGAAACCAAAATGATCATGAATTGTACTAATTTTATTAGCCTAATTTTAATTTTACACACAAAAATTCATGCATCCAATTAATCATAATCCCAGATTTTGAAGAAATATTCTTCACACTGTTTTAAAATTTTCATCTATCACTGGCAAAATATTGAACTTCTGAGTTTTCTACTTACATATGTCTCTATTTTTAACCCAGGTAACTTGCTAATTAATTAAATGTGTGGCTGCTATATGCTCAGTATTTTGAGTCAAGTAAGGGGAATATAAAAGAAGTTTGTAAGGAATAGTCTTGACTCTCTCACTCTATAAGGGGTTTAAGAAGATGAAACACACATCAGAATCAATTTTTGTAAAATTCTCGACTTAGAGCAATACCCCCACCACCATCCCAGGAACATGATCACTTGAATATTCAATAGTTTAGAGTTGAACTAACTAGAATTCAATCCATTTATTACAATCTTTCCTGTATCTTTTTTCTCTACATTTGAAGTAAGTGAAATAAATTTTCTATCCACCAAGACTGAAATACAGAGATATAGTACATGGTTGAAAACTTACCCACACATAACACACCAATATACACACAAGCACATAATACAAGCACATATATAGATTCCCCTTCTCCAACCTCACTTCACAAACATAGGCCCTCGCAACCCCTTCAGTAAGGGCTCAAAACCTATTTCAAAAAGTGTTTGAAATAGCAAAACCTATTTCAAATACTTGTAACACATGGGTCCTTCTAAACATCTAAGATGGCAAGTCCTGCAGTGCCTTTTAAGACTGGCCCTTTGGCTGGGTGCAGTGGCTCCTGCCTGTAATCCCAGCACTTTGGGAAGCCGAGGCAAGCAGATCACTTGAGGCCAGTAGTTCAAGACCAGCCTGGACAACATGGTGAAACCCTCATCGCTACTAAAAATGCAAAAATTTGCTGGGCACAGTGGTGTACGCCAGTAGTCCCAGCGACTTGCTACAGGGGAGGCTGAGGTATGAGAGTCACTTGAACCTAGGAGGCAGAGGTTTCAGTGAGCCGAGATGGTGCCACTGCACTTCCAGCTGGGCAACAGAGGGAGACTCTGGCTCACTAAAAAAAAAAAATAATAATAAAATAAAATAAAAAGATGGGCCCTTTGTGACCCTGAAAAACATCTTTACATAAACATTGTAAAATGTCTCAGAAAAACATGAAGAGCAAGAGTAACACAGATGCCCATTGGGTCATCTCTCTTTCCCTTTGAGAAGACGGCAGCCAGTAGTTCACCACACCAGAAAAGTATCTAGTCTTTCTGTATTTCTTTTTTTATATATATATATACTTTATGTTCTAGGGTACATGTGCACAACATGCAGGTTTGTTACATATGTATACATGTGCCATGTTGGTGTGCTGCACCCATTAATTCGTCATTTACATTAGGTGTTTCTCCTAATGCTATCCCTCCCCACTCTCCCCATCTCACAACAGGCCCCGGTGTGTGATGTTCCCCTTCCTGTGTCCAAGTGTTCTCATTGTCTTTCTGTATTTCTTGCAGCTTCCTGCTCTTGAGCCATAGGTCTGAGTTTTCGCCTCCAGGCATCACCATCAACAGTTCCCCCTGTGCGGAATTCTAATATATAAGACAGCTAATTAACCAGAGACCTTCTCCACAGAGAGTTCAAGAGTAGGTGGAAAAGTCTGTATTCCCAAGACTGAGCAGGTATAGGCAACATTTATTTTCTAAAGGATTAAGATTTGCAATAAAGAAGAAAGAAAAATTAGTTTCTAACTAATGCAAACTTGTTTTGAATATCAAAACAGAAGACATATGAAGACTTGGGGCCCTTATATAGGGAGTTCCTCTGAGGATGCTTATTTGATTCCTAGTCTAGCTCCTCTAAATTCAAGTTCACATGTCATTCCCCCAACCCATTCAGCTCGTATGCAAAGTCTTCACCTCTGAGAAAAAATCCGCTTATCTCAGAGGAAAAAAAAAATGCCTTTCTTCCTGTATACTTTCCTCTTTCCCTTAACAGATTACCAAAGTCTACATCTTACACATTTGAGTAGCTTTCCAAGGCTTTAGGAGGGTGCACACTGATTTCTTACCACCCAAGCCCTGCAACATAAGAGAAAGGTGGAGAGGAGGTGGTATAAAATAAGCCCTGCTTCTTGGTGTGATATGAAATTAAATGTCCCGGTCCAGATTCTCTCTTTGGTATTTCCATAAGTGGGAACAGTAAACCTGCTGGTTTCTTTAAATAATAGATTTTTCTTCCCCTTTTCCTATTGACAGGACAGCCTGAAAATCCAGGTAGTTGGATGACGAAAGGTGCTATTAACCAGGTATCTACCACTCCCTCATCTATTCTCCCACACCTCACCCTCTTTTCCTGAGTAGAATCATTGAGACACCATCAAGGTATTTTTAGGTAAAGTAATCTTCGTTTCATTTCTGCTCCATCCAAATATTTGGGATTCATAAACAGCTATATTTTTATGTAAGTGAGAACTTAGAAAAATATTCTTTAAACGATGATATTTGTTCAACTCAAATCTTTTTCCACCAAGGGTAAAGATCATAGCTTCTACTATACAGAGATGCCTTGTTCTTTCTTTGACATCTTTTCTCCAAATACTTTCTAATATCTGTTTATTGTTTCAAACTTTATTGAAGAATGGTAGCCAGTCCCACCTTTCTCTGGAATTAAAAGCCTTTTTAGTTGCTAACTTTACCTTGCTTGCTTGCTTATGACTGGAGGCACAAGTATAGCTCATGTTTGCAATAAACAATAAATAAAGGCCTGTTGTTATTTTGAGAGGCAGCCTTCTAGTTGAACAAAACTGTACACAAGAACCACACAAAGGCATTTGAAATCTTGGAAATCAGAATTCAAATGTCATGATCTCAGGATTATTTTCGAAGTACGCTTTCTTGGCTCAGGAATAAAAGCAGTGGCATGAAAGGTACAGGGCCAGGAGACAGTGGCACCAGTACACAAGATGGAACCCATGATAGTTATTCTGTATAGTATTTCTGTTTGAACGTGTTTCTTTAGAGTTAAATGTAGTATCTTTTCTTTTTAGGTAACATTAGGATACACATTTTTTTTAATCACTAACAAACCTATAAAAAGAAGACATACATTGTATCTACAGAAAAGCAGTCAAAAGCCAAGATCTGTAGCCTAATAGAAAGCTCCAGAACCCATCACTGAATATGCGCCCTCTCAAAGGGGCTTGCTCCTTTCTCTACTTGAATTTCTGACACCTTTTTTACAGATGCATTGTGTTTTGTTTTTTGTATCTTTTTTTAACTGCTATCTATGTTTTATTTTTATTTATTTTTAGGTTTTAGGTTCAGGAGTATGTGTGAAGTTTTGTTATACAAGTAAACTTGTGTCATGGGGGTTTGTTGTACAGATTATTTTATCACCCAGGTATTAAGCCTGCTACCCAGTAGTTATTTGTTCTGCTCTTCTCCCTTTTCCCACCTCCCACCCTCAAGTAGACCCTAATGTCTGTTGTTCTCTTCTTTGTGTTCATGCGTTCTCATCATTCAGCTCCCAGTTATAAGTGAGGACATGTGGTATTTGGTTTTCTGTTCCTATATTAGTTTGCTAAGGATAATAGCCTCCAGTTCCATCCATGTTTTGCAAACAGACATCTCCTTCTTTTTTATGGCTGCATAGTATTCCATGTGTATTTGTACCACATTTGCTTTATCCAGTCTGTCATTGCTGGGCATTTGGGTTGATGTCATGTCTTGCTATTGTGAATAGTGCTGCAATGAACATTCACATGCATGTGTCTTTATGGTAGAATGATGGGAGCTTCTTTTCATATGCTTGTTGGCCACATGATTCATCCTTTTAAGAGCTCCTTCTTTTCTTTTCAGGACCTCCTATTGGCTTATTTACAAAACCAACTCTAATCTAACTGTATATTGTGCTGTTAAAGGCAGCCAGCTGATTTATAAAATGAAACCTGAACAGATATTGGGCAGAATCTTGATGGAGGGGTGACCCTTTCTTCTGTTTGGCACCATAAACTGTAATGGTGTTTCTCACCTTTTTTTATTTAGTTTTTCTCATGATTACTAAAATATTTTTATAAACTTTTGTGTGTGTGTGTAATTGATTGCACAGCAATTATTTTTGATAATTTTCTTACTAAATTATAATTTTGGGGCTATTTATTTTTAAGAAATTCCTGGAAAAGAAAGTATTAATTTAAAGATTATGAATATTTTCCAGCTTTTAAATTTGCAACAATAATCTTAGATTTATGGAAGAGCTACAGTGGTAGTATAGAGAGTTTGAATGATGATACAGGTGACCCTAATGATAACATCTTATATAACCACAGCACAATTGCCAAACCAAATTAACATCAGTACATTACTATGAGTTAAACTAGAGACTCTGGCTTTTATCAGTATCTTCATTAATACTCTTCTTCCACTCTAGGATCTAATCCAGAATCCTCAGTGTGATGTAATTGTGCATCCTTTATAATTCTCCCATCTGTGACAGTTTCTCAGTCTTTCTTTCTCATTCATAATCTTGAGACCTTTAAAGAGTATTAATTAAATATTTTGTAAAAGGCCCCTTATGTTGGGTTTGTCTGATGTTCTCTTATAATTAGATTTAGGCTATGCATTACTGGAAAAAATATCACAGAAGTGAAATACTTCTGCAACTTTCTTTGTAGGTACAAGATGTTGTTATATCATATTCTGCTTATGTTAAACTTGATCACTTGGTTAAGGCAGTGTATGCCATATTTGCTCAATGTAAAGTTACTGCATTTTACCTTATAATTAACAAATATTTATTTTGAGGAAAACATGATGGATCTATGCAAGTATACCCTTTATCCTTACACTTTTGTATACAAATTTTAGCATCTATTTGTGGATCTTGCCTGCTGCAATAATTAGCGTGATGTTCTAGTGAAGATTTTCTATTTCCTTTCTTCTATCTACATTTATTAATTTTTTTTCTATGAGGAAAAAAATGTGTTTCCTCCCCATTTATTTATTTATTTATTTGTATATTCATTTGGACTGAAGGATATTTATATTATTATCTGGGTTTTAATCCAAAAGTATTATTTATTTTATTGAACAAATTTTTTCACCTTTGGAGATTAGGCACTGCTTTTGGGCCCTTTCAACATATCCACATCTTTTTCATGTTGTTGTTGAAGTATGACCTCATATTCTTGCATCTGAACACTCTCCCTAATTTTTTTAATTGCTTAGGTGTAGTTCATTTAGAGACATACTAGTTTGTTTATCCATTAACCAATTGAATGAGACCTTAGTTGTTCTGAATTGTACCTACTTCTTTGGTGTTATGAATAAAATTGCTATAAATATTTAAAATAGGTTTAATGCAAATCTGTATTAATTTCTCTTGGGTAAATACATATTGGTGGGACTACTGGGACATATGGTAGGCACATGGCTTAACTGTATAAGAAATTGTCAAGCTGTTTCCCAAAAAAATACCAATTTGCTTTTTCTACCAGCAAAGGGTGAGTATTTAAGTAGCTTCACACACTTGCTAGCACTTGAAATTGTAAAGATTTTTTGCTCCATTTTTACTCATAATTAGCCATTTTGAAAGGTATGTAGTGGAATCTCATTGTGATTCTAATTTTCTTTTTTTTTTTTTTTTTTTTTTTTTTTTTTTTTTTTTTTTTTTTTTTTGAGACGGAGTCTTGCTCTGTCGCCCAGACTGGAGTGCAGTGGCCGGATCTCAGCTCACTGCAAGCTCCGCCTCCCGGGTTCACGCCATTCTCCTGTCTCAGCCTCCCAAGTAGCTGGGACTACAGGTGCCCGCCACCTCGCCCGGCTAGTTTTTTTTGTATTTTTTAGTAGAGACGGGGTTTCACCGTGTTAGCCAGGATGGTCTCAATCTCCTGACCTCGTGATCCGCCCGTCTCGGCCTCCCAAAGTGCTGGGATTACAGGCTTGAGCCACCGCGCCCGGCCGTGATTCTAATTTTCAATTGTCTAATGACTAATAATGCTGAGGACGTTTTTATATGATTACTTGCCATTCACATAACTTATTTAGTAAAATGTCTATCTTTGCTCATTTGTATAATTATATTGTTGGCTTTATCATGAAAAATATTCCTTATATATTTTGGAAACAAATTCTTTGTGGGAAATGTAATTTGTATATATCTCTGGCACATCTTTTTTCTAATCATCTTAATAGTGCCTTTAACAAAGCAACATTTTTAGTTTTTATAAAGTCTAATTTATCAATATTTTCTTTCACGGATCATGCTTTTAGCATTGTATCTAAAAACGCTTTCCCCACCCAAGGTAGCACATTTTCCACCGTTATTTTTTTCCACACAAATTTTACAGCTTAACATTTTACATTTAAGTCTGGGATCCATCGTGAGTTAATTTCTACATAAGATGTGAAGTAGGGGACAAGGTTCATGGTTTCGCAAACAGAGGAATTATTCCCACACAATTTTTGAAAAGATGATGATCCTTTCTCTATTTAAATGCCTTGACAGTTTTATCAAAAATAAATTGATCAGATTTGTGTAAGTCAATTTCCAAAATCTGTACATTCCATTCATGTATATGTTTAATCTTTTCACCAACACCACACTGTCTTAATTATGAGCCTTATAGGATGGGTTCAAAATCTGGTAGAATTGGTCCTGTAATTTTGTGTGGTTTTTTTTCTCATAAATATTTAAGCTATTCTACTACCTTTAACTTTCCATCTATGTTTTAGGTTCAGTTTATCATATTAACAAGAACGCATGCTGGAATTTTTATTGAGATTGACTTGAATCTATTGATCAAATTTGGAAGAATTGATATCTTAAAACTATTGCCTTCCTATCAAAAAACACTGTATATATTTCCCTTTATATAATTTTTAGCTTCCTGCATCAGAGCTTTGTATCTTTCAACATGTAGTTCTTGCACATATTTTGTTAAATTTAAACCAAAATATTTCTGTTTAACAGTATTTTAAAACATTTATAATTCTAATTGTTCATCGGTATTTTGTATAAATATATTTGATATTTTACATGTTAACCTTTCACCATGAAACCTTGCTGAACTCTATTACTAGACATAGAACTTTTAATAGATGCTGAATAATGTAAAGTGTCTATGCATTTATTTAACTCTAACCTACAAATATTGTTATGTTTTATTTTCATTATTGTTGAAATATTTTTAAATTTTTTCCTTAAGACTTCCTATTAGACCAATTAATTACTTAGGAGTGCATGCTTAATTTCCAAATATTTGGAGATTTCCCAGATATTTTTTGCTAAAAATTTCCAGTTTAATTCTCATATTGTTTGGGAACATACTTAATATGATTTCTATTTTTTTAATATGTTAATTTGTGTGTGTTTTATTTTATGGCCTATAAAATGGCCTATCTCAGTGAATCATCCATGTGAAGAGCAGAATATGTATTCTGCTGTTGCTGGGTAAAAAGTGTTCTTTAAATGCCAATTTGTTAAAGTGGTTGATAGTGTTGTTCAGATCTTCTATAACCTTACTGATTTTCATTCTCCTTGGTATATCGATTATTAATACTAGGAGAAGAGTCTCTATACTTTTGGATGTGTTGATTCTCCTTTCCACTTTTTGCTTTGTGTATTTTGAAGCTCTATTGTTCGGTTCATACACATGTAGGACTATTAAGCCTTCTTGGAGAAATGACACCTTCATTATCATGTATTATCCTTTTTTACCTCTGATAAGGTTTATATTAGTCAGGGTTCTGTAGAGGGACAGAACTAACAAGATAGATGTATATATAAAGGAGAGCTTATTAAGGAGTATTAACTCACATGATCATAAGGTCCCTCAATTAAGCTATCTGCAAGCTGAGAAGAAAGGAAGCTAGTCTGAGTCACAAAGTTGAAGAATTTGGAGTCTGATATTCCAGGGCAGGAAGCATCCAACACAGGAGAAAGATGTAGGCCAGGAGGCTAAGCCAGTCCAGGCTTTTCATGTTTTTCTGCCTGCTTTGTATCCTGGCTGTGCTGGCAGCTGACTAGATGGTGCCTACCCAGAATAAGGGTGGGTTTGCCTCTCCCAGCCCACTGACTCAAATGTTAATCTCCTTTGGCAACACCCTCACAGACACACTTAGGATCAATACTTTGCATCCTTCAGTCCAATCAAGTTGACACTCAGCACTAACCATCACAAAACTCCTAGTTCAGAAGTCTTTGTCTGATATGACTATTGTTACTCTGGTTTTTATTGGTTAGTGGTTGCATGGTACATATTTTTTATATCTTGTTACTTTTAACCTATTTATGTATTTATATTTAAAGTGGACTTCGTGTAGATACCATATCGTTGGGTCTTGCTTTTTGTTCAATAACAATCTCTGTTTTTAACTGAGTGCTTAGATCATTCACAAGGTTAGCCTACACATCTTGCACATAATTTGTTAGATCTACACTGAAGTATTTCATCTGTTTTGTTGTTATTGTAAATGAAATTTTTTTATTTGAAATTCCAATTGTTCTTACTGGTTTTGTGTATACCATGTAAGGTAGCACTCACAGATACTTATTTTTTTTCTTACATTTTTATCAAATTGTTTGGCCTATGATCTCAGATCTCTGGTGGATTTAAACATACTCATGAATTTGTAGTTTCCTTTGCTTTCTTGTCTATTAGTTTTTGCTTTTTTATTTTAAGGGTGAGTGTATTTCTTTGCTAGAGCTGCCACACATAATATCACAGACTGAGTGGCTTAAACAACAGAAATGTATTTTCTCACAAATCTGGAGGTGGGAAGTCTAAGATCTAGGTGTGGGCAGGCCTCTTTGGGGGCCTTTCTTGTTGGCTTACAGATGGTGACCTTCTCCTTGTGTCCTTACACAGCTTTTTCTCTGTGCGCTCACTTTTCTGATGTCTCTGGGCAGGCTCACTTTTCTAGTGGTCTGTCTATGCACCCAAATTTCTTCTTCTTATAAGACCAGTCAGACTGGATTAGGGCCCACCTGTACAAACTCATTTTAGCTTAATTACATCTTTCAAGGCCTTATCTCCAAATCCAGTCACATTTTGAGGTACTGGGGATGAGGAAAATAACAAATAAATTTGAGGAGGACTGAATTCAGCTTAAACCAGTAGGAATGAGCCTTTTTCCAGATTCCACATCTCTAAGCAAAAATTGAAGGCAGATTATGAATTGTTTTAATGTTCTTGACACAACCAAATTTCTATCTAAAAATTCTGTATGCATTTTACTTCCATTACCAGCATAAAACAGTGTCCATTTATCTTGTTTCCTATCATCAAATATATATAATATTTGTGAGTTTTCATTTCATGTCCTTAGAAGTGAAGAAAAACAATCACTCAGAATGCTGAATATATTAGGTAGCTTAAAATAATTTAAGCCTGGTTCATGCATGTAAGTAAAACAGAAAAAGAGACATTTTATAGTTTTATTACACTTATGTGATTAAGCCAAATTGTTTCCTTAGTCTCACTATTTAAATACAGCACATTTTTATTGCAAAGAGGATGTTAATATTTTTATGGAGCAAATTTAGAAACAAATACCAATGGGACATGAAATACTCTGTGGCTTTTCTTACAAGATTCGACACTGAATTGGACAAAGATATCTCCCTTAGGTAGTAAACATAGTTCCAGAGACTGTTTTTAATCTTCATTTTTCAGAATAATTTGATTTATCACCAGTCACATTTAGAAAACCATTTAAGAAGACTTTCTAACTTGATTAAATCTGATTGTATCCTCATTTATCCTTGTACTTGTACCAAGGCAATCCCAAATTTATCAGACAGGAGGTTAATCACAGTGACTCATGGCAGTTTGTGGGGCAGAGTGGGAGGAATATCATACAGCCACTTTAGTTTAAATTTTCCGTAAGTCAATTCCATCATGAAAGTTATAAAACTTCAGGAATCCATAAGAAAACATTGAGAACATTTATATGTTCACTAGCAATTTCATTCAGCAAGAAATTGCCAGAGAGGGAGAGAGAGGGAGCAAGGAAGTGAGGGAACAAGGGAGCAAGGGAGGGAGGGAGGGAGAGAGGAGGAAGGGAGGGAAGGAGGGAGGAAGGGAGGGAGAGAGGGAGATGGAGAGAGAAGGGGAGAGAGAGAGAGAGAGAGAGAGAGAGAGAGAGAGAGAGAATGAAAAAGGGGAAAAGAAGCCAAAGAAACCACAGATGCTAAATGAATGCTCACAATAAAAATGTTAGAGTTAGAGACCCCCGCCTCCGCCACCACACACACACAAAGAAAAGCCAGAAGAGAATTCTTTAGGTTGACAAGTTTGAGAGTGAAGGAGGGTAATTAGGGAATTTCTGAGAAATTGAGAAAGGCATGGATAATGAAAGGTTTCTAGAAATTTTACTAATAGTGGTTAATTAACTCTCCTCTGATATTCTACAGGAGACTTTTACTAATGCTTTCCACTACTATTCAATTATTCATATTTGCTTGACTTGTATTTACTGAACTATAGGTGCAAGCAGAAACTAAACCATGAGGCTGTTTGATTTTAAACCAGTTATTGCATGCATAGTATTACATTTTTATCTTCTTACATTATTTTCTTACTGTTTTATGGCAATAAACCATTCTGCAGCAACACCAATATCATAAACTTCTTGAGCAAAGGAACTGTAATCTCTTTAGTGTCTGGTACAAAAACAAGAACAAATAATCTTTCCCTAAAATATATTATATTAAATTGATCCAGCTGATGATTCAAACTTCTGGGATGTCAAGTAGCCTTCCAGGTCATGTTTTAGGATCTTATATTGTTACAGATTCTGTTTAACTTTGTCTTCTGAAAATATAACTACTAAAATATAACTAATTCTTTGAACCAAACAAATGTCTTCTATGTTTTATCTTTATTATATAATTATGGGGTTATTTATTTTTAAAAAATCCATGCAAACATGCTTTTATTACACCTGACTGTATTTGGTTGTCACCACAACCTTGTGAAACAGGCTGAAGCTTGGAAAGTATTATTTCCATTTTACAGTAAGAAAAATGAGGTTCTAAAACCAAAATTACTTGTTACTAGTGACAGGGCAGAGCTGGGTTAACACCCAGGTATTCGCATGCAAGCCTATCTATTACTAAAGCACCATACTGCTTATGATTTTAACAATAAATTATAATCACTCTAGTTTTTTTGAAATTAAGAATCTAATATAGAATAAAATATTTTATTAATGCTTATATTGGAAAACGGTTTTAGATAATTTGAAGCAATAGGCTAACAATATATTAGATATTAAATTAACTTTATTTTCAACATCATATATATATAAATTATTATGTAACTTATCTAATTAGCCCATTGAATGCTAGAATGTAGCCCCACTCTCAGTGAAAATTAATTATATAAACAGGTGTCCATGAATAGTAATATTAAAAAGAACTCAAAAACAAAATAGATTTCTGAGCAAAATCAAATTCTACCCAATAATTTTTAATGAATTATTTATGTAAAGCTTAAAATTTACTTTTAACTATAACTAATGTTTAGCCTTAGTTCAAAATCAATGCTTCCCAGTGAAAAGATTACCGCTTCAATAATCTAGGACAAGAGGATGATGGGAAAGAAGTTCTGCCACCAGCTCCCTTCAAAGACAGCTCAGAGTTCACCATCAATAAAAAATGAGCTCATTCTTCAGCAAGTACACTTTCAGAGTCAAATGTGCTGGGCTCTCATTTGTTGCAAGTTGTAAAAAATATTTTATTCCTTTATCCTGGGAGCTTCATTGTCATTTTCTTTTTCTGGTTTATTTAACACACCTCTAAGCCCAAAAGAGAATTGCCATACACACACGCAAAGCCTTCCTTCACTAGATCATCATTACCATCAGTTTTAACTAAAGTAAGGTTAAAGTTTAAAATATATACATTATTTTTTCAACTCTCCAGTAGATTCTGTCAAAGTCAGAATTGGTCAAACATTTCGGTGGCCTCATTGTGTAATTGATGCCTGCAGGAATCTTTGCATGAAGTGGATGAGGGGATAATCATTGGTTACAACTTATAATACTCCATGGTCATATTTTATTAGTTTAATGGGCCTTTTCCAGGGTTTTCTTGGGATTTCTATATTTAAAGAGAAGACAGAGAAAAAGAAAAAATAATGAAGAAAAGAAGAAGGAGGAGAGGAGAAGGGAAAAGAGAAAGGTATTTTTGGCTTCCCAAATATAATTCAATCTTTCACACCATCATAGGACTAGATTTTCTTAATTAATGTTAGAATAGATAGGAGCTACAGCAATACACTCACGAAATTTCACTTTCTTAGTGCTGATTTTGAGCTCTGCAGTGGAATTCGAATTAATTCAAAATTCACAGCTGGCTTTGTTTTCCACTGCACTTTCTTAGGCTGGACTATCAGAATAATTGCTTCTTTTCTCCACCTCAGGTTAATATTATAGATTTGTTTTAAGGTCCTAGAGAGAATCTGGCAGAATGAGAAAGCAATTATACTCTACCCAATTTCATGTTCCTCAGCAAATAGGTGTCCTTACGAGCCTTAAAGCAGGAGAAAAAGAGAATGAAGAATTCGCATGACAACTTAAAATCCCCAGTGGCAAACCACAAAGTGAGATTATTACACTGGAAAGAAAGCATAGGTTACTACTGGGAACATAAACTTTTACCACTTCTAAGTTCTGAGAATTCAGGAGTAACCTTCATGAACACCGTTGAGTGCCCTAATGGGAATTTTATTTGATGGGAATGCTTGGAAGCCACTATGGGACTCTGTTAAAAATAGGCTGATTCACAGTAACAGGAAGATGAAAACTTTGCAAACTGAAGAATATCTGTTTTCTTTTTGTCCTTGCTCTATACTCAGCCTCTTTTGGTCTAGAAGAATGTCATGAACTGTTCTACAGGCAAGGGGTACAAAGATAAGAAAGACTCAAGTGCATTTTTTTTTGTACCCCAGCATGCTGAAAGTCTAGTAAGAGAAACATCCAGATGGCAACATGATATGATATATGCTTTGGTAGGGCTAAACACAGTGTGTTCCAGGTACACTAAGAGGGATAGTTCAGAGCCATTGAGAGAAAAAGGAGGTTTCCAGGTGGAGTTTACACTGAAGCCAAGTCCTAAGGGATAAGTAATAATTCAATATATCAGGCAAATGAGGGAGAGAAGGGTGTTCCAGACATAAGTGCAATAAGAAAAGCCAGAAATATGCAAGAGAACATGTATTTTCTTAAAGAACCATCATTTATTGCTTTACTTTTAATTTTTTTAAAAATAAAATAAAAATACTTTTTCAGTGGGACAGCCTATCAGATGTTAAAATCATCTTAAAGTTAAACCTACACATTCTGAGAGACAGAAGGGTTTGATGGGGAGGACCTGAGTGAAGTGGTTAAACCTGCTGATAATAATAATAGTAAACTGCAAATAATAGCTTGCATGCAATTGAGTGCTTACTGCACTGTTGTTCAAATGCCTGAGAAATATTAAAGTGAGCTGCTGAAATGAGCTTCAGTATCGCCGGAGCATAGAAACCAAGTTTATAGAGTGGTATGGGATGAGGGTGAAATGTAGTGAGGTGTCAGATCAAGCAGAAACATTATCTCATCGACAATATGAAGCCATTAAAGGGGAGGATGGATAGACTTTAACTTCCAAATAACTATGACTGTGTGAGGCCACATGGGTTCACAGGAGGATGAAAAGAGCATGGCAAACGTTTACCGACTATTTACTACATGCTGGATAATAAGAATAAGAATAATAACTACAACTAACTTGCTGATTGTTAACTACATGCCAGACACTATTACAAGCCCATTACATACGTTATTCCATTTGATCTTTTTCAACCTCCTTATAAAGTATACTATAATTATTTGATTTTACAGAAGAAGAAACAGAGGCACAAATAGGCTCAGCAATTTGTCAAGGTCAGATCAATTGCCCAATTGTGGAACCTGGATTTAAACCTAGATTTTCTGACTTCTGAGTAAATGTTATTATTCTCCATTCAGGTTATGTTTTATTTTGTTGGTTTTTAAGATGGTTGAGGCTTAACTTACCCAAATAATTAGGAACAAGGAAGTAATGGGAATATGATGACCACACTGAAAAAAGACAAAATATCAATAGTACAATATTGCCTAGAAATAATGAAGCATGGGGCTGGGCACAGTGGCTCATGCCTGTAATCCCAGCACTTTGGGAGGCCTCGGTGGGAGGATTACCTGAGGTTAGGAGTTCAAGACCAGCCTGGCCAACATGGTGAAACCCTGTCTCTACTAAAAATACAAAAATTAGCTGGACATGGTGGTGGGCGCCCGTAATCCGAAGTACTTGGGATGCTAAGGCAGGAAAATCACTTGAACCTGGGAGGCAGAGGTTGCAGTGAGCTGAGATTGAGCCACTATACTCCAGCTGGGAGATAGAGTGAGATTCCATCTAACTAACTAACTAATTAAATAAATAAATACAACAAAATAAAGAAGCATAGTTTATAAGCAGAAGGACTAAAGATAGATAGTAAGAAGCAGTTGTGCCTGGGTTCACCGTGGAAGATTTGCAACTGTTGGCTTCCATTTTTTAAGAAAAATGTCTGCTGACAAATGGTCAGTGTTTGGAAGAAAGTTCTAGAGATTTTGTCATTGCTGTAAAATGTGAAGAGTGATGACTAGAGCAACATCAACAATTTCTTTCTTTCTTTCTTTCTTTTTTTTTGAGATGCAGTCTCACTCTTGTCGCCCAGGCTGGAGTGCAATGATGCAATCTCAGCTCACTGCAGCCTTCTCCTCTCAGGTTTAAGTGATTCTCCTGCTTCAGCTTCCCGAGTAGCTGGAATTACGGGCACCCACCACCACGCCTGGTTACTTTTTGTATTTTTATTAGAGACGGGGTTTCACCATGTTAGCCAGGATGGTCTCGAACTCCTGACCTCAGGTGATCCGCCCACCTCAACCTCCCAACATAAGCAATATTTTTGCCACTGGTAAGAGCTTTTTTGCAGTTTAAGATGATAAATTTGGGAAAGGAGTAATACAGATAAAACAGCCCAAAGTTCATGAAGGATAACTGCACACACAAATCACGGTTGAAGACCTAAAGGGAAATAACTTGATTTAGGAAATGTGGGCATCTCAAACTGTGAGTTAGAAAAATTCCAGGAAGGGAATATCTTTTTTTGATAAAGGAGCACCTTTTCTCTAGGTCAGCAGAATTCCATGTGAATTCCTGCACTGTCATTCTCTCCACCCAAAGTTCAGAGGGAAGGGAAGGATGAGTACTGCTATTTTAGAAGATACATTAAGTTTTCATGGTCAGAAATAAAAGGACAAGCTAGAAAATTAAGGCTTAATAATATTACCCTGATTCTAATGAGAAAAGGTGTTCCCACCACACCTTGAAAATTAGATTATGCTTATGTTTTCTTCTTACTCAAAACAACCTTACCCATAATTGAAATATGTGCTATACCTGAGGATTAAATAAAATAAAGGTCAATGGATTATTTAAAAACATAAAGCATTACACAATTATAAAGTGATTATCACTACTAAGTTCTATTGTCTCTTTGTCTTACTAAAACACAAATAGATTAACAATTCTGAACTTGTCTTTAATCCTTCACTCTTGTGAGGGAGGCATAAAAAGTCTAGTGTATTCTGATCATTTTTTTTTTAAAAAAAAACACATGCTGTTTATTCACTAGAGTGATATTTTATATCATCCATGATACTTGGAGTCTATGGTGAAAAATGAAAACTCTAATTTCACAGCATATTTAGAAAAGATAAATTTAATAAGTCCAAAATTCATTACTAGAACACAATTCATCATGACTGTTATGACTATATTGAACCCATCACTGTCTACATGATATCTCAAATGGCAAAAATAGATTTTTTCAAAAACCGTGAACCCACGGAACAGAGGCTTGCCTTTTACCTTTAAAGAGACCCAGCCCTGTGTCTTCTTTTCACTGGTAGTAAAAAAAGGAATATAATTAACTCTTATGACATTTTACATTGTTATCTGGCTGGAACGTAAATTCTACTAACAAATAGAAAATAATTTCAAAATAAAAAATATCAACTATAGTCACGTGTCACTTAATGATGGGGCTACATTCTGAGAAATACATTATTAGATAATTAAATCATTGTGTTAACATCATAAAGTGTACTTACACAAACCTAGATGGTGTTGCCTACCACACACCTAGGCTACATGGTATTGCCTATTGCTCCTACACAACCAACATAGACAGCATGTGATTGTACTGAATACTGTAGGTAATTGTAACACAATGGTAAGTATTCATGTATCTAAGTGTAGAAAAGGTAAGCTATAGTAATATGCTCTTATGGGACTACTGCCATATTTACAGCTTGTCAGTACTGAAATGTCTTTATGCAACACATGACTGTGTTATAGTGGGTTGAATAATGCCCTGCCCCCCAAAATATTAAATCCTAATGATCAGGACCTACAAAAATGATACCTTGCATGGCAAAAGAAACTTTGTAGCTGTGATTAAGTATTTTGAGATGGGAAGGGGGGTTATTCTGGATTTTCTAAGTTGGCCTAATGATATAATCACAAGGGATTTTTATAAAAAGGAGACAAAGTCAAAGGCAGAGAGGGCAAAATGAAAGTCGAAGTAATGGGAAAGAAGGAAAGAGTCATGGAGCTGCTATGTTGCTGGTTTCGACGATGAAGGAAGGGACTGTGAGCCAAGGAATGTTGTTGGTCTCTAGAAGGTGGAAATGACAAGGCAATGGATTCTTTCCTAGAACCTCGAAGAGGAATCGGCCCTGCTAACACCACATCTTTAGACTAGTGAGAATGATTCTAAACTTCTAACTTTCAGAACTGTAATTAAATTTTTAAAAAGTAAATATGTCTGCATTGCTAGAAGCCACTAAGAATGTGATAATTTGTTAGAGCAACAATAGAAGACTAATATAACTACCCTTTCATGTTGTACTCACCATCCGTATTCAGATATGGGAAAAAAATACCTAGGATCTACTTGGAGAAAAGAATCTTCCCTCCTCAGAGGAGAATAAATGGACTAGTACACAACAGTGAAATAAACTGGACTGCCATAGCTCCATGGTGCGTGATATGTACAAAGGAGTATAACATAGCAGCCATGGTTATACAGGCTCCCAAGTACACTGACCTGATCTTTACAAATCATATGAATATATTAAATTATGGCATGTGCCCAAAGACTCTGGATATCTATTATGCATCAATAAAAAGAAGGGAGGAAAGGGAAAAAAGGAAAAACAGAAAAGTAGCCTCTTAAATACCCTAGTGTGTCCTCTTCTAAAGTCTTCTGAGACCAAACATATTATCAAACTTTAGATGACATTTTTTCATGTTGTATGATTTTTATAAATTAACTTACATTAAAGCAAAGCTTATGCCTAGGCTTTAGGTCTCACTGGCACATCCTCTGCTTCACGCCACCTACCAGCCTTTCTACCCCTTACCTTGATTATAAATGCTTTGGTCAAGTGTGCCTTGCCTAGCACATCCATAGTGCAGGGGAACTGATTCGGGTATTAAAAATTAGTTCAACCATTGTGGAAGGCAGTGTGGTGACTCCTCAAGGATCTAGAACCAGAAATACCATTGACCCAGCAATCCCATTACTGGGTATATACCCAAAGGATTATAAGTCATTCTACTATAAAGACACATGCACACGTATGTTTATTGCAGCACTGTTCACAATAGCAAAGACTTGGAACCAACCCAAATGCCCATTAGCAATAGACTGGATAAAGAAAATGTGGCACATATACACCATGGAATGCTAAGCAGCCATAAAAAAGGATGAGTTCATGTCCTTTGCAGGGACATGTATGAAGCTGGAATCCATCAGTCTCAGCAAAGGAACACAGGAACAGAAAACCAAACACTGCATGTTCTCACTCATAAGTGGGAGTTGAACAATGAGAACGCATGGACACAAGGAGGGGAACATCACACACTGAAGCCTGCCAGGGGGTGGGGGCCTAGGGGAGGGATAGCATTAGGAGAAATACCTAATGTAGGTGATGGGTTGATGGGTGCAGCAAACCACCATCGCATGTGTATACCTTCGTAACAAACCTGCACATTCTGCACATGTACCCCAGAACTTAAAGTATAATAAAAAAAAATCTGATATCAAGTCCTAGCTCTATTGCTACCTCTGAACAATTGTATTAATTCATCTGAGTTTCACTTTCCATTATCTCCAGAACAAGATTGATAATGCCTACTTCAGAGAGATACGAAAATTAAATGAGTTTATAGGTGATTGAATAACATGTAATCATTGTACTTAACAACATAATAATACAATTTACATAATGATATAAATTTATCCACCTTTACATTTCATGCATTGCATTACATGTCATTCCATCATCATAACGCCTCTGAAATGTCACTAAACAAATTGGACTGCTTTCTCAACTTAGCAGTTAAATAAACTGAAGTTCAAATGAATACTTTGTTTGAGAGCTAATAAACTGCAAAGTCCAGACTTGAATTAATGTCTTCTCATTCCAATACTAGGATCTCTCCCACTCAGGGCTGAGATAGACCCTTTCTTCTCCAAATAGGAAGAAGAGCAGAAAATCTTTCTAAAATATAGCACGCTCTGTGATGATACAACCACATTCATATGTTGAGACTAACATACCAGATCTGCAGTCACTACCGTCCTGAACGGTGGGCGCTTCAGGGAGGAGCAGGGAAACAAATAGAACGTGAGATAAAAGATTAGAAGTGCCTAGCACCAAGCCTAGCACAATAAGGTTTCTGTGATGGAAGAAACGCTTATTCAATGCAAAAGTAAATGAAGATGTGCCATAAAATGCATCTGTTCCATTGAAGCCCCTGCCCTGGAAAGCAGTTCACTGTCCTATTTCCACAACTGTGTTTGCTTCCACAGTATTTTTAGTGCCTCTAGGTTTTAATTTGGAATGGATTTTTAATTTAGTTTAACTAGGTTTTGAACACCTAATTAATACTTCAAGCACTTGTGTTTGGATCAGAATGAAGATCCCTACTAATAATATTTAATGATTATTTATGGCAATATTTCAAAAATGAGCTAGCAGGTTTACATAAATATTTGAGATGGCATCATTATTTTAACAAACGTGAATAGAGGCTGAAGAAATAATACTATTTCCCAGCAGGTAGTTCTATCCAATAATGTGGATGGTAAATAGAACCCATTTGGAAAAACAAGGTTTCAAGCTCTTTCTAATACAATTTCCACTTTTTGCTGACTTATCAGAGAGACCGCAGCCACCTAAACAAAAAACAAACCGCACCATTCATTGGGTCTTTCTCTTTATTGTTCTCTCTTTTTTATTTTTATAGATGTACAGCAGGTATCAGGGTTAGATGGGCATTTTTAAAACACTTACTAAGATGGAAACTGGCTGCTTTTTGACCTGCATAATGCCTAACAATGCCATCATTATCATTACTATAAACAATCAAAAAGATTTTTCATTATTTAATATTCAGACATCATTATACCAAGTTCTGGAAATAAGAAAAAATAAGGGGCCTAGTTTTTATTCACGTCCTCTCAACTAGTGTATATCCTCCATGAGAGTGAGAACCGCACTTTACTCATTTATCTGTCTATTTTCACATTTTTCTGTCAGACTCACACTAAGTACTCTGGATTTTTTTTTCCCAGGAACAGGTCTACAAAATTAAAATGATAATTGTAATGACCTTCTGGCAGATATTCCACTAGTGCCCATCACTATTGTTCTAACGGTTGTTTATTGCCAGCATCCATTCACCAAGGTCAGTGCTCATGATGTATTAGTTGTTAAATATTTTAAATATCACGTCAACCTACTTCAAAAAAAACAGTGGTCATAAACATTCAGTGGGGTAATGCATGTAAAACACAGAAAGTCTTAGTATATGTTAATGGTAATAATGGTGCAGATGATGGGGCTGGAGATGACTAAGCTGAGGAAAATGAACATAAAAGGAGAAATTACTGATCAAGTATCATGTTAATAACCAGACGAATAAAACAGCAACATTTTAGAAATTTAGAAAAGAGAGAAATCTGTGGAACCTGTTCTGAACTAAGAAATACTTATGGCCAGGCGTGGTAGCTCACGCCTGTAATCCCAGTACTTTGGGAGGCCGAGGAGGGTGGATCACCTGAGGTCAGGAGTTCGATACCAGCCTGGCCAACAAGGTGAAACTCAATCGCTACTAAAAATACAAAAATTAGCCGGGCATGGTGGCAGGTGCCTGTAATCCCAGCTACTTGGGAGGCTGAGGCATGAGAATCACTTAAACCCAGGAGACAAAGGTTGTAGTGAGTCAAGATCGCACCACTGTACTCCAGCCTGGGTGACAAAGTGAGACTCTGTCTTAAGAGAAAAAAAAAAAAAATGTGTGAGGCCAGGCGCAGTGGCTCACACCTGTAATCCCAGCACTTTGGGACGCCAAGGCAGGTAGATCACCAGGGGTCAGGAGTTCAAGACCAGCCTGGCCAACATGGTGAAACTCTGTCTCTACTAAAAACACACAAAAAAATTAGCCAGGAGTGGTGGCACATGCCTGTGGCCCAGATACTTGGGAGGCTGAGGCAGGAGAATTGATTGAATCCCAGAGGCAGAAGTTGCAGTGAGCTGCGCCTGCCACTACACTCCAGTCTGGGCGACAGAGCAACGCTGGGTGACACAGCAGGACTCTGTCTTAAGAAAAGATAAATAAAATAAAATAAAACACATGTGTGAGATAAACTTCATTCAGGAATGAGTACTAGTGCTGTTGGCCATGAGTTCAATATTAATAAATCAAATATATATATATAAATATATAAATAAATGCACAGTACTTTTAAACTTAAACACAAATAAAACTATATATTTATTATTTGATGAACATGTTATGACTAGAGGCTTGCAAGATCCTAATGTTGTGTTTCCCCCAGGATCAATAGTTTAGTATTCACAAATTCAATGTTTGTAGGGAGTTTATAGGATATAACTACCACAAATAATGAGAATGAGAATCAATAGATAGATAGATAGGTAGATAGATAGATAGATAGATAGAAAGATAGATGATAGATTAGATACATAGTTAGATACCTACAGATAGATAGATAGATAGATAGATAGATAGATAGATAGATAGATAGATAGATAGATAGATAGATAGATGACAGATTAGCTAGACTAGATAGATAGATAGATAGACAGATAGATAGATAGATAGGATAGATGCTGGACAGACAGACAGACAGATGTGGAAAGATAGAGATTTTGAGTGATTTTTCCAAAGCAATCTGGGAAGAGGAGGAGGGAAGAAGATGTGCACTGAGAGAAGAAATGCCTCATATATATACTGAGTCTAGAGTAAAACTTGGCTTAGAATCCTAGTTTATGTGTCAGATAAGAAATGCTGTTTATAGAGAATGAGTAACTAATTGCATGTCTTTTACTATTGTAGCTTCTGAAAACATCAGTTTCCTCATTCAACACGTATTTATATAATACTGAACAGTATTTATATAATACCGATAAAGATGCATACTATAAAATGAAATGATTAAGATAAAATTTAAATTGTTCCAAACTTTCCTAGAATACAAACTATTATCCTCAAGGTATTAGTAAGCATATAATTGAAGAAAGCCACACTTTTATACCTGTATTTAGGATCACTGGGGAGAAGAGCTATGGTTGATTTATGCTGTCTGCCAGGAGCATCGTTATAGGAAGTAGGATGCTGGCTACAGCCTCCTGTGTGACTGCCTACAGACTAATGTAGATATTAAGTTGGTCCAAAAATTATGCAAAACCACAACTACTTTTGCACCAACCTAACATATATACTTCTAATATTATGTCCTTTGATCATGTGTGGAGAGAATTACAAGTCATTCAGCTTTGGAAATACGAAAATTAATTTTAATCCAGAAGCTTTCCAACTATTAGTCTCCAACTTAAAGTGTGTTGACAATATGGGATTAACAAGGGACCAGAACCCACCTGGGAAGCTGGCATAGCCTCCATATGGCAAACCAAATGATCATACAGACACAAGTAGGATTTACAAATTAAGCACAACGTAACAAGAAGGAGGAAAGTAGACATCTAGGGAGCTGCTGCTATATGTCAATTTGACTGTTATTTCATTGTGCAATTTTGGGAATCTGTGTTTATGAGGTGAGACCCCAAAGCAGCTGGCTGAGATATGGGACTAATTAGGCTAAGCAGTAGGAATGACAAAAAGAAAATCAGTACCCAGGCCCCAGGCTCTGTTCTGAGCCTCTGGGAATAGTTCCTGTCCTAGCAGGGGACTTTTTCAGGGATCAGTAGTTACCTGGTCAAAGCTAAAAGGTGGCACAGAGGTAATTTTACCATGACCCTAACTGAGCTTTCGCTTCAGGAACCCTCACTTTCATGATTTTTCTTTCAATGCCCTTGGAGAGCCCAAGCAAGGTGTTCACATTGTCATGTTGTTTAGTGAAATTTGCCTGAGTAAGATGTTTTCTGTAGCTGGGACCACCATCTCTTTGTAATGCCCCTTCCTTTTTATAAGTCACTCATATCCAACGGCTTTGGAGTAACTGTGAGTAATTCTGTAACCATGCGTAAAGGAAGTTAAGTTAGGTACACATTTAATTAGGATTTAGTCAGAGCATTATGCAATTTTCAGTCTCTACCTTGAAGTTATTCATAGCTGGATATAGGTTGGACTTCTTGAAATATTCTTATCATTGCAGGCCAGAGTACTTGAAATTCTGACACAAAGATGAATGGCCAGAGACTATATCTGAATAAGTGTTTTTAAAACTTGACAATAATCCTAAATATGTATATTACTAATAATAAACCACGAAGAAATAAATGTTTCCAAATGATTAATAACAACACATTTCAATCAATTATGGAGAGGGAAAGACTGAATTCTTTATTATCTACAGAAATGGTATCACAATATTATTGTGAATAGTCATTCAAAAAATATAAAGCCAAATAATGTACAAAAAAATTTGTTGTCAAAATTTCCTGTCAGGTGGTTAACTAATATAACAATAATTTCATTAGACTTGAATTGTGTGGTTTGTGTTTTTTACCAGCTTTGTAAGCTTGTAATTTTGTATTTATTTTTCATGCTAAATATTTCATTCCATGCCTCAACAAGACAAAGGTAGGATGGCAGCAGGTTGTTTCTAGATCTGGCTGTAAATAAGCTTGGTCTGAGTGATCAATGAAACTTGCAATGAATCTAGCTTCAAGGGGCTGGGAAATGTAGGAACAGAAAAAAAAAAAGAGAGAGAGAGAGAAAAAAAAAAAAAGAAGAAAGCAATGCCCGGCCCAGCAAACCAGAAGAAATATGCCTCAGGGTAATACCATTTGAGGCATTATTCAGGCATAATTAGAAGGCAATATGTCACTCCTCAATTTATTTTGTGAGTCTATTTAATGGAAGAAAATGTTATTGCTTATAACTTTGTTTCCTGGTAAATTAGAGTCTTAGAACAATAGAAAGCATAACTTTTTAAAGATCAAATACTTCAAGAACTTTTTTTAAATGAGTCAACTAAGGCCTAGGACTTCAAATTAATGTTCTGAGTTTGCTTAGGGGCAGAATGCACTATTTAACTGTTTTTTTTGTTTTTTAATGCGAATCTTCTAAGAATTGATGTTTTATGAAAGCTGCCTGGGAAATGAATTTATACCAGTGAAAGCACTTCATATTAATCAAGGGACACAAGACATAGCAAGAAAACAGCAGCATTTTATTTTTAAGTGGATGCAAAAAGCTTCCTAAGTCCCTCTCAGCATCAGATTATAAGAGAACATGATCTAATATTCTGTACACATAACATTTATCATGAGGAACTGAAGATGAGCTAAAACCCAAAGAAAGCCCTTAAAAAAATTCTACTTTAATTCTGAGGAATCAAAATAATTATATAACCAACAATTACATCAATTATTTTGCAGATCTCCATTAACTTCAGTCAAGCAAAATGCTCACCCCATTTTCTTAAAGTCACTTAATATTTCACTTGGGTAGTAGCTACTCACAGGCATGAAATCTAATATTTCAATGTAAAATGTGGAAATTGTCTTTGTATTTTTGGCAAGGCCTCACAATTCAGGAATTAACTCATAGTTGTCAAGATATCACTGTTGCAATGGCCCAAATATTCAGATCAACCATTTTGTGGTTCTTCCTCTCTCATCCTAACACTTAGACCGTGACAGAAAATTGCACTCTTATTTATTGATTAACTTCTATGTACCAAGCACAGTGCTACATTTAATATTCACAATCTCATATAATTTCTACCAGGTATTATTTTCTCAATTTTACAGATGAGAGCACAGCCTCATCAAGATTAAATAACCAGGCCAAGGTCACATAGGCAATATCTGTCAGGGCCAGGGTTCAGGATGAAGCTTGCTCTTTTCCAAAACCTACTTTGTAGAGCAGCAGCAATGTAATGGCTACCTCTTTGTCCTCAAAGGGTGACTGAATGAAGAGGAGCTGGGCTTGAGCCTGAATCACATTCATGCAGATAACTTGATTTAAACATTCCCCATACAAGAGAACTGGTCATCTTGTGCAAGTTCAAAGACATTCTGTGAGAATGGTTCCCAAAGCTACATCTCTAATCCTGGTGTCTCTCCTAAATTTTAGAATCTTGTTGTTATACCTTTTTCTAGATATTTGCATCTAGATAGTCTATGAGAGAATATATTTATTCACATTTGTATTCACTTAACATTGTTTTAAGTCCTAGCCATAGAAACCTGTGTATGCCTCACTGTACTGGAGGGCTTGGGAATGTAAGCAAGCAAATAACTATAAATGTGATGTTCATGAAGATATAGAACTCCTTAAAAACGGATCTTATGACTTTTCTATTTTTTTAGTAAAATATGCATGTATTCTTTGATATGGGTTTCACATTTCACTGTCAAATCGGACTTCCCTCTTGTAGCAGATTGCATTGTCTGAAGATGTTAGTGATGTCATCTTTCATTCCCTATGTTCTTTCATACTTTTGCCACACTCCTAGAGTCTAATTTCCCTCCCTTTGAATCTGGAAAGGTTTGGGATTCACTTGTAATCAACAAAATGCAGCAAACGTTACACTAGATAATATCTTAAGCTAGATTAGAAAGGATGACACCGATTCCATTTTACTCACTAAAACCCCCTTTCTGGAGCCCTGAGCGACAATATAAACATTCAACTGCTCTGAAGCTGTCATTCCATGAGGATGCCTAATCTGCCCTGTACAGATAGATTACATGCTGAATCCCTGAGGCCATAAGGAGAAAGGGAGTGAGAGAGAGAGGACAGAGAGAGGCCCAGCTGCTCCTGCTCCCTGCAGTTCAGCTCCCCCTACCTCCTGGCAGCAATCTGAGTAGATCCCAGCTAGAACCACCGAAGCAAGCCTTTCCAAATTCCTGATTCACATAAACTATGAGAGGTAATAAAATGATTTGTTTTGAGTCACTACGTCTTGGGATAATATGTTATGCAACAATAGTTACTAGAACACCTGGTGATTGATTGCTGCTGATGCCCATTAGCTAGCCTTCATGCCTCCAGGCTCTCTCACTTCCAGTATATATACTCCCCACCACCTACACTTGTCCTATCCATTTCCAGAAATTTTCCATGATGCAAATTATTGAAAAGTTAATAAGTGAACTCTTTATACTACCAATTCATGTCAACCCTAATCTGGATCTATCTTTATTCCATTTCTTCTACACAGGCCCACTAGAGACCCAAGTTGAAATAAAAACGTTTGCCTTACACTTTGCAGACTTTCTCTCCAATGTGAATTTACCTGGGCTTTTCCTTTGTTCCAGGACAGTGTTCCTTCCATATCTTCTCCTACATATATACGCATTCTACCCACCCATTCAGGTCCAGCTTGAATTTCACCTCATAAATGAAAGCTTTTGTAATTCCTTCAAAAAGAAATGATCCTCTCCAAAACTTGGCATGTATATCTCTTTTAGTGCTGTCATATTTTCACGTAACTGTGCACACATTTTTTCTATCTGTGAAATTTTAAGCTCCTTGACATCAAAGTTTTCGTATTTTTCCTTTTGACCTTTTTGAATCTGTATAGATTCAGGTCTTCCCAAATTTGAAATTCAGTTTATGTTTCTACAAAGAATACATTACTACAATATATTCATTTATAATCTTTCCTGTTCTTAAACAGAATTGAGGCGATTTTAAAGATGCATGCAAGGTAATAAGATAAATATTTTTAACATAAGTAAGAAAATGAAGCAAAAGTCAATTAAGAATTTTAAGAACATAAAATGGAAATATAGTAGGAAGAATTCCACAATGGCTCCAAGATTCTCAGCCCTTGGAGTACATACCTTCTCCCATATGTGGCAGAGTAATGCTGAAGGTGCTGCTCTGAAGGGACTTTTTTTTTCTGGCATAATCAAAGCTCCTAACCAGCTGATTCAACTTGGGAAGATTATATTGGAAAAGCCTGATCTACTCAGGTGATTCCTTAAAAGAAAAGAGAAAAATCAGATGGAGCAAAGATTCTCCTACTGGCTGAAATAGTAAACAACCATGTTGTGTGAACTGCCTACATAGCGAACCGTGTGGCAAAGGAACTCAACGTGGCCTATAGAAGTTGAGGACCTCATTCCTACAAACACAGGGAATAAATCCTGCTGACAACCTGAATGAGCTTGGAAGTGGATTCGTCCTCAGGAAATCCTCCAGAAGAGAATGCAGCCCAGCTGCCACCTTCATTACAGCTAGTGAGACCCTGAGCAGTAGAAGCAGGTAAGCCATGGCTAGACTTATGACCCACAGAAACTATGAAATGATAAATGCATGTCCGTCTAAGCCACTAAATGTGCTAATTTGTTACATGATGATAGATAACTACCATAGAAACCAAGACTAAGATTAGTGCCCAAATACCATGCCATGAAGTCCCACCGAGGTAGGCCGGACATTTGGACCGGAGTTTCCAAAAGGCAATGTTAACTGGGTGAGAAAATTCAGATATGACACCAGGAAGGTTCGTTAAATTATTTCAGAAATACAGAAAATACTATTCTTCTCATTTGCAATTGCAGGGGTAAGAACCTGCTAGAGGTTTCCCCACCCTAAGGATCTTTACCTTAGGATATCTCTCAAGACTCTGCCTTCAGACTTCCCTCTCAGCCCCTTGCCTGTCCTCTGTCTCAGACTCTGTGCTTTGGATTTAGTGACAGCTCTACAATTTTCCCCCACCCCTCTCTAACCCATTTCATCTTCACCTTTTAGTTCTCCCTAACTCCTAGGACAGAGGCTTTATCTTCCATTGGGTACAGTATAGCTTTGCCTTGGTCAAAACTCAGTCCTCATTTTACGAATCCCTGCCTAGATCTGCCCTCCCAGACAGCAAGGCTGGTATAGCTAAGGTCCCTGATTTGGTCCTTTTATTTCTTCCATAATAGGTATATTATTTTCTGATAGCATACATTGTGTTAACATGAGAACAAAAATGGCAATGCTGATTGAATTTGGTACCAATCTCTGCAGATGTTCAGACACTTCCCTATGGGGCCAGAGTTTTATAGTCAGGATCGAAAGTGTCCCTCCAGGCCTTGTCCTGGCCTTCATTTAAGCTGATTCCACTTCATGTTAAATTGGACAGTCACTTTATGATGAGATCAAATGGCGTCTTTAAAAACTGAACAGGTGCTATATTACAAGCCAGAGGAAACTATTCCCACAAATTGTGGTAATAGGCAAGCTGCAATGTCATTTCAAAATCAGTAATATAATAAGGTTTGCAGAGAAATCAGGCTCTGCTTGTCCCCTAAAACTAGATGAAGTGGGAATAGGACAAGGAAATTAGTCTGTACATTTTCTACTCCCATTAGTCTAGAGACTACCTCTATGCCTGGGGAATAGATTGAACTTTAAGGTCAAAGTAGCCAATTAATTGGTGTACTTTAGAACAATGTGCATTTATTGGAATATAAACATTGTTTACAAAGTTTTTCTTTCTCTATAGTCCCTATGGGCAGGGACTCCTAAAATAAGGGCTGAATTTTGACCGTTTTAGTAGAATGCAAATCAGAAAATATTGCCATGAACAACATTTACATTTTGGCAACAGTTACACTCTTCTTATACTATTATTTCTAACATAATTGTAAATGTCTGTTTTTATCTTTGTGAAGCAAGTTATTAGTGCTGACTCCTCTTAGTCTTCCTGAATTATTCCCACTCATCTTCAAGGGCAGCAAAGCCCCGGCTAGCTAAAAGTAATCAATTAGCATGTTTATTTAAATGCATAGCAGTGTATAAATATGTATCACTGTGGTTGTAAGCCCTCAAGATGTAAAAGGAGTCAACAGTCCTGCCCACAATGAGCTTACAGCATAGTTGAGAGGACAACAACTAAAAATGCTAGTATGGCAAATGCTTTTAGTGCTGGTTCCCATTCCTGAATAAGTTAGAACCACCTATGGAGCTTCTAAATAATATTCTTGCTCTGTTCCTACACCTCAGAGTCTGTCTGGGGTGGAAGACAAACATTGGAAGTGTTTTAAAGTTCCCCAGATGATTTTAATGCATAGCCAAGGGCTGGAATCCACCACCTGAAAGGATACATTTGCCACGTGCTCTAATAATAAGCTACTATCGTTTCCTGTTGAAGAGAAATAATATTGTTAGAACTTGAGTTTAAATTTAAAGACTCCATAAAGCTTCTCTAGGTAAGAAAGTGGGCAGAAGAGGTTGAGAGAGCTTTTGAAGCAGGGTTAGCCTGCAGGGGAAAATGTGGTTGATGCTAACTTTTTACTATCTCCCTAACATATCTGTGTATATTAATCTCCACTGCCTCCACCTGAATGCAGACCACCTTCATCTCTACCTTGCAAGAATCAACCAGTTTTCTACTTCATTTCTGCATAAGCACTCTTTCCCTCTTTAAACCCATTGCTCCCAGTACAGTGAAAAAAATTGCCCATAACAGAAATCAGTTGCCTTCCTCTGATTCAGATCTTTCAGTGGCTTCATAATGATCCTAAAGTCCAAAATATTTAACCTAACAGATAAGACTATATAACTTAGCCCTGAACTTCCTCCATCCTCACCTTAAGCCTCCTTTGCAGACTCAGTCTTGTTCATGCCAGCTTTGCTCCTGTCCCTGTGCAAACTAACCTTTCTCCTTTCCCATTGGCTTTGCAGAGATGGTTACTCCTCCTAGCACACTATCCCAATGCTGCCTCTCAGCCCACCCTATTACCTAGAAAATTCTACTCAAGCTTAGGTCTCAAATACCCCTTCCACACAGGTTTCTCCAATGCCCCTTCCAATTAAGTTGGGGGTTCTCGTTATATGTCTCCATGGCCAGCGCTCCTCTCCTTTTAAACCTGAATCTTCAGGAATCAGATGCATCTGTCTTGCCAGATTATAACCTTTGTGAGGACAGAGTCAACTAATTTGCAATTTATTTGTGTATTATTAGTCTTTTGTACGGTGCCTGGTACTTTGTAGATGATTGGCAAATAATAGTTGCATAAGTTGACTGAATGAATATCACACACTCAAAAAGGACAATCTAACCTACTTTACCTCTCCAATAGTTTGTATTTCCACATAGATTGAAATTTGGGCATGATATGTGACTAGAATGTAGGATGAAGCTTTCCCTATCCACACAGCTTTCTTCTTCTTCCTTTGCTTACTCTTTCTCTCTTTTCTATTTGTTCTCAAGAGTTTAGCTTTTTGTACCAATATCTGCATTTAAGCAGAGGAACTAATAAATAATCTTTATTCACAAGAATATTATTTTACTATATCATTTCAATGATTAGAAAGGTAAGGAGAAGCTGAATATATTATAGGTAGCTACAATATTCCTAGGATGTATAGTTAATCATTTAATATTTATTCTTTCACAATAATTTTCCCATTTTTCAGATGAAGGAACTGAGACTATGAAAGATCATTACTTCCCCAAAGTCTCACAACTAATAATAGAACTACCAGAGTTACGGCCAAGAACTACATAACTCTGCATCTCCTGCTTTGTCCACTATGCCACCAGACCTGTAACAAAGAGGTAAGTCATTTTCAATGCACCTTCAATCCTCTCACATGAGCAGCAATCCGAGGTGTCTTCATTTTACATTGTTTCTTGCATGGTCGATTTCAGGGGTATATAATATGTTTCTGTTAATTATGTCTACAAGGAAAAAAGATTATGCACATTATCAATTCCTGTCTCTTGTCTCATAACCTTTTTAAAATTGCATTCATTCATCCATTCAATAAACGTCTGGTGCTGGAAATAAAACTTTGAATTGCTTTCAGAAAATTAATATTATTAATCATGAAGACATTTTCCTAAGATTTTGAATTTGGTTATACTTCATTTCTTTCTGAGCTTTGGAATTAAATTCCATTATGGAATACCTAGAATACAGTTGCATAATTCTGGCATGTGGATAAAATGGAACAGACTAAGCCAGCATCTGGGCTGTGGGGAATGGGAAAATAAGCTTACAAAGTGTACCCTGATTCTCAAAATAGATAAACTATACCAGAGTACATCACAATGGTCATTGTAGGCTAAGTGCAAACTCTTTTAATACTAGTCTATTAAACCCGTATGTTCCCAGATAGTAACACAGAAAAACTGATCTAACATTAATTCCATGTACATCCACACATTTTAAAGACCATTCATTGTTCTAGCAACTCTGTAGTTTTCAAATCCAAACAATCACTGCCAAGACCAACCTAGGACTAATTCCAGTTGACCTCTTCCTTCTTTTTTCCCTTTCCTCATAAACCATATAAGTGGGTTTAATTATTAGTTAGTTCTTATGTTTATTGCCAAGTTGTACTGCTTATTATCTCTTACCATGACAAAGCTTTAGCTAAAAAAGAAAGGCTACAAAGACAAATATCTTTCAAAGACAATAACTAACTAGACAATTCTTTCTAAAATTACTGTGTTCAACTGTTATTATCTAGGCTCAAACCAGAACAGGGTGTCACCTATGTGAATCTGCAGAAATTGCTCAAGCAAACAAAATATTTATTTAGGGTAACTGTTGGCAACATAGCCAAAGAGCGAATCTTGATTTAGAAGAAATGGGGAATAAAAGTCAAGTTTGTAAAATTGATAACTTAGGTTAAAAGAAGCAATAGGAAGGGTAAAAATATAAGAAATTGAAGGGGCTGGAAGTGCAAGATAAGTCAGGGAAAGTGGTTCAAGACACAAATTGTAAACAATTTGATTGCTTTAAAACTTGCTTTTGCACTTCTACTATTAGCCATGATGAAGTAACTGTCCCGCCAACTATAAACAATTATACTAATGGACCAAGTATATAAAGTAAATATTTTCAGATGTTTTACAGCATAGAGTGCAGAATGGTAATCTTAGAAAGGAAGGGGGGGAAAAGAAAAACAAAGTCAGTTCCATGATCGCTCCTGCTTTTTGCCTGGAGCCACTTTCCACACTAATATCTAGGGAAGGATAGTTTAAATATAATGTAGTGGTCTCATTGAGCTCAATCAACAGAAATGAGAGTTTTTGGATCTTGGAGGGACTAGAATTTATGGGGCAGAGTACCAGAGAGAAGAGAGCTGTATAGAAAATGAGTTGCAGGAATCTTCACGGGATGTCTCCTTGAGTTTTTAGCCAAACACTAAACTAATACATCCTAAAAGAAAGACTTAATAAGAATAAGCAAAAAACAACTACCTGAAAAAGAACACAAAAGGCAGTATAAGATTCTACAAAAGTTTGCACAGATCAGGCAGATGTTTGTGTTCTAAACAGTCAAAAGAGGCTTTATTGAACAATCCAAGCATTTAGTAAAAACCACAAAAAGCCCCGTTAGAAGAAGGTCTAATTTAGACCTATGGCAAATCCAACTGTAGATCCATTCTATCACAGGTAAAAAAATAAAATAAAAAAATAGCCTCAAAAAGATCCAGTTTGTCTTCAAGTAAATTATCTGCCTACCTGATCTTAACTCAACATCCTTGTTTAAAAATCCAGAAGTAGAAGTAAGGCAGCTTTTAAAAGATTTGTTGCAATATAGGAAGATAATTATTTAAAATAAGTGAGAAAAAATTGGCTATATATATATAAACTTTAATTTCTCACAGCACATAGAAAAAGTAATTCAAAATAGATCTTAGATCTAAATGTAAAACTTAAAATTATTAAAATTCTAGAATAAAATATAAGAGGAATCTTTGTGAGCTCAGGTTAAACAAAGATTTCCTAACTATAACAGCAAAATCATTATCAGTAAGATAAAAAATAGATAAATTATGGTGAATTAAAATTAGAAACTGCTATTCTTCAAAGACACTGCTAAGAAAACAAGACATAGAAAATATTCAAAAGTATCTGATATACAATGTGTATCTAGAATGCATAAAACTCAAATAATTCCATACAAATAGGCAAAATGACAACTCTATGCTCACAAATTTCATAATTTTGACAAAATAGAACAATTCCTTGAAAGACACCAACTGCCAAAACTCTCACAAGAAGATATAGACAATCCAAATATCCCTATATATGTTAAGTAGAGTCTATAGTATAACCTTTTGAAACAGAAAGCACCAACCCCAGATGGGTTCACTGTTGAATACTACCAAATATTTAAGGAAAAACATTGTGCTAATTCTTTACAATCTCAGAGATTTGAAACAAAGGGGGTAATTCTTAGTATTATGAGAAGTACTTCCTCATCGTATGCAGCCAGCATTACCCAAACCTAGGCAAAGATATTACAAGAAAATGAAACTGCAAACTAATACCTCTTATAAACATAGATGCAAAAACCCTTCAACAAAATATTAGCAAATGAAATCAAACAATGTATGCAAAGAATTATACATGATGACCAAATGGGAATTATCCCAGTTATATAAGGCTAGTTCAACACCAGAAAATAAAGTATGTAATCCATCACATCAACAGCTCACAGAAGAAAAATTGCATGATCATGTCAAAGCATTTGATACAACACCCATTCATGATTTAAAAAAAATAGAACTCATTGAAAACTAAGAATAAAACTAGGAATGAAAACTTCAACTTGATAAAGAATAACTACAAAAAACCTACAGCAAAAAGTATATATAATGATGAGAAATTTCTAAAATTAAGAATAAGGAAAATGTCTCCTCTTACTAATGCTCTTCAAAATTGTTCTAGAAGGCATATCTAATACAAAAAGACAAGAAAGCAGAATAAAAGATATATATATTGAGAAGGAAGAAACAAAACTTTGTTCACAGATAACAAGATCATTTGTAAAAAAAAATAGGAAAGAATGAACAACAATAAAAAATCTCCTGTGACTTATAAGTGATTATAGCAATGCTGCAGGATGCAAGGTTAACACACAAAAGCCAATTACTTTCCTATATAGCAGAGATGAACAAGTGAGATTTGAAATAAAAACTGTTAACATTTACATTACCACCACCAACAATTAAATACTTGAGTATAAATCTAACAGAATTTGTGTAAGATCTATATGAGAAAAACTACTAAACACTGATGATGAAATAAATCAAGTAACTACATTAACATAAAGCTATCCCATGTTCATGGAAAGGAAACCTCAGTACTGTCAAGATACCAGTTCTTATCAATGTTATCTATATTTTCAATGAAATCCCAATCAAAATTTCAGCAAGTTGTTATAATTTGTGGGTTTTGACAAACTAATTCTAAGTTTTATAGAGAGACAAAAGACTGAGAATGGTCAGCACAATATTGAAGGAGAAGAATAAAGGTGAAGGATGACACTACCTAACCTCATGTATTTAATTAACATGCGTACTGTGGCCATTGTGAAAAACGATATGAAAGTTCTTCAAAAAACTAATAGTAGAACTAGCATATGATCCAGCAATCCCGCTTCTGGGTGTATGTCCAAAGGAATTGAAATCGTCATGTCAAAGGGCTATCTTTATTCCCATGTTCATTGTGGCATTATTCACAAGAGCCAAGATGTGGAATCAACCTAAATGTTTATAACAGGCGAAGTTATTTTAAAATGTGGTATATATACACACACAATGGAAATCTTTTCAGCCTTGGAGAAAGAATGAAATCCTGTCCTTTGAAACAACATGAGTGAACCTGGCGGGACAGTATGGTAAATGAAATAAGCCAAGCACAGAAAGACAAATACCTCGTGATTTCACTTAAATTTAGAATCTAACAAAGTTGAACCACTAGATGTAGAGAGCAGAATAATGGTTACCAGAGGATGGCAGGGGAAATGGAGGGAATAAGGAGTTGTTGGTCAAAGGGTACAAAGTTTCAGATCTACAGAAGAAATAAGTTTTGAGCTCTGTTGATAGCAGGGTGGTTAAAGTCAATAACAATGTATTATATATTTCAAAATAACAGTAAATTTCAAAATGTCTCATCAGAAAATGATATGTAAGCAAAGTGGTAGATATGTTAATTAACTTGACTTAATTCTACATTGCATACATTCATCAAAAAATCACATTGTATCTCATAAATGTATACAATTAAAATTTCTCAATTAAAACATTAATGTTAAAAAACCTTTTTTTAAAAAACAAGTGTTTGCTAAGAATTAGGGGAAAGGAGGGATGAATAGGCAGAGCACAAAGGATTTTTGTAGTAGGCCAACTACTCTGTATAATACTATAATGGTGGATACATATCATAAGTTTGTGTAATCCCATGTAGCGCACAACTCCAAGAGTGAACCCTAATGTCAACTATGGACTTTGGTAATTACGATGTGTCAATGTAATCTCACCAATTGTAACGAACTGGTGGAGAAAACTCTGGTGGAGGATGTTGATAATGGAGGAGGCTGTGCATGTGTGGGGCAGATGATATGTGGGGAACTGTGTACATTTGCTGTGAATCTAAAATTGCTCTAAAAAATAAAGGCTATTTTTTAGAAAACCAGCTGACTCATGCAGGGGCTAAACTCCCTCCCTCACAAAATGGGCAGAAGATGTGAACAAGCACTTCACTAAAAAGTATAGATAGACTGCAAATAAGCAAAGGAAAAGATGCTCACTGTCATCTGGGAAATGTAAATTCAAGCCATAAGCTAATATACCACCACACAACCATAATCCTGAGAGGCTAAAATGAAAAAGACTCTTCACACCAAGTGTCAGCAAGGATGTAGAACATCAGTAATTCGCACATACTAGTTGGAATATTAAATTGTACAACCACTTCAGAAAACCATTTGGCATTTTCTTATCAACTTAAACATATATCTAGCTTATTTATTTCATGTACCATATGTTCTAGCCATTCTACTTCAAGATCTTTATTCAAAATAGAAGCACATTATAGATTCAATGCCATCCCCATCAAGCTACCAATGACTTTCTTCACAGAATTGGCATTAGGAGATATACCTAATGTAAATGACGAGTTAACGGGTGCAGCACACCAACATGGCACATGTATACATATGTAACAAACCTGCACGTTATGCAGATGTACCCTAGAACTTAAAGTATAATATAAATAAATAAATAAATACTTTCTTACAAAAAAAAAGCACATGCCCATTCAAAGACTTGTGTACGTATTTTTACAACAGCTTTATTTGTCATAGCCAAACACTGGAAACAACCCAAATGTATATCCACAGGTGAATGGATAAATAAATTGTGGTATAACCATACATTGGAATACTGTTCAGCAATAAAGGGAATCTATTGTTCATGTTACAATATGGATGATCTCAAAATAACCATAATGAGTAAGAGAAGCCAGACAAAAAATAGTGCATTCTGTATAATAACATTGATATAAAATTCTAAAAAATGCAAAGTAATCTCAAATTACAGAAAATATATCACTATTTGCCTAGTGATTCGGGAGAAGACACAAATTTTGAAATTGAGGCATATTTTCACTGTTTTTATTTTAGTGAAGACTTACAGCTATGCACATATTTAAAACTTAAATTCAACATTTCTGTTATATGTATTGTATCATATGTTAACTGGACTTCAATAAAGCCATTAAAAATAAACCAAAAATAATGTGTTCTATAATATAAATATAAATTAAAAATAAGAGTAATATAGCTAAGAAAACTTTAAATAATAAATATTATTATCCAATTTAAAATATTGTTTTAATTTCCATCATGATTTTTAAATTAACCCATGGATTTTTAAAGGCTTCAGTTTAATTATTTAAACTCAAGTTTAAAGAATTCCTTAAACTGAAGCCTTTAAAAATTTGAATTAAACTCAAGTCTTTAAAAATCCATGGGTTAATTTAAAAATCACGATGGAAATTAGAACAATATTTTAAATTGAATAATAATGAGTATACAACATATCCAAATTATTTGCAGCAACAGCAGTGCTTAGAAGAGAAGTTGTAGCATTATGCTTGTTATGAGTTGAGTTGCTTCCCCGACAGATTCACATGTTGACATACTAAACCTCAGTACTCAGGGTGAGACCTTATTTGAAAATAGGGCCCTGCAGATGTAATCAGTTAATATGAGGTAATACTGGAATAGATCAGGTTCTTGTTGACTATAACTGGTATTCTTATAATAAAAAGTGGAAATTTGGACACAGGCACATTCATAGGAAGAATGCCATATGAACACGAAGGGACATTAAGGTGATATGATTATAAAATAAATAATGCCATAGATTCCCAGCAAACTACTAGAAGCTAGGAGGGAGACAGAATAGATTTTAACTCGAAGCCCTCAGATAAAACTAACCCTGCCAGACCACAAGTGGTTCTAGCCTCCAGAACCAATTGTGACACAATAGGTTTCTGTTGTTTAAGACACCTGCTTGTGAAACTTTGTTAGGGTAGGTCTAGTAAACTATTTCATATAATGCTTATTTTAGGAAAAAAAAGATATAAAAGTTTTAATATATATCATCTAAGCTTCTACTTTAAGAAGCTATGAAAGAATAAATTTTTAAAAACGGTAAGTAGAATAAAGGAAATAATAGAGATAATAGTGGCAATTAACTACGAAATGGGTAAAAACAAGTGAGAAAATCAATGAAATCTACACTAATGAAATCAAACAAGTGAAATCTAGACTGATCAAATAAAGAAATAGAGAAATACCAATATACCAATAGAGAAATATACCTTACCCATGGCTTACAATATCGAATATTGTTCCAAGGTTAATTCTTTCCAAATCGATATGCAGACAAAGTAATTACAATAAAAATCTCAGCAGGTTTCTTTGTTTCAATATGGAAAAACAAAGTGCCTAGAGCAGCCACAGCAGTCTTGAAAAGAAGAAAAAAAAAGAGAATACCACACGATCTCACTTATATGTGGAATCTTAATTTTAAAAAGTTTGATATCATAGAAGTGGAGAGTAGAACAGTGGTTACCACAGACTGGGAAGGGAGGAGAGAGGAGAGGATGAGAAAAGGTTGGTTAATGGGTACAAAGTTACAATCAAACAGGAAGAATAAGTTCTGGTATCCTATCGCACAATAGGATGGCAGATGGGTAACAATAAGATATTGCACATTACAAGATAGATAAATGAGAGGCTTTTGAATGTTCTTTCCACCAAAAAAAGAAGATAAAGACATGAGGTGAGGATAGCTAACTACCATGACCTGATTATTGTACAACATGTATAAATATACATGTGCAACATATATATGTGGTTCTCTCTCTCTATATATATATACACACACACACACATACATACATACACACACACGCACACACACACACACAGAGAGTCTGTTTTCACACTGCTGATAAAGACATCTGAGACTGGGAAGAAAAAGAGGTTCAATGGACTTACAGTTCCACATGGCTGGGGAGGCCTCAGCCACGTGGATGTGACTTGAAGACAAGGAGGAGCAAGTCACATCTTGCATGACAGGTAGCAGGCAAAGAGAGAGAGTTTGGTCAGGGAAACTCCTGTTCTTAAAACCATCAGATCTCAATACTCATTTACTATCATGAGAACAGTGGAGGAAAGACCCATCTCTGTAATTCAGTCCCTTTCACCGGATTCCTCTCATGATAGGTGGGAACTGTGGGAGTTAGAATTCTAGATGATATTTGGGTGTGAACACAACCAAACCATATCATTCCACCCCTGGCCACTCCCAAAGCTCATGTCCTCACATTTTAAAACCATTCATATCCTCCCAACAGTCCCTAAGTCTTAATTCATTCCAGCATTAACCCAAAGTCTACTGTCCATTGTCTCATCTGAGACAAGGCAACTCCTTTACAACTATGAAATGATTTGCTGAAGATAGTCATGCTTCAGTAGGTATTTAATAAATGAATGAATGAATGAGAACAGAGGCAGTGTGATTTGGAGGCTCTTTCCTCTTCTGAGACCATTGTATATGTATTATTAGATGAGGTAGACAGTTTTTCCATTCTGTTATTGGTTTTGTCCCTCTGATTTTTTTTAACCAAGTCATTTTTTTTAAAAATGAAATTCTTTGTTAAGCATTTTTAAAAACAAATTTTAAATCCCATAGACTAAAAGAAGACTGCATATAAAAAATTATTTGTTAGGGAGTTTTTTTTTTCACCATGATGGGAATGTTCATGTTGAAAATACTCCATGAATATGGAACTGCTTGCAATTTTACACTACAGGGGAAAAACATTTTCTAGATTCTATAATTCTTTCTCTAATATCTTCCAGTTAACATAACTTCCCACTTACCGTCTGTCCCCATAATCTATTTCCAGTTTTTATCTCAAAGTACAGTTTGCTGATTTCTGTTAAAATTCATGGATTCATAGACTGGTCCTGGGAGAGATCATCTGGTTCATCTGAAACCAAGCAGAGATGATGCCTACAAGACTGTGAAAGTCAAAATGGAAATAGGCTTGTGATCTGCTCGACCTTTGCTACATTTGTGCCCTTCGCCCAGACTAAATAACAGGCCAGCTTTGTTCATATCAAACAGATAAAATTTTCAAGCGTTGTGACTAATTATTTCATCCCAGTAAATTCTGATTGACAGGGTGTATGTAATATATATTCACATATACTATGTATGTTGTGATTGATTGGAAAATAGAAAACTAATTAAAAACGATTTCCTAATTGTAGTTTTCCTACCAGAGAAAGGATTTTAAAAATGGGTCCTATAGGGGTCAGGTACAGTGGCTCACACCTGTAATTCCAGCACTTTGGGAGGCCGAGGTGGGCAGATCACAAAGTCAGGAGATCGAGACCAGCCTGGCTAACACGGTGAAACCCCGTCCTACTGAAACAACCTACTGGTTGTGGTGGTAGTTGGGAGTGTAGGCAGTGGATGAGGGAGCTCTGTGCTTGGACCTGGTCTGTTGTCAACCTAAGCAATAACATAATTCTTCTGAACTTCCATCCTTCTCATCTGTTAAAAGCAGAAGATAACTGATACCAATAACTGTATAGGGTTTTGGTAAAGATTAAATAAGTTACTACACAAAAAGAAATATGTAAACAAAACATACCTTATAATATTTATCACATTTATTTTAGTACACTTAACATTTCCATGGACACAGAGAATATATTTTTTTATTAACAAGACTACTGATGAAAAATTTTAAAAACTAAAAATAATGTTGATTACTCTGAAATAAAAAAGCTTTAGGTAAGGGAATAAATGGCTAAACACACAGAAAGGAAATCATTGCCTTTAGTTCAGTATAATCCCTCTGGGCTCTGCACTTGCCAGTTTTCCCCATTAAGGGTTAAAATGACAAGGTAATCCACTAGCTCACCTAACACATCCTATATTTCATCTGCAGTGTTCCGTTGACTTGTCTGATTATAAGACTATAGATTCTTTTTTTCAGTGGACCTGAGGCAGGGCAGTGAACCTGTATCTTTAATAAACTTTCCAGTTGTTGTTTATAATCTAAAAAGTTTTTCAGAACACTGCCTGAACCAACAAGCAAGTCTAGATAGCTCCTCTGAGAGAGGAAAGCATAGCCATACACAGCTAACTCTATGAGACCGGCAGCTTCCCATGCTGGAATTTGATATGAGATTCAAGTTCACAGCTGCCATCCTCCTGCTTTATCATTAGTATTTCCCAAGTTTCTGCTGCCCAATTAAAGACAGATTGCCACATTGTCCCTTGAAAAGCAAAATGGCCAAATGTCTGCATAGCTCTTAAACACTTTTAAAATTGAGATCATGAAAACATGTAAAAATATATGAGGTAGGTAACAAAAAGAAATGCATGCCCACTTAATACTGTTACTTTAAATAAGTGAAGAACCCGGAAATCCCTTGGTCACAATGGATATCTCTTCTGCTGAATGATAACAAATGTCTTCTTCCCAAGGTGACCTGGCAAGGGGGAGTGATGCCATCCCATCCAGGAAACTGTGATTGCCTAAGGCTAGGCTCCTGAAACAAGCTGAATCAAGCAGTATTACCTTTAGGTTTTTGACTGTGAGACCAAGAAAAGTTGTTGTCGGTGTCTGCTGGAGAGAAAAACTAATAGATGTGAGTCTGGAGCTCCAACTTGCCATACGTGGATGCCATTATACAGAGGGGGAAAAAAATGAATGTTTCAAGAGAGAGCAGAAGATAAGAAACTGAAGGAGATTATCTCGGAGTTTTTCCCACCCTCTTCCCATTCATATCCCAGGACTGGCTACAGCTATAATTTTCCTGCATCTTTCTGGAGTGGGCAAAAAACAAACAAAAACAGTGTCTTTTTCCCTAGTTATATATCTTTCATATGCAACTGGAAGGACACTGATTGGCACAATAAATTGTCACACATTTCAGATGTAAAACAAGTAGCTCCTAAATAATCGCTCTCAGGATTTGGAACTTTTACAACAAAACAAAGATTTTTAGCGGCAAAATAGAGTACTTTTTCACTAGTGATATCTCATGAATGCCAATTTCAGGAAAAAAAATATTTTCTCTTGATTTGAAGCAATATGAAGTTGAAATTAGTTGAATAGCACCTATTGTTCTGACTGGCATTTTTCAATATTGCTACTGCACATGTATGCTATTGCAAACCCAGGTCAGTAATAAAAAAATTATTTGGAAGATGTTATAACCTGAAGACAATGTCAGATCATTCATATCTTTGTAATTTCAGATATACTTTTAATCTTCGATGTGACTGCAAAATATTTTCCATCCATAATCATTCAGGACAGCCTTTCTGAAGACATATAATTTGTTAAGAGTTTAAAACAAAGCCCAGGGATTTTTCATTCAGATGACCTGGGAATGCACATAGGATTCAGACCAGATTTTATCTTTATTTCAAGAAATGTTCATTGTTTAAAGATATTTTAAAGTTTGCAAATGAGCTCTTCCTGAGTGAAAATTTTTGTTGCCTTAGAAGTTGTTTCTTCAATATAAGACTATTATATAAAATTCAGTTTCTTAATTAAATTTGCTAAAAAGAACATATAAACACATAACTATATGTCCGTTGCATTGGTCTACATTGTTAGAAAAAAAAAAAAGAAAAATGACATTAATCTTTTCTGTTTTTATGATCCATTTGCCACATTTTGAGACATGTCCTGTTATGTCTATTGTCTTAAATAGTCATCTTTGATTATCATATTTGTGATTGCTGGTAGAAGAAAGCACAGGAGTTTTCCTCATTACAGATAGGAATTAGGAGTCTCAACTCAAATCTGAGATATGCATTCTCTACATGGAAGAAGAAAAATGGAGAAAATACACAGGTTATTGTTGGTTTATTATTATTTTTTCCTGATAAATTACTATGGCACAAAGCAGGCACATAAATAAACTCTGTATCATGAAGGTTTGCTTTAAACTTCAGCATTTACCATTCAAGAAGGAGTGCTAGACGATATACAGACACCGGCAACCAAGATATTACAAGCCATGGGAGCAGAGTTAGTTGGAACAAATGAAAAGACTTATTTGTAATGCATTCAGTTCCCTGAAGAAATTTAAAGAATGCATAATATACAACATTAGCATCTAGAAATTCTTGGCAATGCATAGAGTTAACAAATGAATTAGTAAAAACCTAAAAATTAACTCTTCTCTAGGCTATTTCAAATAATGATAGTAAAATGAGCTTCCTTGACCACTACGTGGAACTCATGTATTGATTTTACTTAAGTTAGGCTGAATTTAATATAAACTTGTACTGAATAATAAGGCCTAATGATTTTCATACACTTAAAATGTCCTAGGCAATAATCTCAGGGCTTAATTTGTATTAACTTATTTAATTATCTAAACAACCTCATGAAGAAAATGAGGCATAGAGATTTAAGTAGCTTGGGCAATGTCACATAGCTAGTTGTAGTGTGGCACAGCCAAGACAACAACACAGCAGTCTTGGTTCAGAGCTCACATTTGTTAATTTACTTATACCCACCTGGAAATAAAAAGATATAAGACCACTTAGGAAGACATATATACACACAAAAATAATAGGAATTCAAGTAGATGAAATGTCAATTTCCAGCAACAATGGGCTAGACACTTTGTATTAAACTCTGACTGAGAGCAACTAGTAAAACTGGGGAAATTTTAAAAAATCACCAGTAGGAAGGCGCGAAATGCCAATAATGTGGTACACAATTATTTGACCAGTATCTGAGGAAAAAAAGAAGCTCAGAGATGGAAACTGACTATGAGGATTGCCTTTTCTAGAAGGACTGCCTGAAACTCTGAGAGACTGACAGCCTTGAGCTCAGGACAGGAATTAGAGTCACAGCGTATCAAGTGTAGTGGGTATTGGTGAACATTACTGGTTAGAACCAGAAAGGTGGAACCCACAGAAGTGGGTTGAAGTGAAAGGAGACAGCCTGTTGAAATAATTAATTGGAAGGCCATTAACAGAGGCAGCTCCAGCGCCCTGGTTCCCTGCATAAGCAGACTGAGATCCAACTCAGTATAAACAGTCACATTCTAAGTAAGCAAAATTTCATCTTAACCCATCAGAAACAGCCAACCAACCTCTAACTAGGAACTTTTTACTAGGATCATCCAAATAAAGTGTTTCAATAATTAACTGGGAGGCCATTAGGCTAAGACAGCTCCTGTGCCATGGGTACCGCCACAAGCAAACCAAAACTCAATTCAGTGTAAATGGTAAAAGGAAACTGAAGTTTAACCAACCACAGTCAACTGGCCTTTAGTTATATAACTAGGAACTTTCCATTACATCATACCCAAATAAGGAAAATGCCTCACTGTAGCCAGTCAAGTAATTTCTTTACTTTGCTTCTGTGTTCAGCCTATCAGACCCTGCTGCTCATGTTGCTACAGCAGAGCTCTCTGAACCTCCTCTGGTTCTGAGTGCTGTCTGATTCATGAACTGTTCTTTGCTTGAGTAAACTCTGTTAAATTTAATTTATTTAAGTTTTTTAAACCTACTTAACCAATAAAATATTTTCTTTGCCTTGCTTTCACATTCACTCTATACAAGCTTTCTCATTGTGTCTCTTTAGTGGAGTTCTGAACTGTTTCCGGTCTGGAGCTGTTTGTGGACTATATAAAGAATTGTTACAACTCAGTAACTTTTTAAGCAACTCAATTTAAAAATGAGCCAAAGATTTGAATAGATATTTCAACAAAGAAGATATTTAAATGACTAATAGGCTGGGCACAGTGGCTCATGCCTGTAATCCCAGCCCTTTGGAGGCCAGGGCTGGCAGATCACGAGGTCAAGAGATCAAGAAAATCCTTGCCAAAATGGTGAAACCCCGACTCTACAAAAAATACAAAACTTAGCTGGGTGTGGTGGCGGGCGCCTGTAATCCCAGCTACTCAAGAGGCAGAGGCAGGAGAATTGCTTGAACCTGGAGGTGGAGGTTGCAGTGAGCTGAGATCGTGTCACTGCACTCTGGCCTGGCAACAGAGAGAGACTCTGTCTCAATCAGTCAGTCAATAAAAAACACATGAAAATTTGCTCAACACATAAAAACTTTTGCATTTACATTGACAGAAATGCATTTACAGTGTATTTACATTGACAGAAATGCATTTACATTGTATTTACATTGACAGAAATGCCAAATGACTTATCACTTTACACTCACTAAGGTGGATATAAAAAAAAGATAGCTGATAACAAGAGTTGGTGACAATGTGGAGAAATTAACAGCCCTCATACATTGCTGGTTGGAACGTAAAATGCTGTGACCACTTTGGAAAACGGTCTGGCAGTTCCACAAAAGGTTGAACATAAAATTACCATATGACTCAACAATTTTGTGCTGGGAGAAATAAAAATATATGTTCACACAAAAACTGTACGTGAATGGCAGAGCAGCATTATTTGTAATAGCCAAAAGGCCAGTGCAACACAATATCCAACAGATGAATGGTTAAACAAAATATGATATACAGTGGAATAGAAGTTTGCATACTAATATATGCTATAACATGGATGAATTTCTAAAAGCAGTCACAAAAGACCATATATATATTATCACATTTATATGAAATGGCCACAATTATTGAATCTGTATGGAGAAAATAGATTAGGGCCGCGTAGGCTTGGAGATTGGGGAAAAAAATTGAGAGTGAGCACTAAGGAGTTTAAGGTTTCCTTGAGGGTTAATAAAATGTTCTAAAATTAGGTTATGATGATAGTCATACACTATGTAAATATACTAAATAAACATTGAATTGTACACTTTAAACGAAAACTTTAAGTGATGCAAATGATACTCTCAATTCAAAAAAATAGAAGAAATTATACAACTGATAAACTAAAATTAAATTTTTAATTGAAAATGTTCCACAAAGCAAACATCAGGCCTTAATGGCTTTACTGGTGGTGAATTATACCCAATGTTTCAGGAAGAAATAATATCGATCCTACCTAAATCTTTTCAGGAAACACAGGAAGAGAAATGTGGAAGCTAATCCTTTCAGTATTTCTTAGTGAAGGGTACCAGCTTTCTGAGCAACAGAATTTGACAAGGTACAAGACAGAATACCTACTTTTGTTCCCCAAACATATTCTTCACATTTTGAAAGTATTAAAACCAGAGAAAAGATTTACATTTCAGAGAGGAAAGAGGCACTGGGTTATTTGTTTACATCGCAAAGAGTTGTAAACTTGGGACCTCCTTCTTCGTCATTTCTCAGAGATTTGTTTACATTATGAAGATTCATTTTCTCTACTTTGTCTAGGTTTGTCTTGTGTCTTAGGAGACACAGGTGGTAACCGGGCTGCTTGTAGTCCATATAAATTCCCAGATTCATAATTGATGAGCTCTTCTCTTGTAGTACAAATATTCCTTTTCTGTACATGCAGCCCCAATTATCTGTTGTAAATAATAGATTGGTCCTTATCCGGAAACCTCACTTTGCTTTCAGGACAGTATAAATATCTATAGATGTTAAATATTTACTGAGAATGCTTTCTGAATCATTTTGTGAAGCAAGCATTACTCTGATACCAAAACAAAGACATTATAAGAAAACTACAGATCAATATCTTCCATTGAACAATGAACACAAACACAACCAGTTTTTAAATGTAAGATGATCATATTCAACTATATATGACAAGAATGCACCATGAACAAATACTGTCTAATCCAATAATGCTAGTTCATTTTAACCTTCAAAACTCAATGAACTTCAAGCTGGGCACGGTGGCTCATGCCTGTAACCCTAGCACCTTGGGAGGCTGAGGCAGATGGATTGCCTGAGGTCAGGAGTTTGAGACCAGCCTGGCAAGCATAGTGAAACCCCATCTCTACTTAAAATACAAAAAATTAGCTGGGCGTGGTGGCGGGTGCCTGTACTTGGGAGGCTGAGGCAGGAGAATGGCTTGAACCCAGGAGGCAGAGGTTGCAGTGAACCGAGATCATGCCATTGCACTCCAGCCTGGGCAACAAGAATGAAGCTCCCTCTCAAAAAAAAAAAAAAAAAATCAATGTACTTTAGCATATTAGCTACATAAAGCATAAAACACATACAATCATCTCAATAGGTGAGCATTTGACAAAAATAAATTTGACAAAAATCAAGAGTTGCACATTATAACTATGAAACATGACCAAGATAAATGATTAAAGACAAGTAAATTGACAGCTAGATTATATTCATGGATTGGAAGGCTAAATACCATTAACATGCCAATTTTCCACATAACAATTTATAGATTGAACTCAATTACAATCAAGATACCAGCCATGTTGTCACAAACACTGATAAGCTGATTGTAAAATGTATATAAACATGCAAAGAACATGGAATAGCCAAATAATTTTGACTAAGTAAAACAGGGAAGATACACTAATATATTTTAAGATTTACTAATCAAGACAGTGTAGTATTAGCAAAAGAACAGGCATAAATATCAGTGCAACGCAATGCAGAGGCCTATACTAATCACAGTTACAGGGTCAATTGATATTTTTAAAGATGCCAATGTAATTCAATAATGAATGAACACTTTTTTTTTAAACAAATTCTACTAAACTGACTAATTATTAATATGGAGAAAATGAGCCTCAAATCTTGTTTCAAGCCATATACCCAAAAACTAAATTGAAATACATCCTAGACCTAATGTACAAGCTGAAACTATGAAACTTCTAGACAAAATATAGACAAAAATCTTTTGACCTTGAGATAGGAAACATTTTTATAGATAGAAGATCAAATGTAGAAACCATAAGTTAAAAAAAGTTGATGAAATTGACTTTTACCCTAATTTTATTTCTTTTTGAAGATACCTGTATGAAAAGGAAAATCCATGCCCCAATACGGAAAGTATTGCAGTACATATTAACTGGAAGATGACAAAGACTCCAATTAAAATATTGACAGAATTTCGAGCAGACACTTTACAAAAGAAAATAAAATATGAAGAGTCAGGACATGCAAAAGGTGTTCAATATCATTAGTCATTAGAGAAATCCAAATTAAAATTATGAGATACTACTACATGTTTAGTGGCTAAAATAACATAGTAAAGGCTGATAATACTACATGGTAATAGGATGCAAAAGAACCAACACTCTCGTACGTCACTGCTGCGAAGGTAAAAGTGCACAACCCATTTGGAAAAATATTTGACAGTTTATTATCCATGTAAACATACACTGACCACACAGCCTATCCATTTCATTTCCATGCTATTATCTAACAGGAATGACAACTTACGTGCATGGGAAGATGGGGCTACTGGTAGAAACTTTGTTCATAATAGCCAATAACTGGAAATAACCTAAATGTTTAACAACAGATGAATGAATCTTTAAATTATAGTATATCCATAACATATGTCTCCAATAAAAAAGAGTAAATTACTATATATGTAACGCAAAGAATGAATATAAAAAATACTATTTAAATGTGTTTCCATTTGTTTGTGTTCTCTCTTATTTCCTTAAGCAGTGGATTCTAGTTCTTAAAGAGGTCCTTCACATGCCTTGTAAGATGTATTCCTAGGTATTTTATTCTCTTTGTAGAAATTGTGAACGGGAATTCACTCATGTCCCTACAAAGGACATGAACTCATCCATTTTTATGGCTGCACAGTATTCCATGGTGTACATGTGCCACATTTTCTTAATCCAGTCGGTCATTGATGGACATTTGGGTTGATTCCAAGTCTTTGCTATTGTGAATAGTGCCGCAATAAACATACCTCTGTGTGTGTGTCTTTATAGCAGCATGATTTATAATCCTTTGGGTATATACCCAGTAATGGGATTGCTGGGTCAAATGGTATTTCTGCTTCTAGATCCTTGAGGAATTGCCACACTGTCTCCCAAAATGGTTGAACTAATTTATACTCCCACCAACAGTGAAAAAGCATTCCTATTTCTTCACATCCTCTTCAGCATCTGTTGTTTTTTGACTTTTTAATAATCACCATTCTAACTGGCATGAGATGGTATCTCATTGTGGTTTCGATTTGCATTTCTCTAATGACCAGTGATGATGAGCTTTTTTTTTTCAAATGTTTCTTGGCCACATAAATGTCTTATTTTGAAAAGTATCTGTTCATATCCTTCACCCACTTTTTGATGGGGTTGTTTTTTTCTTGAGAATTTGTTAAATTCCTTGTAGATTCTGGATATTAGCCCTTTGTCAGATGGATAGATTGCAAAATTTTTCTCCCAATCTGTAGGTTGCCTGTTCACTCTGATGATAGTTTCTTTTGCTGTGCAGAAGCTCTTTAGTTTAATTAGGTCCCATTTATCAATTTTGGCTTTTATTGCCATTGCTTTTGATGTTTTAGTCATGAAGTCTTTGCTCATGTCGATGTCCTGAATGGTATTGTCTAAGTTTTCTTCTGGGTTTTTATGGTTTTAGGTCTTACGTTTAAGTCTTTAATTCACCTTGAGTTAATTTTTGTATAAGATGTAAGGAAGGGGTCCAGTTTCAGCTTTCTGCATATGGCTAGCCAGTTTTCCCACCATTTATTAAATAGTGAAATCCTTTCCCCATTTCTTTTTTTTTTTTTTTTAGGTTTGTCAAAGATCAGATGGTTGTAGATGGATGGTATTACTTCTGAGGTCTCTGTTCTGTTCCATTGGTCTGTATATCTGTTTTGGTACCAGTACCATGCTGTTTTTGTTATTGTAGTCTTGTACTATAGTTTGAATTCAGGTAGCAGGATGCCTCCAGCTTTGTTCTGTTGGCTTAGGATTGTCTTGGCTATATAGGCTTTTTTTTTCTGGCTCCATATGAAATTTAAAGTAGATTTTTACTAATTCTGTGAAGAAAGTCAGTGGTAGCTTGAGGAGGATAGCACTGAATCTATAAATCACTTGGGGCAGTATGGCCATTTTCACAATATTGGAACAGAAAACCAAACACCACATATTCTCACTCACAAGTGGGAGTTGAAAAATGAGAATACATGGACACATGGAGGGGAACATCACACACTGGGGCCTGTCACGGGTCGGGTGCTAGGGGAGGGATAGCATTAAGAGAAATACCTAATGTAGATGACAGGTTGGTGGGTGCAGGAAACCACATTGGGAAGTGTATATCTATGTAAGAAACCTGCACAGTCTGCACATGTATCCCAGAAGTTAAAGCATAATAATAATAAAAAAACACTATTTGAGCAAAAGAAACCAGGAACAAAGGATGACACAATATGTTACTCTATTTACATGAAACTCAATTTGAATTCTGGTCTACAGACTAGAAAAGCATGTCAGCGGTCGTCTGGGTCCAGAAATTGGTGGTGGGGATAGAATGTGAAGGAGTACAAGAGATAATCACATGATTGTAGGTGCACCACCTTGTTCCTGTGTTCTCTACTCTGTTTCATTGGTCTGTGTGTGTGTTTTTGTACTAGTACCATGCTGTTTTGGTTATTGTATCCCTGTAGTATAGTTTGAAGTCAAGTGGCATGATGCCTTCAGCTCTGTTTTTTGCTGGCATTTCCTTGGCAATTTGGTCTGTTTTTTTGTTCCATATGAATTTTAAAACAGTTTTTCTACTTCTGTGAAGAATCTAAATGGTAGTTTAATAGGCATTGCATTAAATCTATAAAGTGCTTTGGCCATTGTGACCATTTTTATGATATTGATTCTTCCTATCCATGAGCATGGAATTTTTTTCCATTTATTTGTGTTATCTCTGATTTCTTAGAGCAGTGTTTTGTACTTTTTATAGAGATCTTTCACTCCCTGGAGAGCTGTATTCCTAGATATTTTATTCTTTTTATGGTAATTATGAATGGGATTACATTCCTCATTTAACTCTCAGCTTGCCTCTTGTTGACATACAGGAATACTAATGATTTTTGCATGATGATTTTGTATCCTGAGACTTTGTTTAAGTTGTTTATAAGCTTAAGGAGCTTTTGGGCTGAGACTGGGGTTTTCTAAGTATCTGACAAAGTTCTCTAACATCCAGCAACTATAAGGAACTTAAACAAATTTACGAGAAAAAAAAAAATGCCATTAAAAATGGGCAAAGGACATGAGAAGATACTTTCCAAAAGAAGACATACATGCAGCCAACGATCATATGAAGAAAAAAGCTAAACATCACTGATCATTAGAGAAACACAATTCAAAATCACAATGAGATATCATCTCATACCAGTCAGAATGTCTATTAGTAAAAAGTCAAAAAATATCAGATGCTGGTGGGGTTGTGGAGAAAAAGGAATGCTTATAAACTGTTGGTGGGAATGTAACTTAGTTCAGTCATTGTGGAAGACAATGTGGTGATTCCTCAAAGATCCAAAAATACCATTCAAGCCAGCAATCCCATTACTGGGCATATATCCAGAGGAATATAAATCATTACATCATAAAGTCACGTGCACACGTATGCAGCACTATTCACAATAGCAAACATAGAATCAACCTAAATGTCTATCAGTGATACACTAGATAAAGAAAATGTACATATACAACATGAAATACTCTGTAGCTATAAAAACCAATGAGATTATGTTTCTGCAGGTACATGAATGGAGCTGGTGGCCACTATCCTTAGCAAACTAACACAAACAGGAGAACAAATACCACATGGTCTTAGTTATAAGTGGGAGCTAAACGATGAGAATACATGGACACGTAAAGGAAAACAAAACATACGGGGACCTATTGGAGGTTGGAGAGTAGAGGGAGGGAGCAGGGAGAGGATCGAGAGAAATAACCAATGGGTACTACGCTTAAATCCAGGGTGACGAAACAATCTGTGCATCAAACTCTCATGACACAAGTTTACCTATATAACAAACCTGCACAGGTACCCTTGAACTTAAAAGTGTTTTTTTGTTTGTTTGTTTGGTTTTTTTTTTTTTTTTTTTTGAGAGAGAGTCTCACACTGTCGCCCAGGCTGGCGTGCAGTGGTGCGATCTGGACTCACTGCAAGCTCCGCCTCCCAGGTTCACGCCATTCTCCTGCCTCAGCCAACCGAGTAGCTGGGACTACAGGCGCCCGACACCACGCCCGGCTAATTCTTTTGTATTTTTCTTAGAGACGGCGTTTCACCGTGTTAGCCAGGATGGTCTCGATCTCCTGACCTCGTGATCCGCCCGCCTCAGCCTCCTAAAGTGCTGGAATTACAGGTGTGAGTCACCGCGCCCGGCCAAAAGTGTTCCTTTTTTGGTTTTTTGTTTGTTTGTTTGTTTGTTTTAAAGGAATACAAAAGAATTTTGAGGTCATGTAAATTTTGAAAAATGAGACTCTGAGAGCCTGGGTTGAGTTTTATGAGGTCATATAAATTGTGAACAATGAGACTCTGAGAGCCTGGGTGGGTTTGAACAGAAATATATAATGGACACTGTATAAGAAACAAATGAGAATTTTGGAGCCAATTTGGGAGAATTGTTAAGAGAGAGGTAGGGAAGAAGGAAGAGTGTGGAGGGGAGGAAAATGAGTTGCAAAACATGGGGAATGTTTATGATCACATTTGTTTAAGAGTTAAGTTGTTGGCCTTCCCATGAGATAAAACTCCATCATGCCAAATTTTCATCAAGTCTAGGACATACAAATGGCTTGTATGAAATTCCATTCTATACCTGAATCCATGAGAAATTAAAAGAAGGGAATTCTTTGGAAGTTAAAAGCTACTGATGGTGACAGTGCAGTAGAAACAGTTTCTTCAAGTGAAAATAACCGTGAGAATTTAAATCACTGCGAATTTAGAAAAAGAGGCATGAGAAAAATGGCAAGCCTGAGCTGTTCACTGGGGTCACAGAGTTACTTTCCACAGTAACCAGCATGGCATCTTGAACATCAGAGATACAATAATATGTGCTGAATAAATTGATACATTAAAAATGTGATGTCTATAGGGTTTAAAGCATTAAGCAAAATCATTTTGCAACTGTCAAAAGTATTCCTATTAATTCTTCATTGATTGCTCTTTATATCATAGTGTGTTGAATTATTAATTTTAAATGTCTGCATTTTTTCCATTCTATGCAGCTTTGGTTTGTTTGAACAATTTATTCCTTCATTATGTAATGCAGAAATGATTTAGTGAAAAATTGATTATCTACCTTTGGTGAGGTGGCATCCTTGTCTTTCTCCTGCTTTCAGACATGAAGCTATACTCTTCTCTCAGTGTAATGTATGCACAAAAAAGTCATGTTTAACATCAGTACATTGCATGAGAGATGATGGTAAGAAGTTAATTCAGTGCTTATTTTAAGAGACCACAACCTTAAGGTTAATTGTGCATCTTGCATCTAATCTAATATCAATTTTTCAATGGATAATTAGAAGAATGGGAAGGTGAAGACCTTTTTCTTGATAGTTCTTTTGAGCCAAGATGAAGGAAAAATAATTCTTCAGTTTCCCACAATCCCACACCCTGAAGATAGGGGTTACAGCTCCAATTTTTCGTCAGATTAGATGGTGATTTCAGGTCACCACCCAATGAACTGATTCTTATTGGCATAAAAACTGAAAAAACAACTGGTAAATGTTGAGTATTTAAGTGGGTAGATCTTGTAAAGCCACTGAGTGGTCAGGATTATTACATACAATTTTAGTAGCTTATTCTGACTTAAAAGGAGAACTTGATAATCAAAGTGCTTTTTAAAATTAGTATAGGTTTTTGGGAGTAGCTGATGCTGAGAACATGTGACTTCAACTGAACAAGTTGTAATATAGAAAGAAGTGCTCGTTACTTTCATAGAAATAGGAATTTGTACTCATTTAGTAAAGAAGCTAGAAAGAAAAAGTGAAGTAGTGACTCCCGTTGGGAAATCAATGCTAGCAAACATTAATTCACACCTGTTAACTGGAGTGCATTGGCCTGGAAACAGGTCCAGGTGTGCCTTTACTCACTGCTGGAAGTAATTGAAATAAATTGTTCTGTATCCTTAAGCACTTTGGGCTTAAACTGACCTATTGAAAATCATTTTATTTTCGTTTTTTTCCTTCATTTGGTAAAGTCTGCACATTTTCAGTAATAGAGTACTTTTCCACAATATATTGAAATATGAAAACTGAACGGTTGCTTGTAGTATTTATGAAGCTATTTTGTTGAAAGAAAATCAAGTTGAACAACTAAATCTGTGTCTTCATAGGAGCTTATTTGATTGTATCAGAGTCAGAATTCTAAATTGTGAGGCAATGAGAAAATTAATTTGCATTTATCTTCAGAGAAGTCTGACTTAATGCCGTAGAATCTGAGTAGTAAATATGATAGCTAAGAATATTAATTACTTGGTTTCTGGGAGACTGTTTCAACACTATTGAATATCTATTCAATAATGCCTGTTAGTTTGAAATGGAGTAAAATATAACATAGCATTGGAATAGGGAAAGGAATTAGATTTAGAGATGGATCTAAAAGTAAAAGCAGGAAGAAAAATAAATGAATCAAAATTGAAGAGATTATTTAATATTTTATTACTAATTAAACACCTCTTTTATTCTGGGCCCTATAGTAAATATGTAACTAAGTAGAATAAAAAAAAAGTCCTTGCTACTATCACATCAAGATTCTTCTTGAGTATCCAAGTGGTGAATGTGTATAGATGAGTGGCTTTTAATATTTAATTCAGCCTGAAATACGTCATTTTGGTTAAATATACTTTGGAACCCAGCTTAGTCAGTTAAACCAGCCATGTTTCTAAAGGAAGACAATTGTTAAAATTTTATTTTCAGAAAAAAGTTAAAAATTACTATTTTGAGTTTGCTAAAATCTCTTATTCTATTCCTATGTACCGTGTTTTAAAAGAAAACATAGAAACTTTTGTAGATATACATTATTTCCTTTGAATAACATTAATATCAATCCACATTATATCAAAATAAGAATCATGAACGTTTGTCACACCAATTAAATACTAATTTATAGGGTCTTCATTCAAATGGTGCATCTAGGTATTTAACATACTTATCATTTCTTTCATATTTTCTGTTGAGTTATAATTGCAGAAAATGAAGTTATGAATCTAATAGTGATTCTACATGTTATCTACATACACACTTTTAATGAATGATTTGTACAGATTTTTGTAATTATTTTCTTTTTCTCTAAGATATGTTTGGTTTATATATATATATAGGAATATAATTTCATGTCAGTTGAATCTACTAATAAAAATTGAGATTTGTATATTTTATTTCATTTTTTTAGTAATTTATTTTTATTGTATTTAACAAAAGCATCAGTCTGAGAGGGACTGAAGAAAAACAATATAGTCATTCATTACAGATCTTTGAGGAGCAATACTGTAATCTACTGAAATGTAGAACTACAAGTCAATAGTAAAAAAGCCAACCACCTAATTAAAAATGGGCAAAGGACTTGAACTGGCATTTCTCTGAAAAATATATACAAATGGCAAATAAACACATAAAAAGATGGTCAGTGTAACTAGTCATTAGGGAAATGCTAATCAAAATCACAACGATACACCAATCCACATCCATTAAAATGGCTATATTTAAAAAAAAAGGAAATTGACAAATGTTGGCAAGAGTATGAAGCAATCATGACTCTTGTGCATTGTTTGTTGAAATGTAAAGGACCCAACCACTGTGGAAGTTAAACAGTTTGGCAGTTTCTCAAAAAAATTAAACATCGAATCACAATACCTCTCATAATTTCACTTCTAAGTATACTACATACTTAAAATAATTGAAATCAGGGACTCAAACAGACACACATACATCCATTTTCATAGAAGCATTATTCACAATAGCTAAAAGTTGGAAATAACACAAACGTCTATCAACAGATGAATGAATACATAAAATATGTATATACATGTTTGTTTTATATATATACATTTCATATATATAATGTATACATACATGTATATGTATGAAATGGATTATTACCCAGCCTTAAAAATAGATTAAAATTCGAATACATACACAATATGGATGAGCTTTGAAAACATGGTAGCTGAAATAAACTGGATAAAAAACCAAACATTGTATGATTCCACTTAGAGGTACCAAGAATAGACAAATTTATAAAAATGTAAAGTAGAATAGAATTTACCAGGAGCTGGAAAAGGGACAGAATGGGGAATTATTGTTTAAATGAACAGATTTCCTATGTAACATAATTAAAAATTCTGGAAATGGGTAGTGGTAATGGTTGCATAACAACGTGAATCTACTTAATGCCACCTAGTTGTATGGTGAAAACTGTTAAAAATGATCAACTTTGTGCTATATATATTTACCACATTGAAACAAAGCTAAACATAACTTTTAATAAATCATATATAAGTTTATGATTTCTTACTTTAAAGAACAATTTTAAGTAATAGAACAACCTTTGATCTCAATTAAATCATATAAAAAGTCTTCTACATGCAAATGCTGCTACTAAAAACTACTGTGTCCAGAAGTCAAGGAAATGAGTAAGAATTCAGAGGAAATTCTGTTCAAAGATAAAAGAATAGCTTTAGTTGGAAAGTCCCTCAGGCTAGAGACCAAAACTTTACCAAAAAGTGATGTGCCATAAATTTGGTTAGTAAATATCACTGTTTTCAGATCTTTTTGATGGGTCTGATCCAGTTTCTTGCTCAAAATAATCTAATCTATTATAATCAAATCTCCTGACATCTTTTTATTCAATTATTTCTTCCTGTGTTCTTATGAAACTTCACTTTACTTATTAATTTTGTACAGAACATTTTTGGGAGGGATGTTCTTAGGAAAGATAATGGTCATGTTGTTTACCACCACTGATCCCTTATTAAAAAAAAAAAAAACGAAACTCTAATTTTGTTTGGAATAGCAGTACAGTCATCTAAAATCTCACATTCCTAGCCTCTCTTGTGTAGAATAATATCCATGTGATACAATCTAGCAAGTAAGATAGGTGAGAGGATTTCCGAGGAAACACAGTTTTTCTAATATAAGACCATGCCTTCCTCCTTGTGACTTTTCTATCTTTTCTCTAAATAGAAGGTAGTAACAAGATTGGAAATAACTGGCATCTTGTTGTCATTAGGTTATCATGAGAATAAACCCACACACCAAAGATAGCAGAAAAGAGAGATGGAGCCTGAAAAATGTTTGAAACTGCAGCACTAATGCTACAGGATTCCTACAGTGACCTTAAACTGCCTAACCCTGGACTTCTTGTTATAGGAGAAACAATAACACTTATTTTGTTAAGTCTCATAGTCAAAATTCCATAGCTTGTAAGCTGAATTCAATCCTAAAGCAGTTTGGGATCCTTTAAATTACATTCTTAAATTCTGCTAGAGTTGTGACAGCTTTTCAAAAGTTCAACATAGATCAAGCAAAGGAATTGTAAAATAATGCCTCTGGTGAAAGGTCAAAGCAAAAATAATTCTTGAGGCTTTAAAAATACACTTAAAGAGACTCAATAATTTTGTAAGATTCTCTTAAGGAAGATATGGTTAATAACACCAAAACAAACAAACATATAAAAGGTGGACAAATGATGGTATCCATGGCAGGATGGAACAGGAAGATAAAATCTCTTCAATTAGAAGTCACATCTGTCTGGCCAATAACACACATGCAACAAAGGCATTGCCCTCTTTGTCTGCATTGCTGGCCCTGCAGCTCCTCCCACCTCTGAGCACTCGAGGTCTGATCAGAAGCCTTCATTATTGGCTTTCATCCAGCTTCCTTATCTGCGAAGCATCATCCAAATATTCCCAAGTGAAAAGGAAGACTCAAGTTGACACTAGTTCATGACAGCATGCCTGTATGATGAGTGATTTCCTAAAAAAAACAAACAAACAAACAAAAACCCCAAAAAACCTGATGGAATATGCATTGGAATTCTCTGTGGAATATTGCCCAACACCCCTTTTCTCTGCTGTACTGGTCAATCTTTTATTACCTCCATGACAGAGACCCACTTAAGGAAACTGGAAACATGGGCTAAATGAAACTTATGCCACTTTTTAATCGAGTAAATGTTACACACACACACACACACACACACACACACACACACACACACAGAGAGAGAGAGAGAATGAATGAATGAGAGTAAGAGAGCGCTCACTGGTCTAGGGTAAGTCCTTAGAACAGAGCTACCTCTAGTTAACCCATAGGCTTTCCTTTTATTCATAGAGTTAGCTAACAGGGCAAACTCCAGGAAACTCAAATATTTTTAACAATGCAGTCATTTACTCTGTCATCAATTCCCAACAATTCGTGTCACTATACTGACCTGAAGATAATTGACTGCAATTTCATGTCTCCCATCATAATCAGGGAGGTTTCTTTGATCCGTATAAAGGTATAGTGTCAGTTGTAATTCCAGGGTCACATCAAGTATCCCATAGGACACCACGTTCATCATGTTCAGAATGATTGGGAAGGAATTTTTGGTGTTTTCTCTAAATTATCTGAAGCTTGGATGATGAAGGACAAACTATATTGAGTAAAACACTGATTCATCGCTCTGCATCCACTGAGGTTGCATTTTCAAGCACTTTCAAGATATAATTAGTAATGAGTTTGCCCACGAGGCATTTTTTTTCTTTAATTTATGGCAAGTGCCCTCTGGGTAAGGTGACCACGCTATTACTTGAACTCAATTTCCTGATGAATGCCCTCTGCTGTAAAGTTTCTGAGAATCAGACATCAGCTCATAAGGTGCCCCCAAGTTCCAGCTACCTGGGGGGATAGTGGGATCTTTTGGACATACTGGATTATTTTGCATTCTGAGCCACTCCCTCAATGTGTGTGTGTGTGTGTGTGTGTGTGTGTTTTCTTAGTTAAAAGGTTGAAAGAGCATGAGAGAAAGACAGTGTTCTCCAAACAATCCAACTATTTAAAAAATAAAACTGCCCAGGTGGACACAAACTGCTCTCCTGAGTCAGAAAAAAAAAAAAAAAAGTGATTTGAGCACAAAGCTTACTTCTCCCTCTGCAGATGGCTCCTTTCTAAATCCAATACTGTTTCTCCCTCTGGAATTCTTGCATTAGTCATTCTCACATCAAAATATTTATTACCAAGCACCTTTCTGTCCCTGAACATACCCGTATCACTCCTATCTTAAAAATATCTTCCTAGAAATTGCAAATGATGCAATATTTTGCTCTGTCCCCCTATATTTCATGCCCAGAATTATTAAAAGATCATGCTCTTCTCCTAGCCTTTGATTCCTCACCATCCAATTAAAATATAATCCCTTGCAGTCTGGTTTCCACCTCCACAATTGCTAAAACTGCATTTTCAAATATCAGGGAATGAAACAGCTGGTCCTATGTCTCAACACAAATCCCTCTCCTCCCTCATCTCCATTAACTGCACATTGTCCATGCCTCCTACTCCAAGACTACTGATCTCGCTGTCCTTTCCAGCTCTGCTGCCCCCTCTGTATCGCTAAATATATTCATTCTCAAAGTTTGATTATTGCCCATCTCCTCTTTTTTACAGTTTTCATTTGACAGTTTCACAGCCTATGGGGATTGTAGTCAATTCCTTTGTACTGAAGACTCCTATATCCATTCCTGTAGCCTTACCCCTCCCCAGACCCCAGACATACCTTTTCAGCTCCCTGAAAGGATCTCTACAACGGGTATTTCCAATGCAATGTGTGCAAACAAATCACATCAACTCCTCTCTCTCAATCTCCTCCTTGGCTCCTCAAATAGATGTTTTTTTGTTTTGTTTTGTTTTGTTTTGTTTTTTGACTTCTGGTTAAGGAAGTTCAGTTTGCTCTTAATTATGCAGCTCAATCTTGCAGGTAAATCTCAGGGATTTTGCTTCTCATGTGTCTGTAGGACGGCCTCTTTAGCCCCACTGTTACACACACATGCACACACACCCATCAGACCCCTCTTAACTCACAGCTAGGGCACTCTCTCAATGCTCCAATAGAGTGACACCATTACTTGATTGCCTTTCTTAAAGGGTAGATCTAGCCATGTTTGTACATCTGTTCACAAACTCCTCAATCAGTATTTTGACCCTAACTCACCTATATGTCTTTATCTTATCTTCCTGATACCTACTGTAAATTTCATATGAAGTGTACCGATTTCTATTCCTTGAATGTGACCTAGAAATCTCTTCTTCAATCTCTTTGTTTAATTCTGTTTATTCTGCCTATAATTTTATCTGAACTCCACCTATCAGAGCATATTCACCCATCAAGGTCCATCTCAAAGGCCATAAGCTCCCTGAAGCTTTTCCTGATTTCCGCACAGTCATCATGCCTTGTCTCAGCTCTCTGTGCCATTTACCTTACTCTATCTTAGGTGTATTGGTATTTTTTAAATTTGTCACTTGTTTTTGTTAGGCTTTCTTCAATCTACAAATAACTTTTCATAAATTGCCTCATCTTAATTTAGTGTAAAGGATATAGGAGTGGAGTCATACAGAACTGTTTTAATATCTTCTTCCCCACCTAGTGGTTGTATGAGTAAGTTGAGAGTAGAAAATCCTCAGTAAAGGAGAGCACCCAGATCAAATTCAGGTTTCATGGATCTTCACACAGTTCTGATGCCATCCTACCCCAATGCTATATCTCACTCACTCTCGCCACTGCAGAGCCTATCACAGAAGCATGCAATACAACAGAAACCCACTGGAGTTTAAGTGAAAACAAAAACTGATTTCAATGTTGGAAAGTAGATACCTTAAATGAAGCTCTGTAAACATCCCTTTGCAGTTAGACAGGCTTGGGAACTTGGGATATGCTACTAGATAGTTTGTATAGTCTCCCTGTCCCATTTAAAATTCATTGTTAAATATATTTAAATATGAGTATTGTTCAACCAAGACTACACTTTCTACACAGAATCCTATCCCATTCCCATCTCCCATTCACTCTGGTTTACACCCAATCTCCTTCAGCCATTTAAATTATCTGCAGCGCCGCCAAAACTCCATATAGATTTTTAATCTTTGTTCTCTGTCTATATTTAAGGTAAATAAAAAAAATCAAGAAGAGTTCCAGAATACTAATTAAGTAAAACAAAATCTTCAATTAGCGAAAAAGAGAGAAATAAACAAGAATTCCAGTTTCAAGTAATTTTTCCATTCCTTAGAAGAAAAAATTTGAGAACTCAAAAATATTAGTGTTCAAGTCTCAGTGGCCCCTTGCTCATAAAGAACTTTCTTTCTTCCTGATTTGTACCCTAATAATGCTTTGTATGTCTCTTTAAGAGAAAAAAAATCACCTAACCACTGAGCTTCAGTTTCCTTATCTATAAACAATTTTAGTAATTTTACTGACCTTACTGGATTTTCAAGACTAAAGGAGATATGTAAATAAAATGCTTAGCATAATGACTGACACATACTTGGAGGAGTTTTGTATTACTTAAAAGTCTACTTTTCTTGCTTTTCCAATAGACAACAAACTCCTTCAGCACAAAGCCTTTTTTATGAGCTTGTTATACTGTTCAGTACCTAGCACTGTCTCTTGCACATAGTATGTTCTCCATGAACAGCTTTTTATTAATTAACTTGTGGGGATGAGGAGGAAATAATACATCAGATATGTAGCGAGTTTCTGAAAATTCATAGGCCAATTCCTTACCCCAGATATGATGGTTCAGTCAGTCTGGGTTAAAATTTGGGCACATTTGTTACACAAATATTCCTCAGATGATAATTACAACTATCATTGTTTGAGAACTATTTGATCTAAGTCAACTGGTCTGATTCTCAAGCAAAATCATCTTTGATTATAATCCATGTATCTCTACTTCTTACCTCATTCAGTTCCTCTTTTGGTCTTTATACCATACCTCACTCTTAATTGGACTCTGCATGCAATGAGCAACTAACCTGCTGTTCATTTACATTTGGATTATTGTTTGCACAGATCACACATTGGTGTATCACCTTTTGGACTGTTCTCTGCATGTTGGGTACAATGATATATTTTTGTATCTATGGTGTAGCCTCCCTACCATAGTGAATGCTCTTGGGGATGTGACTAATTACTTCTCACATTACTCCCTGGCAACACAACAAAATAACCTATGCCTAAGGATACATCCACGAGGCACACTTCTCCAAGAACAGCCAAGAGCATATTCCATTAAATCTCACTGAATATCAGAGATTAAAATTACTTTTAAAAAACTTATTGATGATTCCATGTAACCTAATTATTTCCTAAGAATATTAACCAAGAGATAGAAGTTAAACAAGAAGGTTTAATATAAAGAAATATTTACAATATAAGTGAATTACCTACTTGGTGGGAGGGTGGGGGGGAATAGCATTCAGAACCCTAAAGAACAAGAAAGCCAGAAATAAAGGGAGCAGTCACACCTCGAGGACCAAAGCAGAGTGCTCAATGAAGTTGCCAATCTGGAAGAGCCCAGACATTGTTGGAAAGGATGCAGGTGTAGGCCTTGGATGATGGGGACTCTTCTGGAGGTGCTGCGTGGTGGACCTTGCTGGCATCTATCCTCCCGGGTCTGAGAAGTCTTCCACTGGAAGGTCCCAGTCTGTCCCCCGGGAGTCAGCGAAGCGGTGAGCATACCCCAACCAGGAAGAGCCCCTCTGTCCTCCAGTGTCCTTCTAGCGCCCTCTATCGGTGAAGCCGGACAATGAGGGGTGACTGTGGAGCTGAGAGGCCTCGGCTGTTACTGATGCACTGAAGCAACTGAAATTCTGAATGTACTTCTGTACTTGCTCGAGATTAAAGTTAGTGACAGAGCAGGCACAAAAACTGCTCCCAGTCCAAAAACGCTTTGCATTATATCATCGTGGTTAGATAAGACAATCCTGGAGTTGATTTTGAGGAAGAGGGGAGCTGGGAAACAATCCAGGAAGAGTGCCTCATGTGTTCCAAGCTCCTACAATCTCAATATAGCCTTAATAAAGGTCTTATTCTTTTTTAACTCTTTGTTGTGGTATAGACAATGAAACTGAAACTCAGAGAAGTGAAGTCACTTGATGGTCATATAGGAAATATATGACAGTTAGGATTTGTTCTCTGGTCTGACCTCAAAGTTCATAATCTTTCGATTATACTGCATTACAGAAAAAAGTGCACTAGACCGCGATGTGAAAACAATTGCATTTATATTTTTAGTTGTAACAGATTACTTTTGCACTTTAGTCATCCAGTTCAAATGAGTTAGTTTTTCAGGTCTCTGAATGAGAGAAAACAACATTGCAGTCCACAAAAGCATAGCAAAGCAGTGCTAAAAATGTTGAAGGACATCAAATACAAAATCCATAGAATTATACGAAGAAATAGATTTTTCAGCAAGTGAAGTATCTTACTTTATCATGAACCAAATTGTCTAATTTGTGTCTGTGACTTTTTAAAACATTATAGCTCACAGTGAATAATTAATTGATTTTAAGTCAGTTTGGTTCAGTTGGAGGCTACTCTGACTTAGTATGGATATAAAAATATACACATTTTAAATAATATGTTTGAAAGAAATAACTGGTTCCAAAAACCTCTACCTAGTATTGAATAATTCTGACAAGATGTTTTGCTATTGTTGTTTATTGAGACGAATTTATTTCCAACATAAATAAAAGAAAGTATATGTGTTACTGGTCAAAAGCTGCCATTGAACTTATTGCTCCAAGTATTTCTTCATAGTTTAAAATTGATAATGTAGGCATTGGTTCTTTCAATAAAATGGGTTAAGTGAGGCTTAATTTGACTAGAAGGTTAAAATGAGCTGAAATCTAGAACTTGCTGCTAGTCAGATGCCAAATGCTAAGTACTCCTTTGGGAATGCAGGGACCATGTAGTAACCATAGTTTCCATTGTAAAGCCTGGACATAGACTGACAGAGCATCAAAACTTATCATTTGTATCATGTGTGAAAATAGCACCATCACGAAACAAAACCACATGGGTTTCAAATTACTTCAGCAAGGCACATTGTAGCAGTGGATTGCGTATCTTAAACTATCTCTGAGATTTACTTTACACATACATATAAAGGACTTTGGCCTATTAAATAAGACTATTTCTTAAAATAGAGGGAAAGTCCCAATTCTCTTCAAATTTCTGAGTACTCAAATACAAGAAGAAAAAAATACACTCATGCTTTAAGGTACTGAAGATGCCTAGAATCCCATCAAGCTTTCAGTGAGGACTAGCTCTCATTGATTTCTCTCTCTTTTTCTCTGAATTCTCAAACTAAAATCCTAGTACTTAAATGATGCAATTTTATATTGCTTGCTACAATTTCTTTTGTCTCACCCATGCATTCAAAATCAGAACATAAAAGATAAAAATACTTTTTATTCTGTATATCTCTACAACTGTCTTGAACCCAGAGAAGGCTCTCAATAAATATCAGTAATGTGTGGTTTGCCTCTTTTAGGGGATGAGAGGATATGTATGCTCACAGACTACAATTATAAGTCACTATATTTATATGTTCATTCATTTATTTTATAACTCTTATATTAATTTATGGCACATGCCCTAATGGAGCTGTATGCTGACAGATTATGGTAAGTGTGATGGAAAAGTTTAACAAGTTAATGAGAGAAGGTTACTGGGGAAAGCCTTTTGGGATAGTGCCATTGGGAAAGGCCTCTAAGGGAGAAGACATTTGAACCCAAAGCTAAAGGAAGAGAATGAGCAAAGCAATCATGTAAAAAGCTAAGAGAAGAAAACTCCAGGAACAGGGAAGAGTGCAAAAGTCAGAAAGGGGATGGGCTTACCTAGCAAAACTTTTTAAAACTTAAATAAAAATACGTAACTTGAAAAATCAACGGAATCTTGGTGAACACAGATAATGTAAATAATCTAATCCGAAATAAATGGTTGATATTTTACTTTTTCTCATATGATTTAAGATTGAAGTACCAGGATACCCACAAAAATCTTCAGTAAACATAACTTTTGTGATCAAATATAATCTCATGTTCAATCTTCGCTATTTGCTTATAGTTGCTATGTTATTGATAGAATTCAGACATTCCTGATTTCAAGGATATTGTCATAGATCCCTCATTTGTGTTTGGAGCATGTAGATTTCTTTAAGAGGAGGCATATTTATTTTGAGTTAAATAAATGAGTCATTTTAAGTGTGTCCCTCTTTAATAGATGGGTAATAGTCAACAACCTTTTTTGAAGGTCATAATGCAAGCAAATGTGGTTACTAATTTAGACCAACCATGTAATTTCAAATAAATGACACAAACAAAAAGAAATAAGATGTTCCACCAGTCAAATCATTTTCCTTATTTTATAGTTAATTTCTTGTTAGCTATAACTCAAAATACAGTTCCTAAAGGGCTTATAAACAAATTAAACCCTGCTTATCATTATTTAACTTGACTATTTTAAAAAGCCTAATTGCATCACGTAAAAAAAAAATCAATTTTTCACTCTGCTCAAGTTAAATTAACTGTGCTTGACTGGTTATATTTTCAGAAAGGCAAAACAAAGTTGAAAATTGTTGCTGTGGTGATGAGAAAACCTCCTAATTTGTTTTGTCAGAGCTTTTACATTGTGCTAAAAGTAAGTATAGTAATTAGCCTTCATTTCTCTAGCAATTATTGCCAGTTTCCTGTACAGATACATTTCAGTATCTGATGCTATAATAATGCCAATTTAAATAATTAAATCTTAAAAATGGAAATTGAATTATCAAATATAGAATTCAGGGTGAAGGAAATAAGGCCTACATTAAATAATAAATAGCTTTGTAGCCTTTGTCTAAAAATGCCTTAAAAATTAAGTTCATTCAAATTTATATTATCAGTATTAAATACAATAATATCTCATTTCATGATAATCTACATAGAGCTTCTATATTCAATACTTTATTTCATCCACACAAGAATTCTGAAAGATAATTTGTATTGTTTTAATTTCACGGAAGTTAATATGAATAAACAAAATAAATACCCAGGTTCTTGTCTTTTACTGTTTAAGTTTTATTTATTTTTAATTAAGAACTAGTAATTGTATTTATGGGGTACAAGGTATTGTTTTGATACATATATATATTGCGAACTGATAAAATCAGGCTAATTAAAATATCACCTCAAATACTTATAAATTATTTGTGGTGAAAATATTTTAAATACATTCTTTTAGCCTTTTGAAATATAAAATATATTAAGTATAATCATCATGCTATGCAATGTATCACCAGAAGATATTCCTCCTGTCTAATGAAAACTGTCTCCTTGGACCAATAGCTTCTCTTTCCAGTCCATTCTACTCCACCCCACCCAGCCTCTAGTAACCACCATTCTGTTCTCTGCTTTTATAAATTTTACTTTTTTTAGATTCCGCGTAACTTAGGCTCCTTAACACATGTTCCTCCATGATCGTTTCTACATCCTTCAGTTACATTTTTATGAAGATAATCTTTCAAAAGTGTGGATCTGGTAGAATAATTTATTTATTTATTTATTATACTTTAAGCTCTAGGGTACACGTGCACAATGTGCAGGCTTGTTACATATGTATACATGTGCCATGTTGGTGTGCTGCACCCATTAACTCGTCAGTTACATTAGTTATATCTCCTACTGCTATGCCTCCCCACTACCCGCTCCCCACAATAGGACCCCCTTCCTGTGTCCAAGTGATCTCATTGTTCAATTCCCACCTATGAGTGAGAACATGCAGTATTTGGTTTTCTGTTCTTGCGATAGTTTGCTGAGAATGATGGTTTCCAGCTGCATCCATGTCCCTACAAAGGACACAAACTCATCCTTTTTTATGGCTGCATAGTATTCCATGGTGTATATGTGCTACATTTTCTTAATCCAGTCTGTCACTGATGGACATTTGGGTTGATTCCACGTCTTTGCTATTGTGAATAGTGCCGCAATAAACATACGTGTGCGTGTGTCTTTATAGCAGCATGACTTATAATCCTTTGGGTATATCCCCAGTAATGGGATGGCTGGGTCAAATGGTTTTTCTAGTTCTAGATCCTTGAGGAATCGCCACACTGTTTTCCACAATGGTTGAACTAGTTTACAGTCCCACCAACAGTGTAAAAGTGTTCCTATTTCTCCACATCCTCTCCAGCACCTGTTGTTTCCTGATTTTTTAATGATCGCCATTCTAACTGGTGTGAGATGATATCTCATAGTGGTTTTGATTTGCATTTCTCTGATGGCCAGTGATGATGAGCATTTTTTCATGTGTCTGTTGGCTGTATGAATGCCTTCTTTTGAGAAGTGTCTGTTCATAGCCTTTGCCCACTTTTTGATGGGGTTATTTTTTTCTTGTAAATATGATTGAGTTCTTTATAGGTTCTGGATATTAGCCCTTTGTCAGATGAGTAGATTGCAAAAATTTTCTGTCATTCTCTAGGTTGCCTGTTCACTCTGATAGTAGTTTCTTTTGCTGTGCAAAGCTCTTTAGTTTAATTAGATCCCATTTGTCAATTTTGGCTTTTGTTGCTGTTGCTTTTGGTGTTTTAGACATGAAGTCCTTGTGCATGCCGATGTCCTGAATGGTATTACCTAGGTTTTCTTCTAGGGTTTTTATGGTTTTAGGTCTAACATTTAAGTCTCTAATCCATCTTGAATTAATTTTTGTATAAGGTGTAAGGAAGGGATCCAGTTTCAGCTTTCTACTTATGGCTAACCAATTTTCCCAGCACCATTTATTAAATAGGGAATCCTTTCCCCATTTCTTGTTTTTGTCAGGTTTGTCAAAGATCAGATGGCTGTAGATGTGTGATATTATTTCTGAGGGCTCTCCTCTGTTCCATTGGTCTATATCTCTGTTTTGGTACCAGTACCATGCTGTTTTGGTTACTGTAGCCTTGTAGTATAGTTTGAAGTCAGGTAGCATGATGCCTCCAGCTTTGTTCTTTTGACTTAGGATTGTCTTGGCAATGCAGGGTCTTTTTTGGTTCTGTAGAACTGTAAAGCAGTTTTTTTTCCAATTCTGTGAAGAAAGAAAGCTCAATGGGGATGGCATTGAATCTATAAATTACTTTGGGCAGTGTGGCCATTTTCACAATATTGATTCTTCCTATCCCTGAGCATGGTATGTTCTTCCATTTGTTCATGTCCTCTTTTATTTCACTGAGCAGTGGTTTGTAGTTCTCCTTGAAGAGGTCCTTTACATCCCTCGTAAGTTGGATTCCTAGGTATTTTATTCACTTTGAAGCTATTGTGAATGGGAGTTCATTCGTGATTTGGCTCTCTGTTTGTCTGTTACTGGTGTATAAGAATGCTTGTGATTTTTGCACATTGATTTTGTATCCTGAGACTTTGCTGAACTGAAGGAGATAGAGACACAAAAAAACTCTCCAAAAAATCAATGAATCCAGTAGCTGGATTTTTGAAAAGATCAACAAAATTGATAGACTGCTAGCAAGACTAATAAAGAAGAAAAGAGAGAAGAATCAAATAGATGCAATAAAAAGTGATAAACGGGATATCACCACTGACCCCACAGAAATACAAACTACCATCAGAGAATAGTATAAACACCTCTAGGCAAATAAACTAGAAAACCTAGAAGAAATGGATAATTTCCTGGACACTTACACTCCCCCAAGACTAAACCAGGAAGAAGTTCAATCCCTGAATAGACCAATAGCAGGCTCTGAAATTGAGGCAATAATTAATAGCCTACCAACGAAAAAAAGTCCAGGACCAGATAGATTTATAGCCATATTCTACCAGAGTTACAAGGAGGAGTTGGTACCATTCCTTCTGAAATGATTCCAATCAATAGAAAAAGAGGGAATCCTCCCTAACTCATTTTACGAGGCCAACATCATCCTCATACCAAAGCCTGACAGAGATACAACAAAAAAAGAGAATTTTAGACCAATATCCCTGATGAACATCGATGCAAAAATCCTCAATAAAATACTGGCAAACCGAATCCAGCAGCACATCAAAAAGCTTATCCACCATGATCAAGTAGGCTTCATCCCTGGGATGCAAGGCTGGTTCAACGTACGCAAATCCATAAACGTAATTCAGCATATAAACAGAACTAAAGACAAAAACCACATGATTATCTCAATAGATGCAGAAAAGGCCTTCAACAAAATTCAACAGCCCTTCATGCTAAAAACTCTCAATAAATTCGGTATTGATGGAACGTATCTCAAAATAATAAGAGCTATTTATGACAAACCCACAGCCAATATCATACTGAATGGGCAAAAACTGGAAGCATTTCCTTTGAAAACTGGCACAAGACAGGGATGCTCTCTCTCACCACTCCTATTCAAGATAGTGTTGGAAGTTCTGGCTAGGGCAATCAGGCAAGAGAAAGAAATCAAGGGTATTCAGTTAGGAAAAGAAGTAGTCAAATTGTCCCTGTTTGCAGATGACATGATTGTATATTTAGAAAACCCCATTGTCTCAGCCCAAGAATTTATTTTGAAAATCAAGATATTGCATGTTATTTTATAACTGGTAAATAAACTAAATACAAAAGTTAAGCTCTACATATAGAGAGATTTTAATTAAATCATCTAAAAATACTTTTGAGATTGGTACTGGGATATGGTATTAAAAGATATAGTTCCTCTTCCCAACAGTATAGTTGTGATAGAAGCAATTAAATAAATAATGGCATTACAGATATAAAAGCAGTGATACTTGTATGCCAAGACATTATAGGACTATCAGTTAGGGTCGTCCAATTCAGGATCTCGGACAGATATGATAACTTCTTCCTTAACGGGTTAATACTGAGGCACAATCTTGAATAACTTAGTAGTTATTCAAGTAGAGACAAGAAAAAGGAACTTCTGAAATGGTACCAGAAGAGTAAAAGCAGAAAGGCATGCAATTTTGTAGTTTGTTTTCATGTCTAAATATATTTGAAATGTCTGGAACATCAAATTCAAGTGAGGATTTGGCAGGAGCAGGGCAAGAGGCTATTGAGGCCAGGTCATTAGGTTCAATGTACTAGGCTGAGATTGTATCTTCTGGTCATCCCTAATGTGTTTGTTTATGATTAAACACCATATATTAGGGTGGTGTAAAAGTAAACACCATATATTAGGGTGGTACAAAAGTAATTGTGGTTTTTGTCATTACTTTTAATAGTTTAGGTATTTGAGAGTGACATTTTATTTTTAATTGGCTACTGATATAATTTACAGAAGTATTGATTGTAAAGTATAGATTTAATTTACAAAAGATTTATTTCTACATTGTACAATTCTAAACAACCAAGCAATTTAAAACAATGAAAGGAAAACCCTTCTCTACATTTTCATTTTACAGTAGTAAATGTTAACAGCTACATGTTCTTAATTTTTCCTACACGTGTGTTTGAGTGACTGTCTGTATGTCTCTCTATCTATCCATCATTAAAATAAATGAGATAATGCTTACTTTTGGTATTACAAATTTTTTGACCTAATTTATTGTCAATTTTTTGACCTATAAATTTTTATTTCAGTTTGCTGTAATGTATCCAAAAAGTGGCGTAAGTTGCCTACTGTCACGTTATTTTAAGCTCAGAGATAAGAAACATGGAAATGAGGTCAAGCATCAGGAAGACTGCTGTGCAAATCGTTCACTTTCTTTTTATTTCAATTTTCTAATTTATTGTAGATGTTGTTTCACTCTTTCTACTTTCTTCTCTTTAAAGGGTGCTAGTGTTAGATTATATGACTATATTATGAGAATTTATTCAACCCCTGAAATAAACATTTTGATTGTTTCCATCATTGCTATTATAAAAGTATTTTAATAGACATCCACATGCATTGATATACATCTGTGTGTGTAAGTTTTACATAGAGTAAATTTCTAGCTTTGGCAGTGCCAAGTTAAAATTCCCACCCATTTTCAGTCTCAGTTGAAACATTGTCTAATTGCTCTCTAATTATTTGTGTGAATTTTCACTCGCTGATGGCGTTTCAGATTACAAATAAAACTATTCCCATCCAGTTCTGTCCAAAGATCAATATGCCATAATAAATATAATAAGATGCCATTTTTATAGCACTTTTGTGCTTCCAGATGTTTTTACACATATTAATAGTACATTATAATATTAGAGTCAAACAAAAATATCCTGAAAGATGAGAAAAGTTATTTGTGGGCTTTTGCTTTTTTGTTTAACAGAGAAGAAAACTAACTCTTCTCAGCTAAAGCCAAGCTCCAGCTATAAATTCCATAACACTACTTCCATCACGCTATCTCGAATACAAATGTAAATAGACACACTGTGGGTTGTTCATATTTCTTCTGCTCTCTTTCAATCACACTGAAAAAAACTGTGGTGAATCATTGTTTAAAAGCTACTCTGTCCATATAGACCCTGAATGTTAATGTATTATGAAAGAATAAAGCTAGTTTTAAACATCAGCCTTTTGGAGATACAGAAAAAATTCTTATCTTGAAGCAGTAGTTATAAAACCTCAAGTACCAGTTTTTGTAATTGAAAGATGACTATTTCTATTTAATTAGAAGCAGTAGTTATAAAACTTCTTGCCCTTGCCCTTTTTTAAATTGAAAGATGACTATTTCTATTTGCATTTACTATTTATTATTATATGAGATGATAAGAGAAAAAGCTTTACAATAAATGTATTTAGCTAAAGCAATTTTTCTTTCAGTTAGCTATAATGTATCTAAAAAGTAGTGTTCAGTTTCTTACTGCCATGTTATTTTAAGCTCAGAGATAAGAAATATGGAAATGAGGTGAAGCATCAGAAAGACTGCTCTGCAAATGATTCACTTTCTTTCCGTGTCTAAAGCCACAGAGTTGTCAGTGAAAGCAGAGTTCAGAACCTGTAAGCAGTTAAAGGTGTAAAAGTGATAATAAGTTAATGTACCTGGCAATGGTGTCATTGAATCAAGTCAGAGTTGCCGTCCAAGGTACCAAGGAATTAAAGGATCTGAAGGATTTCTTCCAACAGTTTTCTGACTCTAATAGTTGGAGGTCAGTGAGGGAAATAAAGAAGTAGAGAGAGATCTGAAGGCAGAAAGAGGTGTTGAAAGTCTCGATTAGCAGTTCAAAGGAAATTCTGCAAGGATAAAAGCAGTTCAAAGGCAATCCTCCAAGGATGAATGCAGTTCAAAGGAAATTCTCCAAGGATAAAACACCACTCTCAGAGTAAAAATGGAAGAGTGGGTCAGGAATCACTCACAGGCCAGGAGAAGACTTTCAGTGCAGTTTTCTTAGCGTCTGAAACAAATAGAGGAAACTAGGGTGTGATACTAAAGGGAGCAAGGCAAGAACCGAACTCAAGAACCAATGCCAAGAGACTAGATACATGTCCAAAAATTCATGTAAGGCATAGCAAGACTGATGCAAGTCTAGGCGCAGGTGGGAAGGTGAGGAGATACAACAGGAAGTCTTCGAAGAGTTGCCCTGGGAATAAGTCTGAATGTACTCAAATTGACTTGCACAAAGTAGGTCTCATTACTTGAAACTCAGATTACAGGTCTTACCTTTGTTTTCCTAAAGCAAAAAATCTCTAGAACATCTATAGGAGCCATTGGGAAGGACACTAACCCTAGGAAGTTGAGATTGAAATTTAACACAATTCAGGATCCAATACATGAAAAGTAAGGATTAAAGGAAAAGCTTAATGCTAGTATTAAACATGTACTAGGCATATAAAACATATGGTAGTTTTACACTATCAGGTTGCATCTTCGTGTTTATTCTAATACGTATCCTTTTGTTTCTGTTTCTGTTTTGTTTTGTTTTGTTCCTTCTTCGTGCTCAATATGTTTGTAACATTCATTCATATTGCAAGTAGCAGTAGTTCGTTTCTTCTGATTGTTGAATAGTATTCCATTGAGTGAATAAATCATAATATGCTTTTCCAGTCACATGTTGATTGGCATTAGGATTATTCCCGATTTGATACAATTGAGAATAAAGTTGCTTTAAAAAGTTATTTGCAAGTCTTTATATGGACATGTTGTTTTAATAATTTCAGTCTTAGAAATACTAATGACTGGAAATCTGTTATAATATATGTGTGTATTTATAAGAAACCGATAAACTATTATCCCATTTTATATTCTCCTCAGCAATATATGAGTGTTGCAGTTGTAACACATGCTTGACAAACTTAGTATTGTCAATGTTATCAATGTTTACTATTCTTATGGGTGAGTAATGGTGTATTATTTTTGTTACAATTTTATTTCTCTAATGACTAATGATATTCGGCATATGTTCATGTGCCTATTATTCCTTTGTATGTCTCATATTTTATTTTGTGATGTGTCTAAAAATCTTGTGTACCTTTCTTAATTGCATTGTTTAAATATTAAGTTGCAACTTTTTTTTTTTAAATATTATGGCTATAAGCTCTTTGTCATATACTACAAATTTTTTCTTCCAGTGTGTGATTTGCCTTATTATTTTCTTAAAAGTGCCTCTGGAAGAACAGAGGTTTTTAATTTTGAGGATGCCCAATTAATTTTCATATACAGACAGTGCTCTCATAATTCTATGTAAGAAATATTTGCTAAATATGTCAAAGGAACAGAGAATGACAGAGCAAAGTGATTTTCCTAAGTATATTCCTTCTTGCCACCAATGGAGAAATTCACAAAGGGATAGAGCCTTTGGATTGGGTAGCTGTCTATGTATTCTCATTTTTCCAATGCAGTTCAGACTTGTTATTCCACCATAATTATTAATACTTTTTTCAACTCTTTCAGGGATCCTGGTTTAGAGAGTAAAATAAAGGTCACTAAACAATTTTCCCCAGCTTTTTTGCCGTTGATATGTCTTGCAATGGTGCTATCATATCAAATATTCAAAATACGTCAAATAGCATCTAAATATATGAACATGGATTTTTTGGAGAGTAGACAGTCTTAACTTTTGCAATATGGAACAAAATATGTAAAGGATAGCCTGCATTTAATTTTAATGTTGTATTAAAGGAATGTATTGCAATATTCTGGGATACTTATCAGAGACTTTCTTGATGCTAATTTAAAATCAGCCTAGCTATATATGTACTTGGAAGGATAAGAAAGGGAGAATTTGAAAAGACTGTGTGATAAGGTGAATAATGGCCCAAAAGATATCCAAGTCCTAATCCTGGAAAACTGTGAATGTTACTTATACAACAACAAAGATTTTGCAGAAGTGATTAAGTTAAGGATCTTGAGATGGGGGTATTATCAAGGAATATTTTATGGCAATCCTTGATGTAATCACAGTGTGATAAAAGGAAGTCAGAGATGTGATTACAGGTGAGAAAGCAGGAGATGCAAGACAGGTAGCCAGGGTTAGAGAGATGCTGGGAAAGGGTCCCAGGCCAAGGAATGTAGGTGGCCTCCGGAAGTTAGAGAAGGTAAGGAAATGGATTGTTCCCTGGAGCCTCCAGAAGAAAGCAATCCTGTTGATACCTTGACTTTGGCCCATTGAAAGTGAGTGATCTTGGACTTCTGGTGTCTAGAACCAAAAGATAATTAACTTGTGCTGTTTTAAGAAATGAAATTGGTGGTAATTTTGAGAGCAGTCATAGGAAGTAAATACACCACTTTCTTACTTGAAGTGTATATTTTAACATATCATGTCAACCAATTCTCACTGGAACTCTATGAAGTGAATGAGATTACTTCTTTTTAATGAGGAGACAGATGTTCAGAAGTAAAAATGACACAGTTCATGAGCCTCAGCCCTTATTATTTGTCACACTTTGGGCTTCCATAATAAAGAAAGGTGCAAAAAACACTCAAACCAAAAGGACTAGAAGTATATCAGAAGTCAAAATCAAGCAGGCCTATTGTAAAATGCTTACACAGACATGAGATATAGTTCTAAAGCTCAATGTGTAAATGAGAACAAGCTTTGAGTGGGAACAATTAGGGACCTCTTTAACAAACAATTCTGAAAGCAAGTGAACAGAAATGCATGATGTAGTAATTAATAAAGATGCTTTGGCTAGAATGTATAATTACAGAGTGTTAGCCATTTACTTTTGAACAGGAAAGCTTCATTACTTTAGTTATAAACTTCTACCCCAAAAATACAGCACTTAGGATTATAATAGAATATTTGAATTTCAGAAATGGGTCTTCTTCTTTCTATGTGAGGCCTTTATTAACATCAGCGGTAAATTATGAGTTGTTTTGATAACAAAATTAAATGTGTCATGTATTGTATTTAGAACACAAAATAAACACATTTCCATAAAAATATTTTAAATAATATTTGATACTTCAAATTGTGCCTGAAACTGTATAGAAGCTAAAAATATGAAGAAATTCTGACATCTGTATGGCAATCAACTTTCTTATTAATAGTCATGTCCTGTGTATATAACAGAATAACTGTAACTTCATAGCATCAGGCACATGAGAGGAGGAAATTATTTACTGAAATACCAGGAAACTTGTGAGGCATCAAATAAACTTTTGGAGGTTTGACCCTTAATGTTTCTAATAGTAGTATATCACAAGTAGTAATGGAATTGATTTCCAATTGTTAACAAGCCATTTACAAGAGGCAGCAAAATGAGCTAACTGAAAGCATGAACGTGGAATCTTGTGTCCACTGTATATATGTGAATGGTGACTCTGGATATATGTGGCACACAGCTTATGCCACTGCAGATGGTAGCTCTGCGTGGTTCCTCCTGAGCAAAATACTGAAGCTTTCTGTCCTGGCTTCCTCTGCAAAATGGAGATAAACATAACCCCTCTACCATGAGGTTGTAATTAAGAATAAATGACTTAGGTATGTGAGGCACTTAAAACACTACCTGGGACATAGTAGGCATCATGTGTTTCTATTATTATGTTGAATTGAATAATATCAAATAATATATTGGTTGATTGGATACATTACAACTCTCCATTTTCCTAAATTTTGAAAGGTTAATATTAGATGCTCTACAACTTCAACCATGGTATTTAATGATTTAAAAAAATCTGTGTAGGCTTTAACATACCCCTTTTTTAAAACAAATTGACTGATAAAATTGTGTGTATTTATCACGTACAACCTGATGTTTTAAGTATTGCGGAACGGTTAATTCTAGATAATTTAAAACTGAGTTACCTCACATAGCTATCATTTTGGTGAGAATGCTTAACAGCCACTCTCTATAGTTTTCAAGAATACAATAATCATTGTATTCTTTTATTCTCATCATTATTCTCACCATACTGTATAGATTTCTTGAATTTATTCCTCCTATCTAATTGTGATCATATGTCTTTTGACCAATCTCTCCTCATTCCCCTCTACCTCCTAACCACCCCATCCCCTGGTAACCAACATCATATCTTCTACTTCTATGAGGTCAATGTTTTTAGCTGTTGACGTCACAGAATCAGTGAGATTATGTGGTATTTTTCCTTCTGTTTCTGGCTTACTTCATGTCACATAATGTCCTCCAGGTTCCTCCATGTTATCAGAAATGACAGGATTTTGCTTTTTTATGGATAGTGTTCCATTGTGGATATATACCACATTTTGTTCATTTATTCATCCATTGATAAATGCGTAGATTGATTCTGTATCTTAGCTATTGTGAATAGTGCTGCAATAAACATAGAAGTGCAGATATCTCTCTAATATAATGATTTTATTTTCTTTGGATATATACTCAGTAATCCTTTTTAATAAAGAATTTCTCTAATACTAGAAATGAAAACTCGTAAAATGTTAATTTACATATACCTAGAGTTATGTAACTATAATTTCTTTATGACACTTTCTATATTTATGTGGTGGGAGTGAAAATGATTTGTTTTTCTTCTCTCCCGAGGGTGTAAGATGGCAAGCCAATATTCTTCATCTAGGAATTATACTCCCTTCTTCTTTTGTCTTTGAACGTTCACACCAGGCTCAGCTAGAGGTCCAATGTGCTATTCATTGCATCACAGAACCGCTACCTTTTGTCTTATCAACAGCACCTCTCTGCTTTAGAAAGATATTGTCAGATGAAATGAGTGTTTCAAATAAAATGAGCATGGTTCTTTTCACACCTAAATAACATATTTCCATACTAATCAAGGCTACATAATTTCATTGGTCTGGGAATGAAATATGAGATTTGTAGAATTCAAATATATATTCCTACGAAATGCTAAAAGTATTTATTTACTGAAGGTCATTTTCAAGGCACAGACTTTACTAAAACCAAAAACTAGTAACTTTAGGAATAATATTATAACATAATATAACTGATGAATTGTTCATTCCTGTTGCTGAACTCAATCAAACATTTTTCTTTCAGATTGTAAGTCAGTAGGCTAATTTTCTCATGGAATATACCTCTTGAAGTCCAAAATCTATTTCCTGAAGGAATGAAGAAAAATTCATATTATATTAATACTATAAATGTATTATATGTGCAAATGCCTTTATAAGGAAGAGAAAAGGTGAAACAGGAGAATACTCACAGAAATGAAAGGAATAGTTGAAGGTGTTTGGGCCCCACATTCCCAAGTAACCAATCTCCTCTGATGCATGAATTTTGATATATGAGAGAAACAAGGAAGTTCATTTGGCATTTTACCTTCTGACTGGTACACATGGCATGCCAATTACTCTAAGCCTGCTGTCCTTCACTAGCTTAATGATATATTGGCTTTAAGAGTAGAAAGTATATGATTTCAATGTTATAGCTTTGTCTCAGGAACAATAAAGTGTTTCAGAGAATACCAAGAACACTTCAGCAGGCATTATTGTTTAAATTTTGGGCAACACGTTAAAAAGGGCAAGCGAGATTACATTTAAGAACAATGTTAAGTATGCTCTAAGCAAAAATATAATTTTCACTATAAATTCTTAATGCACAAAATAGTCTGTTCATCTCAATGTCTTCTACAAACTTTTCTAAGCAGAGTTTTTTAAAAAAATAAATCGGACAAAGGCACCACAATATTTACAGTTTTATGAATTTTGCCACAGAAAACATCAGCTTTAAGTACCTTCTCAATTGATTCAATTACAAAACCAAACATTCTCCTATTTTGCTTTATTTCTAAAGAAACTACAGTACATGCTATAAACCTTAATGAAAGGGCAAGAATTGGGAGTTCCCGGCCTCAACTAAAAATGAAGTATCAACAATAAAAGCTGTCAACCCAATTTTCTACTGCAAACAGGGAAATGAAAAAAGATTCAGTAAATTAAGCTCTCCTAATCACATTGCTAAAAATGTGTAGGTTTACTGAAATTCACAGATGTTTGTTTGCCTTTTCAAAACACTAACAATCTAAATGTGGGATGCCAAAGGAATTGTTGTAGTCAAGGTTCTCCTGAAAAATAGAACCAATGGGGGATATATATATATGTGTGTGCGTTTATGTATATGTGTATCTATCTATATATCTGTATATCTATATCTATATCTATCTATCTATCTATATATATATATATAGAGAGAGAGAGAGAGAGAGAGACAGGTTTGGGAGTTGGTTCACATGATTATGAATGCTTATAGAGGCTGACAATTCCACAAAAATATCATCTGAAAGCTGGAGAACCAGAGAAGCTCATGATGTAATTCCGTGTGAGTCAATGGCCTGAGAAGCTGGGGTAAGGGAAGGGATGCTGGTGTAAGCCCGAGTCCAGAGACCAAAAAACCAGGATCTCCAGAGCTTGAGGAAAGAAGACGGATGCCCCAGTTCAAGGGGAGTAAATTTGGCCGTCTTCCACCTTTTTGTTAGATTTAGGCCTTCAGTATATTGAATGGTGCTCACCTAATGTCGTCACCATTGGAAGATGCCAGGTGAAAGTGATCATTTTTATTCGGTATACTGATGCAAATGCTAATCTCTTCCAGGAATGCCTTCAAAGACGCACCCAGAAATAATACAGTTTACCAGCTGTCTGGCCATCCCTTAGCCCAGTCAAGTTAATGTATAAGATTAACTATCACAAGAATTATATAATTTTTCTTTTTAATTGTTTTAATCATCAAAAATGAAAAAGAAATTATGGATAAGTCAAGGCACGTTTTGAGTCATGCTAAATGCCTAATGTGTCTATGTTCAAGGTCAAAATATTTTGATAAACTTTTCAGAATATAAAGGAGTCTAATAAACTTTGGATAAAATAAATCTTATTCACTTTAATCCTTTGTCTTAGGAAAAAATTGCTTCCATACCAGAAAAAAATAGATAAATTGAACTATATCAGAAAATGTTTTAATTATGCATCAAAAATTGGGCATACTATCAATAAAGCAAAGAGGCAACCCAGTGAATGGGAGAAAATATTTGTAAATCATAGGTCTGCTAAGAGGTTAATATGCAGAATGTTTAAAGAAGTACTGGCGGGGCGCAGTGGCTCACGCCTATAATCCTAGCACTTTGGGAGGCCAAGGCGGGCAGATCGCCTGTGCTCAGGAGTTAGAGACCATCCTGGGCAACACAGTGAAAACCCATTCTCTACTAAAATACAAAAGAAATTAGCTGGGCACGGTGGTGTGTGCCTGTGGTCCCAGCTACTCGGGAGGCTGAGGCAGGAGAATTGCTTGAACTCGGGATGCAGAGGTTGCAGTCAGTCAAGATCACGCCACTGCACTCTAGCCCAGGCAACAGAGTGAGACTCCGTCGAAAGAGAGAGAGAGAGAGAGAGAGAGAGAGAGAGAGAGAGACGAAGGAAGGAAGGAAGGAAGGAGGGAGGAAGGGAGGGAGGGAGGCAGGCAGGAAGGCAGGAAGGCACTCCTACAACTTGATAACAAAGAAAATCCCCAACCACCTAATTAAAAATGGGCAAAGAACTTAGGTAAATATTATTCAACTTAAAAAGATATCAAAGGCCAAAAAGCACATGAAAAGATGTTCAACATCACTAATCATCAGGAAAATGCAAATCAAAACCATAATGATATACTACTTCATACCCATTAGGATGGCTATTGCAAAAAGAAAAAGAAAATAGCCAGGTGCGGTGACACGACCTGTAGTCCCAGCTACTCAAGAGGCTAAGACAGGAGAATCACAGGAGTTCTCATACATAATATATATATATATGGAGAGAAAATGATACGTGTTGAGAAGAATGGAGAGAAATTAGAACACATGTGCACTGCCAGAAGAATGTAAAGTAGTGTAGCCACAATGGAAAACAGTATAGAGGTTCCTCAATAAATTAAAATTTTCGCTGGGGTTTATTCCCAAAAGTGTTGAAAGCAAGGACTCAAACAGACATTTGTGCAACTGATGACAAAGTTAATGTGCACTAGTACTATAGATGCTAGATGCCCAGGAAGCCAAGACTATCAATAATGTTGATAGCAGCATTATTCACAATAGCCAAAAGGCAGAAGCAACTTAAATGTCCATCAATAGATGAATGGATAAATAAGATGCAGAAAATACATACAATGGAATATTATTCAGTCTTTAAAAGAAAATAAATTTGGATGCATTCTATTTATATAGCAACATGGATAAAATTTCAAGACATCATGCTAAGTTAAATAGGCCAATCACAAAAGAACAAAGACTGTATTATTCCATTTACATGTGATACCTCGATTAGTCAAATTCATAGAAACAGAAAGTAGAATGGTTATTGCCTGGCACTGGGAAAGAGGGAAATGTGGAGTTATTCATAGATTCAGAGTTTCAGTTTTCCAAGATAAAAAAGTTCTAGAGACTTCATGGTGATGGTTGCACAATAATGTGAATGCAATCAATGACACTGAACTGTAAATTTAAAAATGGTTAAAATTGTAAGCTTCATGTTTTATATACATAATATAATCACAATTAAAATTTATTCTGCGTTCTTGTTTTAGTAACATGGCAGATTTGGTCGTTTGGATTAAATTTTCTTTTTAATCAACAAAAAAGTGCTTAATTTTTAAAAAATCATATGAAAAACATCACAGAATTGATCTTACTTACATTTACTCTCCCAGCGAGAGGGTTCCACATAGCCCTGCTGTCCTGATGACAGGCACATTCATGTGACTCTATAGGGGTAATAAAAGATGAACAGAAAGATGAGATAGGGATCTCACCTATCCCTCGTTAACAAGGATGCCAGTTTCCATATAGCATTTACTTGTTAAGTCTGCATATCAGAGTGAAGACGACTGTAGTTTCACAGCTCCTGGCGTGTAATGTAAATGAGAAACAAGTTGATATTTATGTAAAATAGGGACCTTTGTTTTATCTGTTATTTTGAGATAAGCTAGTAAAAGCGGACTTGATGGCCTCATTTGACACGGGGAGCAGAGTGCAAAATTCAGAGCCTGTTTTTAGTGTGAGATTTCTAACAAGATAACCTCTTCACTTAAATCTTGGACTCCCAGGAGATGAACCCTCAATGTGAAGATAAGCCAGAAGCAAACTACCTGCCCCCACCTCCCACCTGCAAACCTCACCACTGAGCACAGCAAGACATCAAAAAATAAAAAAATAAAAATAAAATCTATATTACCTATGTGGATTCAAAAACCTTTTGGCTTATAAAGGTTCTAAACTGATAGTACCTACTAGATGTCCAGCAGAAGCAAAAGCACATTATCTCCGGAGGAATCCACTTTGATTGCAAACCTGAAATAAACAAACATGAATTTTAAAAGGAAAATGATAAACTCATAGTCAAATTTAAGTAAACATACAAGAAAAAAGGATGCCATGCTCGAGAACTGGAAGAAAGAAGAGACAGCAGAAACAGACTTGAAAAGGTTTCAATACTAAAATGCAACAGGTTCATATTAAAACATAAAAAAGATTACTATGTAAAATATGCAAAATATAAGCCCCAAAGTATGCGCAGAAAATAAAAAAATTATATCTTAAAAACTAACATGTATATGTTTGTATGTGTGTGTATTCATTTCTGATCAAGATGGAGAAACGGGACTTAGATTTACAACACTGCATGAAATAACTAAAAATGAAATAAAACAAAATATATGAAATAATTCCACTCAAGACATTGGACAACATGTGAAGAATAACTAATTTCTCTGGCTCAGGAAACAAATGAGATGAGCCTTATGATAACTACGGTGTCCCCTGTAAGTGTTCAGATGAGTACTGTATATGTGAAGAAAGTACCTGAAGTCTGAGACAGAACCATCCAAAAAATATATAAATGACATATGCCTGAAAACCACAGAGCTGGATATAATGCTTTCTTCCAACAGAGTAGGAAATCTCATAATTCAGAGAACAGTTGCAATAGTAAAAATGGTCTCACCTCAGTAATAATAATAATAAAAATTAGCCCTAGCCTAAACACAGGTCTGGTCTTACCTAAGAAAGTTCAAAAGCAAGACCAAAAAAAAAAAAAAAAAAAAAAAAACAACCTGTTTACAACCAATTTGACCATGTCCAAAAATAGTATCTTGATAATATTTACAGGAATGTAATAATTCCAGCACATAGCAAGGTAAAATTCATAACATCTAGCATTCAATAAAACTTACCAAGAAGACACATAAGTGAGAAAATACAGCCCACAATGATGAGAAAAACAACAAACAGGAAAAATTAGTAGACAAAGAGATTAAAACGATGATTACAACTGTATGTTTAATATTCAAAAAAGTAGAAGGAATATTACACATGTTCATCAAGACATGAAGGAATAAAAAGCCCCAAAGTAAACTTCTAGAGAGAAAGATACAGTATTGGAAATGAAAAAATGCACTGGATGATATTAAAGGCAGGTTATATATTGTGAAAGAAAAGATTAATGTATTAGAAAAGCTAACAATAGAAACCACTCAAAGAAAGGGATTGAAAAAGACAAACCCTTGGACACAGGGTGGAGAACATCACACACTGGGGCCTGTTGGGGGGGAGGGGGGAGGGATAGCATTAGGAGATATACCTAATGTAAATGAGGAGTTAATGGGTGCAGCACACCAACATGGTGCATGTATACATATGTAACAAACCTGCACGTTGTGCACATGTACCCTAGAACTTAAAGTATAATAAAAAAGAAAAAGAAAAAAGAAAATGGTTTTAGCACTTAAAAAAAAAAAGAAAAAAAGACACATGTGAAAAAAAAACAAAACAGAAAAGACATTCATGAACTTTGGGACAACTTCAACTTACGATTAGAATCCCTTAAGGCTGGGCAGTGTGTGGAAGTGGAAAAGATCAAAACATTAAATAAATAATACCCAAATATTTTCTAAATTTCAGGAAAATTATAAACCCATGGATCCATAAATCTCAACAAACTCTAGCATAAGAAATATAAAGAAAACACCAAGGCACATGCTAATCACATTGCCTAAAACCAGCGTTGAAGAGGACGTCTTAAAAGCAGCCGGGGGGCCGGGCGCGGTGGCTCAAGCCTGTAATCCCAGCACTTTGGGAGGCCGAGACGGGCGGATCACGAGGTCAGGAGATCGAGACCATCCTGGCTAACACGGTGAAACCCCGTCTCTACTAAAAATACAAGAAAATTAGCCGGGCGAGATGGCGGGCGCCTGTAGTCCCAGCTACTCGGGAGGCTGAGGCAAGAGAATGGCGTGAACCCGGGGGGGCAGAGCTTGCTGTGAGCCGAGATCGCGCTGCTGCACTCCAGCCTGGGGCACAGAGCAAGACTCCGTCTCAAAAAAAAAAAAAAAAAAAAAAAAAGCAGCCGGGGGAAGAAGACATTACATAGACAGATGCAAAAATAAGGTTGAAAACAAACTTGTCTTTCAAAGTATTGCAACCTTGAAACCACTGAAACAGTATTTTAAAGTATTAAAAAGTGTCAACCAAAAATTGTTTACACTTTGAAATATCTTTCAAAATAAAATAAATATTTAGATATATGAAAGTTGGAAATATTTATCACCAGCGGAAATGGGTATCTGTTACAGAACATCCTCAGGCAGAAAAGAGTTGAACTCTCGTGATCCAAAAGAGGAAACAAAAAGAGGAAAAAACATAAAGAGTAAATGGGACAAATAAAAAACAAATAATGAGATGATGTAAATACAGTTATATAAATGGTCATATTAATTGTAAATGGTATAAGCATGCTAATTAAAAGACAGAGATAGATTAAATTTAAAAAGCAATAAATTAATCTATGTTGGCTACAAGAAATCTATTTTAAATATAAAGTCACAAACATGTTAAAAAGCCTAAGGAAGGAAAAAGACATCCCAAGATGATGTTAATAAAAGTAAAGAGCCGGTGGCTATATTAAGACCAAACAAAATATATCTCACTGCCAACAATACTACTATGGATAAAGATTTTTACTTCATAGTGATGAATGGGTCAATTAGTTAAGAGGACATAACAATCCTAAATGTTTATGCACCTAACAACAGAGCTTCAAAATACCTGAAGAATAAACTGATAGATGTTTATAGAATTGTGGATATGAACATATACACAATCATGAATAAAAATTTCAACTCATCTTTCTGAATAAATAATAAAACAAGTGGACATAAAATTATGAGTGGAGATACAGGTTTCAGCAACACTATCAGTTAACTGGACTTCATTGATATTTATATAGCACTTCATCTAACAACAGCAGAATACCCCTAAATTTATAAAAATAAATATATAAACTGAACGTATTGAGGGCCAAAGCACAATTTTCAAGAAATCTGTAAAAAATAGAATCATACAGAATGTTTTATCTGACCATAATTAAGTTATATTAAAAATTATTAACAGAATGTTCTCTTGAAAATTTCCACATATTTTGATGAGAACAACTACTAAATAAAGAAGAAATCAGAAGATAAGTTAGAAAGTGTTTTGTACTTAATGAGCATAACAATACAACATCTAAAATTTGTGGTATGTAGCTAAAGCGGTCTTGGAGGAAAAAAAAATCTATAGCAATTAATACTTATAAAAGAAGAAAATTCTCAAATGAATGGCCTCAGCTTTTCACCTATGAAACTAAAAAATAAGAGAATAATAAACCTCGAGTAAGTCAAACAAAGAAAATAATGTAGCTCAAAGTAAAAATCAATAAAATAGAAAACGGAAAAATAATAGAAAAATCAATGAAGTTAAAAATGTTTATTTTCAGAAGATCAATAAAATTGATAAAACTCCAGTTAAAAAAAAAAAAAGAGAAGATACAAATTACTGAGGTAAAGAATGGAACAAAACTGATGGTAGTGCAAGGAAATATAGACATACACACAGTTATAATTGGATATTTCAATCCCACTTTCCCATAATTGATAGAACAGACGAACACAATCAGAAAAGATATAAGTGACATTATTACACTTTCTACAGGCTTTGAAAGAACAGTCAGGGAATGTTATGAACAATGTATTCCAATAAATTTGACAAGTTGTATTAAATGGACACATTTCTTGGACAAAGCTCATTAAAGAAGAAACAGGTAACCTGAATAGCCTTATTAAAGAAATTGAATTTGTAGTTAATGATGTTCCTACAAAAAAACAAAACAAAACAAACAAACAAAAAAACCTTCAGGCCCAGAGGTCTTCACTGCAAATTGTATCAAGAATTTGAGAAAAAAATAATACCAATTATTACAAACTTTCAGAAAACAAAAAAAAGGAATACTCTTCACCTAATTTTACAAGGCCAGTGTCACTCTGATACCAAAACCAGGCAAAAGCATTACAAGAAAACTACAGACCAATATTTTCCTTGAACACAAGTAAAAATGTTTTAAAATGTGAGCAAGTAGAATCTAACAGCATATTCAAAGATAATGTATCATGTTCTAGTAGAGTTTATCCCAGAAATTCAAGATTGTTTTAACATTTGCAATGAATCAATGCAATTAACTATTAATAGACTGAAAAAGAAAAACATACAATTATATTTATAGATTCAGAAGAATAATTGGAAAAACATCCAACATCAATCCTAATAAAAGCTCACAGAAAACTACAGGTAGCTGGAAGCTGGAACCTTCCTCAATCTGATAAAGGGAATCTACAGAAATCAGCAACTAATATAATACTTAGTGGTAAAAGACCACATGCTTCCCTCCAAAGGTTAGGAACAAGGCAGAGATGTCCACTCTCTATTGCTATTCAATATTGTACTAGAGGTTCTTTTCAGTGCAAAGCACAACAAAAAAATAAAATGAATGTAGACTGGAAAGGAAGAAACAACATTTGCTATTCATAGATATGATTGTCTACTGGAAAAACTTATGGAATTAATTGAAATGCTAATAGAACTAATAAATGAGTTTAGCAAGTTTACATGATACAAAATTAATGTATAAAAATCAGCTGTATTTCTATAATCCAAAATTAATATTAAAATGTCTTTCACAATAGCATCAACTATATGAAGCTAAATCTGATACAATGTGTATATGACCTGTATACTGAAAAACTACAATCCACAAATAGTAGTGAGAAAATTTTAACATATACTAGCCAACAAATGTTGACCACAAAAAATCAATAATAAGGATATAGATTTAAATCACCCAATTAATAAATCAGAGTCCTCATAGTCATACATAGAACACTGCATTCAACAACTGAAGAACAGATTTTTTTCAAACACATCTAGAACATTCATAAAATGTAGTAGTCCATATACTAGTCAATACATCAAGTCTCAATACATTCAAAGGAATTGAAACTCTTCAGAGGACTTACTCTGACCACAATATAATTAAGCTAGAAATCGAATAACAAGATTCTAACTAGAGAAACACCCAAATTATCTATATTATTATCATGCATTGGAAAATACATTGAAATAACAAAAACAGAAACATTACCTAACAACTATTATTATTTATTCTTTATCGATCTCTCTGTCCTGTGTTTCAACTTCTACTAGGCAGTGTTTTAGAACTTGCATTTCCAAGAAAATCAAGAAAATAAGATGCATGGAGCATATTTACTTGAAGGTGCAATTTCTGCCGAATAGTTCTTACTGCTGCATACCTGCCCTTGTTCTGGTTCCTGTTCTATTTCTTAGCCTGGATCTCTAGGTTCCTATGTAGTCTATGAGTGTCTTCATTTACTGCTGATAAATTTCTTTTTAAAATTAGCTGCTGTTTGTTTTTGAGGCTTGACACCAAAGAAGTCTGACTAACACAATGTATATGTCTTATTTGTACATCTAGGGTTGGCAATTAATATTGGCAAGCCTTCCTCTCTTTGTTCTAATAACTGTCTCTGGTTACTAGTTTTTCTATTGTTGAATGTGTTACATCTATTTCATGATTTTTCCTTAAGTAATTAATTACTGACTCTTAGGATGCTCTATTTTTTAAAGGGGGAGGTATCTGTTTACTACAGACTGCCTCAGTTAGTGTGTAGAAGGATTGGAATTTGAAACCATACCGATGCCACTAGATCATCTTCCAGCCCTTAGGATTCCTCATTCTTCTCAGGGACAATGCTTACTGTTTCTCTGTGATGGTAAATTTCTCAACAGCCTATCATTTGACTCAAGCATAGTTGAGTGGAGGGGGATGGATGATTAGTTGGTAATATGGATAAAGATATTAAAAGGACAAATACTACTACCTTCTCTGACATGAATTTTTCAAACTTACCCCTAGACCCTTCCTCTCCTTTGTAATCTTTGTCTCTGACCTTGGCTCACCCTCAAAACCTTCTCTGGTCTTTTTCAAGAATTCACTATCAAAATGTATGCTCTGTCAATCTCAGACCATCTGCTTAACCTTTCAGAAATTTCTCAAATAGTTTTGATGATCTAATTAACTTGTGCTTCCACATTAATATAGATGAATTCTATTTTAAAGTACCTTTCCTGTCATTTCTAAGATAGCAAGGCAGTAGATGCAAGTGTGCTCAGTCCACCATACATGAATGATAGGTTGAAGCAACATCTAGGCCAAGAGTCAGAAGAGTCAATGAAATACCAGTCTGGAGTAATGTCTGAGATAGATCTAGAAATTTTGCTATTATCAACATGCAAATGGAAGTTAAACAATGGCAATGCATTTGAGAGATTATATAGAGAGTAGACAATGCTAGGTATTGAACTTAAACATTAATATTTAATGTATGGCTAAAGGGACAGAAAGAGTTGAAAATGTAAAAGAAACACACTAAGGAAGAGCACTCCTAGGAAAGAGAAATTTTTAAACTTTCCTGTGCCTGTTAACTTCCAGATGATTTAATCTCACTTCAGTATGTATCTATTAAAAGAGAAGTTTATTTATCTCCAACGTTCCGATATTTATCATGTGTCTGTAAACTAATTTTGGATTTTTCATTTTCAGGTAATAGGCCTATTTGCATGGACCAGAACAACATACTGTTTTATTGATTAGATGGTCAATAATGATGGTGGTAATCAATGGGCATGATGCTGGCAAATTCTTAGCATCTATTTTGACTAGTATTTCTAATTCATTGATCTCTGCCTGTAGAATGCATCCAGCTGGAATATGAATTTTCAGAAGCGAGTAGTAAATCAGACTTGCATTTTATATGTAACATCAAAAGTATTTGAAATTTTAGCCCAGATTTTTAAAAGTTGTTCATGTTAATTTTTACAAATGACCATGCAGGATTTTGCAGAACCACCCAACGTACCTCCTGCTAATTTTGTTGGCAAAGCTGCATTTTGAGGAGCTCAGTACTGAACAACATATAAAAGCTCCCCATTATATACAGAGCACATCATGTGCATGGGTACTCAAAAGTGATTTGATTCAAAATATGAGGAGAGTGGAGCATAACAAATACTGGCATTGATTTGTTTTTATTGGAGGCTATCTTGAGAGCTTACTGTGCCTAACTACTACATTTTGTTGTTGATGTTGTTGATGCTCAGCTCACTAAGAAATCAACAGATCTCCTATACTTCATATTAGATTTCCTATACTATATAGTTGTGACTTTAAACTTGTTCTGCCTTACATGAAAGACATTTATTCATTGCCTATTGTATACTCAGCGCTATGCAGATTCCTTGTGATACAGAAGTCTAACCTTTGTACTGATATTTGTTCTAAATCCACTTCTCTTTCGTCTCTGTTTCCAAGGCATACAAATCTAATTTTAAAAGTAATTCAGGCAAAAAAATTGTAAATGTAACTAGGGTAAAAATATTTCCATGACAACTTCCTTATCAGGATTTATGTATGAATTACTCAGACAATAGTATCTATATAAATATGTTTTAAATATAGAAAATTCCTAATATGCAAATGGATTTTTCTCAGGTTTGTAGACATGAATGTTATATTGACCTTGGAAGACCTTTCTCTACAGAAACAATGGTGCAAACAATAGTAACCCCTTAAAGTTGTCTAACATGCTGCAGTTTCCAAAGTATCATCACAGCTGTTTGTTCACCCATCTTGGAAAGAACCCTTTAGGAGTTTATGCAGGTCTGTGGTTTCCTTATATTTGTGATCAAATCCAGGCTCAAAGATAATGTAACTTGCCCAAGGTAATGTGTGCAGGACAGTTCTCCAGGTGGCCTTGGACCAACCCAATTCTCCCATTCTTGCTTGTAGTTTTCAAGAATGACTGTAGAAAGTACTAAGAATTACTGGGCGCGGTGGCTCACCCCTGTAATCCCAGCACTTTGGGAGGCAGAGGTGGATGGATCACGAGGTCAGGAGATCGAGACCATCCTGACTAACAGGGTGAAACTGCATCTCTACTAAAAATACAAAAAATTAGCTGGGAGTGGTGATGGGCACCTGTAGTCCCAGCTACTCAGGAGGCTGAGGCAGGAGAGTGGCGTGAACCCGGGAGGCAGAGCTTGCAGTGAGCCGAGATCACACCACTGCACTCCAGCCTGGGGGACACAGCGAGACTATGCCTCAAAAAAAAAAAGAAAGTACTAAAGTACTAAGAACACAGCATCCTAAGATAGAGAGAGACTGGCCAGCAAATCCCTGGCTTCTGTTTGTTTTTTCCCTAGAAATAAAATCTTCATCAATGCTTTAGCCCAGCATGTCATCTTCCCCTATAGTACAAAACCCAATGTAGGCATCTTGCGAGGGACACTCAGCTGTGGTGCAAGTGAGAAATGCACAGTTGGGACTTAATCCATGCTGGTAAGCTTTTCTGAGGTTCGAGGGACCAGCTAGCAATAAGTAGTAGGCTTCTATTGTTCCTTATTGCCAATCTGTAATTTAAACCTGCTTCATGTAAATTATTGCATTGGGTGTTCTATGTCACCATATTTGGGTAAGTTGGTAGCCAGTACAAAGGAGTGGCCCCATTTTGAAGGAGTAATAGGCAGCAGTGAAGTTAGGCCTCGCAATTTTTGGCTGCTACGGCAATACTAATTCCACTACAGTATGTTTGATTATAAATGTGATTAAGTTACTTAATATCTCCAAGGTTCTTTTAGCAAGTATTGAATATTTTCCTTGCAAGATGTAAGAAATTATTCCAATGCTAGTAACTAAATTAAACAAAACAAAACAGATCAAGTAAGATGTTTGATATCTATTTCTAAAGAGAATGCTTAGAGAAGAGTATGCTGGATTGGATAAGGATGAGGAAAGAATGACGATTTGTAGATTTTGAAGGGGTCTTCAGAGAATTTTCAAGGAATTTGTGAAATGGTAATATGGGAGTGTGGCTATATTTCCTTTATATGAATGTGACTTCAAAATATGAGGTTATTCTTTTATTTTCCTTATTATTAACATATATAAATTATAACAGGGTGATGTCTTTTATAAATCTGGAAGAGAGATGGAAAAAATAAGGGAACAAAATGGAGAGATAATTTTTAAGGCTATTATGAAAGACTTGAAAGAGAAAAGCAGAAAAGAAATTTATTTTAAAAAGAGCTTGCTGGTGTGAATTGAACTGAAATGTGAGGAAAGAAAATAATGACAAATAGAGGGGATCATGAGGTGTGCAAGGTAACTGAGAAGATGAAGAAAGAAGACATGGGCCCCATTCTCTGCTCTTCTGGAAAGGCCTTGAAAAAACTCAGAAGACATATGTAGTAGCATGCAGATCCTATGATGGCCCCAATGATGTCCACCTTCTGCTTCTTGCCCTTATGTAATCTCCTTTCACTGAGTGTGGGCTGGTTTTAGTGAGTTGTATTTAGTAAAAATAATGGGGCAGAGGGAAAGGGATGTCACTTGTAAGATTAGATTACAAAAAGTCTTTAGTTTCCATCTCTAGCACTTTCCCCCCATCTTTCATGGTGTGGGCAGTTCTTTCTCATGCGTTCTCTCTCTCTCTCTCTCTCTCTCTCTCCCCCCGCCTCTCCCACCCCCCCCCCCACCGCCATCCACCCCACCTCACCTCTAATTTTCTCTTTCTTCCTCTCTGTCTTATTACTTGCTCTAGGGGAATCAAGCGGACATGTTGTGCATGATCCTATGTAGATGCCAACATTGCAGAAACTAAGGCCATGAGTCCAGCAGTCCACAAAAAATGGAATCCTTTGAATTCATCGTATAAGTAGATCATTCAGTCCCAACTGACTTTTGAGATGACTGTACTTCTGGCCTGCATTACTATTCTAAATTGAAATTAATAAATAACCCATCTGCATAAAAATTTTCAAAAATTTATTAATGAAATGCTCTAATTATAATACAAAGGATAAAAGGGAATATTTTAATATAATGTAATATGATTTCAATATGTAAATATTCTTGCATGACTACACTTGAAGACATATTGAAGGAGTCCAATGCTTGAATCTATTTGTGATTTCAAAATCAGACTGCTACAGTTGTTTTGCCTTTTCAAATACCACACACAACATTTCTATTGGATTTGATTTTGTGATTTTCCAAAATGACAAACAACTCTTGTTGCAATAAGGCAAAATACCAACTTCCCTTGAAATATTGAGTAATGACAACTGTAGGATACAGTTATGGCAGCATATTGATTTTTAAAAATTTTTTATATGTAGGTCATTATTTATTAATTTCAGAATTGTAAAGCAGGCATAGAAAGTAATTATTATAAAAGAAGGGCACTAAATCTAATAGGCTAGCCTAGAGAAAAATCTAAAATACAGAAAGAATGTTGAATCAACTTAGTGGGTGTTAAAGTATCGGCTCAGCAATTCAATGTGAAAACAGCAATATCTAACTGTATATAATTTAAGGAATTCCTGGCCAGTAACCTATGTTTCTTCTTAACTTAAAGTTTGTAACCTTCACCTTGCAAGATATTGATTCCTTGTAATATTTAACACAATAACCCCAACTATTGTTCTCCAACACCTTTCTTTATTACTCTGTCGTTAGTCAAGCTCTACCTCATTTTATAATAAATTTTAATTCTGCCGTCTTTTTCTATATGTCAACCAGATGATTTATCAATCCAGATCCTTGCTAGAAAGAAGCTATATGACATGAATCCTTCAGAAATTCTGGAATATTTCTAATGTGCACCAAATATGAGCTGAGCATTAATTTTTTATCATCTTTCAATGAGCAAAGAGCAACGTACTAGGATTAGAGTTGTCATAATGGGGTTGATTGTATTATAGTTGTATAAACTTTGGTGCTTTAATGTATGCATTGCTCTTCATTCAGTTTTTACTTGATAATTATTGATGGATTATGAATGTTACTGTCTAGAGATGCTACACAATACAAAGCCACAGAGCTATATAAATGTCTCCTGATAATCTAGTAGGCATTAGTGGGTTAAGCAATTACTAAATAGTGTAACTAAAATGTAAGAAGAACTTCTGCCTATATTAGCAGGAGCATAAAGGCAGGAAGGAAGGAGAAATGAAGGAAAACTAGGAAGAGAAAAAGATGCGGTATTTAATGCAAGGGCAATTGCTTTGAAAGGTTGATGACTCTGGTGGTTTTCAACTGGTCAATAGTGCTGAGTAAGAAATACCCTAAGGTCATTTGCAGAAAAGCCTCCTAGTTTGCAGAACCATATTGCGTTGACATAAAACTCCATAACTCAAACCTGTAAAATCTACACTCTGCATTCAAATGCAGAAAAAATCAAACCCATCTCCTATTATACATCGTTGACTTTCCAAGATAATAACACCTTGCATTCTCTTTTGCTGTCAGGCTACCTTGGCTTGTCTGCAGTCCTTATGAAAGATAAAAATAATGAACTTGTCTTACCACCTTGTGCTAATGCTCCACATGCTCACAAGTCATTAAGATTTTATTTTCTTTCAATTATCATCACAGTCAATGTGGTATTCATGGAACTACAAGATTTTCACATCTACTTATAGTTGTGAAACTGGTCACAAAATATGTCCCAGCAGTTCATTTGCACATCCCTAACTGAACCGCAATTTTAGCCTCCAAAGGAATTGTCATGAACTGTCCTCAGGCCCTCACGCTATTCTTTCTCTTCCCAGTTTCAGCAAATGACTTGTTTCTTTCATTTAAAAAACAGCAGTGACTGAATAGAAAGGTCCTCAACTTTCCTCCTCTCTCTAAAAGTATAACTTTAGGTTTATCTTTACCACCTTCCTTCCAATCTCAATAAAGAAATAGTCTTACTCTGTTCTAAGGTTAAGCCTTCTCTATCTGTATAATCTTCAATCTATTCATAGTCTTCTATAAAATTGTTCCTTAAATTTTTCTCACTCTAATTTATGCAATTTATCCCTCCCAGTTTCTCTTACTTCGTAGTCTACAAACACACACTCAAAATTCCCACCTACACACAAATGTCTTCACTCCAGCCTCCTCAAGCTACTCTTCTATCTCTACAATTTCCATGATTATTCATGTTTTAAAAAAATAGTAAGTCACTGTCTCCACTTAGTTTCTTCAGTCCACTCAAATTTGTTTTTTTGTTTCTAACAATTAAAATTATTACCAAACTTTCTCATGCTCACTTGCTTAACACTGTCATTCACTAACACATTCTTCAGGTCTCATGCTTAGTATATGCTCAAAAAAAATTTTATGGAATAGTTAAAGTATTTGCAAGTTTCTTGTTAAGCCGGTCAAAGATTTTGATAATCAGTCCCAAATATTTTTTTTCTAGTTCCATCTCTTGTAATTTCAAATGCTGTATCCTCTATTTCAAATTGAGTGTAGTCTGAACTCTGAATCAGTCTTCACTGATTTGTTCTTGGAAGAATTTTCTTTTTCTTTGTACCTATTAAGTCCTATGCAAAGGAATTAGAGAATAATAGCTAAGAGTTTGGCATGAGATTTCACATCTCTGGAATTAAATTTTTACCGAGCAACATACCATCTTTATTAATTGTCATTACCTACATATTTTTCAAGGATCATTTGAAATGTCCTCTATCATTATCACCACTAGGGGTGTGGAGGAGGAACACTCCTCTCTTAACGCTGCCTAGAACCCCAGAAACTTTTTTCCCTCTTTGTCCTCATTAGATTGAAAATTTCTCTATGGCTAGAACTGTATTTCTCTATGGCTAGAACTGTGTCCCACTGTTCTTGTTCTTCTCCCAACCTCTCCCATAGCCTCAAAGACAGTGCCTTCTATGTGGAAGTCACCGTGATCTTCTCTAAAGAGGGGCAAATTTGTCATTAGCCCTGTAAATGGAAGCTGGAGGAGATACCAGGAGATAGAGGTTGGTATGGCTCCCTCCAGTTTGAGAGAGAAAAACAAAGAAAAAATATAAGCCATTTCCTGAACCAAAAATCTTAGTTTAGAAAATTAAAATTTTTCTTTAAACATACACTGTGATGGGTGAACTGGACCAAAATAAGTATACACCACCCTTGAGTGGGGAAGGATGGGATTGGTACCTTTTATCTGATGATGTAGTCAGAGTGTGAAGAAAGTCTAAAAATTCAAGTCATCTATTCCAAGATGTTAATTGAAAAGCAAACTTGCATACCTCTACAATACTTGGTTGCCAAATCTCCTGACTTACACTGAGAAATAGGAGACAAGGAGATAAGGCAAAAATGAGTGAAGAGTCAGAGGGGTCACTGAGTGAGGAGTGTTGATATAAACAAGGAGAATGGTGGGTCAAACCGTCCATGGCGTATAGTCACATATGACAATTTAAAAATGACAGTAGCTATTATTATGCTGGTAGTCTCTCAGAATAGTGATTGAGATCTAGGGGACTGATCAAAGAGGCAGTATATTTAAGAAGATGTGAATCAAATATCTAAGCAATCAATCCAAATTGGCTTACTGTGAAAGTCTTTGGTACATATAATTAAAAGCTTCAAGAGAGGAAACAAGGGAAGAGCAAAGACCAAAATCTCAAAGTTGAGCTTGAGAAGTAGAGTCTACAGAATTACCCTAAGGTAACCAAATGGTAGCTGCCTTGACATTGTATGTGTTTCTTGTGGCTGGTGCCTGGGTTGTATGAAGGAGTTGACTTGTGCCTCTAAAATTAACTCCACTGAGCAAAACTATCCCCAGATTTTGTAGGAACTTTTACCTCAGAGTAGAAATGCATCATTGTGTCTGAACTTCATCCTGGAATTATTCTGGAAAAGAAAATAATTGGCAGAGCCTCAGTTTTACTCTTTCATGTATCTAATATTTAATTTAATACTTAATATATTCCCCAAAGCAGAGAAATAAAGAAGGCAAAAATTATAGCTTTGAAAAGAGGAGGTATGAGTGTAAAGACAGTGAAGTTTGTCACTTTAATTTGAAGAATGGAAGCAGGGAATGTTTCTGGAGACAATAGGAACATAGCAAAATAAATGGTTTGAATTGAGAGTTGGAGCCCCAGCAGTGACTAACAAAAGTTGGACACTCGTGAAGTATAAAAAGAGGTTGAGGTGAGGTTCTATCTATGACACTGGAGGCCAGTAGTGAACCATGTACTCCTGCAATCACATGCCAACATGATATAGGGTCTGGCAAGTTTTTGGTTGTGGTTGGGTTGTATGCTATATCTCATCTGAGAGGCCATTCAAACTGTTAAGCAAGTGGAGATGAGTGTTTAGGAGTTCTGGTTCTATAAGTGACACTGGACTTTGAATCCTGGATCTGCCATCTTTTGAGTGTAAGATATAAAAGAAGTTAAGAAGTATGATTTTGGAGAAATGTGTGACAGTAGGGGTGATGGATGGTACACATTAATTAACATCTGGGAGCCAAGACACCCCGATGTTGGACCTTTCCAACTGAGCCAACTCAGAGAAGAGGAGAGTTCCTTCTCATTCCTAAACTGACTGTCATTTTCTGATCACTCCAGTAATATTATTAAATCTAAAGAGTTGAGTAGTCTCAGAGTAACTGAGGCCATAGGCAGCTTCGCAGTCTTAGAAGGCTGAAGCCAACAGCATGAAACAGCTTTGACAATGTCATGATGACTTGAAAGACACAACTTGAAGCATGTATAAACAATTGTCAAGGAAACAAAGTGTTAGCAAACAAAAGTCCTATCAACTGCTTATTTGACTTTGTTTTTAATCAAAGTTGAGGAATATCTGAATGGCTTACATGATCAAGTTTAGTCTTTGTAATAACTCTATGAAGTATATAAGGTAGTCTTGATGGCATAGAAAATTAAGGATGAAAATAGTGAAAGAAACATACCCATAATCACAAAACTTGTAAAACAAGAGCAAAGTTTTAGACTGAACTTTTTTCCTCTATGTCTCCCATTCTGTCTCTCACCTAGTCACCTAGTGGTGGGTTGATGGAGCTATCACATGCACATGAAGCTAATAAAACTGCATTTCTTTGAAATCATCCTTTTGCCCAGCCATCTCCTGAGCCTTCTCAGTCTTATCCAGCAAGCTGCATTGAGATGTCTTGCTCTGCTGTTTTCAGCAATTTGCATGTTCTATAACTGTTTGGTGAGACAGTCTGGAAGTCATGCCTAGATGACATCTCTGCTGTTTAACAGGAAATATTATCTTTCTTTTAACTTTGTATGTCTTCAGCCAAATAATTTTACTTCTCCAAATTTAACCAAACAACAAAGCAATCACTAACTACAAAGATGCATGCTATCTAAGCTTGTTTTGTTTTTGCTTCTGTTTTCTTAAATCGACCTAGAACAATTCATCTCTGTTGGACAATGTATTTGCCCTTTGAAAATTTGCTCTTTCTTAAGCAAATTTTTAAGCAATGGCATAAAAAAGGGAATGACATGTTGCCCCTGCCACCCACCCAAAACTTTTTTAAAAAGCACTTTAGGTCCTTGATATGGTTTGGATTTGTGTCCCTACCCAAATCTCATGTGGAATTGTAATCCCCAATGTTGGAAGAAGGGCCTGGTGGGAGGGGATTGGATCACTGGGGTAGACTTCCCTCTTGCTGTTCTCATGAGAGTGAGTTCTCATGAGATCTGGTTGTTTAAAATTGTGTAGCACCTCACCCTTCTCTTTCTTCCTCATTCTCTGGCCGTGTAAGATATGCCTGCTTCCCCTTCACCTTATGCCATAGTTTTAAGTTTTCTGAGGCCTCCCCAGCCATCCTTCTGGTACAGCCAGTGGAACTATGAATCAATTAAACCTCTTATCTTTATACACACACATATATATATATATACACACAAAGGGGAGTTCACTGGGAGAATTGTCTCTCACAATCACGAAGTCCCACAATAGGCTGTCTGCAAGCTGAGGAGCCAGGAAGCCAGTCTGAGTTCCAAAACTGCAAAAGGAGGGAAGCCAATAGTGCAGCCTTCAGTTTGTGGCTGAAAGTCTGAGAGCCCCTTGCAAATCACTGGTATAAATCCAAGAGTCCAAAATCTGAAGAACCTGGAGTCTGATGTCCCAGGGCAGGAAACATCCAGCATGGGAGAAAGATGGAGTCCAGAAGACTTAGCCAGTCTAGTTTTCCACCTTCTTCTGCCCGCTTTTATTCTGGCCATGCTGGCAACTGATTAGATTGTACCCACTCAGATTAAAGATGGGTTTGCCTTTCCCAGTACACTGACTAAAATGTTAAACTCTTTTGGTGGCACCCTCACAGACACACCCAGGAATGATACTGTGCATCCTTTAATCCAATCAAGTTGACAATCAATATTAACCATCACAACTAGTCTCTAGTAGTTCTTTATAGCAGCGTGAGAATGGACTAATACAGTACTCATTCCAGGTATCTCATTTCCCCCACAGTTCCCTACTGTGAGGTATGCTATATAATCATCTTACTTGAGTAGCTAAATTGAGCCAGAAGCTCTTTCAGGCACATTTGGGTGAGTGGTAGCATGCATTAGAAAAATATGCATGCTTCATAGTTAGACTTTATTTTGAATCCCAGTCTTCACTCTTTATGGTGGTGTGACCTTAAGCAAGTCAAAACTTCTAGAAACTCCAGTTTCTGTATTTGTATAATGTCTCTTATGAGAGGGGCAGAGCAAGATGGCCAAATAGAAGCCTCCACCAATTGTCTCCCCAACATGAGAAACAAATTTGACAACTATCTACACATAAAATCACCTTCGTAAGAACCAAAACTCAGCTGAGCAAATGTAGTCCCAGTTTTACCTTCATATTGCTGAAAAGGGCACCGAAGAGGGTAGGAAAAACAGTCTTGAATCACTGACGTCACTTCTCCCCATCTCCTGGCAGTGACTGGGTGGTATGAAAAGAGAATCTGAGAGTTGGAGGAGGGAGAACACAGTGTCCGTGGACTGTGCAATGAACTCAGGGCAGCCCTGTCACAGCAGACAGAAAAATCTGGCTGAACTCAGCTAATGCCTGTCCACGAGGGAGCATTTAGACCAGCCACAGCCAAAGGGGAATGGCTCATCCCAGTAATCAGAACTTGAGCTTTGACAAGCCTTGCCACCATGAGCTAAAGTGCTCTGGAGTTGTAAATAAACTTGAAAGGGAATCTAGGCTACAAGGACTGCAACTCATAGGCAATCCCTAGAGCAGTACTCAGCTGGGAGCCAGTAGACTTGGCAAGCACATGACCTAATGAGACATCAGCTGGAGTTGCTAAAGGAGTGCTTGCACCACCCCTTCTCACACCCCAGTTAGTGCAGTTCACAGCAATGAAAGTGACTCTTTCTTCTGCTTGAGGAGAGGAGAGAGAAAAGTAAAGAGGACTTTGTCTTTCATCTTGGATACAAGCTCAGCCACAATAGCATAGAACACAGGGCAGAGTCATGAGGCCCCCATTCCAGGCCCCAGTTCCCAGACAACATTTCTAGACACACATGGAGTGAGAAGGAAACTCCTTGCCATGAAGGGAAAGATCCAATCCTGGCAGGATTCATCACCTGCTGACTGAAGAGCCCATGGGCTCTGAATAACCAGCATTGATATACCGATAATACATTGTGGGCCTTCAGTGAGACTCTGAGACATACTGGCTTCAGGTGAGACCCAGCACAGTTCCAGATGTGGTGGTTATGGGGCGAGATTCCTTCTGCTTTAGAAAAGCACAGGAAAAAGTAAAGGGGACTTTGTCTTGCACTTTAGGTACCAGTTTAGTCACAGTGGAGTAGAGAAGCAAGTGGGCTCTTAGGGACCTGGATTTCAGGCCTCAACACTTGGAAGGCATTTCTGGACCTACCTTGGGCCAAAGGGGAGCCCACTACCCTGAAGGATGTGTCCTAGCCCAGCAGTCTTCATTACAACCTAACTGAAGAGCCCTCATGCCTTATGTGAACCTCAGTGATAGCCTGACAGTACTCCCCATTGACCTGTGGGGATGTTGGCCAAGGGGATGGTTCCTCTGCTTGTGGAAAGGGGACGGAAGAGCAGGAAGGACTTTGTATTGTGGTTTGAGTGCTAGCTTAGCCATAGTAATATAGAATACTAGGTAGGTTTCTTAAGTTTTTGATTCCAGTCCCTCTGCCAGATGACATCTTTGCCCAGAGCCTGGGGGAACTCACCACCCTGAAGGGAAGAACATAAGCCTGGCTTGCTTCACCACCTGCTTATTGTAGAGCCCTAGGACTATCAGTGAACATACATGGTAACCAGGTAGTGGTTACTGCAGGTCTTGGGTGAGAAATAGGGCTGCGCTGGGTTCAGGAATGACCCAACATTGTCCCAGTGGTGGTGGCCACAGGGAGATTTGTGTCACCCAATCCCTACTCCACGTGGTTCAGAACAGAGAGAGGGATTTTGTTTGGGAGAAAGTAAGGGAAGAGAGCAAGAATCTCTGCCTGGTAATTCAAGAATTCTCCCAGATCTTAGCCAAAACCACCAAGACTCCTCTATGAGTCTTCATGAACCACGGACTTACTAAGGTTGAGGTTTCCCCTAATGCAGACATGGATTAGATCGCAACATCCAAATACCTTCAAATACCTGAAGAGCCTTCAAAGAAATATGGGTACAAACAAGCCCATACTAAGAACACTATAATAAATACCTAACTTGTCAAAGCTCAGAAGCTGATGAATATCCACAAGCATCAAGACCATCCAGGAAAACATGACTGATAAAATGATCGCAACAAGGCATCAGCAACCAATCCTGAAGAAACAGCGATATGTGACTTTTCACATGGAGAATTAAAATAGCTGTTTTGAGGGAACTCCATGAAATTCAAGGTAAGACAGAGAAGTAACTCAGAAATCTATCAAATAAATTTAACTAAGAGATTGAAATAATTAGAAAGGATTAAGCAGAAATCCTAGAGTGGAAAATGCAATTGACATAATGAAGAATACATTGAGTCTTTTAATAGCAGAAGTGATCACATAGAAAAAAGAATTAGTGAGCTTGAAGACAGGCTATTTGAAAATATACAGTCAGAGAAGACAAAAGAAAAAAGGTAGAAAACATTGAAGCTTGTCTACAAGATCTAGAAAACAGCCTCAAAGGGGAAAATCTAAGAGTTATTGGCATTAAAGAGGAGGTGGATAAAGAAATAGGCATAGAGAGTTTATTCAAAGGGATAGTAACACAGAACTTCCCAACACAGAGAAGAATATTAATATTCAAGTACAAGAAGGTTATAGAACACAAAGCAGATTTAACCCAAAGAAAACCACCTCAAGACATTTAATAATTAAACTCACAAAGGTCAAGGACAAAGAAAGAATCCTAAAAGCAGCAAGAAAACGGAAACAAATAACACAATGGGGCTCCAATATGTATGGCTGTAGACTCTTCAGTGGAAACCTTAAAGACCAGGAGAAAGTGGCATGATATATGTAAAGCACAGAAGGAAAAAAAAATAAAATTACCCTAGCAGAGTATATCTTCCTAACATATCCTTTAAACATGAAAGGGACATAAAGATTTTCCAAGAAAAGCAAAAGCTGAGGGTTTTATCAACATCAGACCTATCTTACAAGTAATGCTAAAGAGAGTTATTCAATCTAAAATAAAAAATTGTTAATGCACAATAAAAAAATCATCTGAAAGTACAAAATTCACAGGTAATAATAAATACACAGACAAGCAGAGTATTATAACATGTAGTGTGATATGTAAACTCATATCTTAAGTAGAAAGACAAAAAATGGACCAATCAAAAATAATAACTACAACAACTTTATAAGATGTAGACAGTACAAGAATACAGAGATAGAAACAACAAAAACTTAAAAAGCAGGAAAATGAAGTGAAGATGTAGAGGTTTTTTTAGTTTTCTTTTTGCTTATTTGTTTAGGCAATCAGTGTTAAGTGTCATCACTTCAAAATAATCGGTTATGAGATAATATTTTCAAGTGTCATGGTAAGCTCATATAAAAAATAACAGATACACATAAAATAAAGAGCAAGAAATTAAAACATATCACCAGAGAATATCTCCTTCATTATAAAGAAGACAGAATGAAAAGAAAGAAGAGACCACAGAACAACCAGAAAACAAATAACAAAATGACAGAAATAAATCCTTACTTATCAGTAATAACATTCAATGTAAATTGATTAATCTCTGCCATCAAAAGACATAAAGTGGCTGAATGGATTTAAAAATAACCCAATGATCTGTTTCCTACAAGATATACACTTCACCTATAAAGATATACATAGACTGAAAATAAAGGGATGCAAAAATATATTCCATGATAATGGAAACCAAAAAATAGCAGGAATAGTTATACTTATGTCAGATAAAATAGATTTCAAGACAAAAAATTAAGGAGAGACAATCAAGGTCAGTATATAATGATAAAGGGATCAATTCAGCAAGAGGTTATAACAATGGTAAATATATACATACCCAACACTTGAGCGCCCAGATATATAAAGTGAATGTTATTAGAGCTAAAAAGAGAGATAAACCTCAGTACAATAATAGGTGGAGACTTTGACAGCCCACTTTCAGCACTGGACAGGTCATCCAGACAGGAAACCAACAAAGAAATACTGGACTTAATCTGGAGTATAGGCCAAATGGACCTCATAGTTACTTACAGAACATTTCATCCAATGTCTGAAAGAATATACATTTTTTTCCTCAGCACATGGATCATTCTCAAGGATAGAACATCTGTTAGGTAACAAAACAAGTATTAAACTCTCCAAAAAATGAAATAATATCAAGCATCTTCTCTGACCACAATGAAATAAAATTAGAAATCAAAAACAAGAGAAATTTTGGAAATTATACAAACACGTGAAAATTAAATGATATGCTCCTGAATGACCAGAGAGTCAATGAGTAAGAAGTAAATTGAAAAATTTTTTGAAACAAATGATAATGGAACTACAACATATCAAAAGCTATGAGATATTGTGAAAGTAGTACTAAGAGGAAAGTTTATCACTATAAGTGCCTACATCATAAGATAAGAAAAATTCTCAATAAATAACCTAGAACTAAAGAACTAGAAAAGCAAAATTAGGAGAAATGATTTCTATCAAATATTTAAAGAAGAACTAATACCAATCCTTCTGAAACTATTCCAAAAAATAGAGGAGGAGGGAATACTTCCAAACTCACTTGACGAGGCCAGTATTACCTGATACCTAAACCAGAATAAGGCACATCAAAAAAAAACACAAAAAACAAAAAACAAACAAACAAACAAAAAAAAAACAAAAAAAAACTATAGGCCAATATCGCTGATGAATATTGATGCAAAAATCCTCCACAAAATATTAGCAAACTGAATTCATCAACACATTATAAAGATCTTTCATCATGACCAAATGGGATTTACCCCAAATGGCAAGGACAGTTCAACATACATAAATCAGCAATGTGGTATATCCTCTCAATGATATAAAAGAAAAAAACCATATTATAGTTTCCATTGATGCTAAAGAAGCATTGGATAAAAGCCAACATCCCTTCACAATAAAAACGCTAAGAAAACTGGGTATATACCTGTAGTCTCAGCACTTTGGGAGGCTGAAGTCAGAGGACTGCTTGAGCACAGGAGTTTGAGACCAGCCTGGGCAACACGGTAAGACCTCATTTCCACCAAAAAATAAAAAATAAAAATAAATAAATATTAGCTCGACATGGTAGCCTGTGCCTCTGGTCTCAGCCACTCAGCAGTTGGAGGCAGCATGATCACCTGATCATGGAAGGTTGAGGCTGCAGTGAGTCATGATGCACCACTGCACTTCAGCATGGCTGACAGAGCAAGACCCTGTCTCAAAATAACAAAAAAATGAGTACAGAAGGAACATACCCCAGCATAGTAAAAATCATATATGACAGACCCAAAGTTAGTATCATATGGCTGGGGAAAACCTGAAAACCTTTTCTGTAAGTTCTAGAACACAATAAGGATGCCCATTTTCACCACTGTTATTTAACATAGTACTGGAAGTCGAAGCTACAACAATCAGACAACAGAAAGATATGAAGGGCATCCAAATTGGAAAGAAAGACATGAAATTATTGTTGTTTGCCGATAATATAATCTTATATTTGGGAAAAACTAAAAACTCCATCAAAAAACCTGTTAGAACTGATAAACGGATTCAATAAAGTTGCAGAATATAAAATCAACATTCAAATAGATCCCATTTGTCTGTTTTGGCTTTTGTAGCCATTGCTTTTGGTGTTTTAGTCATGAAGTATTTGCCCATGCCTGTGTCCTAAATGGTATTGGCTAGGTTTTCTTCTAGGGTTTTTATGGTTTTAGGTCTTACATTTAAGTCTTTAATCCATCTTGAGTTAATTTTTGTATAAGGTGTAAGGAAGGGATCCAGTTTTAGCTTTCTGCATATGGCTAGCCAGTTTTCCCATCACCATTTATTAAATAGGGAATCCTTTCCCCATTGCTTGTTTTTGTCAGGTTTGTCAAAGATCAGATGTTTGTAGATGTGTGGTGTTATTTCTGAGACCTCTGTTCTGTTCCATTCGTCTATATATCTGTTTTGGTACCAGTACCATGCTGTTTTGGTTACTGTAGCCTTGTACTATAGTTTGAAGTCAGATAGTGTGATGCCTCCAGCTTTGTTCTTCTTGCCCACGATTGTCTTGGCTTTGAGGGCTCCTTTTTGTTTCCATATGAAATTTAAAGTAGTTTTTTCCAATTCTGTGAAGGAAGTCAGTGGTAGCTTGATGGGGATAGCATTGAATCTATAAGTTACTTTGTGTAGTATTGTCAATTTCATGATATTGATTATTCCTATTCATGAGCATGGAATGTTCTTCCATTTGTTTGTGTCCTCTTTCATTTCCTTGAGTAGTAGTTTGTAGTTCTCCTTGAAGAGGTCCTTCACATCCCTTGTAAGTTGGATTCCTAGATATTTTATTCTCTTTGTAGCAATTGTGAATGGGATTTCACTCATGATTTGGCTCTCTGTTTGTCTGGTATTGGTATATAGTTATGTTTGTGATTTTTGCACATTGATTTTGTATTCTGAGACTTTGCTGAAGTTGCTTATCAGCTTAAGGAGTTTTTGGGCTGAGACAACGGGGTTTTCTACATATACAATCATGTCATCTGCAAACAGAGACAATTTGACTATCTTTTTTCCTAATTGAATACCTTTTATTTCTCTCTCTTGCCTGATTGCCCTGGCCAAAACTTCCAATACTATGTTGAATAGGAGTGCTGAGAAAGGGCATTCTTGTCTTGTGCCGGTTTTCAAAGGGAATGCTTCCAGTTTTTGCCCATTCAGTATGATGTTGGCTGTGGCTTTGTCATAAATAGCTCTTTTTATTTGAGATACATTCCATCAATTCCTAGTTTATTGAGTTGTTACCATGAAGTGTTGTTGAATTTTGTCAAAGGTCTTTTCTGCATCTATTGAGATAATCATGGTTTTTGTTGTTGTTCTGTTTATGTGATGGATTACATTTATTGATTTGCATATGTTGAACCAACATTGCACCTCAGGGATGAAGACAACTTGATTGTGGTGGATAAGCTTTTTGATGTGCTGCCAGACTCGGTTTGCCAGTATTTCACTGAGGATTTTTGCGTCAATGTTTATCAGGGATATTGGCCTAAAATTTTCTTTTGTGTGTGTGTCTCTGCCAGGTTTTTGTATCAGGATGATGCTGTCCTCATAAAATGAGTTAGGGAGGATTCCTTCTTTTTCTATTAATTGGAATAGTTTCAGAAGGAATGGTACCAGCTCCTCTTTGTACCTCTGGTAGAATTCAGCTGTGAATCTGTCTGGTCCAGGACATTTTTTGGTTGGTAGGCTATTAATTATTGCCTCAATTTGAGAACCTGTTTTTTGTCTATTCAGAGATTCAACTTCTTCCTGGTTTAGTCATGGGAAGGTGTATGTGTCCAGGAATTTATTCATTTCTTCTAGTTTTCTTGTTTATTTGCATAGAGGTGTTTATAGTGTTCTCTGATGGTAGTTTGTATTTTTGTGGGATCAGTGGTGATATCCCCTTTATCATTTTTACTGCATATATTTGATTCTTGTCTCTTTTCTTCTTTATTTTTCTGGCTAGTGGTCTATTTAGTTTGTTGATCTTTTCAAAAAACCAGCTCCTGTATTCGTTGATTTTTTGAAGAGTTTTTTTGTGTGTCTCTATCTCCTTCAGTTCTACTCTGATCTTAGTTATTTCTTGTCTTCTGCTAGCTTTTGAATGTGTTTGCTCTTTCTTCTCTAGTTCTTTTAATTGTGATGTTAGGGTGTCAATTTTAGATCTTTCCTGCTTTCCCTTGTGGACCTTTAGTGCTATAAATTTCTCTCTACACATTACTTTAAATGTGTCCCAGAGATTCTGGTACGTTGTGCCTTTGTTCTCATTGATTTCAAAGAACATCTTTATTTCTGCCTTCATTTTGTTATTTAGCCAGTAGTCATTCAGGAGCAGGTTGTTCAGTTTCCATGTGGTTGTGCGGTTTTGAGTGTAACACAAGAAGAGAAAACCAAACACCGCATGTTTTCACTCATAAGTGGGAATTGAACAATGAGAACACATAGACATAGGGAGGGGAATATCACACACTGGGGCCTGTGAGGGCATGAGGGGCCCGGGAAAGGATAGTATTAGGAGAAATACTTAATATAAATGATGAGTTGATGGGTGCAGCAAACCAACATGGCACATGTATACCTCTATAACAAACCTGCACACTGTGCTCATGTACCCCAGAACTTAATCTATAATAAAAAAAAAATCAACATTCAAAAATCAGTAGCATTTCAGTATCCAACAATAGATACAGGGCAACCTGAAAAAGAAATAAAAAAGTAATCCCATTTACAATTGCCAAAAATAAAATTAAATAGCTAGGAATGAATTCAACCAAAGAAGTGAAAGATCTCTATAATGAAAATTATAAAGCACTGATGAAAGAAATTGAAAAGGACACACAAAAGTGGAGATATTTTATGTTCATGGATTGGAAGAATCAATATTATTAAAATGCCCATACCTCCCAAAGCAATCTACAGATCCAATGAAATCTCTATCAAAATACCAATGACATTCTTCACGGAAATAGAAAAAAAAAACAATTCTAAATGTATATGGAACCACAAAAGATGCAGAATACCCAAAGCTATCCTAAGCAAAAAGAACAAAATTGGAAGAAACACATTACCTGACTTCAAGTTATATTATGGAGCTATAATAACCAAAACAGTATGGTACTGGAATAAAAACAGACACATAGACCAGTAGAACAGAATAGAGAACCCAGTAACAAACCCACACACCTACAGTGAACTCATTTTTGACAAAGGTTCCAAGAAAATACACTGAGGAAACGGCAGTCTCTTCAATAAATGGTGCTGGGAAAACTAGATATCCATATGCAGAAGGATGAAACTAGAGCCCTATATCTTGCCATATACAAAAATCAAATTAAAATGGATTAAAGACATCTAAGACCTCAAATTACAAAACTACTATCCGAAAACTTTCTGGAAAATTTCTAGGACATTGGATTAGGTAAAGATTTATTGAGTAATACCCCACAAGTTCAGGCATCAAAGTAAAAATGAACAAAAGGGTTCACATCGAGTTAAAAAGCTTCTGCATAGCAAAGGAAACAATCAACAAAGTGAAAAGACAACCCACAAAATAGGAGGAAATGATCGCAAACTACTCATCTGACAAGAGATTAATAATTAGAACATAGAAGGAGTTCAAACAACTCTATAGAAAAATATCTAATGTGATTAAAAATTGGCAAAACATCTAAATAGACATTTATCAAAAGAAGGCATGCAAATGGCAAAACAGGTTTGTGAAAAAGTCCTCAACATCACACTGATCTTCAGAGAAAGGCAAATCAAAACTACAAAGAGGTATCATCTCACCCAAATTAAAATGGATTATATCCACAAGACAGGCAATAACAAATGCTGATAAGGATGTGGAGAAAGGAAACACACGAACACTGTTAGTGGGAATGGAAATTAGTACAACCACTATGGAGAACAGTTTGGAGGTTTCTCAAAAAACTAAAAAACTATCATGTGAACCAGCAGTCCCACTACTAGGTATATACCCCAAAGAAAGGTAATCAATATATTGAAAAAGTATCTGCACTCCCATGTTTGTTGTAGCACTATTCACAATAGCCAAGATTTGGAAGCAACCTAAGTATCCATCAATAGATGTATGGATAAAGAAAACGTGGTACTTATACACACTGGAGTACTATTTAACCATAAAAAGAATGAGGTTCTGTCATTTGCAACAACATGGATGGAACTGGAGGTCATTCTATTAAGTGAAATAAGCAAGACACATAAAAACAAACTTCACATGTTCTCACTTATTTATGGGAGCTAAAATTTAAAACAAGTGAACTCAGGGATATAGAGAGTAAAACTATGGTTAGCAGAGGCTGTGAAGGGTAGTGGGAGGGTTTGGAGGAGGTGGGGATGGTAAAAGGGTACAAAAAAATAGAAAAAAATGAATAAGACCTAGTATTTGAGAACACAATAGGGTAAATGTATTCAATAATATTTAAATCATACATTTTAAAATAACTAAAATAATATAATTGGATTGTTTGTAACACAAAGGATAAATGCTCAAGTTGATAGATACCCCATTTACCACTATGTTATTATGACACATTACATTCCTGTATGAAACTATCTCATGTATCTCATAAATATATACAATGACTATATACCCACAGAAATTAAAAATTTTTAAAAACCATTTTGAAATTTAAAAAATTAAAAAATAGCCCCTACTACTAACTTGAAATTCTAAAGACAAAAAATTCTGTAGAGAAGGTAATGCATTAATCCATATCATCTATTGACACCTTAGTTAGAATATCCAAACTCTTCTGATTGGATAAATAAGCTGAAAGTTTTTTCCTAAACAATAGATCACACTTTACATATTTTGACAGAAGGGAGGGTGGAGAGAACTCTACTTTACGGACATTGCTCTGGAAGAACTGCTCTGTGAGGGGTGGGATTTTGGAGAGGTCTTGAGCAGCAGAGGCATCATCAAGCCCCAGCAAGAGGTAAGGGGAGGGCCTAGCAAAAAAAAAAAAAGTATCCTAAAAAGTGTAGAGAGGTATGGATGAGTAGTAGTATTATTTTCTGCTAAGGGCACAAGAAAAGGTCTTTAGAATAATAGCAGGTTAAATATTCATGTGTTTATCGATTGTATATCTCCCACAGTGGAACATAACCTACATGATTGACACAGTTTTCATTCACCTCTCTGTCTTTCACATCTACCACAGACCTGGAACTTCATAGGTACTTATTAAATATTTACTATATTAATAAATAAACAACAAGCTTCTACTAATTAGGCACTAATGAGTGCCTAACTCTGTGTTAACCTGTGTATCCATAGTCCCATTTAATCTTTACAACTACCCTTCAATGCAGGCATTGTCTTTGTTTATAAACAAAGAAACTGAGGCAAAAGGAGTTTAAAACTTTTACCAAGGTCACATAACTAATAGGCAAATAAATCGAGATTTAAACCCAGGTCTATCCAGCTCTAATCCGTTCTTTTTCCATTATACCTTACTGAACAAATAGCTACATGGTGCCTCCATAGCAGACATTACTGCTCATATCCCCCTCAGAATTCACCTATAAAGGATGAAGCCTTCCTACTGCAATTACTTAAAGCTATTTCTATTTTTATGGCTGAGGGAGCATGCTTGGCCTGCATACAAGCCAGAAGTGCCAGAAAATTGTCCTACAAACAGTCATCAAATCAATGACGGTTGGGCTGTTAGAGAAAAAAAATGCCAACTTTTTCATCATTTGGTTGGGTAACCCTGAGGCATGATCTGTCCTATCTCCCGTAAGTAGAATTGAGCCCAGTTGCCCACAGGGGTCACCCACTAGATAACATCCCCTTTACTGACCTTGTCCCCTTCTCTGGTTCACTTGCCGACTACCCTTTTGGTACTTTCAGAAATCACCTTCCAAATAAACTATTTATACCCAAACCATTTTCTCAGGGTCTGCTTTTAGAGAACTGAACTTAAGACAGTCTCTCTCAATGATCCCCGGGACTCGTGGTTTTAGCTGTGGAACAGGCTCTTGGGGACAGCTGAGCTTAGGTTACTGGGAATCAAAGAAATGAGAAAGGATTAATGACTGGGCACCACTTTGCCACACCTCATTCAGATATGTACATTTCTTTATCAGTCTCAGTCTGAATATCCTCATTTATATACAGAGGGCTTTTTAATACTTTGGGCATTTTCAAGACCCATCCATGTTAGGATGCATTAATAGTATCCAACAAGAGGCAAAGGTATAAGTTCTCTTAAGGAGTTTTAACATTCTATTTTGTAATAGTAATAAAATATGCTAAGAGAATGTTTCTAAGAACTGACTGACATTGAACACTGTCTGTCAATATGTGGAGCTTATAATCACGTAAAAATGCACTCTGTATCAATTCCTTTTGCTTATAGACTTCACCACAAAATATGATATTTTTATTCACATTTACAACAGTATTGAGGTTTCCAGAGTGTTTTATATTCAGCTGTTTCATTAACATCCATCTTTCTTGAACTTTATTATTGATCCATAAGTAAGTAATTCTACCTTACAGCAGAGTTTATAGATCAGCCAGAGAAATAAACTCAGGAGTAGAATCAGGGTACATTCAGTTTAATTTTCCACTGAGACTTGGGAAATTAAACCATACCCTGTTAGTTCCATTTTCCCAATGAAATTTTTTTTTGAAGAAACTCTGTTGACAGACAACCAATGTTAAAATAGATTATGTAAGAACCAGATTGATGTAGAAGGAAATTTTAACATGAATAGGAAGAAAACAAATACAAGTGTGGGCTTGTGACTAACCCAGGACAAGAACATTTAACCAGAGTGTAGTAGCAGAATTTCATTCCGTCAGAGCCACATGTCTGCTTGTTCACTCCTGATTTCAGGGCCTGACTCAGTACCAGGCCCAGAAGGGGCACTAAAGTATTTGTTAAACCAATTAATAAGTGACAGGAAAATGTGTGTGTGTGTGTGTGCTATTTAAAAACATTGGCCCATTTTTAATGGTGTCCATGGTGTACTAGAAGATGAGTGTGTTTTATTTAAAAACATGGCCCCATTTTTAAAGGCATCCATGGTAAACCAGAAACTCAGAGAGAAAAGAAAGCTCAGTTTCTTAATGTCAGACTACTTACGTTTTATTTCTGCAAAGGTTTCAAAAAATAACATACCTCTGTCGTGAAAAGCAAATGTTTTCCCTAATTTCAGCAAGAGACTTTCATAAGGAAAAATCACAGTAAGTGGCCCAATCGTCACTCAGTGACTGCCCTTTAAATGAAGGGTATCTCCCAGCACACTAAAAGGAATATCTCCAATAAAATTAAACTCAGGCTTCCGGAGCAATTGCCTTGAACCATTTTTCTGTGCCTTATCCTTGCTTTTGTGCCCCATTCCTTCCTATCTGGCTTTTAATCTTCTTGAGTGTCTACTGAGTTCTGGAAGAGATTCACCGGAGATTTTTAATACCCAGTAATGCACAAAATGCAGCCTAAATCAAAGAGCATGATACTCCAATTAAACAGATTGTATTGACTAATGAAAGGAAAAAATGATCTATGCCAGGGCATTTTTGCTTCAGTGGTAGACTCTTAAGTTCTTTTAAGTTCTCGTGCTTTCTTGATGTGGAAATATTTAGGTAGATTTACCCTGACCACACTAGTTTCACCTCAATAGATAACTGTATCACCAAGGAACATTCTAATTTGTTTTTTTATTATTATATTTTTCTAGTTTTCAATACAGTTGTTCACAGTTATTTTGAGTTTCTCCATGAACTTCAACAATAAATTATTCTCAGTATCTCTCCTGTATTTTGCAAAGCAGGAGACTGCTGTGAAGAAGTAGGGCCTTTTTAAACCAAACCACCCAAACAAATGACAGAGAGAAGTGTTGACATGAGCTCAGCACTGAGTGCATAATACATATTTAATATATAATTTGAATTAAATTGAATTAATTTATTTGAAGTGCTGTCCTCTGGTTTTGCATTTTTCCTCAATTCTTTGACTTAAAAGATAATAACTTGTAGATTTCTATTCAGCCAAATAATTTATATATGCCTATTCTTCCTGGAAAAAAAAATTGTTTTGACATTCTCCTACTTACATGGGCTCATTTTGCATATATGCCTTTTGATCATTTTTTTTTAAATGAACACCATTTAGAAATAAATTTTCTCTTGTTTAATCACAATTCAAAGATTGTTAGAACTTATGATCCAAATATAAACAATGGTAGAGTCTTTTGAATGTTTTATACCAGTTGTCCATTATTAATGAGTTATGCAGCACTGAAAATAATTAGGATGCAACATCAAAATAGCTTTGCATGCATTATTGGTGTCTGGTATTTCTCATTGTTTTTACGAGCAGCACAGATGGAACAAACAATACTGTTGCTTTCATGCTAGCTATTTATTTATTATTATTTTGCTTTGAGACAGGGTCTCACTGTGTCTCCCAGACTAGATAACAGTGGTGTGATCATAGCTCACTGCAGTTTCAATTTCCCCAGCTTAACCTATCCTCCCACTTCAGTCTCCCTAGTAGCTGAGACCACAGACATGAGTCACCATACCTGGCTAATATTTTTAAAATTATTTATTTATTTATTTATTTATTTAGTAGAGACTGGGTCTCACTGTGTTGCCCAGGCTCATCTCAAACTCCTGGGCTCGAGTAATCCTCCTGCCTTGGCCTCCCAAAGTGGTAAGATTATAGACATGAGTCACCGTGCCCAGTCTCATGCTGTTTATTTTTATTCATGCACCTTATATTTTAGTTTGCTCCTTTCTAAGACCAAGGGATAATTATTAAGCAGAGAGTAGAATATATTTCTCTGATGTATGGATTGAATTGATTACCACATCTAACAGTAATCAAATGTGATATGTAATTCCCATTTGCTAAAAGTTAAAATGCGTAAATACCCTTCCATAGGCAATGTATATAGAGAAAATATGAATCAAATTGTTGTAAATACAGTGGTTCACCAATGTTTATGCTATAACTGCTGAGGATTTTCATGACCCTGACATGCGCCACTTCATTACGATAAAAACTCAAACTAAATAATATAACATAGGAAAGAATTCAGAAGGAGGATCAGAAGGAGGAAGGAAGTAGTAGGTTAATATCTTTCCACTAGCCTGTAGTTCATTGCTGCTACTGTCAAGAGCTCTTCAAGGCAGACATTAGGGACCTTCTGATGTTATGCAAGGGCAATGTTTTGACATCTCCTTCAAACTGGAGAGATGCTGGTCAGAAAAATAAAGCCATTATTAATGAATGAATAAGTATATTTTTCCTGTTTAGTACATACCCAGAATTCTAGCACATTTTTTTACCGAAACCAATCTAATTCCTAGCCCACTGATGTTGAACTATATCTAACAGTCATCTCTACCCCATTTGCTCAGTTAGATGTCTCAGTAATGTTAGATGCTCAAAACATGTGCTGACTACTCTCTTTTCTTGTCCATATTTTTCACTATATTTTAAACCTTGAGGCTCAAATCTGTGTCTTGTTCACTATAGTATCATTCTCTAAGATCTCTGAAGTTCTCAATTTCTATACTTCTAGAATGAATACATTTAAGATATCCTGTGTGTTCTTACAAAGAATAAAATGACAAAATTTTACCTGCATAAAGACCTAATAACCTGTGAATAACCTCATCCTAGAACTTATTGAGATGTTATCAAATAATAATTATTTTATATTAAACATAGAATTGCATTAGCGGTAGTCATAAAAACAATCAGAATCACTTCAGTCCAAGTCATTACCTAACCAATTTATCTGCTTAAATGGTCTTCAATTATCCTATTAGAAAATAACAGCATTTTGTGGTAACCCATTTAGATCCTTAAACACATAAACATTTTTCCTATATTTAGGTATTGAATATGAATATGTTGGTATTAAAAATTCATTAATACTTTATTAAAACAATTTGGGATTGTAAAATATTGTTTTCTAGGAATTAAAAACAAGAACATTTTTACCAGGTCTTTACTTTCCTTCAGTCTTGAATTTCACATGAATTTTTAAGTTATTTATTTATTTATTATTTTGAGACAGGATCTCACTCTGTGGCCCAGGCTGGAGTACAGTAGCAACATCTAAGCTCACTGCAACCTCCACCTCCTGGGTTCAAGCTGTCCTCCTGCCTCAGCCTCCTGAGTAACTGGGACTATAGGTGTGTACCACCATGCCTGGCTAATTTTTGAATTTTTAATAGAGACAGGGTTTCACCATGTTGGCCAGGTTGGTCTCAAACTCTTTACCTCAGGTGATCTGCCCAAATTGCTGGGATTACAGGCATGAGCCACCACCCAAAGCCAAATTTCACATGAATTTAAGATTGACCTCACTGCACTCGTACATAAACAGTTGTTAGCTCAGTTAAATAAAATTGCAGTGCAAACATGGGCCAGTATTTCCTTCATTAACTCTGAATTGCTCTTTGACGTGGAAATGCTGATGTCTTCATGATTATTCTGACTGCTCAGACTCTTAAAATATGTTCCCAAGGAAACATTTTATTTTTTCATTTTCTATAACTTTTCTTTCCTTAACTGTATTGTTAAGGAATACAGTTCTTAAAAGCCTGCCAAGATGTGGCAGGCTAAAGCCACTTAAACTTCTTCAGAAATGGATTGGAAATGGTAGAACCCTGACTGGGCTGTTTGAAATCAGCTTGCCACATAGAGCAATCTGATTGCATGATACCCAGCAGAGTGGAACCCAAGGAAATGGCAAAGCAGAATTGCTCACCAAATGCCCTTCCTTTGCACACTGGCCCAGGATGCTCCATCCCAAGCCAAGGTCTTCCTCTTAGTATGATCCCCATGACTTAGTCTTTTTTCCTCTTATAGCTCCTTAGTAATGTTCTCTGTAGGTATTAATCAGTCCTCTATTTGCAATACTAGTATTTTACACCCAGAAAAGCAAAGTGCCAGTATTGTACAACCTCTTTCTTCATGGATCTATGCACTTGTTCCACCTGTCATTTGTCTAGGGGTTCATGCTGTCGTGTTTCTAGGTGTGTACAGTGTGCCCCTTCCCTGAGACCTCGGGTTTCACCTTGCTGAGATCGCTGTGCTACAGAGCTTCATGCAATTGCTGTTGTGGAATTTTGCCAGAATATTGTGCTTTGTACGCAACCAGGACAGCAATTTGTTGATGAGAGTTTAAACTTCTTCCCAATAGTTCATTGCCCTAAAGACTGTCTGTTTAATTCTGCTGCTTAAGAGATGCTGAATCCAGATAGAACAGCTATGGCAGTTCATCAAAGTCTTGTATCCATAAGGGAGACTGGGCACCATTAGCACTAAACCTGAAGATGGACTGAGGCAATGAGTGGAGCTTTGAACAGTGTTTTCAGTCTTATGAGAAATGGCATAATGCATGGATCTGAGCAGTGTCTTTTGATGGACCTAGATTTGGAATTCAGTTTAATCTTTTGATAATTGTGTGACTAAGGCAAAGGCATTTAATCTGCCTGAGGCTTAATGTTCTTCTTTGCAAAATGAGACAAATAGCAGTATTTAATTCACCTGGCCAAGATGAGGATTAAATATATTAAGTCATGGATGTCAGGTTTGCTATAGAGTGCCTGGCACATAGAAAATACTGCAAAGGTAGCTAGTATGATTACGTGGAGGACCAACATGTTCCAGCTATAAGCTCTGTGCGGAATGCTGCACAATTACACCAATTCAGTACTCCAGTTGACTGCTGCAGGTAAGGCTAACTATACAGTACAAAAGCAAATAGAAGACTGACTTGTCTTAAAGGATAACTGCAATACTGAAGGATATAGTCAAAAATGAAAAGAAGGGCAAGAATCCAAAAATGGAAAACAACTCACTGCAAGAGAATTATTAGGTTACGGTAAGCAACTCAAAACGAAGCAAACCTAGACTTATCAACTGACAAGTTGGGAGAGACAGAGCAGGCTTTTCTTACTTCTGAACATATCACGTTTTGGAGGATGGCCATTTTGCAATCAGAGTCCGTTTTCTTGAAGTGTCAAACTTTCCAAGAGACTGTCATTCACCATAGACTTATTTCTCAAGTAAAGGCACTGTGCCTGTGAGGAAAAGCTGCATTTTGAGTCACACATTTTTGTTAGAGTTATACACAGTTATACTTTAATTCTGTGCTTTTCTACCTTCTTGCCTTTGCTCATGTAAGTGCTTTAGAAAAAAACATGTTTTCATTTATTTTTGGATACACAATCTTTCACGTGCTTCAGGGTCCATATACAATGTCTTGCCCTTCATGAAGTCCCTGGTTCCTTGCAACCCTCCAGTTGATGCAATCTCTCCCTTCTCTATTCTCCCATAGCACTTAATCTACTTGTACCTTACGATACATAACACCTTTGACTTTATAGACCACTAATTCACATACTTGCTTTCACTCTATCATCATGTCATTTGACCTCAGTCTTTTTTCTCCATGTTACATTCAATGCCGAGTCTCCAAACTCTTAGAAAAATGCTTTGAATACTGTAGAGGCTCAATAAATGTTTGTTGAATGCATGAATTTACTGGATTGCAGATCCTTTAGCTTCCATTTTCCATTAAGGAAGAGATTATGCTAATTTTATCAATGGCAGGATCTACTACAGTGTAGCACACAAAGTTGGTGATCAATAGATATTTGCTTGGTGAATAAATGGGTGGTACATTCAATGTCCCATGATGGAGTTTCAGTTAAAGAAAGCTTCATTTAGGTTTGGACAGAAGAACATGAAGCAGCTACATGGCACAGCTTGACAGGCTTTTAAGAATTTGGAAGACCTGATGGAAGCACTGAAGTGCAAAAGTCACACAACAGCACTGAAATATAATGAAATGTGTAATAAAAATGCTTCTTTCTTAATTCAGCAACACTTTATTTTGCCCCACTGCTCATTAGGCATTTACCTTCTTAATAAGCTTTAGTTCTCTACTAAAAAAACACAAAAAACTAGCCGGGCGTGGTGGCGGGCGCCTGTAGTCCCAGCTACTCGGGAGGCTGAGGCAGGAGAATGGCGTAAACCTGGGAGGCGGAGCTTGCAGTGAGCCGAGATCGCGCCACCCGCACTCCAGCCTGGGCGGCAGAGCGAGACTCCGTCTCAAAAAAAAAAAAAAAAATAAGCTTTAGTTTGTGTGCATATTAACTACTGAAATTTTAAATGAAAGTGATTATTCAAAATCCTATTACATTTTATATGCTTTAAAATGCACTATAAACATTTACAAGTCAGTGGCTATCTCAGATTATATATGTGAGATGTTTGCAAGTCAGACAGAATTACATAAAGCTTTTGACGCCTGGTCCTTCAAACATTTAAAAGCAATATATAGCATAACAAATGTGACATATGTACAACAAAACTGCAATTAACTGTAGTGCTCTGAAAGTGACCTTGTCTCATTAACTGAATTATATGGGTAACTGGGAATTAAGTATAGAATATGTTTTTTTCCTAGATTCATTGACTGTTACAATTATAACTGACTCTATCAAAAACCACCTAACTGGTCCACTTATCTTCCACTCTTGCCCACCTACCATCTATATTGCCTCACAATATCCAATCATCCCTGTAAGAATAAGTAGATAAGGTTGCTTCCAAATACATTAGAGTTAAAATGTAAAGTTTTTATCATGGGGAACAACCACATGTGAGAACTATAACTGCAGGTTATGCTAAGTGGTTCTCAGCCTTTGCTGCCTATTGTAATTACCTAGGGAGCATCAAACCATTCTGATGCTTGGATCCCCCTCCCAGAGTTCCTGATTTAATTGGTCTGAGTTGGTGCCCAAGCACGAACTGGGCATCTCCCAATAGCTCCCCAGGTGATAATAATGTGCGACCGTGTTGAGAACCACTGTGCTAAAGAGTTTGGCTCTTGTTCTGAGTGGAAATGAGCAACCACTCATGGGTTTTAAACAGCGAAGCAAATTGACCCCTTACATAGAATTTTTACTGAAAAAAGGGAAAGAAAGTGACGAGCTCACCATATCATTTATTAACCCTTGAAATTTCAATCCCTTTTAATAAAGAATAGCATCTCATCTAGAATAGAAGCACCATTTGTGCCCCATGTAGTTTAAATAAATTATCTAATAAATATTTATCAATCATGACTACATCCATGTCACCAATACACAACAGCACATTGCTAAGTACAAATTATTCATTCATTTATTCAGCAGCATTGGCTGTGTTTTTACTATATGCCAGACACCATCCCAGGTGTAAAAGAGATGAAAATGAACAATCATATTTCTGCTTCTCAAAGATGTTAACCCTTATCAAGAGGACAGACAAATGCATGGTTAACTCAATGATAAAATTAAAAAATTTATAGAAGCAAAGATAAGGGAAAAGTAATCTGCTTTTAAGGGCAAGAAGAGGGTAAGCAATAGAAGCTTCAGAGTAGCAGTGCTATTTGCCTTAGTCCTTAAAAGATGGTTGTGTATTGAGTAAGAAGAGAGGAGAGAAAGAGTCTAATTTGAGGAAATGGCAATACAATGGCCTGGTGGAAGCATGAGAGGGCATGGTCTGCTGAAGACATGATGAGTAATTCAGGAGATAGAGTGCAGGGTATGCTGGAAGGGATGGCACCTGATTAAAAAAAAATAGAAAAGTAATTTCTATTATCTCAATCTCTGTGGAATTTTAATTTCTTTCACTAGTCTCTTGATATTTAGGGAAAGAAAACAGGTTCTGCATGGTAATATTTAAAATCTAGAAATTAAAATTTGAGAGTCAAGCTCTTTGACTGCAAAGTAGAATGACTCAGAGCAGTAGCTCAAATGCCAGCCTATGACTTCTATTTCCCTATGGGTTAGCAGTAAATCCAGATGGCAGCACATGTAGATAAAAGTCATTTGCAATGTACATGAGGAATACCCAAAATATCAACCTGCCCTAATATACCCTGAATTGGCTTAAAATTCCTTTCTAATCTGGAGTCAATAGAATACTTCCTGTGAGCCAAATTTGGCCCAGTGCCTGTTTTGAAAATACAGTTTCGCTGGAACTCAGCCATTCTCATTCATTTACATATTGTCTATGGATGCTTTCATGCTACAATGGTAGAGTTGAATATCTGTGAGAGACCATATGGGCTACAAACCTAAAATATTTACTCTCTCGTTCTTTACAGAAAAAAAATTGCCAACCACTGATCTAGCATGTGAGTAGAGTTTTCCTCTATAAAGGCCCAAATTTTTTGGCTGAGAGGGCTAACACATTAAGCCACAGCCGCTGTTTAATGTATCAGCACACAATTTAGCATGGCCACTAAGAACACAAGCTCTGCAGCCTTCAAGGTTGTAATCCCAGCTCTGCCATTTGCCAGTTGTGCAAGTAATTTAGGAATGTTCATAAACTTTGCTAAGCCCCAGAGAAGGCCACAGAATTCAGTTGTGAAGACCAACTATTGCACAACACCAGGGGCAAAATTCATTACATAGTCTATATGAATAATAACCATGAAATCATGCAATATGCAACCTTTGTGCCCCAATGTGGTTTACATATCTGTTAAGTAAAGCCAATGATAGCCTCTTTCTTATAGAAGGGTTAAAAAGAGCTAATTAGGTAATATGATAAAGCAGTTAGCACAGGGGCTAGCACAGAGTATGCACTCACTAAATAAGGTTACTGTGGAAGATTGCTACCGAAATTCCATTCTTTCTGACTTTCTAATAGAGTTTTAATTGAATACAAACCATCTGGTTAGAGTCCATATTTCCTAGTTTTCTTTACAGATGGGTGTGGCTACATAATTAAATTTGGGAAAAAGAGTATGACTGGAAGGCATAAATACAACTTCCACATCAGCTATGACTAAAGATCACTCATTTATTCTGGAGTTTGTTTTTATCTCCTTCTCATGGAGTATGCCAGAAGATATAGCTGGTAACTAACATTGACACCCTACAGAGATGAAGAATCAAAAAGATGGAAGGAATCTGGTCCATGAATGATCTCAGGAGGAGAGAACTTCCACGACAAACTACACAGCACACTTTTATATGAAAGAAAAATAAGCACCCATCTTACTTAAGCCACAGTATTTTGACAGCTTTATTGATAACTAATTGACATACAATAACCCAGATGTATTTAAACTGTAAAATTTATCGTGTTTTGACTTAGGTATATGCCTATGAAAACGTCACCATAATCACAATAATGAATATATTCATGATCCCTAAAAGCTTCCTTGTACCCCTTGGGAATCACTTCCTTCTGTCTCTCCTCTTAGCCCCCAATCACCAGACAGCTACTATATTGTTTAGTATAGTCTTTTGGTCAGAGTACCTTACCTTCCTTTAAACGAATGCATTCTTCATAATTACCATGAGTTTACTGTCACTTATGGAAAGTTTTTCTAAATGGCCCAGATGATGGGTATGTTTTAATGTGTGGGGAGGGTGGGAAGAGAAACACATGAAATGTGAGGCCCAAAAGAGATTAAAGCAGTGTTTTGGGGTGAGTGGCTTAAACCATCAGGAGCAGCTACTTGCTTCATTGTAATAATTGAGGGCAAAGCCAATGTCTCATTTCTATCTGAATCCCTGGCACCTATAACAGTCTCCTACCTTCAGTGGGCACTCAAAGCATGCCAAATGGGTGAAAGGAGGAAGGTACTATAGCATGAAAAGAGAGGGGAAAAAAGTTATTTCATAATTATTCACTGAACTTGGCATGATTGTTAATGCATTAGGAGACGAAGATCAACAGCAGATTTTAGGCAATTTTGCTTAAAAGCAATTGAAGTGACAAATATGTTTAGCTAAAGCAATTTTTAGGAAAACATCTTTGATCTTCCAAAATATTTGGCAAAGGAGAACAAAAGTAAGAAAATACTCAATGTTATAAAAACCTCAGGAGAAAATATTTTTGTTTGACATTTATGAGTTATCTCTGGTTATATCTTTTTCAACTCCTGATCTAAGCTCAGAGGAGAGGAAATAAAAAAACAGAATGAGAAAGAATGAGCAGAATGTGTACTATGCCAAAGTAGAGGGAAAGGGCAAGAAAGTGGATGAACAGAACAGGAACTGGAAAAAACAAAAAAAACAAAACCTCACCAACCTGATTCTCAGTGAGCCTAGACCCCTGTAATTTCTCTTTCCTTTTGATGCTTGTTATGAGCTCAATGTGCATCCATTCATCGCTCAACCAACCAGGAAGCATGCTAGAAATTGGGGATAAAATGGTAAACATGGCAACTATCAATGCCCATCTTAATAGGAGAAGATAGTCGTGTAAACATATACATAAAAGTTACAAATAAAAGAACCACACATTCCAATTTACTCAGGACAATTCCAATTTACACTTACGGGATTAATGTAATTTTTACGAGCATACTTTCACTTTCTAAAGTGCACCAGGTTGGATGATAAATATGGTGTTATGATAGAAGTCTTAATGGGATTTCAAAGAACAAAGCAGTTAAGTCTACCTGAAGACGTCGGGAAATATTTAATATGCAGGAAATATTTAAAATGAATACAAAATTTAGGTAGCTATGATCTACGAAAGTAAGGGCAGGCTGGGCACTCCAGGCAGAGGGAGCAATGTGGGCTGAGTTTCAGGTTCATGATCAAGCATAGCACTTTCAGAGGAAAAAAAATAGGCTAGTAGAGACAGAGAAGGCTTATAGAGAATGGAAAATATTTTGCACTAAAATTTATAAACAGTAGAAGAGAATAGATTAAGAATGCATAAAATATTTCTGAGAATACGGGTGAGTTGGTGACCACAGCTTACTAATAGGGTCCACTCTTCCAACTGATGATTCATGTAATGACATCTATGAGGTCAGGCATAGGAGCAAGACATGGCTGATGACATTGATTCAACTTTTTGTAAAATGATGTAACTAAAGGAGAATGGACAAAATGTTTTAATACATGTAGTGGCAAGAGAGCTTTTAAGATAATAAAGTATTTCTTCTAAGTCAGGTAAACAGGGAAGTAGTGTCAAGCTGCATGGGAGAAAGAAGTGTAGGAAAAAATTAAAAGAATAAGAAACAAAATGATTAGATTAATGTATCTCAAATTATATTGAGCATAAGAATCACCTACTCTGTGCATTAAAAATAATAAACTGGTGTTTCACTCCTAAAATTCTGATATAGAAAATCTAGTATTAGTTGCAAGAATCATCTCAAAGGAATAGGTTTGGTTGAAGTGAAGAATAGGGGTCCAGAGAGTCTTCAAACTCACTGCAAATAAATTTTCTATGCTTTGAAAGTATGCTTTCATCAACTATTTTTCTATTGAAAATGCTTTGGTTCATTTTTTAAAATTTCTTCCTTTTCTCAACCACGTGCTCATTCAAAAACATAGATTTCAAAGTGCTCAATTCACCTACTATCCTTAGCAAGTTGCTTAATTCATTTCTGTATTAATCATCTGTAAAATGGGGATAAAAATGCCTCTGTGGTAGGGATGTTGCATCTGTAAAACGCAACATTTCTTCATCTATAAAATGAGATCTGTTTTATCATCCGTAAAATGGGAATAAAAATGCCTGTGTTTTAGGAATGTTGCATCTAATTACATAACACATGCAAGGGACCTGAGATAGAAACTGAACTATAATAATCACTTGAAAAATAATACTGGTTGTTTTGTTCATTGTGTGTTATCTTACTACAAATTGATCCTTATAAACCTCCAGAAGAAAGTTCTTCAAATGGATTTAATCATCAGGGACTCTAAGTATCTGGGGAAGAATTCAGATGATCGTAAATCCTTCAGATACGCAGTAAGACTGGGAAAGAACAGGTGATTTAAGTCCTTGCAGATAATTCTAAAATTGTAAGGAGAGCAAAATGCTAAACTCACAGTGACCTCGAGTAGTTTATAATCATCAACTGTTTATATTGGAAGGTTTATAAGAGGTTATCTAGTCTAAATATATTATTTATTTATTAGGAAACTGATGTGAAAGAAGGTTATATATTTTACCCCAAGTTACAGAGAAAATGGTAGAAACTAACCTAGTATCTGGAAGTTTGTATTGTCAAGTCAGAGGTGTTTCTACTGCTCCTGTCCCTTTGATGGTTACTTATATATTTACTTATTTCTTTCTTTCAATAAAAAATTATGAATTGCATTGCATAACTAATATGTGTCAGACATTATTTAAGATATTAGAAACTAATATCTAATCTTAAATATCTGTCTAATACATTAGCTAATAATCTGATAATAGCTACATTTGCTGAGATTTTATAATATGTGAAATACTGTTTTTAAAGGCTTTGCCTTTGTTAACTCATTAGTCTCCACAACTCTATGAAGTTATTTGTTGCCTCCATTTTGCAGATACGGAAACTGAAGCACAGAGAAATTAAATAACTTTCCCAGGATTATATGGCTGGAAAGTGGTAAAACTGGGATGAATCCTGTCTTGCACTCATAATTATTACATTGTACTTACCTCTCAGAGAAGGGAAACAAGCAACAAAGTAGACACGCAAATAATAAAATTAATACAAATGACAGTGCTATAATTGAAATAGAGTAACATTCTAAGATAATAGTGAAGAGAATGATTAGAATCTATTCTGATGCTGGTGGGGAATTTCTCTGCATTGCAATGTAAGACCAAAGGGACTGGAAGCAGCTAAATAAAGAGGCCAGGAATAATGTTCACACTCATTTGAGAAGGTCCAGGTGTGTAAGAGCTTGGCATGTTCATGAAAAGAAATGGAAGCCAGTGTGACTAGAGTTTGAGGGCAAAGAAAAGAACATAAGAATATATTATTGGAGAGAAAGGCGAGTCCAGATGTTGCAGTGTACTGGGCTACATTAAAACATTTCAATTTCATTAAAAAAAAAGGAAGACCCTGAAGCATTTTTCTGAGACCATGATTTCTAGGCTTTTTACATCTTCAGTCTTTTTAATCCTCGTTCAATATACGTTAGATAGTGAAGAAAACTTAGAGTCAAATGGACTGTTTTTAACATTACCAATAGAGAAGGCGTTTTTCACTTAATTAGGTCTTTACTGTTACACAGGGGGCACATGCCATGCAGAACAGTAATACAGAGCTAAGCTAAACAGGTCCAGAATTGTGTCAGCTTTTGGCCAATAAAAATGTTATTCTACCATTCACATTACCATCCACATTTTTGAATAACTAACAATGATGCTATTTAAAAAATCAAAAGGTCAGCCATAGGTCCATACTTTTGGAAATCCCTAGGCTAAATGAAATAAAACATTTGTCTATAATTTTTTTCTCAACCCATATGTTCCCTGTTTATTTTACAGAAATGAAACTTTTTTGCTTTTAAGAGAAATATACTCTTGGCCAGGCACAATGGCTCACACTTATAATCCCAATACTTTGAGAGGGTTAGGCAAGAAGATAGCTTGAGTCCAGGAGTTGGAGACCAGCCTTGGCAACAAAGCAAGACCATATCTCTATTTTTCTTTCTTTTTTAAAAAAGGGAAATATACTATAAAAATGTATTTCTCCAGTAATCTGTCTCAAGTAAAAAAATGTATATTAGAGCAAAAACAAAAATAGATTCACCTCTGACATACAGAACTGTTGAAAGCAGAAGAGAGATGAAATGGAAGGAAAATGTTTCCAGAATTCTTTTCTTGCTTTTAATAGAATAAAGCATAAGTAACTGTATCAGACCAGAACAGAGTCTGGGAGTGGGGTGAAGAAGGATAAAAATGAAAAATTTGGACTCTTCAAACTTTACTTCCAAGGTAGCCAACAAGTCATGCAAAGGAAGTTATGAGACCCTGATAGTAGTAGAAGAATATGGCTCCTGTTGCCTTCTTGTACCTTATAGAGGAGCATCCCAAACTCAATGGCTATGGCAGCCATCACAGAGTGGACAGCCACCATGCTAAAGCCACATGAAATCCTGAGCTCTCAGCCCTATACACCCCCAAGTCACAATAGCACCAGAAACCTTTTTTAAAGAATATGTAAGACCATATTTTTTTGGTTTCAGCAAGTCTTGTTGCCATTGGCTGAATATTTGGGTTATGAGTCTTGAATTTTTTCTCTGCTGGGATTAGGGCAACCTCTCTTTCTCTAGACCCTCCCTGCAAAATCTAGGAGTTTCACTTATGTTCATCTAGGGGCTTACCATGGCCAGCCAGGCATAGCCACCACAGTAACCCATCCCAAGTTAAAACAGTGGAAAGTTACTAACACCTGGCACTGTATTTTCTACTGTTTATGGAAGTAATACTTTGAACTGATAAGTAAAACATGAAGTGTGAATTTGCATTTGCCAAGTCCCATATCCTGAATTACATGTTTAAATATACCACTTAATGCATCTGAAATATAGGGAAAGAAATAGCATTAGGACAGAGTTGTTATAGCCTCTTGTACTAGCTGGAAAAAAATGCTAGCTGAAAAGTGCTCGCACAATCATTTTTTAAAACTGTTGGAACAATTTCAGAAATGAAGCCATGTTTCTATGGAAACAAGACTGAATCTATGCTAACTAACCAAAGCTCTGTGTACTTCACACTTTCCTGATCTCACTGACCTGGAAAGGAACACTTGCTAGATTAGAGGATACATCATCACTTATTTGTTTCTTTCTTTCCTGTTAGATGTTTTTTTTTTTTTTTTTTTTGAGACGGAGTCTCGCTGTGTCGCCCAGGCTGGAGTTCTGCGGCCGGATCTCAGCTCACTGCAAGCTCCGCCTCCCGGGTTCACGCCATTCTCCTGCCTCAGCCTCCCGAGTAGCTGGGACTACAGGTGCCCGCCACCTTGCCCAGCTAGTTTTTTGTATTTTTTAGTAGAGACGGGGTTTCGCCGTGTTCGCCAGGATGGTCTCGATCTCCTGACCTCGTGATCCGCCCGTCTCGGCCTCCAAAGTGCTGGGATTACAGGCTTGAGCCACCGCGCCCGGCCGATGTTCTTTTTCTTATAGAACAATGTGAGAACAATTGCATTAGCTTTGGAAAGTGAACTCAAGATATGTATTTTAAATCCCTTCTGTTGAACAACACAAGATTAAATGCTATGATAAATGGGTTTACAGTAAGTTGTGAGCTTAATTATAGTGTTAGTTTCTTCTAATGATTTTAAGATAACTGGTCATCCATTATAGATGATCTCCATACAAAACCATTGGAATTGGACTAGACAGATAGTCTCCCTCACCATTGTTCCTCTTTCTACATCCTGAAAGGGAGTGAGAATATTTAATATTTCAGCAGTGCTTTATAGTTTACAAAGTGCTTACACACACACTAAATTATTTCACACAGCATTTAAAAAACACAGAAACAGGCTCAGAATGGTTAACTGACTTGTTCAACAGCATCCCTGCTAACAAGTTAAAAGAAAAAGCTCAAATCTAGAGGTTATTTCTACCATCCGAATTATGGGTCTCCAGCTACATGTATGACATGTAAGAATGCTCCGTGCATTCCATGGCCTGAGTGCAGACTGCCAAACTTTAATGAGTACAGTCCCTTGGCATTATTTTCTTATAGCAATGATGATACACATTATCAAATAAATATTTAATCTCATACTGCATGGAATGTCTTCACATAATCTATTTATCCATCAACACATATAACATATATCGTCATGTTTTTCCAAACTAACATGCATATGAAGAGGTTTTATCTTATTTTTGTGTGGGCTGACATTTGTTGATCTAAGAATTACATTATTTGTAAATCTCAGCAACTGCTGTGATGTCATATACCCATCTCAACATCATTCTCAAAGCAAACTTAGGGAAAATGTAGTTTATCGCTACTTCCAAAAAAAGGTATTTATGGATATATATTAGTCTTATATCATCAATGGCTATACCCAATAGAACACAAATTTAATGTATGTTTTCTATTATGAAATGGAATGTAAAGAAATGTCATAGTTGCCATAGATGCACTTTTGGGTGCATAAGTTTAAAAATTTTTTAGAAATGCCATTCATTCCCTGTTCTTACCTTATCTTTCTGATATAGTTCCAGCCCATTGTATCAGCTGAGCAGAAATTATGCCAAATATCCTCATCACCTCTCCTCCATCTCCCTTCACTCCATCTCCTACCCTAAGTATTTCTGCTGCAGATGACTGGATAAACAATAAGCGGTTCTGATCTATAAAGATTAGCTCTATTCTATAGCTTGTGAGACTACACTTACAAGATGAGGTGAACCAATCAGACTGTCACTTAGCAATATGAACCATGTAATAACATGGAAATAGATCTAGTCAATGATGAACACTTGCTCTGAAAAGTTTATAGAACTGTTCTATGAGGCAGTTAAAAAGCCTTGAGCTTTTGAAGTTATACAAGATAAGAATCTCACAGAGAAGTGGTTGGGAGATAGATTAGCAGAGAGCTGAAAACTAGGCAAAAGCAGGATATTGAAGTCCTTTGCCTTCAAGAGACAAGCAGCCTCTGTCCTTCACTTCCCAGGTCCTGGAATCCACCTTAGGGAGGCCTGACCTCACTTCACTCCTGATCTTGAGTAGATATGAAGCCCTCCATTGACTCCTTACAATAAGTTTCCCTTTTCATGAGTAAGCTTGAATGAGTCACTGCTTCTTGCAACTGAAAAAAAAAAATTCTAACTAGAACATGAATGACTACCTTATATTTTAGTAACTGAGTGTTCCTGTGTGTGTGTGTGTGTGTGTATGTGTGTGTGTGTGTGTGTGTTGGGGGGGTACTCTCAGGTTATCTATTACATCTATGAAAACATACAACAAACAGTTTTGAATTTTTATTAAAAGTAGATCAGAATTGAGAGATATTCAGAAAGAAAGTAGGAGAGGCCTTTGATGGTCTATTAAAATATAATGATCAGCAATTTATTTGCTATCAAAAAATGACAATCATGTCATCTATATAAACAATAATAAAGAAACACAATACTCTAAATTGCTATGGTTTGAATGTTTTTGTCTCCTCCAAAACTCATGTTGAAACTTGATCGCCAGTGGATCAGTATTGCGAGGTGGGTGCCTTGAATGCTGCATCTTGCAAGGGAAGGAATCCTGTTCCTCACATGGCAGAAGAATAGAGGGAAATGAATTTTAAAGCCTTTTTAAAATAGTGGTATTAATGTATTCAAAAAGGCAGAGCCCTCATATACGAAACACCTCCCCATCAGGCCCCTCTGTTAGTATGCATGCTGAGCTTAAGAACAGGTAGAAAGCAGCACTAAGTCTGAATAAGAACCTAAATAATGACAAATAAATAATATCAACATGAGCAAGAAAACTGGACTGAAGGTTTTACATTTCAAATAAAAATCCTCAAAGTTTTCCTTCTATGAAGCTATTTGTGGAAGGATGGTTATCTGGGAGTTCTTCAGAGGAAGGTATTTATATATATACCAGGAATCATTTCATAAATTTTAGGACTCTTCTTACATTTGGCACTTCTAGAGCTATCAATTCCACTCTTGAACTTCACAATTGTCATGAATGAATCACTTTACCCAACACTGGCCATACTGAAGAGTTCTTAGTTGTATCAGCTCAGAATGAAATGAAGAAATGTCTGAGAACTATTCACCTGTTAAAAGACAAACTCTGTTAAGAAATGCCTTGATCATCAACTGTAGTTGTCATTGTTATTTACTGGGACCTTAATGGCAAGAAGTATTTCATACATTTCCCAATGGCAGTCTCCTCACAGTGCTTTCACTGGCTATTTGTTGATTATGCAACCCAGAATCCATTCATCACAATTTCTCTCTGCTTTTAAAGAAATGTTAGGAAATAGAATGAAATCACAGGAAAAAGCTTGTCCAAATATTTTCCCAATACACTTTTAATAATCAATATAGATACTGTGTACTTAATGTTTTTTATAATTTATAATGTATTTTGAACTTATCAAAAGCATGACACATAATAGTATCAGTAACCCCCAAAATATACATTTGTTTTTATGATTTGATATGGAAGAATAAACTTCTCTGAAATAAACAGCAATTGCCAAGCTTCATGCTTAGCAACTTAATAGTAAATTCTGAAAGACCACAGAATTACCTTAGGGTAAAATATCAGTGCTGCTTATGCAAAATGCAGACATGGAAGTCTATTAGAAAGCATTATGAGGTGCATAGCTTTGAAGCTAATACATTTTTTTCTCTCCACTGAGAAACTACAATTTTAAAGATGAAGCTTGTAGTTTGGAGACTCTGAGTTAGACATAAATAATTTATATTCCTCTAAGTTGAATGCCTGACTCTCTACCATGCTAAGTGCTACAATTATCAGGACCAGACAAGTGCTTCATTTTCATTTTCTGGGGTAATTTTTTTTTGTGGGTGAATCTATCTGTAGATATTTCTGCATGATTGCTTAGAATAGGCTTGCTCATTCTCCACTTAAATTTGCTAAAAGAAGTCAGCTTAATTCTTTTGCTATAAGGAAATTTATATTAGTACTGAATTGTATTCGTGTGTTTTATGATTGTTTTATCCTTAGTAGACTGCAGGGAGGATATGTCAGGTCATAAGGAAATTCTATGTTGTGTAGTTCAGTACCTTTAGTTCCCTTGGTCCATCTCATACTCAACGATAATTGTATTTACCTGACCACTAGAACATTTCTTCTGAGAAGAAATATTAGCATGATAAAGTTGTTTTAAAGGAAACAGCATGGCAATAGATGCACAGCAAAAGTCAAAGATTCTACTTTTCAAATTAAAACTTTGTGAGACCTGAATGTTGCTTTACAATATTCCTCATTTGGAGCTACATTTCTCCTTTTGTCAAACATAAAATAGTATGAAAAATTTGCAGAAGGAAAAATTATTACAATAGCAGTTATTTTTTCCCTCGAAATTTCTTACTTACATATTCAGAGGAATTATTTTATCCTTCAATGGCATGCAATTATGCAAAAGGGGGTAGGGAAATAATTTTGCTAGAACACCATAGTCTCTCAAGTTTTGAAAGCATTTAGACTACATCGTGGAGGCATAATTTTTAGGATACTGACAGCAAATCCAGGAATGACTACATCTTTACTTTCTTTATTTTTAGCTTCAGGTGCAGAGGGCTGTGAACTCACATTTGACAGTGCATGATACTGACACCACCTTCTTTGGAAGTCTTTTGGTGTTTCTTTTAAATTTTATTTTAATGCCTTCTATATTTTCTATGTCTACTTCATAATGTCCCCAGTTCCCCACAGGAAGTGGAGAAGAATAATGAAACATTTAAACCCATAAACTTCTAAAGATCTTGAATCTGTGAAGAGGAAAATGTAGGGAAAGAGAAGGAGGATAATTACTTAAAAAGAAAAACAATCGTCTAATTAACCAAGTATTAATTTATGGAAGAGTTTTGATATGTGATTATAATAGCTACCACTTAAAATGTATCTGCCATGTGTAATCTACTATCACTTCACACTATTCATGGCAAAAAATCTCGTAGTCATCCCTTGATTTATCTTTCTTTTAACTCTCATGTACATGTTAACGGCAATAGCTTCAAAACATGTTCCTGCCTCTGTTCAGTTTTTTCAGTCCCCATTCCTACTCTCCTGCTCCAAAACAACATCTCCTTTCACATGGACTGTAGGAGCAGTCACCTTTCTCATTTCTCTGTTTCCATACTTAAAATATACTTGTAATATATTGGCCTTTTCCTTCCAAGCAATCTTTCTATTGACAGTTGCCTCTTTCTGGGAAACCCTTTTGATTGTCAATTGTTTTATTCCTTTACATCACTCAGTTCTCAGCTCAAGAATCATCTCCTTGAGGATAATTTTTAATACCACTCTATGGAAAATAGCCTGTCTTTATTTGTTTGGGCTGCTATCACTAAATACCATACACTGGGTAGCTTATAAACTACAAAAAATGTATTTATCACAGTTCTGAAAATTTAAATTCCTGAATCTAAAATTCATGATTAAGGCACCAACAGATTCAGGTGAAGAACCATTTCCTGGTTCACAGAAGATAACTTCTCAGTGTGTCCTCACATAGTGGAAGGGGCACGGGGTCTTCCTCCATCCTCTTTTATGAGGGCACTCATCCCTTATAAAAGAGCCTAAACACCTCCAAAGGCCCCATCTTGCTGGTACACACTGGGGCTTAGGATTTCAAGATATGAATTTTGAGGGAGCGGGGCATGCAAACATACACACAGTAGCATAACCCTACACGACCCCAAGTCATTCTCCAGTTTATTATTTGGTTTATTTTTCAATTGCTAATTGCTAATGGAAAGTTTCTTATTTCTTCATTTATTTGCTTATTTTGCTTATATCTCTCCTTTCCCTAATCCCTAATAGAAGGTAAACTCCATGAAAGATATGAATGTTGTTTGTTCTTTTTGGAACTCTCTCCCAAATACACAATATGACCACCCAGTGGTCACGTTATAGGTAACTAATGAATACTTGCTAAATGAATAAAAACACCAGGTATATTATTAGGTGATATACATCTATTCAAGGAGTAAGTATACCATACTGTCATAATTCCTTTTTTCTAGTTTAGGAAACTGAAAGCTGGGAGAGATTAGATAATTTGCTCAAGATTGCATGGGTAATAAAGTGCATCCATGATTTAAATCCTCATTTGTTCTGATTCCAAAGCCCTTGGCCTTTTTATTGAGTCCTTAATTTCTAAAGGTGACTTCTTTTAATTTGCACAACATCCCTATTCAGTATCATCATCTCCATTTTTTATAGACAAGAAAGCTCAGGCTCAGAGTAATCAATTTTTTTTTTTATCCCAAGTCACAGGTGGATTATGCTAACATCAGAATTAGAATCCCACGTTATCTGACCTAATCACATGCTCTTTCTATCTATCATGCCACCTCATTGTACCTGTCACAGAACTAAAGTAAAAGCATTATATTATAAAACTTTAAGAAAAGCTATTAAAGTTAAGCTATTAAAGGTGCTTACCGTTGTGCTTACCTTTAAACATGTATTAGGCATCAAATGTCTACATTTGGTATGCAGTACAAATGCTGATAACTGCCCTCTAAAAACATGAGTCTTTAACCTCATCATCACCTCTTTATAAACCAAGTGGTGCTGTAATAGATCTTCTAGGGCAGTCCGTATTTACAGGGTTACAGTTTCAGTCATCTAGTTAGTGTGCCCACCCAGATTTGAACTTTGCAATAAAATCAGCATTTGGTTATAATTTTGTGGCATAGACTATTACCACTGGATGAAATACATGTTTTCTTCTTCATGGGTACACAGTTGGAAGACTAACATCATTTGCTGGCTCTATCTCATTACGTATGGCTATAAGACTGAATTCCAGAATATGGAATATGAGAGGAAGTGATAAGCACCTCTTCAAAGACTGGTCTAGGAAAACCTTCGGAGATGGTTTACCTTCTGACTGGATGAAATGGAAATGATCCCCGGGTCACCTTGGAAGTGTCCATAAACCTGTCCTCCAACACAGCATGGAGTAAGGCACCCTGCCAGCCTGTTCCCTGGAGTAATACTGTGAGCTGAGAAAGAAATAGACCACTCAAGTCTGTTCTGCTACAATCTCTACGATGAATTAACTCATACAAGGTTGCTAAACAGGGGAATAATTTAGAATAATGTAGAGTGGTGTGCCTTTGTATCTGTTATTTCCCAGCACGTTAATGTTTTATGCCACAAATTAACAGCAGCAGAGCACCAACTCTCCTGATATGGCTTAACAGGACAAGTCATGGATGAATACAGAACTGTAACTTCCCATTCATTTCATGTTTGTTCTGAGTTTGGTCACATGCTGTGCATCACAAACTTTGGGTGGTCTTCTCCGGTGGTTGTGGTTGCTATAACTCTGAAAATTAATCATTCCTTGTACCTTTCCCATCATGCTTATTCTACTACTTTTTCAAAATAGTAGCTTCCAAGTAATTCTTGCTTATTAGGAATTTAATGTGTATTTTCCAGGAGACTTTATTTTCTAGAGCAGTTTTAGATTCACAGCAAAATTGAGCAGAGAGTACAGGAACTTCTTGTATACAACCTGACTTCACATCTGCATAGGAGTCCCAACTCTTGATACCCCCTATCACAGTGGCACGTTTGTTACAATCTATGAAGCTGCATTGACACATCATTATCACTCAAAGTTTGCATTAGGGTTCTGTCTTGGGTTCATTTTGTGGCTTTTGGCAAACATATAATGACATGTATCAAACCTTATAGTATCAACCAGAATAATTTCACTACCACAAAAATCCTCTGTTCTCTGCCTATTCATCCATCTTGCCCCTGTAACCCCCAGAAATCATTGATATTTCTACTGTTTATTCCAGAGTTGTGCCTTCTCCAGAATGTCATATAGTTGGAAACATGTATTTTTCAATGTATTAGTATTTTTTTCTGGTTTTTTAGTATTCCGGTTACAAAATTCCATAGATTGGGAGGGGTCTATCCCAATTCTGTTTTTTTCCCAGTGGTCTTATTATTTTTAATGTGCAATTTTATAGAATGGGTGATTTTTTTTATAATAGATATATTTAGTCTTTACGAAAACACCTTAATTGAGTTTGAGCCATTATGCTTTTTTACATCTCAATGTTTCAAGAGTTAGCTTAAGCTAGTTTATACAGATCATTAACTAAAACCACTTTTACCCAAAGAATAAGGAAATTTTGAAGCAGTATTTTTAGAAGCAGTGTAGCATAGTAGTTGTATGACCTTGAACAAGTCTCTCAATCTTCATTACCATATCTGTCAAATAGATTTAAGAGGTTTCTTAAGTATTCAACAAAACAAGCTGTGAAATACACCTGGCTCAGTATTGGTACACAGCAGTCACTCAACATTTCTACTGCAGTTTTTATCAGTGGCATTGAGATACTAGAATTCCGCCACTTCCTGGCTGGGCAGCCTTAGGAATGTTTCTAACCTCTTAAAGTATCAGTTTCTTCATTTGTAACATAGAATTCATATTTTTATTGTTCCTGGGAGAACTAAGGGAGATACTATATGCAAAACTATTGACATGTACTGGATCACATTTAAGTAGGAAAAAAAAATGGTATCCAAACACTGTTGTATAAACAGTAGCCACATTTTAAAAAATAGGTTTTCAGTGCTTTTCAAGTTACATCTTACAGATAACAACTGTCCTTGCATACATCTCATAATGGTTCCAGGGATAATCAATGAGAAAAAAATGAGTTTGTAATCAGGGGTAGTGCACATGCCAAGCTTGAGAAAAAGAAACTTTTCAACTATAGTATTGTTCTCTAATTTACTCAGGGACATGTGCAGAGTAAATAACTCTAAGTTGGTAAATAATTTATTAAAATTACTTCTGGATTTTATTGTATTCAGTTTAAAAAAGAGAGATAATACAAATGACATACATCAAAATAAATCCCAGAATTTGAGAATTAAGCAATAAAAACAAAGCAACTTGAAGAAATAATGCATGAATATTTATCAGTTATTGGCCTGTAGAAAGACTTTTTGAGCATAATATTATAGAAGAGAACCATAAAATAAGGTTGAACAAACATGACTTCCTGAAAATTTTAAACTTTTACTCAAATATTTAATTTCCCTTTCATACCCCTAAAAGACAAACAACTGACTAATTCAATTAGGAAAAATATAGGTAGTATACATAGCAGCCAAAAATGAATAAGATTAATGGTGTTATTCTATTGGAATCTTTTCAATAACAAAAACAGAGATATCCAAATAAAAAGACTAGTAAAGGTTGAATTCAGATAATTCACTGCATAAATATTTATTAAGCATCTAGTATATGCTTGATGGTGTTCTAAGTGGTGAGAGTTAATACTGAAACGAATAAGATAGTCATGTTCCCTCCTTCCAGGAAGCTTCTATTCTAATGAGAAGACAATTAAAAAAAGCAAACAGGAGGCAATTACATAAATAAAAGATATAATTTTAGGTGACAAATGTTATGAGAATGTAGGGGAGGTGGTTTTAGAATAATGGAGGAAGAGGCTATTTAGGATGAGGAAGCCACATAGAAAGCTTCTCTGAGGAGGTAGCATTTGGACAGAACAGAATGGAATGTGAAAGTGAGGCTTGCTAAGATATGAAAGCAAGGATACATGACAGGTAGAGAAAAACCAACGGCATGATCAAGGTCCTGAAGTGAAAACAAGGTTAGCATAGCCTAGCAACAGCAAGAACCATGTGGCTGGAGTAGAGTAATGTCGGAAAGATCGTTGGAAAGGAAGAAGGACCTGATCATGCAGGGCTAGAAGGCAATGAGGCAATACATATATTTTTAAAATTACCTCACCTCATAAATAATAACATACATGCAGGTTAAAAATATAATGAGAAACCATTTTACCTATTAAACTGGCAAGGATTGAATGATAATGCATATTGTTGGAAAGAACAATGAGTGACTGATATTTTCAAATCTCCTAGTAGAAATGAAAATGGGTACCACATTACTGGGGAGCAATCTGATAACTGCATCTAGAGACTTAACACATATTTATAATATTTGACCATGGAATTTCAATTCTGGAAATTTATGTTGATGATGAAATTGAATAAATGTAGATACATACACAGATATTAATATGTCCATACATTATCACTTAAAATAATACAACATTAATATAAATGAAATGTAAAATCATAGATTATGGCATTAGCATGGTACCACAATGATAAAGAATGCTATACAGCAATAAAATTGTGCTTTCACAGAATTTTTAATGAGACACAAAATACCCAAGATAATATGTTGAGGGATAAAAAGCAGGATATAAAAATCACAACCTCCAGTTTATTTTAAAAACAATGAAAAAATCAAGCAAGTAAGAACACTAGAATGGAAGTAATGATAATTACTGGAATGACAAATTATGTGTAATTTTAGCTTTCCTCTTTTATATGCTCTGTGCTTTCCAATTTTTGTCCAATGATATTGTGTCTGTTTTATAACCAGCAAAATAGACAAATGTTGTTACGAGAAGAAAGTTTACACCCAAAAACTTACTGCTTTAAAATATACATAATATGTATAATGGGTGATACTCACAGTGATTTGTATGTTCAGCTTGTTTGACTGTAGACAGAATTAAGATAACAAAGATGCAGTCGTTTTCTGGATGTAGTTTTGAAAAAATCATCACAGATTTCTATCATTGTTTCAACAATTATGGATTGTTACATTGGGTAGGGATTATAGAGAGCACTTAGTCAAAATACTTTGTTTTCTGGATAAGGAAACTGAGACCTAGGAAAGATACGTGGTCTGCCACGAACCCAATGAGTCAGTTGGTGAGAAATGGACTACAACTTCTTTACTTTCTTCTCAGCCCGTTTTCCAGTATTACAGAACACCTCCTCCAACCAAACAGCAACAGGACCTACACTCTGAGTAAAAGGGATATGCCAGAAGAAGAAATAAATGACTGGGAGAAACTTCTAGTATGTAGGAAGAAACTGGCTCCTACTGAAGGAGAAATGAGGATACCAAAAAGACCATCAATTAGCAATCTGACCATCTTTGGACAGAACTAAGTGCCAAGAAGAAAGAAAAGATGAAAAGACTCATTAAGAGTCGAGACATGCAAGCTAGAGGAGCAGCCCCACAGAGCCTCTAGTTTTACGTGAATGCCAGAGAATGTATTTGCAGGGGCATAGCGATTAGATTAGCGCAAAAGTAATTACAGTTTTGACAAAAACCTCATCAACCTAATAGAAACCATTTATTCTTTGGATAAAGAGTACTCAGTGATCTAGAACCTAGAGTGGTAGAGGTCAGACAAGATGTTACAGGTGTTAAGGTGGAGAAAGTGCATCACTAAGGATGTTGCATTTCTAACTTCCCAATGATTTTGTATACTGAAATTCCTTGTGCAACCGTAGGCTGTTTTTGTACCTTAAAAATATTTAGATTGATAGTTTCCCATCATTATTTCTGTTATCAATCTAAAAATCTTTAGATGATAGTTCATCATCATTATCATTAGACCTCATAGATATTTCCCAAATGCTTGATATATTAGTTCCTCGGTGATATAACACATAGAATTGTAATGTGAGATCTATAGTACAATTTAGCAGTTCCAGTATTAACACTGAATTCCAAGACAGTTTGAATGGTACAATGAAGAAAAACATAGAAACTACCATCTAATATAGAAAATTTAATCTTATCACTTACTTACCTTGGACAACTTAGCTTCAGCTTCTTCATCTATGAAACAGGAAATAACATCCACCTAATAGAATTGAGGGGATAAAATGAGATAGGGACAGCATATGAAATAAGAAGGTACAAGGTAAATATTGAAGACTCTGTATCCCTTACTTCTGAATATGTACATTGCTTCCCTCATGTATCCCTTCCATTCTTTCCAAATGTAGTTAGAGTTCATTGAACTAGAACCCACTTATGGTTTTAATGTCCCTTCTGCAGAGCTGTAGTTTCATGTACCTTCAGTGCTTGTTGATCAACTGTATACAGTGGAGATCTCTCACAACCTAAAGATGAAAGTGAAAGCTCATGCTGATGTGAGAACAACTGAAATTGCCCATGAAGCATCGGAATGGATTTCCACAAGTCTGACATGAAATCCTACCATGGATTTCTGCAGCTCCCAGTTCTAGGTTAGAATTGTGTATATGAGTATGTGTGGTCTGGTTACATGAAGAAAGGGGGATTCTTTTTGACTTGCAAACTCACTGAATCAGTGGAATAATGAGCAATGTAATGATGGGTCCTACTGCACTTATTGACTAAGTGTGCCTTAAAGGCAGAGGCAAACCCACGGGAAGCTTTGCAAATTTCAATTTTCCATTCCTCCCACAGTGAGCATGCAAGTGAAATGGAAAAATAAATGTCAATTTGAGCTTTCTAATATATTTCGGGGAAAGGGAAATTAAGTTTGAGTGTAAAGCAATTTATTCCTTTTCTGCATGGTTATAATCTAATCATTTCTTTGATGAAAATACAGATGATGAGAGTGGGAACCACAAACTGTTGACCCTATTCCATGTTTGCACCCTGCAGTTACACACTTAGGTTATCACTCGTTTAACTGTTCTTAGAAATCTATTTCTCTGCTTTACTTTTTTAAAAAAACCTTAGTCATGTACATAAGAGTCACCCGTGGAGCTTTCTAAATATACAAATTCCTGGATCTGTCATAAACAATTGTGATTCAGGAATCTGCATGTTTTAACAAACATCTCAATTGATTCTGATACAAATGGCCAGGACTAGGACATTTTGAGAAAACACTACAGGTGTCCTGTTTTTTCCTTTTTTGCTACTTCCTTTAAGTGAAGACTTCATCCAAGTTCGTCATCTTTCTCTCTTTGTTTTCCACTGAAAATATACTTTTATTTTCTCCAATTTGTAAAATGATCTTACATGTCTCAGCTATGTTTTTCCTCTGACATTTCACTTTTCTTATTCCTATGGTTAATATGAAACATCTTCACTTGGCTTTCAGAACACACACTTGCCTGCTTTTCCTCTCACATGTCAGGCCATTTCTTCTCGGTAGGCTCTGTTGGTTGCTCTTGACCTCCTTCAGACTCTCCGTGTTAATATGCACAGGGCTCTGTCCTTGGATATTTTCTCTTGTCTATCAAAAATCACTTTCTTAGTGATGTTCTCTGTCTCAAGACTTGTATATCCAACTGTCTTCTTGACATCTCCACATGGATGTCTAAAAAGCATTTCAAACTTTTCAGGCAACAAACTGTGAACCTGATAACCCTCCAAACCTAATTCTCCTTCAGTCTCCTCCATCCTTCCTGTCGTTTAGACCAAAATCCTTAGAATTATCTTTACCTTCCCCTTTTCTTCTAGACTGTATCCAATACCTTAAGAAATTCTAGTGACTGCACTTAAAATTTTATTTATAATCCAAACCCATTTTATGTATCCCAACTCTGCCACTCAGTTCCAAGTCATTACCATTTCTCGCTTGGATGATTTAAAGCTTCTTCACTGATTATCTTCCTTGTTCTCATCCTCCCTTTTTAAGCTATGCTTGTTGAAGTAGCTGTTAAAATAAAAGAACATGTCACTCCTCAAAAGCCAATGACTTCTTATCTCATTCAGAGCAAAACTCAAAGTCTGCAGCATGTGCCTCAATGTCCTACAATAATCTAACCACCAGTTGCCCCTCTGACTATCATCCTGCTACTGCCCTACTTATTCCTTCTGCTGTAGCCACATTGGTCTCCTTACTGTTCCTGGAACATGGTGGCACATTCCCACCACAGGGCCTTTGCACGTGCATTTTCCTCTGCCCATAATGTTCTTCTCTCAGATATTGGCATGGCTTACTCCTCCACATCCTTCAGCTTTCACTTAAAAGTCACTCTCGGAGAATCTTTTTCTGGCCAACCTGTCTAAAATCTTAACATGCCCTTCCCCGTCCTTAACGATTAGCACTTCATAATTTGTAATCCCTTCTCTGCTTCATTTTTTAGCCTTAGCCCTTATTTTAACGGCCAGATATTTTACCTTTGTTGCCCATATTTGAATGCTAGTTTCATGGGTGTTTTGTTTGACACTGTATCCCTAGCATCTAGAAGAGTACCTGACACATAGCAGGCATTCAAGACATGCTAGTTAAATGATTTAATGAGTGTATTTTTAATTCCTGGGGTCCTGCAATCCATTCAGTTTACTTCTAATATCTTTTGCAGTTCTCTCCTTCACATTTTCTAACCTCTTTTTGGCTCATGTGAGCATGTGTCAAATAGTTTTTTGTGACCAAATAAAGTGCTCTGTTTTCACCTTAATATTGTATTTACTGTTACTCGGGAGGCTGAGGCAGGAGAATCACTTGAACCCGGGAGGAGGAGGTTGCAGTTAGCCCAGATCACGCCATTCCACTCCAGCTTGGGCAATAAGAGTGAAACTCGGTCTCAAAAAAAAAAAAAAAAAAAAAGTATTTACTGTTAACTTTTACTGTTAAAATGGTAGCCTTCACTTTTTTAGTGCTTCCTGTGTGACAAGTACACTCACAGCCAACCTCTAATATAATGTTATTTCCCCATTTTATAGATTAGGAAAGTTATCTTTGAATAAGCGTCCTGAGATCATGTTTGGTAGTTCTCCTTGGTTTGTCCCCAAAGCTGACCAAGCTTTATCCATCAATCATGTTTTGCCCTATTATACCAATGCCATACCACATTGCTTCACATGCAATTAACTGCTGCATCTTTGAAACACCTTCATATCCTAATTATGACACATTATCCTCCCAAGATTTACTTCATATGCATCCACCTTTGTTCTTTCATTTAATAGTAGTATCTTAAAACTCATCTTATATTTGCACTTCTCTTAACACTTTGTCGATAAAGACTTTATTTCCATAGCTTTTATGTCACTTGACTTCAAAAATCTCTCCCTCTCTTTCTCTTGCTTTATATATTTCCCTCCCCTAGATCTCTCTACAGTTAAACAAACATAGAATTCCAACCCCACTTAGAAAAATGTGTCATAGAAATCAATGTTAATACTTATAGCCAATGTCAGCATAAAATTTGGATAACTCATTGTTTCAAAATGAATTTTTGGCTCATTAATGTAGTGAGGTTATTTGCATAGTGAAAAGGGATTAACATATGTGCCAAACATTTCCCCATAATTTTTTGTTGGGTAGATGTATTTATTAGAATGATACAATAGAGACAAAATTTGAAGGACAGGCAAATTTTAAAGGACATTGACATCTGCTTTTTTTTTTTTTTTTTTTTTAAGATGGAGTCTTGCTCTGTCGCCCAGGCTGGAGAGTGCAGTGACACAATCCCGGCTCACTGCAACCTCCGCCTCTCAGGTGCAAGCGATTCTCCTGTCTCAGCCTCTCGAGTAGCTGGGATTCCAGGCATGCACCACCATGCTTAGCTAATTTTTGTATTTTTAGTAGAGACGGGGTTATGCCATGTTGGCCAGGCTGGTCTCGAACTCCTGACCTCAGGTGATCTACCCACCTCAACCTCCCAAAGCTGGGATTACAGATGTGAGCCACCATGCCCGGCCTCTGCATTTTTAATATGATATCTTTCTCCCATTTTTAATCATAAAGACTAAAGATAGGCTACCTGACATTAATGGAAAAAACTGACAGAAAAGTGAAAATATCATGATAATTTAATATTTTACAAATTAATCATTTTCTTCTTACTGAGATTGACTGAGTTCAGATGTGGCTCATGAGGAGGTAGTAGCACCTCCACAGAACAAAATTCTAATCCTCAGCAAATATTATAATGCTCATGATTCTCAAAATAAATGTCCTTCTTCCTTCATAATTCACCAACACATCTTGTGAGGTTATGTTCTGTAAATCTCTACTTTCTTTAGAGGCAGCTTGAGCTTCACAGTGTTCTCTCTGCATTTTAATTAGAAAAGAGGGGAGGGAGAGATACCGGATTATGAAGGTATTTATGCTAATTCATTACCTTCCCTACAGATGAAGATAGATTCTATAGTCATATTTCACTGAAGCATAACTTCCTTAATATATGGTAGGATTCTTATTTTAATAACTCCCTATGAAAAGAAAAAAAGGTTAAAGCTGCTGATTTATAAAAGCGAAAAACATGTAATAAATTAAAAGGAATATATATTCTTGAGTTTATAATCTTTTATGCTACTGAATAGCAAATATCCTGAACTATAACACAGCCACCAGCCAGTGATGAGAAAGAACAACAACAACAACAAAAAAAAAATGAAAAATCTGGAGGCAGCTTCAGTCAGTGAATACTCCAACGTAGACAAAAATCTCATCACAGATGTTATAAAAGTCATGCATCAGATTTTCAACCAATAGTCGACCAGGTAATTTCAAGTTCATACAGCAGTAATTCTTTAATGTATTTTTCTCAACTTTATTGTTCTCACTATCATCACTGGCATGTGTCAACCAACATACTGAAAAAATAATCAATTAGATTGCAAGTAGTTAAGGAAAAGTATATTTTAGTCACTGTATAAACATCTTTCAATCTGTTCAAGTTCCTTATGACCTCATTAAAGTAGTTTCAAAACACATCTATCTCATAGAAAATAAAAACTATTGAGTGTAAATGGGTTATTGAATTATTTTGAGAAATATGATACAAGTATAGATATTTTAGAAGTCTAACATCCATTGGACAATTAAAATGGTTTTACATAGCTAATATGCAATCTTAAGATATGTCATTAGTTTGTGTATCCTTGAGAAAGAAAAAGAAGCTTTCAAACTAATCAAAGGTTTGTTATCTTTAGAAATGTTATGTTTATTCAAAGAACTCTTTCATATTTATTTACATGTACTTTAAAAAAAATCACCCTTATGCATAAATAAAAATGAAAATGTGATATGATTTGGCTCTAGTTCCCACTCAAATCTCACCTTGAATTGTAATAATCCCTATGTGTCATGGGAAGGAACCAGTGAGAGGTAATTTAATCATGGCGGCGGGTTTTTCCCAGGTTGTTCTCCTAATAGTGAATAAGTCTCATGAGATCTGATGGTTTTATATAGGGGAGCTCCCCTGAACATGCTCTCTTGCCTGCCACCATGTAAAACATGACTTTGCTCCTCATTCACCTTCTGCCATGATTGTGAGGCCTCCAAACCACGTGGAACTGTGAGTCAATTCAACCTCTTTCCCTTATAAATTACCCAGTCTCAGGTTATTAGCAGTGTGAGGACAGACTAACGCAATATATTGGCTTAAGTATTGGTGAAACTTCTTCAGATTCAGAATCTAACTCTCCTGAATCATGTTTGGGTTGAGAATCATTGAATTCCATGCTTTTCCATATAATGTTATTTTCTGGTCCATTGAAAGTGTTGATAACACTGTACTGGATTTATTTTAAAAATGATCCACTATTGTCTTTGAAGTTTTCTCCTTATCCATTAACAATCCTCCCGTCTTTTTTGATACATGGGCTTTCTTTATCATATCTGAGACATCAAGTGATGTTAACTATGTCATGACTGCCACTTGGCCAAAAGGGTTTGACAGATACCATCAACTATAAAATTTACACTGATTTCAGAGCTGTTTACAATTAGAAAACAACTGCATCTTAGAACTGATTATATATGGCATACTATTTGCCAAATACACTCATGACAGTTTCTGTACAAAAAGTTTATTTTAACATGTAGTCCACATTATCTTGTAGTGTCTCAGTGTTCTCACCTCCCTCACTTTTCTGGCAGTCTTCTTAAATATAAGGTTTAGTTTTTCAGTGCACCCCTCCAAATACTGGCCACAGCATTCTATTAACAAATGAGTCCAAATTGGATGTCTTTCTAACTCATAATTTCTCGAGTTAATGTCTAATATATTGGGGAAATGTTGAATTAAGCAAAGTTAGCAGGATTCTTTAATACAACTTTCTCAGATTCTTTAATATATTGATGTACATTGTGATGATTGAACAGTGGCAAATTATGTAACACTTCTGAAAATTATTTGTCATACAAACTTTTTAAACACGATATGTTATGAGATTTGTGTTTGGAGGAACACCTTTTTGAAAAAGACTTTTACATATATTTCGAACATAGTTTCTTTTTAATTTCTTGTGTTTGCGCTATGGCATTCTAAATTTCTGGAAACTTGGAGTTTAACATAATTTCAATACAGATAATTCCATATTTATACAGGATTAACAGAAAAGGAGATGGTCATAATGTTAGTTTTTAAGACAATGAAATAATATTTAAGAATAGACATATTTGCCCTTGATTATACAGTGTAGTTACTATATTTCTATCACATACACTTGTTTGTGTTGTAAAATGACCTAAACCAATGTGACCATGAGGCAAATGCTAAGCTTTGGGGGTAAATATTGGGAATTTCTGACAGTCAAGGTAGATTATGCCTAAACGTTCTCTCTCCCAAAACTTTACTACCAGCTGTTATATAACAATGGTAGCACATATGTCACACATATAAATATTATTAGTAAACAAGGATAAAATAATCACTAGTTCTTACAGCTGCTCTGGCACCTGGGAGCAAGTTTAAGTCTGCGTAGGCACTGGAACCAGTACCTGGCAGGATAGGTTCATGCTGAGGCGAACATGGTGGTATCCTGGCAGTAGGACCAGCTGGCTTTGTAAGTGGGTTGAGAGACAAGGTATTCTGTGAAGTGAGGGATACAGGTCCAACTGGGCTCTACATCAAGGACATCCAACTGTTGACTGTGTTGATTCCTATACCTCATGCAGCCAATAGCAGCAGGCTTGACTTCTTACCAACCACATATGTTAATACCATTCATTTCACTGATGAAAAATCATTTCTAGCATTGCTTATGTAAATCAACAGTCATCTTGTATATATTTAGATAAAGATATATGAGACACTAAGCACTCAAATCCCAGAGTGTTTAGTTTGGACCACTTTTTTTTTTTTAAAAAAAAACCCACATTTTATATTGGATCTAACTTATACACACACACACATCTATGTCACATTGTTAACATTCAAGTATTTTTAAAGTGAATGTCCATTTTGACAATGTAAAACTTTGCCATATTAAACAGAATACAGCCAAAGGAATTTTAAATGTATTGTAATTTAGCACAATGATTACATGTTTCAATTAGTGGAAAATTCTATAAATATCCATGAGTCCAAAAGAGATATATAAGGCTATTTATAAGATACACACACACACACACACACACACACGCACGCACACACACACGGATGTATATATAGATATAATGGATTACATGCCATATATATAATTATATCTCTATAATACAAGGATGTTTTAAGTCTTAAATAATCCTCAAATTACCATGTTCAATTTTTGGTTCCTCTTTTTTTCTGCATTAAAAAAAGAATCCTCCCTTGCTCTAAACTCTCCCTTATTATTCTTTATGCTCCACCTTCTAGTTTACTACTTACTGGAGAAACCAGCTATTAGAGTTGATTAAAATTATGTACAAAATGACAAAGCTGACTCTGAATTAGGGCTTACCGGTTTTCCACAGAATGAAGTATACAGAATTTCCACAATGATCTTTGGAACATCTAGTTTGGCTGCTCAGAGAATGCTCCTCAGTTTTGCTGTAGTTCCTTCGGATTGATGAATAAGTTATTTTTGAGACAATATTTTTGAAATTATACCAGATTTTATCAGACTTAGTATTTTCATTTTTCTGTAGTTATGTTAAACTTCAAAAATCAATGCAACAACTTTCCCGAGATTTTTCTGTTAGAAAAACAATTACAACTGTACTGCATTAAGTAAAATGACTCTTACTGTTATAGCACTATTCAAGATGTTGGCCATATTAAGAGGATAATAATTCATATATTTTTCTATTCTCAATATTAAATCATCCTTGTATATGCTGCAGACTGTATTAAGAATGTTGCCAGGCTGTAATAAATTCTTACTACACTTCTAATAATTAAAAACTAGAAAAGAATCTGAAATAGAACTACTCCAAATTCCCAGTTGTATTGTATATGATATGATTATTGTTCAAAAACTGAATCTTGGGGAGACATGGTTATAGAATCACAAAATCCTACAGTTGGAAAAACTTTTATGGTCTTCCAAAACTTCCCCTCAATAAACGCACTTCATTTTCAAAACTTCCTATATTTATGATGTTCCCAATGTAATGCTTTTAATAGTTAAACAATATCCTCTCTCAAGACACAATTTATTTCATTGTTAAACTGCTCAAGTTAGTTTTTCTATAGTCTATTGATTTGAATGTGTCTTCTAATAAATCCCTTCCATTAGTTCCATATACATTATAAAGGAGGAACAATTTATTTATTCTTTCATATGATAGATCTTCATATTTTCAAGTACTTAAAGATAAATTCTATGTCTCTTTGTACCCGTTACCCCTGCCCCAAATCTCCTACTCCCACTCACTCATCTCAAACCTCTATCTTCATAGTTCTTAAGATATGGTTTCCACCTAGATAATTCACTGTTTTATGGCTTTAACAGTATGCATATTAGTGTTTCTACATCTTTCTTTCTGTAGGGCACCTAAACATATTTAAAAGATGAACCATTTAAGAAACTAAGACGGAAATTTTATCTTCATTACTTTGAAATAAGCTGCTTCTTTTCTATGGTTTCCTACATCCTTTCTTTGTCACTTTTTAATTGTTTTCTACTTTGTCCAGTTCTTTCTTGAGATCTCATCTCATTGATTGTTCCACATGAAATCAGTAGGCTTGCATATTTATTTCATTCTTTCTGAGAGGTTTAGTGTTTCCTGACTCCGAAATGGCCAAAAAGCAGTTCGAATTGGAGGTAGCTCTTCATAGCTTTGAAATTGCTCTATGCTCAAACATAAGAAGTATAATCATGAAACTTATGTCATGACATTTCAAAGATACCACATTATTTTACACTTTAGGGTCATTTTAATTAGTCAATCAGTATGTAATGCTGAAAAATACTCAGAAGATTATGTTGATGTGACTAGTCAATGTTGTCTAGCCTTGATCAGGGTTAAATATTCCCTCAAGTTTTAAATATCATCTTACAAATAACGCAATAAATTCAACATTGGTTCAACTCCAAAGGAGAATAAATGTGTAATGTAGAATTTCAAGGGGCATAAATATAAAAAAAGATTTTCATTATAGAATTAAAATCCTCACACATAGAAAGGAACATCTAAAGACTCAAAGACCAATTTCTTGCTTAAAAAACAGCAAAGTAAGAGGGAACTTGAAGTATGAGAGTAACTGGATATAAGCCAATCTCATAAACAGTACAGAATTCTAAAGGAGACTGGCAGACCTCCCAGATCAATTAAGGAAGAAATCCTGCAGAATAGGCATATATCCGTCTTTGAAACTTTAAGTTTAGATAATGCAGCTCAAAGATGGGTAAATGAAAATAAAAAATGCAACTAAACTGAAGAAAAATTATAGATATACAGATTTTTTTTACATGCCAAACTAATAACCAAGTGACTCATTCTGTTAAACTGAATTATTAGTTAATTCCATGAAGTGAAGGATAACTAATGCTTGACAGAACAGATTATCTAACTGACAAATTGAATCTATTTCTTGTCAACAGGTCAAGCTGATCGCCTCAACTACAACCAATATTAAATGATTACATCTAGAAGTTACTGCTCAAAATGTGTCAGCACTATAACTGGGTAAATTGTATTTAACATTGCTATGTAGGATGCTAGAAATATGTGGTGGTTATATACATACATTATTGATATATACTATGTATATAAGCCATAGACAATAATAAAAAGTGAAAACACCTGGACTTATGATTGTATTGACATGCACTATGATACTTTTCTTCAAGTTAAGACTTAGAAATAGAAATAGGCCTGCATTTCAGTTTATCAAGCAGGAGGAAACATCACTACTAATTGTCTTGTATTTTTATGGTAGACATTTAGTGTGTGCCACTAAAATTACAGTTTTAAAGAAAAATATCTAATAATAAGAAACTCAATGTCATGGCCTGTTGAGGAAAGGCAAGACTCAGGTCATGGATTTCTTCACCAATAATTAAGGAGAGACAATTAATGCTGCTTTGAAATAAATAAATCAATAAGTTTCAGTACTCCCAAAAGATTTAATTTCAGAGTCATTTTCTGCCTCTTTACACACAGAGAATGTAATGCTTTTAAGAAAAGATCTTACAAAGTATTTTTAGAACTGTTTTATGATTAATAATAATAAAAATAAAAGGATAAATGTGATACACGTGGCAAAAAAATCAGTTAAAACACAAAAGAGTTTTACAAAAAGGGTAAGTTTGTTAAAAGGAAAGCATTGGGTGGCTTGGATAAGGGTGTGCTACTTAGGGATGACTCAATGTAGTTTAATAATAATGTATTTTACACACACTTGTTACAAAACATTCTGTAACTATGCTGGTATTGTAGGTATTGTAGGCTGTTAAAGTCATTTGGCACTAATTCAGAAAAATTACCATAGTTTGTCATTTTATGAATATTTAATTTCATTCTTTAGCACCCAGTGTATTTATACATTATCTTCTTTAATGTTGAAAATAAGCAAAATTGAATCCAGATCTTCCTAGCCAATTCATTGGTCAAAATCGTTTTACTAATTGTCTTAAATCATCAATGTTATATTTTTTCTAGACTTATATCATAATTTTAATAAACTGCATTTCATCTATTTAGTTAATTCTACCACAAAAAAGTTCCCATCTAGATACATTTGAATAATTGATTCTTTAAAAAAAAATACAAGTTTAAAAGCAAAAGTAACTATTAATGTTAGATAGAAAACTAACATTTGGCTTTCATTGTGGTATATATTAATTAATAACATTTCAAAACATCAACTTATTGAAATTTGTAGAAACATTTAATTCTCGTTTATAACCAAACTTTCTAACAACTATTTTAAATGTACCTGGGCATGATAAGCTACGCATTTACCACACAGTAAAAAATTATGAGTGAAATCAAGATTTATATAAAACAAAATATTCAGAATTCTGAAAGAAGTATTGAAGGTGATCTACCATAACACTCCCATTTTACAGGGAGGTATTAAGGTCCCATGAAAGTTCAATGTTTACTAAGCTCAATAGTCTACTGGTAGGGCAAAAATTAGAATGTCATTTCATAGTGCTTTGTTCTCTCTGAGATCTAGTGAGTGCAGGATGAACAACAGAGGAATCTCCTCTTTGAACGGAGTAGCCTTCAAAAAATAACTACTATTGTCAAAACAAAGTTACAATTCAAAGACTGGTAAAAAGTTTAGTTAAAAAAAAATAGCACTGTGGTGAGCCACTTGCAGAGATGAGAAGGCTTCAAACGTCATGCCACATTTCATTTCTTTTCCACTGGGGCTTTTATTGAGTAGTGAAAGAAGCCAAGGATATTTGAAAATGTAATGGAAAACACTATTCTTGTGTCGTATTAATGAATTGAAAACAGCACATGATAAAAACAGTGCACATACTAATCTACCCTTTATGAAGTCCTTATTGCTAGAATATTTGTTCGAAATAAATGCCATCATAAATGGACCTATTAAAAGTTGATCTCACGTTTTAAAAAATTCTTTTACACAGTATATTTACTTTTGTTTTAGTAATATGAGTGTCATTGAACAATGGCTAAATATAGAATAGTTGACTTACGTTAGCCTGAATAGTAATAAATATTTATAAATCTGATTTCATTTTGTTGGCTCATGTTCTTCTAATTGACCTACAAGCATTCAAATTATAGTGGTAAATTCACTATTTTGGTGAGTCTGAGATACAAGTAAAAAATAAATGGAAACAATCTTATCTTCTATCTTTGTACCAGACCTTTCCCACTAATTTTTTTATTAAATAATATTCTGTGTACAATGATACCTTAGTTGATATGATCAAACTAGCTAGTAAGAATTAATTATTAGATATTTTAAAACCAGGTCGAGAATAATTGGTTCGGTTCAGGTGCCTAATTTGTGTTTTATTGTTGATTTTGGATATTTACTGACATTAAAGATCAAGAACATGTTGCTTATATGTGATATCCTTTACTATTCTTACCTACAATATTTGAAATTATGAATTCACAATGCCTTAGGAGCTCAAAGTATTAGTATCTTGGAAAACACTACATTGACTATTTAAAATTCATTATTTTATATAAGATATTAATACACAATTTTAGCATTTTGATACTTGTAGTAAGTCAGTATCTTGATGCGTGTCATAATTACATAATTAAGTCATTTGCAAAATTTCTCAGTTTTTCTATAGTCTCATATCAGAAGCTAAGTATGAAATTGAATGAGCATTTCCAACCATTTCTAAAAAATGGTATCACATATTTCAATCAGTCCCTACGCCTATCCCATTTATCTCCACCCCTTTTCACTTATTAACACAGTTATATACTTACTTGTTTATGTTCCCTTTCCTCCATTAGAATATAAACTCTAAGAGATTAGGAACTTTGTTTCTTGTTCACAATTTAATCCCTAAGATTTTTAGACCAAGGCACAGCACAAGGGGAAAAGCCAATGCTTAATTAATATCTGTTGAATGAATCAATGATCCTTAGTGTCTCTCCCAGAGTTTCACTATATCCTGAAACAATGTAATTAGATCTTTTTTCCAGGGGCTTTCAAACTTCTTTGATCATGCCCCAAAGAAGTAACTATTATATTGCAGTGTTCCTGTAACTGAAACAAAATATTCATAAAACAATATCTTCAATGAACCCTGATAATTAAATTTCTATACTATTGTATTCTAATCCATTTATGTAAAACATTATTCTGGTATTGAAGTTGATTTCATGACCCACAAACATAATTTTTTTTTTATTATTATACTTTAAGTTCTAGGGTACATGTGCACAACGTGCAGGTTTGTTACATATGTATACATGTGCCATGTTGGTGTGCTGCACCCATTAACTTGTCATTTACATTAGGTAGATCTTCTAATGCTATCCCTCCCTCCCCCCTCCCCACAATAGGCCTCAGTGTGTGATGTTCCCCTTCCTGTGTCCAAGTGATCTCATTGTTCAATTCCCACCTATGAGTGAGAACATGCAGCGTTTGGTTTTCTGTTCTTGCTATAGTTTGCTGAGAATGATGGTTTCCAGCTGTATCCTTGTCCCTACAAAGGACACAAACTCATCTTTTTTTATGGCTGCATAGTATTCCATGGTGTATATGTGCTACGTTTCTTCATCCAGTCTGTCACTGATGGACATTTGGGTTGATTCCAAGTCTTTGCTATTGTGAATAGTGCCGCAATAAACACATGTGTGCGTGTGTCTTTATAGCAGTATGATTTATAATCCTTTGGGTATATAGCCAGTAGTGGGAAGGAAGGGTCAAATGGTATTTCTAGTTCTAGATCCTTGAGGAATAGCCACACTGTTTTCCACAATGGTTGAACTAGTTTACAGCCCCACCGACAGTGTAAAAGTGTTCCTATTTCTCCACATCCGCTCCAGCACCTGTTGTTTCCTGATTTTTTTAATGACTGACATTCTAACTGGTGTGAGATGGTGTCTCATTGTGGTTTTGATTTGCATTTCTCTGATGGCAAGTGATGATAAGCATTTTTTTCATGTGTCTGTTGGCTGCATAAATGTCTTCTTTTGAGAAGTGTCTGTTCATATCCTTTGCCCACTTTTTGATGGGGTTGCACAAACCTAAATTTTGTAAAATATCATTTTAGTCCGAAAAGTCAATAGAGGTGAAACATGTTGATCTTTGACTACGTCGAAGGGACACATGTAACCTAGTCCTTGTTGACTGGTATAATATCTCGACAAGGCTATCTTTTCCAGAACTTCCTGCCCTTCTCAGTCACTTAAAGTTCCCTGTGTATGGATATCACTTACCATACCCCAGACTTTCAGGGGTTGGAAGGTTTGAAAAATACTGAAAATTTTCTCTTCTAGATCTCATGAGCGAGAAGCTGAGAAATTATAAAAATTTGGATTTGGATTCAACTACAAACAAAACATGCTAAACATTTTTTCACATCATTCTCACCACAACCATACAAATTAAAAATTGCTGCTCCTGCAAATAAAGAAACTGAGTCTTGAAAGATCAGATGATTTGCTCAAGGAGACAAAGCTACTGAGCAGCGAGTCTGGACTCACTCCTTTTCCAAACACAGTCCCTTGGGCAGACAAATGCAAGATGTAAAACCAGAGGCAGCCCCTCTGGACTGCTGAGCTTCCAGACAGAGTAGAGAGAATCCCAAAAGCCTCAACGACCCTTGCCTCTTCCTATGGACTGTGAAGGCAAGTAAGCAGAGTGTTCTGCAAGTTCTTCCCCTTGCTCGGTCTGTCCCTGCTCAACCCCACCCTGTCCTGTTGCCCTTTCCTGTTTTATATAGTGCATATAAAAACGCTCGTGAAGACTTCTTGCCCTTATTGTACACTGCACCACATGGCCCATCACACCTATAGCCCTGTGTGGTAGGTGGCTCATCTTGCTGCACCCTAGAAAAGGCCTTTTGGTGTCCAATACTCTCTGGTACCAGAAGGCCGTGCCTCATCCTGGAGTTCGCGAAAATTGCAAGCTGCGCCATCGCTCCATCAGTCTTGACCTTTTCTAGGGCATTTGTGATAAGGTGGAGGGACTCAAGAGTAGCTTTCTCTGGGTGATATACTTTTATTTTTATTTTATTCCCTGAAAAGGTATCCTTGACTCACCCAAAGGTCACACTGACGGGAGCTCAAAGAAAAGCTCAGAATTTAGCTCCTTTGTATTGTACTTTTTCACTATACACAATGAAATTTTAACTAAGTAGAGTCTCACTTTGGTTATTGTAAAATAAACACTCCCAACTCCAGTCCCCGTCCCCACATCCCACTACCAACAAGGCGGAGAGCTGTGGCTTGTGGATGGATGTGGCAGTCACCTCTGAAGAAGTGCTGGGATTCCACCCTCTCCCACTTCCTCCTGGCCACTGTTTCCTGAGCCCTTTCAGGTCCAGCCAGCAGGGTAAAGCCCAGGGCGGTGGGAAGAGTCCCGGCCGGTGATTAAACTGGGCATGCTCAGTGGCAGAGCAGGTTTAGGCCCGGCCTGGGAAAACTGGGCAGCAGAGGTGCTCGCGCCGCCGCTCTGAGCCCGAGTGCGCGCCTCTTAGGGGCCGCGACAGAGGCTGGAAAACGCGGCTGCTCCGCTCGCCTGCCCCGCTGAATTCGGCGCTGCCCGCCCCCTGCAGCCTGTGCTGCAGCTGCCGGCCACCGGAGGGGGCGAACAAACGTCAACCTGTTGTTTGTCCCGTCACCGTTTATCAACTCAGCACCACAAGGAAGTGCGGCACCCACACGCGCTCGGAAAGTTCAGCATGCAGGAAGTTTGGGGAGAGCTCGGCGATTAGCACAGCGGCCCGGGCCAGCGCAGGGCGAGCGCAGGCGGCGAGAGCGCAAGGCGGCGCGGCGTCGGTCCCGGGAGCGGAACCCGGCTTTTTCTTGGAGCGACGCTGTCTCTAGTCGCTGATCCCAGATGCACCGGCTCATCTTTGTCTACACTCTAGTCTGCGCAAACTTTTGCAGCTGTCGGGACACTTCTGCAACTCCGCAGAGCGCATCCATCAAAGCTTTGCGCAACGCCAACCTCAGGAGAGATGGTAAGAGACTCATTTTGTTTTTTAACTTAAAAAAATCATGTTTGCTATTGTTATGGTTCTTTCTGTGTTTTTCCCCTTTCTTTTTGAATCTTTAATGTGCACTCGTGCTGAATGCATTGTTTGGGGAGGGACGTCTCCTGCCTGTCTCCAGTCCTGAGAGAGCTCCATTTCCGGAATGGGACTGAGAGGTGTGGGACTCGTGCTGATGGGGATAGGTATAAGCCAGGTGGCTCGTCTTGCTGCACCCTAGAGAAGTCTTTTTGGTGTCCAAGCCTCTGGTACCAGGATGCGGTGCCTCATCCTGGAGTTGGCAAAAGTTGCAAGCTGCGCCGCCCCTTGGTCAGACTCAACCTTTCTTAGGCGATTTTGATAGGTGGAAGGACTCAGGAGTAGCTTTCCCTGGGTGATATACATTTATTTTAATGTAATTAATTAATTTATTTTTACGAGGAAGAGGAGGAATCATGCGTTTCAGTCCAGCAGTTATATCTGGAACAGTGACAATTTATCTATATTTATTTTCAGGAAATGGCAATGTGCAGCTTATTGCCCTTTAGGTCCCCTAAGTGACTTTCCTGTTGAAGTTCACCCTGACTCAGAAGCTTCGAGTGTAGGAGACGAAGGCTTCTGAGGTTTCATCTGCACCACAGGGGCACCGGGCTTCTACTGCTAGTTTCCTTGCAGAGGCGGCTTCCAGCTATCTGCAAGGAGCACAGCTCCCGAAACAGCTGTCCTAAGCAAGGTCCCAAGCCAGCTTGTTTTCCTTTACTCTAGAGGACACCTGGGTCACTGGTTCCAGAGACCCTAAGCTGAGTTTATTTACTTTCTGGGGTCTCCATCTAAATCAGAAGTTGATTTATCCTTCAAGTCCTAACTGTAGCTGATGTTCCCAGTAAATTTTAGCTGTTCTGCCATGTACCTGAACTGACCCATAGGCTTTTGGATTTTGTTTTTTCCTGCGTCAGTATCTGTCTCTCCTGCTTGCTTAAAGTACTAACACATCTCCCAAGGAGACCAGCAAGCAATTGTTGACGGCTTCACAGTTTCAGCTGACAGTATTTAACTGTCTTGGCAAATTCGTATTAGCCATCTTATCAGTTTCTTTCTTGGTATGTCCTTAATTTGGAATTTACTAAACGACTTTTGGACTTTGCAGGGAAACCACAATTTCATTATGTTATCTGATGATGTGTAGACTGCGGATATCAGTGTACTCATCACCTGAAGTGGTGTAGATTGATAGCAGGGAAAGCCACAGAGTCATCTTACTTTTTCATAGCGTTTTTATGTAAAAGATTCCAGCTGTGAGTTTTTGGTAACTCTCTGTCTTAGTTAAAAGCACATAATTTTTTTTTTTTTTTAAACTACACTTAAGGATTAGGCCCAACACCAAACTTTTTTGGTTTTTTGTTTTTACTCTTTAATGTTTTCACCAGGGACAGATCTCCTAGTTGATCTTGCAGGTTTGTTATTAGTTGCACTTTGTATGTCCTTTTAGCTACATAGAGTAAAATTCCATTTATAATTTGCATGACTTCATAGCCATAATTTTGTAATCTTCAGCCTCCCAAGTATCAGTTACAAGAAGTCAAGGACAGAAAATGAAAAGCATGTAACTATTGCCCATTAACCCAAGATTCTGACTAAAACCAAGTTATGTAGCTCAGCAGGGTTTTTTTTTTTTTTTTTAAAGAGAATAATCTCATTTTAGTTTCATTGTTAAAACTCTGTACATCTCCATACATTTGTCCAGTCTATATAGGAAATGGTATGTTTCAAGAAAGCTTTAAAAACTACCCTGGATTTCTCATTTCTTCATATTTTAGTAAAACTGTTTTGCAATTACTTTAATAGTACACACACACACACACACACACACACACACACACACTTAGTTCTGATTGCTCAATACTTTCCTTAACATCAATGTCATCTTACAAACAAGACTGGAAAGGAGAAAAAGGTAGTTATACCTTAAAATTTGTTTTCTATAGAGTAAAAAATGTTAATATTCATAATGCATTGTTTATAAAATAAACGTTATAAAATGTTCAAATGGCAGCTTTTTCCTAAATGAGTATGCATTCTTCAAGAGGGGCAATATTGTCCCCCAATGGGGTGCAATTAGATCTTAGAGGGTGAACACAGTCTTAGATATTACAACGGTCTGTGTTACTTCAAAGGGCTAGCAGATATAAATAGATATACATTTCTGTGGCATTACCAATCACAAGAAGGGAGAGTGATCAGAAAATAAGTCTAAAAAGAGTCTTTAAGGGATGAAGGTTAGCAATAGTGAAAAAATGGTTGAGAAACATTGGCATAGAGTTTTGGTGAAAGAGTAAGAATAATGGGGCTCTGAAAAATTCTAGACGACACTTGGAAAATCTTAATGGCCATAGCTGACAGAGAGAAAGTAATAACTTATTAAATTAAAACCTTGTTCTGATTCCAGACATTGTCAACCTGCTCTCCCAAATTTTTCTAATGACTCATTGAAGAGGATGATATTCTTGCTCATTTGACTATCAGATTAAGACATGATAAAAGCTTGAGGAGGACATGAACATGGAATATAAAAAGGAGAAAAATAGAAAATGAAAGTTTCTAAACATGTATTTAGGGTCTTTAGAAGACCTGGCTTTCAGATTGCAAATGATAGGAAATCGCAACAAAAAATTAGAAGTGAGCTTTGGGAGTTTTAAAAACCATTACCTGATGATGAACATACTTGAATGCTTTTCATTTGTTCCTGCTCGCCCTGTTAGTTGCTGCTTAATGCTGGGATGAAGAAAGGGGCAAAGAAGCCAGGTGTCCTGTACAGGGCAGGAGGTGTGTTTTATTCTGTCTAGCCTAACACAGTAAAACCCCACAACTTCTTGATATACTATGCCTAATAGCTCCAAATACCTGGAGTAGCTAAGAAATGATGTGGAAATACATAGTGTTGGGGTTGTCATATGGTAGTCCCCTCCTACCCATTATAAGAAGCTGATCTGCTGCTGTGTCCTGGCCTTCCAGAACTCTCCATCATAGGGTATTCTTGTTCTGAAGGGATATCTGCAGAGCCTTTCTACCTGTAGAATGGTTAAATGTGGCCCAATGAAGGAAGGTAGTTGAATCTGTTGCCCCTCTCCAGGAGGACATGAGGCTCTATAACTAAGAAGGATTAAACTATAATAATTTACAGTACTTAATAGAATGTTTACACTTCCTTATATCATATTTATTATTCTTGCTCAAACTGATTTAGTACACATTTCTGCCTCTGATCACAAAGAAAATCTTAATTTAGCAGTAGCATCTACGTATTCTAATTTTAGTGCCTACACAGTTGGTGCTTTTGTAATAATAACTGGCCAAAACTAAGTGTTGCTCAGTGTGCAGATTAAGAAGTGTAAAGATAGCAATTAACTGACAATATTAGTTACTTATTTTAAAATCTAACTAGATGGAACTTCCTGCCTAGGAGCTTAAGAATACAGATGCATTCTTCATTTTCTTGACCTTTTGTTGCTTTTAGAAAGAATAGGTGTTGATGGTAAACAATTCTGAAATTAGTTATCTTTGGTCAGTATAGTAGTACTTGAGTCATCTGTTACACCAGCATTATCTAGTGATAGGCCTGCAGTTTTAGTAATTGTGCTGCCGTCTTAGATTTTAAAGTAGTGAAGCTCATTTCTTAATGTGGTTTTCTATTGTCATCGTTGGTGATAGCACATTGATTTAAGTGCGAAGATCAGAGCTTAAAGGGAACGCAACAAAACAGAGAACAATTATCAATACATTATTTTTAAAGTGTCTGAAAGCAAAGAATTCCATCTGTGTATTTTTTGTCCAGCTCTAAGTATATTAAAGTCTATAATCTTGTAAAGCATAGCGGTGATTACATATTTTTTTTTTTTTTTTTTTTTTTTTTTTTTTTTGAGACCTAGGGTTTACTGAGGGAACTTACATACAGAGTTGCGAGCTGGACAGAAAACCACAGCCACTTGAAAAAGCATGCAATTTATGTAGCATTTTCCCTTAGCATCCTCCCCCTAGTAACTTCCACCTGAAAACCCTCATTTAACTCAAAACAAAGGACCTTGGTTCCGTGTATGGCCTAGATTTCACTGGATGGGCTAGAGGTTCAGATGTCTTTATCCTCATAGATAAGGAATGAATCGTCAGGTCTGGCCACTCCCAGGTTCCTTAGCTCGAAACTCCGAATACACATTCTTTTTAGACCATAGAGTCATTCTCGGTAAATGTAACATGGCTTTGACTTGCCACCATGGATAATATCATTTTATAGAAACTCTTAAAGAGCAGGGTTTAGCCAGGTGTCTGTATACCATGTAGTGGAGGATGCTACTAGGTTGTGAGTTACATTGATGACCATAATGAGTTTATTAAGTGATTTTTGCCACAGGATTTTCCCTTTCAGTGAATGAAAGCAAAACTGTATTGTTTCAGAACAAAAGAGTCAAACAGCGGAGCACAGCCACAGAGTCACTGATCTCTAATGACTAGTAATAAGCATAAGCTTGATGTCATGCGGAACTCTGAGCCTATGTGGTCTCAGAGCCCTGTCATTCTAAGAGTCTAGAAGGATATGCATATTTCTGTCTCTGTCCTTAAGAGCTGAGTCATAATGTAAATCATCTTCCTTCTGGAAATTACTCTTGAACTTTCTATGTTGAAGTCAGATTAGTGTAAAAAGGCAGTTCTGGAACACCTTCATACAATCCTTCCCTTTATTAAAATAGGAAAATCTTGTAGATGGATGAACCAGGTGTAGAATGTATCTACCTCAGCTGTGCCATGCCATTCAGGGAATACATTGATCTTTCTAAAAGGATTACGATGACTTGAGGGTGAAGGTGAGTTAATGTCTGAGCTACCTAGCCTCTTTCAAGGCTCTTTTCAGATCATTCTTTACTTGATCTTGACTGTCTTCTGAAGATGAAAGGTAGCAGACAAATAGTTCTTTATCATAAGTTCTACTGCTAACCCCTGCTGTAACTGTTATTCATGTATTCAATGAAGGCTAAAGTACAGTGGCGAGATCTTGGCTCACCGCAAGCTCCGCCTCCTGGGTTCATCCCATTCTCCTTCCTCAGCCTCCCAAGCAGCTGGGACTACAGGTGCCCACCACCACGCCTGGCTAAGTTTTTTGTATTTTTAGTAGAGACGGGGTTTCGTGGTGTTAGCCAGGATGATCTCAATCTCCTGACCTCGTGATCCACCCGCCTCAGCCTCCCAAAGTGCTGGCATTACAGGTGTGAGCCACCACGCCCAGCCTTCAGTGATTATTTCTAACATCCCTATTGCCGCCTATATATTGTGCTAGGTAACTAAGCATCTGGCACAATATGAGTGAAACACACATGGTTCCTGACCTCTTGGAATATATTGCCTAGTGGACAATATAGACGTCAGTTCCATTACATATCTTTCAGATGCATTCTGGAGAGTACCAGGATTCTCCAGAAGTGCCATGGAGGTCAGTGCACGGGTACCAAGGAGGCTGAATGCGTGTGGCTTCTGCTTCTCCACCCCTTCTTCAACAGAATAGCGCCACATGTATTATCACACTTCTTCTTCACTTATGTGTGTTCATCGTAAGAGTTTTACTTGAGAAAATGTATTTTGCAATTTAAGTGTGAAAGTTCTAAAGAGTGTGATCTGTGCTTTGATGAAGGAAATGCATTGAGAGAGAGGAATACACAAAGAGCACCTAATATAGACTTGAGGAATTGGGAAAGACTTCCTGGAGGAAGTGGTGTCTGAACGGAGGCTGAAATGTATGCTGCTTTGCCTGTAAAAGTAAGGCAAACATGATACGAGGCTTTATGTCTTAGGACTCTTTAAAAAGAATGTCATTTTATTATTTAGTTTTAACTGACAAATAAAGATTGTATAAATGTGTCCTGTAGAGCATATTGTTTGGAAATATCTATGCAGTGTTCAATGACTGAATCAAGCTAATGACCATATGCATTACTCATATAGTTTTGTGATAACACTTAACCCTTAAAGTCTGCTTCCTTATCAATTTTCAAGAATGCGTTGTGATTATTATAGTAATCATATTGTATACATTGGGATTCTTGATTTTTAAAATGTTGAAATCCAGCGTGCCTTCTCTGGACTGAAGGAGCTCAGGGATGATTGCTGGGTGGAAGCTGTGAGCAGGGGTTGACCGTGCTGCGTTCGTTCTGGACAAGTCATTTCAGACATTGGGTGCAGTGAGAGGGAGGAGCGGGAGAGAACAGCACTTGCCAAGCTTTCCAGGTGAGAATATAGATATACAAGTGTCCAACAGTGAAAGGCATGGGGAGTAATGTTAGGGAGCTTGGCCATTATGCTGAGAGCAGTGGGAAACCATTGAAAGGCGTAATTTAGACAGAGACATGGCCCATTGTGTGTTTGACTGCTGGGTGCTAGGATTCCTGAAGAATCTGCCAGACGGAGACTGTGATCAGGGCCAGTCTTCCTATACCTCTGCTGCCTGTGGGACATGAATACAGATGGAATCATTTCATTTTTAATATGATGGTGGGGGACATGAATGACTTTCTTAAACCCAAATCCCCAAATCCTTGGTGTCCTCACCGTATCCCTGAGGTCCCCTCACCCTGGTTGAGGCTCTGCAGCTCAGCACAGAAGATATGATTTTGTAACTGTATCTGAGGTCTCAATAAAGTAATGTGAATTATGCAGGTAACCTGTCTAGTGTTTGATCCCACTTTAAGTTTTTTCAAATAGCTGCATTTCAGAATTAATGCAATTTAAAAGGGAGCATTTTTACACTGTTATATGAGCGATGGTTTCAGCAAAAAGCTACAGGGAGTAATATATAATATTACAGCAAAAAGGAAAGAATCCAAGACAAAGGGGGCAGCAGAAATGTGCTGCCTCCTTATACGGTATTTCAAAACCAAATGTAAATCAAAACTGAAGGAGGAAGCCCACAGGACAGCAAAGGGCACAAGTGCACATACGGGAAGAAATAGTTTCTTCTGATGAGTCTTTTTTTCCAGAGCAAGAATAAAGCAGGCTTTGTTTCTGATAACTGTTGATAATGCACATAATAATATGTCTTTTCCTTTATCTTCCCTCTGGTATGCTGACATCTCTATGTCAGCTTTAATATTGACAGATTAATACTGTGTGTTTTTTTGATTTGTGGGGTGTGCAGTTTAGTGGGTTTTGTATAATTAGGAGGTGGAGAGGTCTGTGGAAGCATCACAGCCCAGGCATGGGAGCTGTCTTTCATTGTGAGAAGTCATCTTTTCTCAGATTTTAGGGTTTTTACTTGAGCACTTTTTTATAGAGTGTGTTCATGAAGACAGTTTTGGATGCAGTGCTTTGTCTATTAAAGTAAGCCAAACATGATTTGAAGCCTTATTTGTTAGGATTCATTTTTAAAATTTTATTTTATTTTATTTATTTTTTGAGACAGAGTCTTGCCGTAGCTCCCAAGCTTGAGTGCAGTGGCATAATCAAGGCTTACTGCAGCATCAACCTCCTGGGCTCATGCAATCCCACCACCTCAGCCTTCCACAAGTAGCTGGAACCACAGGCACATGCCACCATGCCTGGTCATATCTTATTATTAATTTATTTTTAATTGACAAAAATTGTATATATATATATATATCATGTGCAACATGTTTTGAAATATGTATACAGTGTTGATTAAAACTAATTAACATGCATTACCTCACATACTTACCTTTTTTATGTGATGAAAACACTTAAAATCTACTCTTTTAGCAATTTTCAAGAATATAGTACAATGTTATTAACTATAGTCCCCATGTTGTATATATTAGGATCTTGATATATTAGGATCTTGAATATAGTACAATGTTATTAACTATAGTCCTCATGTTGTATATATTAGGATCTTGAATATTTAAGGTTTGAAATGTAGCGTGCCTTCTTTGGACTGAAGAGCTCAGAGATGTTTGCTGGGTGTGAGCTGTGAAGTGGGGATTGAATGTGCTATGTTGGTTCTGAAAAAGTCTTTTCAGACCCAATCTGAGAAGATGCTGACCAGTCCTCTATTTCATTGAAACATTTAATAAGCAATGTAGCAACCACCTGCTTTTACAAAATGTAGCTGTTTAGCAAACTCAGCTATGGAAAATGCAACCAAATGAACTAACAAATATGCAACAAATCCACTTAAAAGCTAAAATCAGTGTCACAAAATGTGTTCATAAGGATCATATGGTAGACACTAAAAGCCCATTTGTCTTTACTTTTCATATAATTACATCACCCTGGTTTGTGTGGTTCTCATATCCACAGCAAAAGAGGAGCAGGTTATTAGAATAAATAAGAGAACTGATTTGAGTTATTCACACTGTTAGCACTGAGAAGTGACAGCTAAAAGTTTTCCTGCCTCCTCTTTTATTTCCATGTCTTGAAAAGCATTCATAAGACCTAAGCAAGCCCAGCTGGCTGAGGCTTCTTATTAAATAAGGTGAAAATAGTTCCAATCTGTCTCCGTATGTTGCTGGGGTATAACTATATTATAGCCCAGTAAAGTTGTTGATTTTAAAAATAATGACCTTGAGCCATAAAGGAAAAGTTCAGATTATATGTCTGATAGGTTTACCAGGTTCACAAACTATAAATGGTATTGCCTTAAGTATGTATGTATTTCAACCAGAAATTGACAACGTTTACTACAGAAACCTTGAAGAAAATAATGGTTGTAGCCTGGATGACAATAAACTATTATTATCATTCTTCTAGTCATAACTAATAGATTTGTGTTAGTCAAGAGGGAGGTGAACAGGGATTTTATTGGTGCTTTGGATTAGACCCTGTTGGGTTCAGAATCCTTAATAACTTGAAAGAAAACATAGAAAACATATCTATCAAACTTGCATATTTTCACTGCAAAGAATAGTTAATAGTTTGGAGCAGATGCAGAGGTTGGCAGACTTTTTTTGTGAAGGGCCAAATAGTAAATGTTGTAGACTTTTCAGGCCATATGGTCTCTGTTACAACTACTCAACTCTGCCATTATAACATAAAAGCAGCCATAGAAATTGCAAAGTTAGACTCTGTTCTGGTCAGTCTGTGTCTGAATATGTTGTGCTCTTGGTTCCTCTTTTTTGCACAATTCCACCTTTTTATAATTCCTTTAACCTATTTCCATGGAGTGTACTACTCTTCTGTCTTTAAACTTTTCCTTATTATTGGCTCCGTTCCCTCAGCCAACGGGTATGTTCTAGTTTCTTTGCACTTTCCCACAATATACAAAAGCTGTTTTATTGTTTCTCTTCACTTTACCATCATATGCACTTTCTCAGTCTCACCACAACTCAATGTCTCTTCTTCCTTTCCTCCCCTCTACCCACTGTGATTTGAAGTCATCCCCACTGCTCCACTGAAACGCTCTGGGTGAGGTCACTGTGATTTATCATTTCTTCAGGGATTGACCCTTCTCTACTTGAATAACTTTCTTCCTTTGCCTTGACGCTGCCCTTCCTTTGTCTTAACTACTCCTAAATGACAAGTTTGAAATGGTGATAGAAATAAAGCCAAAACTAACGCAGGACCCATTTAGGTTATTTGGAGAAGCAATATTAGAGAAAGCCTTAGAAAGCATATTTTATGTTTTACTCTTTCTCTGTTACCCTGATGAATGATGAAGAAAGAAGGAAAGATTTTAGAATGCAATGGGGGATGGTGTTAATAGGAAAAAGAAAGAACATTCAAAGATAAAACCAATGTCATATTGTACCCTATCAATTTATACAACTATTAATATAACATTTTTGAGGATAAAACATTTTTTAAAATAAAAGGGTATTTATCACTATAAAATATGACATTGAACACATACATCGGCTTGTTTCCCTTATATTGTTGGATACCCTTTGTTTATTGTTTCCTTGACTGTCTCCTTGGCTGGGTCTTCCTGTCTGCCCTATAAATACTGGCACATTTTCTAGGGTTCAGACCTCAGACTTCTCTTCTCACTTTTCTCACTGATCCTCTCTGGAGGATCAATATTTATCTAGTGTCAGTTGCTCCTTGTGTGCAAATGACCCCCAAAAATATATTTGTAGCTTCTACCTTGTTATGAGCTCTCCCTGTCTTTTAATTTTACTATTTGAGGTATACAATAAGTAATCCCACTGGTAATTAAATTCTCCAACTCAGTAAATAATCTTGTGAGTAGTTAGTTTGTAAAATATTGGGTTATTCATCCAATGGTGAATCCCTTAATTATATTAATCCTTTTTGTTGTTGTTCTTCCAGACACATCACAATTGTTTTTGAATGAACTGTTGAGTGACTGTAAAGATCATATATCACATTTTAGAGAGAGGAATTGCACCACTCTATGTTGCCTTCCCCGACTCCTAACCCTCCTCTGTTAAATTTTGATACTCCTTTATTTATCCTGTATTTCTATCATAAGCCCTACAATGTTACTCATTTATTCACATATCTGACATCTGAAAATATATATTTGCTAACTATATTTAATACAGCTGAACATCTTCACTGTCCATTTCATTGGCTGGCACATTGGAGAAGCTCAATAAGGTTTGATGAATCTGTAAATCATCCAGTCAGTGTCCTTTTTAATGACAGAACTTTAGGCCACATGAGCGCCCTCACTATCAGATTTTAAGCTAATGAGAGAGAGAGTGTTTAAATTCAGAATCCAGAGTGGCTGTCAGGTTTCTGCTTTAATTGTGTGGGTGGTTGCTGTACTGTTGAACAAGATAGAAAGTAAAACAGGAAGAACAGATAAGAGAAGGTCATAAAGATAGAAAATTAATTTGTGAACACTTTAAGCTTTAGGAGCTTGTGCAACATTGATGTGGAGAAACCTAGAGGCATGAAGGTAAGAGAGAAACATATTTGCCTGAAATGCATGCACAGTGAACATGAAGTAAATAACTATGTATTATAAAGTTTTAAAAATAATTAACATTTATCATTATGGGTGCATGATAATAATGTCTGATATTTCCTAAGTGCTTTTAACGTGGTTAGGTGCTTTAATATCTATTATGAACAGTGGTGTATGTGAAGAATTGGTTATATGTTTCCAAAAGACTTTGTTGAGAACCCTAAGATTACACATACTTTTAGACTGCCACCTTGGACATAGCATATTTTGGGTTAATTTTGGACAATTATCAGTGAAATGTGGATAATTTTCAATTGTCCTTTAAAAAGCCAAACCAAAAACAAAAACAAAAAAAAAACCACTGACTAGAATGAATCCTTTTTGTCATGCCTTTGCAATATTAGTATTTGAGTACATTTACATAAAATTCCTGCTACTTAATAAAAGGGTTTTAAAAAGAGGTAAAAATAAATTAAGGATGAGGAAACAAGTCTTAAGAGTCCATCTAGAAGATAGATGATAGAAGGATAACAGAAAATTAATGCATCTTCCATTTATAAATTTATAGAGAAATATGTTTACACTATATGTTATTTTACTGATGACAAGAATTGCTATTGAACAGGATATAAAAGTACATTTGCTGTAATAACAGAAATTTCATCGACAAAGTTTCTAAACATGTAATTAAAGGATTTATAAACATTTGTTAATTAAAAAACAGGATAGAATGAAGTGAGAGCAACTTGGAATTTAGTTTAAGTACAGTGTATGTTGGGATTATTTAAATACATCAGAAAGAACCACTGTGACCTTGTAGTTTGTATTCTTCAGTTTACTACTTTTCACCAAACCTGACTGCAAAAAACATAACCACGTGTTGAGCAGAGACTACATGCAACGCTCTGGGTGAGGCACCATGGAGCAGAAACAGTCAAACCTAACGCACAGTCTCTGCTCTGTTATAACTTAACTTTGGCCGAAGAGAGAAAATATGTATGTGAATAAACATAGGGCAAAGCAATGCCATGTGAGTGCCACCGTTATGTGACCTATGATTTTTTTTTTAAGAATCTTAATTTCGAGATTCCATCTTGATGATCAAACTATAGTCATAAATTACCTATCCTAATATGTGGTTCAATAGAAAAATATCTGTATTGGTTGAGTTGCTGTTGAGAACAATATTATTTGAAAATGAAAGGCCAACCCCTTATGATTAAGTTATTAAAACTTGAGCAGAAAAGTAACTTTTAATTTTAGCAACAGAAGTCTTACTTTCTTGACGTTTTTCTTTTGTGTGTTCGAATTTTAGGATACATGTTTCTGAACATAGAAGCAAATTTGTAGACTCAGTTACCAACTTAACTTTTTAATATTTGATGTGCGATATAATTATTTGACCACTGGATAGCAGTAAACAAAGACAACTTTGAGAATGATGTATTATTTTCCCTCTCTCTCTGTTGGGAATGTAAATTAAACTAACAAAGTCTCGTATTTTCCGGATACATTTTTTGAAAAATCGAAGAACAATGGGAATCTATCATTAATATACAACAATTCTATTATGTATTATAGCAATAAATTTTAAATATAATTAAAATATGTTGAAGTAATTCAGATAACTATTTTACTGTTTTGTACTATTTATGCATCCAGTTTGCATGTGTGTGTAAAGTTCATGAAAATCCAATTTAGAAATATTGATTGGTTGAAAATAATTTTTTGAACAAAATATGGATACATGACCAGTTAGTTGGCCACTCTGACTTGCAGGAAGTTCCTAAAGATAAGAAAGAAGGAAAAGAAAGAAAGAAAAGAAAGGGAGAGTAAGAAGAGAAGAGAGGGAGAGAGCTTTCTGTCAATGTGCTAAAGAGTAATCAGTGATGGGTGTGCACCAGCTACATCATTGCTGCACATAAAAAAAATTGGGTTGTATTCATCCCACTTTAATAAAAATTGCAAAATGTTATATAAATGATCATTTTAAATTAATGCTTCAAGGCATATTAGAAAATCATGTGTTGGGGTTTGTCCTATGGCTGAATAATGATCCCAATGGTATCATGTCCTAATCCTGGAGCCTTTAAATGTTACTTTATATGCAAGAGACTTTGCAGATATGATTTACTTAAGGATCTTGAGATGGGAGATTGTCCTGAATTATCTGGGTAGGCTCTAAATGCAGTCACAAGTGTCCTTAGAAGAGAGATGCCGAGGGAGATTTGACAAAGGCAGAAGAGATGTCTATGTGACCACAGAGGCAGAGATTTGAGTAATGCGTCCACAAGCCAAAGAATGCCAGCAGCAAACAGGAGCTGGAAGAGGAAAGGTATGGGCTTTTCCCTGGAGCCTCCAGAGGGAGTATGGCCCTGTCAACACCTTAATTAGGGTCCATTGAAATTGATTTAAGACTTCCAGTCTCCAGAACTGTAAGAGAATAAATGTATGTTGTTTTAAGCCTGTAAATTTGGTGCAATTTGTTACAGCCGCTATGGGAAACTAACACAGGGTCTTTGATATAAATAAAGAATAGTTGAATTGCATAGTTTGTTCAGCCCAGTTTCCCAACCATTATAAAGTTCATTGGCCAGTAAATCTATATTGACAGCTTAATGGTGCATTTAAATCTCTGCTTCTGACAATTTCTTAGACAAGCCTCACTTCTGCCCTAATTCCGTATCAGAAAGATAGAAATTTTTGACTTAAAATTTTATGGACTTCAGATAAGATTAAATTGAGGATGATAAGGGCAGTGTCCTATTTCATTGTATTATAAAACAATTATTTAACATTTTCGTTAACCTCATGTGTCATTTATTCATTTGTTGGCTCATATGTTTATTCATTTTTAATTCCATAGAGTTTTGTTGTAAGTCCAATGTGTATCTGCTTCTATACTAGGTTCCGAAGTCAAAGTGTTGAAAATGATGTGATAATTACATGATGATAGCTGCCATTCACAGAGCCCTTACTAGTCTCAGCATTACATTAGATATGTTGATGTAATATGATATATGTAAGTACAATGACCATAGTATATATTAAGTGATGGTAACAGAAGATATATACAGCAGGTCCTAGAACAAAGTCATTTCTTCACCATCATTTCATTGTAATATTGATGAGAAACAAAAAATCAATTTCCAGCCAGGGCCACTGTCCAGTGTGAAGTTTCTGGGTTTCCTCTGGATACTCTGGTTTCCTTCCACATGCCACAGGTGTACCCGTTAGGTGAACTGATGCATCTACATGGTCCCAGTCTGAGTCAGTGTGGGGGTGTGTGAGTGTGCTGGCCGATGGGATGGCATCCTGTCCAGGGCTGGGTCCTGCCTTGTTCCCTGAGCTACTAGAATATACTCTGGCCACCAGAGACCCTGAACTGGAACAAATGGGTTGAAAATGGGATGAATAAATGAATACAAGTTATTGTAAAATATAAATTCATCAAGTATAAGATAATCATACAAGTGCATAAACGGAGCAGCAGGAAAGCACTCTGTGAGCCTGCCATGTTCGTTCTTGTTTGTGTTTGAGCTGTGTGATGGTAGGGGATGCCCCTTCCAATGTTTGCTTTGCAAACATTTATTCCTTGACTTAACCCACCACCACTACCACTGCCATCATTCACTGATTCACCAAACTTAGGTATATAATTATCTCACTTGTTTTTATTCACTTTTTTTCTTGAATGTATGTATAGCTCACATTTATTTCAGTGTTGAATATTAGAACTGTTTTGGTCTTTAATTAGAAGTTTGGTGATGCTTTTGTGACCAGAATTATGCCATAGGAATTTAATTCCTGTTTATACCAACTAACCTATAATAAAGTTGGTTTCTCTATACATCCTTTCATTTAAAGTTGCAATTTCCAATAACCTTTAGATGACATTAAGTGAGAACTTACTGTACCTAGATGAGGGATTTGCAAATTTTAAGATTACTGGAAATTTGGAGTTTAGGAGAGGCTCAGAGAATTCTAGGTGAATTTCTGAACCCGAGGTTCTTAGCTGAAATTGAACCGTACTCTTGCCACTTTAAACCGTCATCGTCCAAAAGAAATGTCATATAAGCCAATGTTATTTAAAGTTTTTTAGTAACCACATAAAACAGTAAAAATAAATACATGAAGTTATTTTGGTACATATACACCATGGAATGCTATGGAGCCATAAAAAACCAAGATCCTGTCCTTTGCAGAGACATGGGTAAAGCTGGAGGCCTTTATCCTTAGCAGACTAACAGAAACAGAAAACCAAATACAACATGTTCTTACTGATAAGTGGAAGCTAAGTGATGAGAACACATGGACACATAGTGGGGAACAACACACACTGGGGCCTTTCAGAGGATGAAGGGTGGGAGGAGGGAGAGGATCAGGAAAAGTAAATAATGGGTACAAGGCTTAATACCTAGGTAATGAAATAATCTGTACAACAAACCCCCGTGACACAAGTTTACCTATGTAACAAACCTGCACTTGTACCTCTGAGCTTAAAAGTTAAAAAAGTAATAATATATTTTATTTAACTCAATATATATGTAAATATTACAATGTTTCATATTTTTTAATTATTGCGATTTATTTTAAATTTTTATCATACAAAACCTTCAAAATCTTTTATGAATTTTATACTTACAATACATCCTATTTCAAAGTAGCCACATTTCAAAGATTTGATAGCCACATGTGGCTAGTTGTTGCCATTTTGGACAGTATAGCTTTAGGACATTAATATCATTTATTTGGAACAACACATATTACCATTGGTCTACTTCCAACATAAAAGATTAATTTATGAGAGCTATTTTTGTATCTCATCGTTTCAGTGTGTTGAAATTGGCTGAGTCACTTTTTAAGGAGATGAATAACTCAGCATGGGCAAGTTTTATGTGTTTTATATTTTATTATTATATCAACACTGGTACAGTTGATGTTGCTAGTTATTTTCATGTATTATCTTAAAAAATTATAGTCATCTAATAAACTAACATAAACCATGCTACTCAGTTTTTATGCCAGGTGCAACATTTCTGATATTTGAAAAGTTTCTAATAAAAACAGCAGCTGGCACTTCATTTCTCTGCCATGAATGGGAAAAACTGTGTTTAACCAGCATTGATACTTCTTTTCATTTATGAGTTAATTTGAATTAGGCAGTGAGAATGTTCTCATTTATCACTTGACCATTTTTAAAAATTACTCTTTCTGGCTGATTTTAAAAGATTCATGAATAGGAGAACCCTGCCATATGTTTGGAGGATTTAACCCATTATTTGTATTTGTAATCTGTATTTGATATAGATTTTGTATCAAATCTGTATTTTGTATAATTTGTATTTGTATTATTTTGTATAATCTGTATTTGATACAGATTTTTACTATGTCACTCATATCTCCTTGGAGTTAGTGGCCTTAGATTTGGAACCATTGGACAGCATATATTTGGAATATGACTTTTTAGGACAATAAAATATTATGAAAACTCCTTTTGCATTAAAAAATTTCAGAGCTGTCACTGACTGTGTGGCCTGGAATTTAAACATGATTAATAAAAAATATTACAGCAATGTAAATCATTCTTACTTTAGTTAAATGAGTATCTCTAACAAGCTATTGGTTGGATCATTGTTGACATGACCATTAATTTGCAAGTAATTTGATCAGGGAAATATATTCTGTCAAGTGAAATGGCTCATAAGGGTATCCTATGTTTTCTTACCTGACTTTAGAAATATCTCATTGGATTGTGTTCCCATGACAGGCTCATATATAATGATGTCCTGTAAAACTTTGATTGCCGCAAAATTTATTTCTTCTATTTGTGGAGAACTCGACCTAAGTTGTCCATTTTGATATCTTATCCTGTAAAAAACCATAGCACAGTTCACTTAGTTTTCAAAACAAGCACACAAGATTGGAAAGGCTTGTTCTAAGCAAGAAACAACTTCACAAGATCAGAATCTCTTCAACAACGATATATGTGTCAAGTCACAGCGTGACTCTGGTGTTATTGAAAACATTTTATTCAGAGGGCACTTTTCATTTTTTCAACAAAGAAGTGGTTTTTAAAACAACTCTTTTTTTTTTTTTTTAGTATGCCCCATGCCTGGTGTGTACCAATCTCACTTATTTCTTCCTGAAATTATATCATTTATTTTCATTTGTTTATGTTCTGTCTTCAAGAATGTAAGCTCTCTAAGGATAAAGACTTTGTCTGTTTTATTCCCTACTGTATCCTTTTTTATGTCTCTTTTATTCCCCTTGACTCCTGGAATAGTACCTGATACATAGCGGTACTCAGTAAATGTTTGCAGAGTGATTGAATGAACACCAGCCAAGTACAATTCGGATGAAGCTCCAACTTGTAGCAGGAGCAAAATGTCTGGGTAGCAGATGGGGACTAACTATGATGCTAATGAGACGCTTCAGGCGCATCCCCTTTATTGGCCCCTTTCAAGGTCCTGTTACCTAATTTTATATGCATAATTTGATGTTCTTTATCTTAAAGAGGACATCCCACAGCATACAAGTGTTATACTACAAAATCTGGATCATTCCCTGGAATTAAGATCCCTATCTTGACATTTGAGGTTTGCTCTGAAGAAATGTGGAAACAAGTGAAACTATCAGATGAAAAATTTAGTGCAGCAGGAGCTCAGGTACCCTAAGAGCAGGATTAACCACATTGTCTAGTCTAATATGAAACATCCTGACTGATGTCCATGGCTGTTGTGATGCTTTTGTGTTACTTCCCTGGAACACACTTCTGTTCCCACCATTGAGAAATATGTATTCCAAAGGTGTGTTGTATTTGTTTCCAAACATATGTCTTCCAGTCCTACATGTTAATGTAATTACATAATTTAATTAAATGTTGTGTGACACAGCAAAACATGAAGACAAAAAAGAGAGTTGTGTCTGTAAATAGTTAATTCGGTGTTTGTCGAAACTTTAATGGTGAGTGCTCAAAAATAAAGTTGTGGAGTTTATTAGTCTGCTTGGGCTGCCATACCAAAATGCCACAGACTGAATGTCTTAAATAAGACTTTGTTTCTCATAGTCCTGGAGGCTGGAAGATCCAAGGTCAAGGTGTTGGCAAATTTGATTTCTGGTGAGACTTCTCTTCCTGGCTGATAGATGGTCGCCATCTTACTGTGTCCTCACATGCTCTTTCCTCCTTGCGTATGTGGAAGGAAAGAGATCTCCGGTATATCTTCATCTTCTTAAAAGAACACCTGTCCGGCCGGGCACGGTGGCTCAAACCTGCAATCCCAGCACTCTGGGGGGCCGAGGAGGGCAGATCAAGAGGTCAGGAGATCGAGACCATCCTGGCTAACACGGTGAAACCCCGTCGCTACTAAAAACACAAAAATATTAGCGGGCGTGGTGGCGGGTGCCTGTAGTCCCAGCTACTCGGGAGGCTGAGGCAGGAGAATGGCGTGAACCCGGGAGGCGGAGCTTGTAGTGAGCCGAGATGGCGCCACTGCACTCCAGCCTGGGAGATAGAGCGAGACTCCATCTCAAAAAAAAATAATAATAATGAAAAAAAAAAGAACACCTGCCCTATACTATTAGAGCGCTATCCCTGTGACCTCATTTAGCCTTAATTATCTCTCTGAGGGCCCTATTTCTAAATACAAACACACTGGGGGGTCAGGACTTCAACAGATACATTTTGGGAAGATACACTTCAGTTCATTACAGTTTGGTATAAGTGAGACAACTGAACTATTTCACAAAAAATGAAAATAAAATAAGTCTAAAAAGCCTGAAGAGCTCCCTATATAAATTGCTTCATATGTATCTTTAAGGTTTTCTCTACTTTCAAGAAAGATAAATTGGAAATTATAGATAAATTATGGATGTAACTTATGCAAGAATGATTACAAAATTTTATCAGTATGAGACATACTTAAAGAAAAGACTCTTGGCAGTTCATCAGAAATTGGCTATAGAAATGCATATTTACATGTGTTAAGCTAAAATAAAAATGTAAAACCCTACATTTTAACTGGCATTTTAATCAATCCAGTGCTGTTTCAACTATGTCACATAATAGGGTTTCTAATGCGTGTAAGGAAACAAATAATGTATTAAAGAGATGCATGTATTGCACAATGTAGCATAGCATTCGGTTTATACCAACACTGGTTAATGACATTCATTAATTTGAAAAGAAAATTTAGCCTGATGAGAGACATACGGAATAATAATTAAGGGTAACAAGACCTCAGCTGAAATCCAGCCCCTACCACTTCCTAGCTATAGCTATGTATTTGTAGGGGTTACTCAACCCCTCTCAGTACTCAGAGATTAAGTAACAATAACAATAACACCACTTATTATAAAGTAAATGTGAATATTAAATAGTTATTCAGCACAATATCAGGGAAATGACACTGAATAAATGGTAAGGCAAACGGTATTTTCACTTTTCCACATTTTTTTCAGAGTATACTTTAAATAATAAAAGTTGTATCTTACTAAAAGTAGTAGTAACACCTGTGTCTACAATATGTTAATATGGTGATTTCACTAAATTTTAGCTCTGGAAGGCTTCTTAGAGGCAGGCTAGGTCATCTTCTTGCTTTATGGTTGATAAAACCATGGCACAGAAAGGTGCAGTAACTTCCCTAAAGTCATACAGTGGATCAGTGGCAGGGTCAGGATTTAAATAAAAATTTCTGATCTATCATCTGCTGCTTTTTCCAAAGTATTGCAGATACCTCCTGTCTATTGTTAGGTAAGACAATTGCCAACCTCAGTAAGATTGGTGATAAATAGTTAAAATGGCTTCATCAACATTGAATTGGTTGTATCATAAACAAGTCTACTTTTTCTCTGCCAAGAGGCATTCAGTTTGGAGGGTTTTTTTTTGTGTGTGTGTGACGGAGGTTTGCTCTTGTTGCCCAGGCTAAAGTGCAATGGCACGATCTCAGCTCACTGCAGCCTCTGCTGCATCCTGGGTTCAAGTGATTCTCCTGCCTCAGCCTCCTGAGTAGCTGAGATAACAAGCACGTGCCACTACACCTGGCTAATTTTTGTATTTTTAGTAAGACGGGGTTTCACCATGTTGGCCAGGCTGGTCTCTAATTCCTAACCTCGAATGACCCACCCACCTTGGCCTCTGGACTTTTTAAATGGTAAATATAGTGGCTGTAATAGTTTCAGCATTTGGAATAAAAAATATTGATAAGAATTGAGATTTTGAGGTTTTTCCTTTTCTTGTTGTTCCTTTTTATTTTATTTATAGTCTTAACCTCCAGTGTTCCACTTGCTGGAGTACATTCAAGTCACAGTTGTAGATCAAACAAGTTTTCAGCCTATTCACTGGAGGTTTGACTTTTTAGCAGTCTGCTTTCTCTCTATAAAAATATGACTCTAAATAAAGTTGGAAGCCAAGATGAGATGACATCCATTCCTGACTTGCCAATCAAAGCTTTATTTAATGTCTAAAAGCAATATGTATGCAAATAACAAGCCAGTCTTAAGAAAAAGGATAGAAACTGAAGCTGCCTTAAATAATCTTAACTGCATTTGAAAAGTAGACAAATTGGTTTTATAATGTAACCAAGTAAAAGAGATGTAAATCCTTTCCTGGTTTTTAAGCAATGCTTTGGAAGTGAGTTTCGCTTGATTCATCTGTCTTTTACTGAATACTTACTATATGCCAGGCACCTTAGCTGCTAGATGTATACTAGTAAAAGACATGATTCTCCACCCTAATGTAGCCATTTGGTCCAGAGACTCTCAAGGCTAGTTGATTATATGCACCAGAGTAAGTGTTGTGAGAACAGGGCCATATGAGCACCTAGGAGGTGCTTCTATCCCCAAACTGGGGAAGGACTAAGGCTTCCCCAAAGAGCTTGCTGAGTTACCCTAAAACATAAATGGTGCCTCCAAGGATGGTTAAACCAGACCTTCAGCTGCCAGGTGTTATGTTGTCTTGGAGGCCAAAATCTAGTAAGAATTCCAAGAAGCAAAGAGTTTCTGCTTTACTCTGCAAGCATTTGCTCAAGATCCCTTTCTAATTTTTTTGCTCCCCTCTGGCATGTTCAGAAATGTGTAGGCTGGACATAGATATTAGATATCAGCTTTATTATAAATCTTACTACCTAATCAATGACTTTCTAAAGCAGGCCCAGCAAACAATTTCTGATATAGAGGTGTTACTTATACTAAAGAGGAAGTTATGCCTTCCTATTAAAATTAAACAAACAAAAACATTTAAAAACACAGCAGATGTTTTAAGATTGCATGCTCAATAAAGAAAATTTTTTCATACAAAATATTAATGATAATATCCTATTGTTATGTTCTGAAAATACGCACTATAAGGAAAACCTGTATAGTTCCCTAAAAATAACCAGGCCTCCATTTTTCAGTGAGCTGTGGGAGCAGTACCATAGAGTATATCTCAGAGGCATGGTGCTTTCAGAGAGCAACTCTGTTCCCTGGAGCATTCCCTGTAGTTACAGGAATGATTTACTGGCCTCACTCAGACACCCTGAATGCAGGTGGCTTTGAAACCTTTGCAGACATGCACTACCACGGCCTACATCATTGCCCCTGGATGCATCATAATATTTAATCCCACAGAGGGCTTTGGCCATATCAGAAAGAACAGTCTGCATGTTCTAGAGGATTTTAGCACAGCAACATCATTTCCTGGAAACCCACTCCCTTGTTCTAATCACAAAGAAATTCTTAGGGCCTTCAGTTTTTCTACAGCAGTCAATCACATCTCCAACTCTCACTTAGCCAAAGCAAGAATTTGGAAACTTGGAGGTGAGAGAACTCAGAGAAGACTTGTAATAAAGTCATTGGTTTATTTGTTAAATATTATTGAGCATCCGTTGTTAGTAAGGCACTATGCTAGGTAGATAAGGTGGAAATTTTTAAAAAATCTATTAGATCATCTCTAATAGATGTGTGTATATATACTATATATATACACATACACATATTTCTGTACATATATATGTTAAATATTATATATCTGGGTATTTGTGTTTGTGTGTAAGTATATGTTATATAAAGATGTGTGTGTGTATATATACATCTTTATATAACATACACACATCTTTAACATATACTTACATTTATAAATACATGTTTGTGTATATATGTATAAGTATACATGCACGTATTTATATAGCATATATTCACACATAAATCCATATACCCAGATACATGATAATATTTAACATATATATGTACAGGCACACAAACGTGTACACACATATGTTCAGGTGTATTGTTTGTTATGCGTATTATAAGGATGTGTATGAGATATAAATATATGTGTTATTAATATGGCAGTATTAATTAATATGGTAAATGTGAAAACAAGATGCTGAAATAATTCTAATTAGGGAAGTTCACCAACCGCAAGACAGTAAGGCATCCTTTGGTGCAACTGGAAATGGTGTTCAAGCCAGGCTATAAAGATGGTATATTAGTTTCTTTGGGTTCTGAATCAAATTGCACAACTGTGGTGGCTTAATACAATGGAAATTTATTTTCTCAAATTTCTGAAGATAAAAATTCCGAAATAGGGGTATCAGTCAGGCCACGCACCTTCTGGAGGGCGTAGGGGAGGCCTGTCACCTGCTCTTGGCTGCTGGCATTCTTCAGCTGCATCATTCCAGTTTCTGCCTTCGTGGTCACATTGCCTTCTCCTTTTTTGTGTGTGCTAAATGCTCCCCAGCCTCACTCATGTAGGGACACGTGACATTGCATTTAGGGCTCATGTGGATAATACAAAAGCTCTTCCTCACAAGACCTTGAACTCAACCACGTTTTTTTTTGGTTTAGTGCAGTAGCATGTGCCTGTGGTCTCAGATACTCAGGAGGCTGAGGCAAGAGGATTACTTGAACTCAGGAGTTCAAATTTACAGTGATCTATAATTTCACCACTGCACTGCAGCCTGGGTGACAGGGCAAGACCCTGACTCAGAAAAAAATTAAGTCTCTGTATTGTTCCAATTTTAGTATATGTTCTGCTGAAGCAAGCACAAAAATAAATAAATAAATAAATAAATAAATCTCATCTTTTGCCATCTAAGGTATGTTCACAAGTTCTAGAGATTAGAATGTAGACGTATCTGTTTTTGTGGAGTATGGGTACCACTCAACCTACAACAAATGAAAACCTTTTAAAGAGCTGAATCTGGGGAGTACATTACAGGTTTCTTAACTATGTTGGTTTTAGTTTCTTAGAAACTAGGCTAAGCAGAGATGTAAAGCAGGAAAGAGAAGGCATGTTGGGTAACAAACAAGGAGGGCTGTCATCAGGCAGCACCATAAATTGTGTTTGGAGAAGAGGAGAAATAGAAGCCAGCAAAGATAAGATGGGCCAGACCATGTAGACCGTTTACTGCTGGGCAGCAACGTTAAATGAATTGGAGAACCAGTGAAAATCGGATAGCAAATCTATTAGCATAGCCAAGGTAAGACCTCACAAAAGCTTACCTATAGCTATTAGCTATGAGAGTAGATAGGAAGGGAGAGATTTCAGCAGTAAAATTCATAAACAGAATTGACTGGCTTTAGATCCTAATGAAGACACCTCTAAATGTGTGGATAACTAGGAAAAGGCTAGGACATTAGCAATAGGGAGATAGTAGAATAGAAATGATTGTTGTGTTTGGATATGTTGCTTCAGTTGCCAGTATAATGTCCAGAGGGAGATACAGTTAGAAATGTGTAGTTGATCTTTGGGGAGAGTTTGGCATTGGAATAATCTACATTGAAGTGTGAGGTTCCCAAAAGGAGAAAGAGAAGGGGAAAAAGAAAATACCTGTTTTCCTAAAGGAAAGTTGGGAGACTTTCTGTTAGAGGTTAGGTGAAAGAAAAAAAGAAGGTTGCTGTTTCCCTGTGTTTAAGAATGCACCTTTTGAACATGTTTTAACAGAGGATTGTTGATGGCAACAGAGGATTGTTGAATTTACGGGTTTTTTTGTACACTAAGTGATTGCATGTGAGCCTTATCTCTTTAATTTGTCTCTGCTGGAATATTTATGTGTGAATCTGCTGTTTCTTTGCATTTTGTGCTAAAGTAATTTTTCTTTAATTGGGACCTTATGAAAGCAACATGGTTATATTTGCTCTTTGTTTTATGGTAATGACTGATCAACAAAATGCTAATTGGCATTACAAGTTTGTGCTATATTTGTTCTGATATTCAGATGGTTTAATTAGGATTTAATTTCCACACTTGCCTGGGTAGTTCTGTATACTGGTATTTCCTTTGGTTTTTCTTGTTCAGACAGAGTTATTTATTAAGACATGGCAAGAACCCAAGGTGTTGTCACTGTGTGCAGCATTAATGCTGGTTTCTAGGGAAGAGCTTTCTTTATGAATCAGGGAAATATGCAGTTGATTCCAATGATGTCGTTGTGAGTAAAGTTTTTGTTGTTTAAAGTAAAAAAATCACTGAGTTATCCTACATCTACCTGAAAGCAGTAGCTACTACACGTAACTTTTGTGTTACTCTTTAGTCTTTGGTGTTTGTGATCGGATTGTTGTCCCGGAAGCCTATTTCTAGTTCAGTTTGGATCCACGTAAGCCTGTTCTTTCACCGTTTCTCAGATAGTTAATTTGTCCTGGGGCAGTTAGTCTCACCTTTTCCCGTTAACTGTCTGTTATCTTTACTCATTTTACTTTTCAGCTATTTCATTAGAAGTTATATCCCCAGCAGCCTCCATATGTTATGCTCTGAGGAAGCTCTCAGGATGCTGAGAGGATGCTGTATGAGGCATCAGATTCCTGCATTAGGAATCAGGTTTTTTACACTTCCTTACCAGCTTTCTTACTCCATAATGCTTCTGAGTCATCTGTAAATTGGAAATAGTACAATTCTATATTATTGCTAGGTCAGATAAATGAATCATCAAATGGGAAGATGTGTGTGTAAAAGGACTCTGAAAAAATTCAAAGCACCATAAACTGTGTAATATTAACTGTACCCAGCCAGGCACGGTGGCTCATGCCTATAATCCCAGTACTTTGGGAGTCTGAGGCAGGTGGATCACCTGAGGTCAGAAGTTCGAGACCAGCTTGGCCAACATGGCCAAAACCCGTTTCTACTAAAAATACAAAAATTAGACAGATGTGGTGACTTGCGCCTGTAGTCCCACCTTCTGGGGAGACTGAGGCAGAAGAGTTGCATGAACCTGGGAGGTGGAGGTTGCAATGAGCCAAGATCATGCCACTGCACTCCAGCCTGGCTGACAGAATAAGACTCCATCTCAAAAAAAAATTATATATATATATATATATATGCGCACACACACAGTGTACCGTATGTTTAATACTGTAAGTATAAAGTCATTTTATTTGGAGTTGATATATTTGGAGCACAAAGAATGGAAGTCATATGAACTGAAGATGTGTATCTGAAACCACATCGTGTGTATGAATCACCTAGGGATCCTGTTAAAATTCAAACACCTACAGAGTCAGGCCATCCAAGATGGGCCTGAGATTATGCATCTAACAGCTCCCAGGTTGTGTCCATGCTGCAGATTTGTGGACCACCGTTTTAAAGAGCTTGTGCTTTGCTATAATACACATAGGGCTAGGAGGAAACATAAGTCTTTATTTAACTGAATGGAGAATCATACATTTTCAAAACTGTGAAACAAAATTAATCTATCCAGGGAAGTTGCTGTTTAATGAGCTATATAGTGAAACCTTTTGTAATGCCAATTTCTGTCTAAAAGAACTGCTTTGTAAATGTGGATTTCCTCTTTGGGTTTTCTTAAAAGTGAATTTTTTCATGTAAAAAAATGTATAATTTAGAATGTGTTGCCATTTTTTCTCTTTAATAAATATATAATTTGGGGAGAATATAATTTCATTTGTTTCTTTAATTCATAGAATTATTACAGCACATTAGCTATCACAATTTGTGGATTTATATCATTTGTTTATAATAAGAGAGTGTTCAGAAAATATTTGTCTTCATAACATAGGTCAAGTTGTGGGGTGCAAGTGTTAGCTAAAAGTGGAGGATACAAGATGAGCAGGTATGTTTTCTGATTTCAAGAACTCATTTTCTGCTGCAGAGATAGCCTTGTAAGCAAGCAATGGAAAACTCTGATATTTCTCTGCAGAGAAACTGTATTACATATAAGGGTGGGTCTGGGAGGGTATCAGGTGCCTGTCAGCAAAAGTTACAAAAACAGCTTGATCTGGGTATTAAGTGGGCCTGTGGGGAAAGGCAGGAGTGTCAGATGTCAAACAGAACTCTAGACAGAGAAATCCAGATATCCAGTAGGTTAGAATGAAAAAAAAAAAAAAAAAGGTGATCTATAACAGTATAGAATAATTTTAGGTACAATGGAAGTTTATAATCAGATAATTTGTTATGTGCAGTCGAAGGCCACCATCAGTGTATACAATAGGGTGGTCTGGGGCAGCAAAGTGAGATCTATCAACTTGACCGTAACGTTGTAAAGTATGGAATACTAAAGACACTCAGTACTTTTTGGATCATTGTAAAATTTACCAAATATCTTTTACATTTTTTTATTCTGGAAACAATGCTATAAATGTTCTATTCGTAGGCATACTTGTGATTTCAGCTTTGGTCAATACATACCGGTTCCCATGAAGCTTTTTTCTGTGCCAGTCATTCTACTTTATTCCATTTGTTTTGTTTAAGTCTCTCTTTCTCATAGATTGAATGTATGTTGATAAGCTCCAGAAGAGCAAGGATTGAATCTCTCTTGTTTACACCGATCAGAAGATGCCATAACATCTTATTTATTTAGGATACAGCTCTATATTGGCCCTTATCACACAAAGGATCTTCTTTTGTTATGAAATTCTAAACAACAGAAAGATTTAAAAATGGACTTATTATTGACAATACTGTTAATATTATTCAGGCCACATGGTATCACAAACCTAGTGTTCAGTAGACCCGAGCTTGGGAAATGCTGGTTTCGTGACACAAACAATGGACCAGGAAGGAGAGGCTCTGGATTGTTTCCTGAGCACAGTCACTGATGAGCCATTTGACCTCCAGTTTATTTTTTCCATGTACAAAATGAGGACATTGGACTAGTTACATTCTAAAGACCCTTCTAGCTCTAAAATTCTGTGATGTATGATAGTAAAATGTGACTGTAAAATGTTCAAGGGAGTTGACAGAAATGTTTGATTGTTTCTTAAAAGCGTCTAGTCTAGCAGACAGGACAAATTCTTCATAAAATATAAAAGTGATGACAGATTGGTATGGTACAAGGCACTCATGCTTGTACTCATGACTTAGATTTAGTATGGAATAATCATGCTTTGCATGTTATTTACTATTGGAAAGGTGTCTTTGTGAAAAGTTACATCCAAGCTAAATCTCATTCACACCTCCTTGATGTGGTAATTTATAAAGTGTTTATTTTTCCAGAGCAATACATATGTATAGTTAGAAAATTCAAGCCGAAGTCCCTCAGGATTGGGAATAATGAAAAGTGGTCCTTCTAATCCCTTCTTATGCACATGTCCCAATCCCCAGAAGAGTCTCATTTATTTTCTTTAATTGGCATTTGTTTTGTTATTTCTTGGCATATACTACTGTTTTCAGATTTGTCAACTTTAGGCATGACTTATTATCTTTTTATAGTGGAAGATGAGGATTGGTGGGTTTTTTTGAGGAAAGGAAGGTAAACACACTTGTTCAATCTGTCTTGCTTAACTGGAAGCCTGCGAATGTGATTTTAGGAATACTTTATTTCTGTTCCTGTAGAATGTTTATAGGACAGTAGCTACAGCATTCAGTCATATGTAGCCTTGACTCTCTTGCCTGTCTAGTCTCCAAGGATTAAGTCGTAGACACAATTTCATGTCTTTTCCTGTGTACAAACAAGCTGAGTGGTGCCCAATGGGGCCTCCTTTTTCAGGTTTCAAAGCTAGGGTTTACAGAGTGCGCCCCCATGTGGAATCCCTGTGCTAGGAATGCTCCTTTCTCCTTCCTCATCCCATCTCACCTGTTTGCTGGAGGCCCCTCCTACTCCTTCCAGACTCCAGTCCAATATCACCTTCTTTGAGAATCCTTCCCAGGCTTCCAGAGAGTTAATGGTTCCACTTCTGTCTTTCCAAAGCTCTTGGAGCCTGTGTTTAATATATTTTCTCAGTAGCTCTCCACCCATTCCTAGACCTCTCTCATGAGCTCAGACCCTTACATTCAGTTCCCTTATAGACACCTCAGCTCGTAGCTGGTTTTCAGGCACCTCAGATTCATTAAGTGCAGGACCAAACCCATCCCAATGTTTTCTAAAGTAGCTTTGACTTTGGCACTCTACCTTGGTGAATGGCATCCAAAGGAACTGCGATTTCCTACCCGCCATTATCCTCTAATCCACCATCCTCCACACTGCAAGGAGTAGGTAGAAATTTGATCAGATACTTCCTCTTCTTAAAATTCTTCAATACCACCAAATAGCCTTCTGAGTAAGGCTGTGATCTGACTCCTTCAACCCTTCCAAGCCTCGTCTCACCCAGTCTTTCCACAAACTTATACCTTAAGCTTCTGGCATGCTAAGTCACATGGAATTTATGGAAAATAGCATGTTCTCTTATCTCTGGAATTTCATACATACTGCACAATTTTGGACTGCTCTCTTCTTCCTGCTATGCAAACACTCAACTGTATCTGTTAGTTCCTCCTCACCTTTCACCACCTCATCTTGAAAGTCTTTCTAGGTTCCCTTGGTATTGAGATGGGTGCACCTGCATTGGGCTGCCCCAGACCTTTGAGCTTACCTTCCACGTAACAGCCAATACCAGGTGCTGTAATAGCCACTGAAAGGGTAGCCACTATCTATTTAGAACTTATTTTGTGCCAGAAACTGTGTTAAATGTTATTATATTAACACCATCTAAGTGTGATTGTCTATTTAATATAACAGATATCTTAGTTTGCCTGCCTTCTACCCATGGTTATTCTCAGAGGGACTAATTCTAGCCCCTACTTAGAGGCCAGTGGATCCCCTGCTCCTTCCCGCTGGCCTCAGGGCACTGGACAAGGGAAGACACATGAGTCACCCTGGGTTAGCCAGATTTCCTGTGATAGGGAGTTGGAATTTGAACTCAGTCAGTGAGGCAGGAAGTCATGAAAGCTAAGATGGGAAGAATAGCTGCATTCCATTTTGTGCCTCCAGAAGGAAGAGGCAGTCGGAAAGGAGACTGCAGATGTGCAGCCCAGGGTTTCTCAGGAGGGTAGACTACTCTGCTTCAGAGTTTGAGGTGTAGGCTTCAGCCCCTCCTGAGACCTGAATAAACATGCTGCCTAAACTTCAAGGAGACACCTTGGTGTTCTTAACTGAAATACTGACTTTGCACTTCTTGAAGATACAGTGTGTGTAGGATCTCAGAGCTTAGCACATGACCTGACACGTTGGAAGTGCTTCATAAATAAATGAGTGAGTGAGTGCATGAGTGGATGAATCAGTATATCCTGTGGACTGGGTACCATCAGATGCTCAAAGCCAGGTAAGAATCTTCATACCTAGTTGTTTCTGAAGCTGTATGACTTGAATTAATTGAGCTTTTTTTGAGGTTTATTCTCCCAGTTTGGAATTCCATTTTGTATATGTGATCAATTTTCCAATCCAACACAATAATTTCCTTTAATAGTATACTTAGGATATTTTAACTGTGATTAATGGGAAATACTTTTCTAGAAACACTTAGCAGCTGGAGAAAAACATAAGGCTACTGTTTAATGTGAGTATTCCATTAATACTGCTGAGTTTTCATCAGTTATGTGGTATATACTACTCCAAAGATGACATTGCACCTGTGTGAGTATACATTTGTATCTGTGTAACTCCTAAACATTCAGTAATATACACACAGCTGGGTTCCTACTTGAAAAGGGTAATGGAAACAGAACTTTTCAAAAATATAGTTTCTGTTTTCATGCTTCCTACTTTATTATTGGCTGATAGGAATGATTAATGCTACAGAAATGCATGTAATTGTGAGATGAGATTCATTCAGCAAAACAAGGAGATCGCACAAGTGTCTGTCTTGACATGGGGCCATATCAGCAGTTAAGAGATGTTCTTTCTGGTGACTGCTAGGTATCTTCTTTTTTACCAGATTATGTCCCTGGTAAATGATATGCATGAACCCCGCATACAGAATACACCAGGACTCAGGGCTCTGCTACATACTAGCATGTTACAGAGCCTCTTTGAGCCTCAGTTTTCTTATTACTGTTTTAATTGATAGGCTGGAACTCAAAATACTCTTGCCCTCACAAGCCTTGTCTATTACATTATATGACACATAGCAGCATTTCAGTAATTGCTAGTGACTGCTATTTGTTTAATTCAAGGAGAACTAGTTGCCGTGAATTAAAAATTGGATGGCACAGTGAAACATGTCAGTAAGATCCTAAGCCAGGATAGTATTTGCATTTGTCACATACTGCCATACTTGAATATGGAGGGGCATCTTCATCACTTATACTAGATAACTCCAAGTGTGTAAATATGGTTGGATGTCTTCACTGTATTCTCCTTAGTATAGAAGCTGGAAATATAATGAGAGTTTTAAAACACTGCTTCTCACTATAACTTTTTAAAACCAGCCCCAAAAGTGTTCAACTACAGAAGTTCCCACAGCATTTAAAAACTACCTTAGCTTATAAAATCGTGCCAAACTCTTCTTGATGAAAATTATTCATAATTTTAAATTTGTTATTCATGATTTCTAAAGACTCAGTGTATTAATCAAAAGTAGGAAAGATGGCATTGTTGCATGCCATTTTATTGGATGCTGGCAGTCATTTCATCTTCTACTTGTTAACAAATATTTGAGTACCAAAGTACTGTGCTACTTACCATAGGAAGTCAATATTCATTTAATCCTCATAACTAATTCTAGCCTATGAGCAGTAACAGATGTGACATTGGTCAACTCTGGCCTGAGGCAGTCAAGAGTCAGTATGCCTCTTCCATTGGTCTCTTCTCCTACTGTAACTACCTTACTGTTTAAATGATGAAGAGGGTCTCTGAGTTTTTTGTAGGCAAGAAACACATTTTGAGTTAAACTGCTGAGATACCAAGATTATTTTGTTACTACAGCATAACCTATCCTATCCTGACTAACACAGTCATTGCACAATATATTTTGCAATCACACTGTTCATTTGTTATATTCTCAGAACATTATGAAAAGGTAGGTTTAGTATTAAGGAGGTTGATTTATTTTGAAAAATCAACTAATTGTACTCATAATCACAGTGAATTCTGGGTTAGATGAGAAAAGGATAGTGGTATCAATGAGAACATCAATATTCAGCATAAATAATTCTGTAAAATAATGATGTAAAGACGTGTATTTTCTGTAGTATCTAGCTCATTAGCCTACTTCCTTTCTGGAATGGTTTTATAAGCCTCCCTTACTCATGTTATGGAGCATGAAGAACACAAGTAACTTGAAAAGATAACGCGAATGGTAGATACCAGGAAGAAATCTCTGTGAAAGAAGAGCCCCCACTTAAAGAGGTTGCAAAAAAGGCTACAGGGAACCCAAAGAGGGGTCATTAAGAATTTTGTTTCCAACTATAGAGAAGTAGGTAATTATCTCGTTACATCTCTGTACAGAGCAGGAAAAAAGCAGAAGTAATTTTCATAGTAATATCTGAAATTCATATGAGTATGCGTATGTCAAGGCTGTGCTACTTGTCCAAATTTTTAAAACTTTGCATGGTTTCAGGTGACTTTTATTAGAACTTTTATCTATTCAGTATAGTTTTACCTAGATAAGTATAAGGAGGGAACTTAAAGAGAAGAGAGTATCAAGGAAAACAATGATAAGTTGACCTTGGAATGAGTGATATGAATTTCATACAATTAAATAAAAAGAGAGAGGTTTATCTAATACTCTCTGAATTTCTGATACTTACCTGTTTTTTGGTATGCTCACCATGTCAGAAGAAGATACGTAAATCTCTAGATTTCCTGAGCCAGAAGGAGATAGTGTTGTTTTTTTTTTTTTTTTTTTTAACGGATCCACAGATCCTCTCTGGAACATACATCCAAAGATTCATCCTGGTGTCACTTGTCAGTTTTATCTCTACTTTTCTCTACTTTACCAGCCTTCTGCAAATGAGAGCTTCAGACTAGAACAGACTAGAGGTTATCCCATCGAAAGGTAGATCACCAAGCATCCTTTTTTTTTTTTTTTTTTTTTTTTTTTTTTTACAATTCATTGCCATTTAGGATACTTAAAGGAAAACTCTGTGACAGTGTCTCTATCTAGGAGATTAGATAGCATTTCTTCTCACTGGTGGCAGCGAATCTTCCAGGTACAATTACTAGACCAGAAATGCCACTCGTTGTAAGGTGACAGAGACATTGCATCCTGAATGGTAAAGCACTGCTTTAAGACAGAACACTTCTTATTCTTTCAATGAATACATTTTGGAATACTTACTATGGTGTAGACTGTAAGGATATGTAGGTAGGCAAAGTCTCTCTTCTCATAGATCTTCTATTTTAATGATGGAGGAGCTGTGGGGGAAATGATAAACAAATAAAAAGTTAGCTTATTTGACTAATACTAAGATACACGTTTGTTTTTCACATTTTAGAAATTTTGAAGTCAGATGCTGGTCATAATTAATGATGTCTTTCTCACCACTGGCAAGGCAGCAGGAGTGTTGTAGCTGTCATTTCCAAACTTCAAAGAGGGACATATTGTTGCCATTGCAGTTAAGTTACATGCACTGTTAGTATTACACAAGTCTGAATGCCATTTAAAATATTTTGAAAAGATTACACTTTGATTTGACATTAAAACAAAGCTATTGTTGCTGCAGAAAGGACAGAAGCACAGCAGTGAGACCTGAATTTGATATTGACAAAACTAATATTATTTTGAAGGAAAGACTGACTACAACTTCATGTTTTATTGCAAAACAATAAACAGTATATTTTCCTATTTGTGTTTGTACAAGGTGACATATGTTAAAAATCAATGTCTACATAAATCCAAAAGAGCACTTATAATTAAGTGTACAATCAGAATTCAAAATGATAAGAAAATATTGTGTCAGTTTAATTGGCAGCATTTAGCTTTCTTAGAAGACACAAGATAATGTGCATCTTATAATTGATGGCCTTTTTGATTCAATGAAGTATAATTAATAAACCAAAAATGTCAGAAGGTTACAAGGTCTGTAAAAAGAATAAAACATGATGAAGTGATAGGAAATAGCTATAGCCAGGGAGGGGAGGAACTTTAGACAGGTGATCTAAGAAGGTCTCTCTGAGGATGTTGGAGCCAAAGCTTGAATGACAAAAATGAGCCATGCTCTAAGAAGGGTATTCAAGAAGAAGAGCAAAGTCAAAGGCCTTGAAGGTGAACATACATGGTTTATTCAAACAGAAAGGAGGCTAGTATAGTTGAGTATAGGGAAGACTGATGTAAGGACATTTCATCTTCTGTTGTGTCTCAGCAGCCAGAGACATTAATTTATGTTGCTCAGATACTGCCCTTTCCAGAGCTAAGATCATCTCTCTGGCCATTTGGAGAAAAGTGGGTTAATCTTATGCCCACCTGGAGTCATTTCTGCTGCTTCTGTGCACCACTGTCAGCACTGCAGCCACTATTCACTCACTTTGAGGCACATCACCACCTAGAGAACCGAACATCTCATTACAATGTCCCTGGTATTCCTTGGGGCCAGTGCCTCCTGAACACCTCATCTCACAAGGAACTATGGTTGCATTAGACTTCACTCGAAGTTCTGGTAGAGAAAAGGGGTGGGGGGGGATTACAAATGACCTTAGAATGTAGAAGGTTATTCTGCCTCATCATATAACCCTTGTTTTCTTCCATCTGCTTGAATTTCTGCAGATTGCAGCCTCCTATTGTGCTTCTTGGTCCTTAGTTCTTTCTTTCCACTTCTTTTATTCTCTATCTTTTATACTCTGTCAACCCCTTTAATTTCCTATGCTGAGTGGTTTACCTATTTCTTTCTTGTTAACTCCTTTTTTTTTTCAGACGTCTTGTTGCCCAGGCTGGAGTGCAAATGGTGCAACCTTGGCTCACTGCAACCTCTGTCTCCTTGGTTCAAGCGATTCTCCTGCCTCACCCTCCAAAGTAGCTGGGATTACAGGCATGCACCACCATGCCTGGCTATTTTTTTTTTTTTTTAAATAGAAGCAGGGTTTCACCATATTGTCCAGGCTGGTCTTGAACTCCTCACCTCAGGTGATCCACCCACCTCAGCCTCCCAAAGTGCTGGGATTACAGGCGTGAGCCACTGCACCCAGCCTGTTATCTCATTTTAACTCTTGACTTCATGTCTCAAGCTCTACCTCCAAAACATTGATTACAGTATTTAACTTGAAGTTTCTTCTTTAGGAGGATCTCAGGTGCCAACTTCTAAGATGGCAATTTTTGCACCCTGCTGCTTCAAGGAAGCATCTGATGCTGGTGCATAATGCTCTCTGCAACCATTATAGCAAGGTTGTATTCTACTGTGTTTTCCTTCTCCTCTGTGTTACAAATGAAAAAGAGAACCTGCTCCTGGAGACATGACTGGAAAAGCATGTCTTTATTTCTGTGTGTCTGCTCATGATTCAAGATGATCACAGGAGGAAACACTGCAGGTTAAGGGGAAAGTTGACAAGAAGTGCTGTTAAATCTTCATGCAGCTGTTATGTGTCAGTGCTTCCTCATCATTAAACCACTCTCCAGGGTGCCTAAATAGCTGCCACGCAGTGCTACCTGCAAAGATTAAAAAAAGTTTGAAGTTGCTGAAAGGAAAAAAGAAAAAAAGATGATGACAGTGACAGAGTGAGATGTTAGTTCTTGGGTAAATATAAAGCTCCAGTTTGAGGCAGAGCTCTGTATTATGCTCTGTCAGATTCCTTATAATTTGCTGTGTCTCTTATATTTTTAAAATTCTGTGGATTCCCAGTTTATTTCAAAATTTTCAATATATAACTGCAGAACATGTGCAATGTTTACTATAAGGCTGGTGGTCAGAGCCTTAATTTGGAAACTCTGCTCGATCACTGGATGTACGGAGTCTGCATTTCTAGGTCACCATGAGGATAATTTAATTTCTGAATTCAATATTGTAATGAAGAATCATGAGCAGCAATAATAGTGGTAACAGCACAAGTAACAATCACTGCCATTTATTGGGCATTTTTATGTGTTTGGACAATGCCGGGAACTTCATGTGCGTTAGCAATGTGCATTATTTCATTTAATCCTCACAGTAAATCTTCCAGGGAGGTATGATTCTTGCCCGCATTTTAAAGGTCAATAAATTGACACTTAACTGAGGTAAAATAAATTTCCTAAATGAGAAGCCAGAATTCCAAACCAGAGTTTTCTCATTCCAGAACCAATTCTATACCGCTTCTTCTGAATCAGTATTTTTTATAGCAAATGTCTTTTGCTCATTGTTTTTGACAGATTTGCAAAGGAAAGCAGAAATACACACGCAATCATGCTTGGAGCCATCCATTTGTGCCAGCCTTTTCATGTATCCAGAGGCTCTCAGCTGGGGATGACCCCGTAGTGTAGAGATGTTTGAAAGCACCATAGGTGTTTTGGTTGCTGTGATTAATGGAGGGTACCACTAGCATTTTCTGGAGATGAACCAAGGTGTGGGTGGAGCTGTGTCTGGGCACAAATTTCAAAGTATACCGTGCGGCATTTTTGGTAGATTAATCCATTTTTATGCACACCAGCATTTAATTTTTCATTTTTCTTATTCAGGGTGGCATATCCTTTACTAAGGTATGACTCACCTATCCCACATTTTTTTTCAGTGGGCACAGGTAATGTCCCTTTATGCTCGTCTTTCCTTCTCAGGTGGTCCTGGGTAGATTTAACACTTAATCAGATGTAGACAGAAACTGGGGCTGGGTGGGTGGGAAAGCTGGGATGCTGCAGAGCTTTGACGGCAGCCCTCTGTGTTGCCATGTTTGTGCTAATTCTTCTGGATTAGTTTCTGATCGTGACTTATTGACCCATGGGAATTCCTATGACTCAAGCTGGGTCAATCACTTTCTCCTCAGAATTTATAACAGGAATGGAGAGAGGCAAAGAGATGAAATGTATTAGAACACTAAATACCAATATTAATGCTAATAACTAAATAACTAAATGGCAGTGCTGTCAGCTAAGAGAAGTTCCATACATTTCTGTGCTGATGTTCTCAGAGATGCCCTGGGTGTTATCTTACTTATCATTCATCTTATCATTGGTTGGTTGTTCATATTCATCTTTATTTTTTGAGCTCTGTGTCCTTCATACACACACACACACACACACACACACACACACACTCATACCACTGTATAGCACATACATAAACACACATTTTTAATAAGTCATAATAATTTTCATTGCTTGCAAAACCAACAAATGAAACCTTGGCTTGTATGCAATGAATCGGGACTGGATGTGATGGTAAAGGCTATTCTTTGCATTTACCTCTGCATAGTTTAGAATGTAATACACGTGTGATGTTAGTGCTTGTTCGAACCAGGTTAGTTCGAACCAGGTTAGTGCTTGTTCGAACCAGGTTAGAATCCAGATTTCCATACAGCACATTTCCCTTCAAAAAGTGAATCTGGCTTCATCACTTTTTCCGCTTCTGTCTATAATAGTGGTTTTCTGACTTGTTGCACATTAGAATCACCTGGAAACTTTCAAAACTCGCTAAGTCCTGATCACAACTACTACTAATTATAATAATCAGAAGGTCTATGGGTGGGATCTAGGCATCAACATCTTGGAAGATGTCCAGACAATTCCAATGTGCAGCAAAATGTGGAAATCATTCACTGAAAAGACAATTGGCTTCATTGCCTGGCCTCTAGCTCCCACTTGAGCCTCAAATCTTGCCACTTCCTACCTCACACTTTAAGTTCTTATTTGATGTTTTTCTACCTTTCTTTAGTTTTTCTCTTTGAAGAGCTCTTTTTGTGGAGTAAAAGAGGAAAAAGCCGAGCTGGTGTGGGTATGGGCATGGGATTCGTGCTGCTGGAGGGCCTTGTACCCCTGAAGGTCTTTCTGAACTCCCCCTCTACCCTCAAAAAATTTCATAGAGGAGAGGTTAAAACACTGCTGCTGTATCACCAAGGCTTCCTGTGCAGTTGTGAGAGCTCATATAATTTTTTTACCCTTTGAGGGTATCATCATTTGTAAAGGATTTTTTTTTTTTCTAAATTGGAGTGCTTTCCAGCTATTCCTGTATTAACTTTTTTACTTGCATTGCAGTACGTGCTGCTCTATAGGAAAGAAAGGGGCAAAGCTGTAACTGATACTTGAGGATGAGCACATCTCTCAACCTCTGTTAGCAGAGAACTGTACAATGATTGATGTGAGCACGTCAGTTATATAGCACCTGTTAACATTATGTAGATATGCTCTACATATATGTTCCTCTCTTACTAGACCTTAATCTCCTTAAGAACAGAAATAGTATCCTGATTATGTTTATTTATTTAGCATCTAGCATAATGCCTTGCACAAAGTACGTGATCAACAAAGGTTGCTTTTCTCCTTAAAAACTGTTAAAACAATAAATTCGTTTGGGTGTAGAAAGACCCAGTGAATAGTATATATCTTCCCCACCTCATACAAACAAAAGGATGAGACAGATAATACTGGTAAAACTGATATTGATGATGTCTTTTAGAAGTGAAGTTTCTTACTGCTTATGGGATCCCAGTATTAGATCCTAGCCCTACTGGACTGAAGGGGGGTGTCCCTGTGTCCTGCTCCACTGAAATACAGGCAGGGAGGAGCACAGGAGAGTTTGTGCCTCCAGCTTACAGGCTGCTCTGTCCCAAGTGCAAGGGCAGTAAGGACTATGCGTGGCCAGATTTTTATTCCAAATTCATTGCGTGTAGACCAAGTTTCTCTTTTGTGGGAATGAGTAAAGGAGCACTGAGAGGCTAAGGATATGAGGCTAGTGGAGTTCTCTCCACATGAAAGGAAATGTCAGGAGTGGCAGGAAAGGATTTTCCCCTCTCCTTCCCCACTACTGTGACCACATTAGTTGCTCTGCATTGCCGCAACCTTAGCCTAAGAGCTGTGCTCTTTATTGCATGACATGTATGAGGTTACAAATGCTTGTTCTATGTAATGATGTCACCGTTATTCTAGTTTTCTGAATTGAATATCTGGCACCATAAATATGCAGTGACACCATCACTGTTGGTCATAGTATGAACAACATTATCCATTGTCTACCTTCAGCATCAGGAGTGGTCATGCCCTGCATTTGCTAATAAAATTTTAGGAAGTTTGGTATTTTGCAAATAAAATTATGAGGATATTTTGTGCTCTAAAAAAGTCATTGGTAAATACACAGTAAAGTAATAACATGTAATTTGATTCCTAAAATGTTCCTAGTAGTGGGACATTCTGGAGAGCCTGTAAACAAGAAACATCTTGGGATAGTGTCGTGTGGTTTTATTTGAACCTGGGTCTGAGTACATATAATACATAACTGCTATTTTCAAGTAAATACGTCTCTGACAATTTTCATATGAACCGTTTAAAAATCTGAAATTGAAATCTCTCACAAGTATTTTCCTTAAGGTGAAATTCTCTTAGTATAATGTAATAGTAATAATAAACAGAAATAGACAGAAAAAGGGTACATTAGTCCTTTTATATAATTTGAAGCCCTTTGTATGTATTGTTTCTTTTGATCCAAAAACCAATCCTATGAAATATATATTTAGCCCTATTATCAGATAAAGATACTTAAATTTAGAGAGGTTAAGTAACATACTCAAGGTTAAATAGCTGGTAAGCAGGAAATTCAGGTTCCAAAGCATGTGCTGCTTGACCTCTGAGCCATACTGTGAAGGAGACACATTTTCTAACCATCAGTGAGGCTCATTACCAACATATTAGTTTCATATCCATCTTTCTCTTCCATTATGACTTAATACAATAAGCTACTAACTTTCAGCTATTCCTGAAACTTAACAAGACTGCCCAAGGGAGAAGTTGAAATTCTTTAGTCAACAATAAAAGCTTAATTATAAAGATGGGCATTATCAGAGTCCTCCTTTGTTGTAGCAGTTTTAGCAGTAAAAGGAGATAATTCTTAATATTAGTGTCTCTGACTCACCTGACCTAAAAGAAATACTAGCTAAATGATCATTTTTATTATATTCTCTTTGAATATTCACAAAAGTTATTTTACTGACTTGTCTGGACTCTCTAAGTTTCTTTATCTTAAATCTTTTAATAATTTCTGTGAACAGGGAAGCCTGCATGGGGAGTGTAGCTTTGCTGGAGAAGGAAAGCCTCATTTTTTTAGTGCCTTTAGGAAACAGTAGGGTTTAGACTAGAGGCAATATTTTTAAAAGCTTGTTAAATTATTAAAACAATCACATTTGCTTGTCAAAACCTTGCTTCACCACAAACTGCATCTACACTTTTTCTAGACACTTGGATAAGGAAAATAAATTTTCTGAATCCATCCTGAAAAAATGAGAAACGAATGTGAACATGGCTAATTTAATGAATATCAGCATTTATAGTATTTACACTTAGTGAAGATGAGGGTCTTAAATATCTTTTAATTTTGTATTTACAGGAATCTCTTCTGAGACCACTCTAATGGATGTTGATACAGGACTTCTAATAAAAGGGAATTCACCACCGTATTATACAGCCTATTCACAGTTAGTGGCTCAATATTAAGAAAGTTCTTTTATGCCTTAAATGGAATATACCTCCTAGAAATGCCCACAAATTGCTGTGACTTTTATTTCTACAGTGCATATGCAGCCTTTCCTCCCTTCTATCTGGCTTGTTAAATTTAAAGTCACTTTTCTTCAGAATTCTTCTTAGGACCTTTCTCTTTCCACTCTGTACATTTTCTTAGGGGTGATCTCATTGGTAGTCATCCTTGCAATTACCATCTATATGTTATTGATTCCTAGGTGTTCCTCCTCAGCTGGACTTGTATATGGATATCTCACTGCTTATTGGACATCTCACTTCCATATTTTACCAAATCATATAAATTTCTTCATATCATGTAAACTCAACATGACCAAAAATAATCACCTTTTCCTGTTAAATGTGCTCTTCTTCCTGTGTTTCATACCTTTGCGAATAACTACAGAAGTACTGAGGTAGTTGGGCCTTTGCCAATTAGAAGAAAGTTTTTTATTACTTTCCTCAATTAGCTAGAGTCAGCACCCAATGACTACAACAGATACGAAAACAGAAAAAAGGAATAAGTAGTATTGGAGAAATTTAAAATCCCATGAAGAATATAACACAAAGGAATACAGGTATGTCCAGAACAAAGGACATTTGAAAAATCTCTCAAAGTCTGCGTTAAAATTGTAAGCCTTGCTAACAAGTAATTTATTTTTCCTTTGAATTCATGAATTCAGAATAAAGACAAAAGAATGCCACTTTAAACGTATTTAATTGGCTAAACTCATGGCTTCAGGATATTATTGACTCATCGTTTACTATGTTTAAAAATTGATAGAATACTTATTAATAATAGATGTCTGTACTCATTATTTAACATTCACTAGGCAACTATAGTTTTTGTCTTCATAGACTAATAAAGCAGTGGTGTGAGACAATTAACTAGGTATTTCAAGAACTTTTTCCTTGAATTGTCTAGACAATTGTCCTGCTACCCTGTTTGCTTTTCATATGCAAACCAGGAAATAGAATGTATTCTTTTCTTTTTTAAAGGCTCTGTTATAGAAAAAAAAAAAAGAAAAATGACATTATTGTTTAAAAGCAGCTTCCTGGCTCATAATAAGGACCTAAACATTACTTCCCAATTATCAAATAACTTCTGTTATGCTCAAAGCTTTTAAAATGCTATGCTGCTGGTCTCTTACTTATTTTAATTTTGTGTTTGCTTTTGGTTTTGATTTTTTTGAAACAAAATGAATTATTTCTCAGATAGGATACCGTATTTTCACTACCATGGAAATTCCTAGGAAAACATTCTTTTTAAAAAAGGAGAGGAAAAACAAACTCCCTAAACTCCCCAGTGGTTTTAATTCTTGGGATTAACATTAGTAGGGACAAAAATGTAAACACAGCTGTGTGTAGTGAGTAGGAGATCCAGGGTCCTCCATCAATGATACTCGTCCTTACATGTCCAGGACCTAGTAATTGTTTTTTTCTGATATAAAATTTCTTTTTATCTTTTTGCTTCCTATTCCCTTTATACATAGAGATTCATCAGGATCAACACAAGTTGTACAGATCCAAAATTGGTAGTCCAAAAACTGAAATTAAAAACATGTGTATTTTCCTTTCAGAAGACTTTTGATTACCTGAGGAAAAAAAAAAATTGTATGTATTGTAAGTTGTATGTTCAGTATTACATAGCTCTCTGCTGGAGAAAGGGGTCCCAGAGAAATGGGTTGCTGATTCTGCTGTGAAATGCAAGGGGGTTTGTAGAAGCTTGGTGAGGAGGCAGTGTCTGATTTGCATTGGGTTCAAAAGATTGGTTGGACCAGGGGTGCCATTTGCATAAGGTGAGAAAGAAAATACTGGTTAGGACTAGGTGTGCCATTTGCACAGGACACAAATTTCTGGCCTCCCCAACCCTAATTTTTTATTATGCAGATGGGTTCTCTGCCTGACCTGCACCATGTTGCTTATTCCTTTACTATAACAAAAAAGAGGAAAAATGGAGCCTTCATGTTAGATATGTCTGGCCCCAACGTAGCCCTTTTCTATTGGTACAGCTGCCAGCATTCTCCTGTGCAAGCTTCCAGCTTGCTTATCTATGTTTATAGTTTGATTTTTCAGGCTGCTCTTTGTTAGAAAAAAGTAATTTCTTGGGGCTTCTTTTTGTTAAAAGGGAAACTCTGCTGAGGACTCTTTTATCCTCACTATCTTACTAAATAATTTCTTTCTACCTCCCGTATCAATAAGACCAGTATAAACACGTTTGGATATCCCTAGGTTTGCTACTATATTATCATCAGATGTGTCCAATTTCATGGGTATCAGTTTCAACTATAAAATTAGATAATATTCCTCCAAAAAGGATTTTTTCAAGAATGAAATGAATAATATATGTGAAAAATCTAGATTAACATTTGGTACATATTTGGAGCTCAAAATAAGTTTGAAATGATTATGAGTCTCATGTTTCTCATCCATAAAAAAATGAGACTGTATCAGTGCTACTCCAGGCGTAATTTGCGAACGGGTGATGCACCGTAAACTAACTGGTCCTTAATGAATTAAGTACAGAAATTGAGAGTGTGTACACACATTTTACACAATTTGCAAAAGTAATTTTATGTCTATATAATCTGAAAGTTAAAAACTGAAACTTGTATTCTTATAGGTTTTTCTTTTTTGTTATTTCATCTTGTAGTAATTCATTTTTTACTATGTTCCACAAAAGTATTGGACTCTAGCAGATTGAAAATTTAGAAAGTAAAAGCTGATTTTTCACTAACTAAAAGGTAGTTTAGTATCACTGGACCAGTTGACCTCTATGATATTCTTTTTAGTTCTAAATATCTGTAATTCTGGATAAATGATGCACTTCTTTTTTTCTGAGCACAGTGAAATGTATTCACAACAGATACAGGTGTTCTTAAGTGAAAATTACTTCACTGAATTAAAATTCCAAATATGTACCCCTTAATATTTATTCACATTGCCACCTGGATTAGAAAGGACAGTATAGGTGTCTGAGGAAAAGAATAATGTGTCTCCATTGTTGACAATCAAATTAAACTTTCAGTTTGTTCTTTAAGATCTAATTTATTTGGATTCAAAGATGTGTTTTTAATGAAAAGCAGTGCGAGACTACAAAACAATGGTGACATGTGCTGTCACTTTGTATCTTCAATTGCTTTTGTTGGATTAAATAGGAAATCATTTAGTTCTCAAAAACACCACTTCCTGTCATTTAAATGTCCTGCCATGTATGGTCAGGTTAGTCAATGCAGTTTTATTGTGGGACTGCTATGTAAAAAGGCTCTGTTTTGCATTTGAGCTATGGAGGTGAACAGAACCAAATATTAATTATTGCATTCAAAGGACTTCTGATCTACTTTGGGAGTAGGCCATGTACAAAGGGGGAAAATATCACAATAGTTGGCTCCTTGTGACAGGATAGTGGGAAAAACCTGCGGAGTTCAGAAGTACCATTTCAAGGGGAATGGAGGGCCCTCTGCCATGATGACTCTACTGAGAGAAATAATTAATGAAGAAACAGAATGGGAAGAGATTGTGCCATATGAAGAGAAGAATACCATCAAATTCCTGAGATAGTAAACATACACAAAATAATCTTTGCAGATAGTTCGATGGCTGCCAGGGTTTGTTGGGGAAATATTTAAAAAATATATTAAATAACGAGGATAAATGATTGAAGGCCATTGGTGCCAGGTCAAGAGTTTGAACTTATCCTATTCTGTAATGGGGTCACACTAAAGATTTTTAAACTAGGAATGACAGTTTTAAACTAGGAATTTAACTAGGAATAACAAGGAATTTTAAACTTGGATTTTAAATATATATTTTTTGGAAATATTAATCCAGAGACATAGTAAATAAAAATTAGACTGAAAGGATAATTGGAAACCAGATAGATGCCAATTGCAACAATTTAGACATCAAGTAATGAAAGCCTTTGATTGGGATGATGATAGTGGCAATATAAGGGGCAATGCTATACCTTCTGAAAAAATAATTGGTGCAATTTAAGGATGGCTTTGGAAGAAAAAGTGAAAGAAAGTGCTATAAGTCAGTCTTGACTTTCCACAACTAGGAAAGAAATGGTCTGAAAAATCATAGGACATATATAGTTAATTAATATAATATATAATAATATGTTAATATATTATTAACATATTATATATTATATTAATATATTAATATACAATATGTAAATTAAGGAGATGGTGAGGAGGTGAGTATAGCATTAAATACTATAGCAAGTTTGCAATGGAGTATCAATGATTAGAAGCTTTTTTACTAAGATCAAGAACAATGCAAGGATGTTCCCTCTCACTACTCCTTTTTAACATGGGACTAGAAGTCCTAGCTAATGCAGTTGGACAAGAAAATGAAACAAAATTGTACTGATTGGGAAGTGTTTAAGTTTAGGTTATAAGATACCATAAACTGGGTGGCTTAAACAATAGTTATTTATTTCTCACAGCTGCATGCTGGGAAGTCCAAGATGAACTTGCTAGGTTGATTAGGTGTCTGATGAGAGTCCATATTCTGGTTTGCAGATGGCCATCTTCTCATTGCATCCTCACATAGCCTAGAGTAGAGAGGGGAAGCAAGCTCCCTTTTGTCTGTTCTTACAAGGGGACTTATTCCATTCATGAGGGCTCCACTCTCATGATCTAATTATCTCTCAAAGATTCCATCTACAAATGCCATTATATTGAGAATTAGGCTTCATATATAAACTTGGAAGGGGCACAAACATTCAATCCATAGCAGGAAGAAATATAATTGTCTTTGTTCACAGATGACATGATTATCTATGTAGAAAATTTGAAAGAATGGACAAAAACACTCTTGGAATTAATAAATGATTATAGCAAGGTTGTAGGATACAATCTTAATATACAAAATTTAGTCACTTTACAATAAACCAGCAATGAACAAGTGGAATTTAAAACTAAAAGTGTTCTTTTTGCTTAGTCTTGCTTTGGCTATATAGGCCCTTTTTTGGTTCCATATGAACTTTAGGATTGTTTTTTCTATTTCTGTGAAGAATGATGGTGGTATTTTGATGAGAATTGTATTGAATTTGTAGATTGCTTTTGGCAGTATGGCCATTTTCACAGTTTTAATTCTACCCATCCATGAACATGGGATTTGTTTCCATTTGTTTTTGTCATCTGTGGTTTCTTTCAGCAGTGTTTTGTGGTTTTCCTTGTAGAGGTCTTTCATCTCCCTGGTTAGATATATTCCTAAGTATTTTATTTATTTTGCAGCTATTTTAAAAGGGGTTGAGTTCTTGATTTGGTTCTCCGCTTGATCACTTTTGGTGTATAGAAGAGCTACTGATTTGTGTACGTTAATTTTATATCTGGAAACTTTGCTGAATTCTTTTTTCAGTTCTAGGAACTTTCTGGAGGAGTCTTTAGGGTTTTCTAGATAAACAGTCATATCATCAGCAAACAGTGACAGTTCGACTTCCTCTTTACAAATTTGGATGCCCTTTATTTCTTTCTTTTGGCTGATTGCTCTGGCTAGGACTTCTAGTACTATGTTGAAGAGAAGTGGTGAGAGTGGGCATCCTTGTCTTGTTGCAGTTCTCAGAGGGAATGCTTTCAACTTTTTTTCATTCAGTATTTTTTTGACTGTGGGTTTGTCATAAATAGCATTTATTACATTGAGGTATGTCCTTTGTATGTCGATTTTGCTGAGAGTTTTAATCATAAAGGGATGGTGGGGTTTGTCAAATGCTTTTTCTATGTCTGTTGAGATGATCATGTAATTTTGGTTTTTAATTCTGTTTATGTTGTGTATCACATTGATTGACTTGCATACGTTAAACCATCCCTGCATCCCTGGTATGAAACCTACTTGATCCTCATGGATTATTATATTAGTTCGTTTGCACACTGCTGATAAAGACATACTCGAAACTGGGAAGAAAAAGTGGTTAATTGGACTTACAGTTCCAGATGACTGGGGAAGCCTCAGAATCATGGAGCAGGGGCAAAAGGCACTTCTTACGTGGCAGCGGCAAGAGAAAATGAGGAAGAAGCAAAAGCAGAAACCTCTGATAAACCCATCGGATCTCATGAGACTTATTCACGATCATGAGAATACGCTGGGAAAGAGTGGCCCCCATGATTCAGTTACCTCCCGCTGGGTCCCTTCCACAACACATGGGAATTCTGGGAGATACAATTCAAGTTGAGATTTGGGTGGGGCCACAGCCAAACTATATAAATTATCTTTTTCATATGTTGTCTGATTCGGTTAGCTAGTATTTTGTTAAGGATTTTTGCATCTATGTTCATCAGGGATATTGATCTGTAGTTTTCTTTTTTTGTTATGCCCTTTCCTGGTTTTGGTATTAGGGTGATACTGGCTTCATAGAATGACTTAGGGAGGATTCCTTCTTTCTCTATCTTATGGAATATTGTCAATCAAGTTTGGAGGCATCACATTACCTGATTTCAAACTATACTATAAAGCAATAGACACCAAAACAGCATAGTACTGTTGTAAAAATAGGCAGATAGACCAATGGAACAAAATAGAGAACACAGAAATAGACCCATATAATTATAGTCAAGTGATTTATAATGGATCAAAGACAACCCAATGGAGAGAAGAGAGTCTTTTCAACACATGGTGCTAGAACAAGTAGGCATCCACATGCAGAAAAAAAAAAAATGAATCTACACACAGACTTCACACCTTTCACAAAAATTAACTCACAATGGATCACAGACCTAAATGTGAAGTGCAAAATTCTAAAATTCCTAGAAGATAACATAGGAGAAAATCTAGATGACCTCAGATGTGGCAATAACTTTTTAGATGTAATACCAAAGGCATGATCTTAGAAAGAATTAATAAGCTAGACTTTATTAAAATTAAAATGTTCTGCTTTGTAAAAGACACTGTAAAGAGAATGAAAAGACAAGTCACACACTGGGAGAAGATATTTGTAAAATATCTATCTGTTAAAGAACTGTTATTAAAATATGCAAATAACTCTTAACACTCAAAAATAAGAAAACAAACTAAAAATTGTGCCAAAACCTTAACAGACACCTCACCAAAGAAGACATACAGATAGAAAATAAGCATATGAAATCAAGGAATGACATTCGAGGAAACCTTGTCATCAAGGAAATTCAAATTAAAACAGAAGTGAGATACCACTACACACCTATTAGAATGGCCAAAATCCAGAACAGTGATAACACCAGATGCTGGCAAGAATGTGAAGCAACAGGAACTTTTGTTATAGCTGGTAGGAATGCAACATGATACAGCCACGTTGGAAGACAGTTTTTCTTGTAAGACTAAACATACTCTTATCATATGATCTAGCAGTCCTGCTCAGTGGTATTTACTCTAAAGAGTTGAAAGCTTATGTTCATTTTAAAAAAAAAAAAAAAAACAAAACACCTGCAGTTGGATGTTTACAGCAGCTGTGTTCATAATTGTCAAAACTTGGAAGCATCCAAGATGTCCTTGTGTATGTAGATGAATGGATAAATAAACTATGCTACCCAAACAATGGAATATTATTCAGTGCTGAAAAGAAATGAGTTATTTTCACTGTCTACCCTCCTATTATTTTTCATATTACATGCATCACTCTGTTATTCTGTTATTAGTCTATATGTTTATTGTCTGCCTCCCTTCCCCCATCCTTGCCAATGCAGAGTAAGCTCTCTGTAGGCAGGAGCTTCAGTTTGGACATGGCCACATCCTCAGTGCCTACTACACTGTCCAGCTAAAAAGAGGTGTTCAATCATGTGTTTTCTTAGTTATTAAAAATGAATTGACAGTACCTTCTAGATTTCTGAGAAAGTTATGTAATCTTTGGTATAGGCAATTTTCTCCATGAAATACATTTTCCAAATGACCTCTTCTAAAAAATATCAATGCCAGCCAAATATTCTGACTTAATAATACCCTCTTTTGGTATTGTAGGTCCTATTCTTTTTCTTTTTACTTTTCTTTTAGGTTCAGGAGTACACGTGCAGGTTTGTTACATAGGTAAACATATGTCATGGAGGTTTGCTGTACAGATTATTTTTACCCAGGTATTAAGCCTAATACCCATTGGTTATTTTTCCTGATCTTCTCCCTCCTCCTATGCTTCCACCCTCTACCCTCAGTAAAGCCCCAGTGTGTGTTTTTCTGCATATGTGTCCATGCATTCTCATCATTTAGCTCCTACTTATAAATAAGACCATGTGTTATATGTTTTCCTGTTCCTGTGTTAGTTTGCTAAAGATAATGGCCTCCAATTCCATTCAGGTGCCTGCAAAGGACATGATCTCATTCTTTTTTATGGCTACATAGTATTCCATGGCATATATGTACCATATTTTCTTTATCCAGTCTGTCATTGATAGGCATTTAGGTTGATTCCATGTCTTTACCATTGTGAGTAGTGCTACAGTGAACATTTGCATGCATGTATCTTTATAAGAGAACAATCTATATTCCTTTGGGTATATACCTAGTAATGGGATTGCTTGGTCAATGGTATTTCTGTCTTGTCGTCTTTGAGGAACTGCCACACTGTCTGTCACAATGGTTGAACTAACTTACACTCCCACCAACAATGAATAAGCATTTCTTTTAAACTCACAAGAAAAAAAACTAACAACCACATTTAAAAGTGGGCAAAGGACATGAATACACACTTTTTAAAAGAAGACATACATGCAATCAACAAGCATGAAAAAAAGCTCAACATTACTGATCATTAGAGAAATGCAAATCAAAGCCACAATGAAATACCATCCCACACCAATCAGGATGGCTATTATTAAAAAGTAAAATACAGGCCCTATTCTTAATTTTTAAAAACACATTGTTAATTTAATTTTACTATTTCTGCATTACATTTTCTTTAATTAGGAAATATAATAAGTATCTTTGCATTTATAATTTTAGTAAATGACAGACATCATGCAAATGACAAAACTGTTTGGAAAAAAAAACACATTGGTTTTACATTTTTATTTGAGACTGGAGGATAATAAGTAGGGTACTACCAGTAAAATCCTCTCTGAAGACCTGAAATTTGCAGATGTATGTTTCTCTAGCAAGCAATACAGGTTACAAGCTACTTTTTGAAGTAGGCTTATTTGCAGTAATAGTAGATGTTTAAATATCTGACCTGTTTTATCGTGACTTATAACCGTGCCTAATTTTATAATTCCCACTTAATTATGAATTCTACATTTCAAGGAGTAATTTATTATTTACTCTACTTAGACTCCTAAAATGGATAATTTAAACCATAGAAGAAACATATGCCTTAAATTTGCCCCTTCCTTGTCATCTTCAGCATTACTTTATTTTTTCCCAGTTTGAGTTTCTGTCAGTGAAATATTGCCTAAGTTGTCCAGAACCTAAAATGGTATCGAATGGGGTTTATTTGTTCATATAAAAATAACCAATACAGGGCCAGGCACGGTGACTCACACCTGTAATCCCAGCACTTTGGGAAGCCAAGGCAAAAGGATCACTTGAACCTAGGAGTTCAAGACCAGTCTGAGCAACATGGTGGGGCCCTGTCCCTACAGAAAAAATTTACCCAGGCATGGTAGCATGCAACTGTAATCCCAGCTTCTTTGGAGGCTGAGGTGGGACGATCGCTTGAGCCTCGGGGAGGTGGAGGTTGCAGTGAACCATGATCACACCACAACACCCTAGTCTGGATGACCAGAGTGAGATCTCAAAAAATAATAATAATAAAAAGAAAAAGAATTAATAATTAATACACAGATCATATAAGATAAATTTGTTCCTAATGCTCTTCAGGTGTAGATTTTAGTTTCTTCTGAATGGAAATTTTAAGAATTGGAGAAAGGTAGGTAATAAACTTCGAGTCTGTTAGGACTCATGCTGTTTGTGTAGTTATAATCGGTGTTATTGTTATATTAATAAATACCAAAAGTTCTTATACTTTTAGATAATAACCACTGTGAGAACATTTTCCTACTGTAGAATTTTACTCAATAAACAAAAGAAATATATTTCTTGAATTGAAACTGTTTGCACTAGGACGAAAAAACATTTTTGGTAACATATGTAATGATTAAAAATAATTTTTTAGCTTTTACTCCTTCTATTCCAGTTGCTTTCAAAATGTTTTATCCTGAGACTTCAGTTATTTTTGAACTCTTTCCTAGAACTCTTATAATCTCCTTGAGAAGGAGGGACAAAAATGCAAATAGACCCAACACTTAACCTCATAGATGCTGCCATCACCAAGCCATGGTGAGAGCTCAGTAACATCATTGCAGTGAATTTTAGAAAGCAGCAGATAAGGGGACTGGATAAAAGACACAGTGTGGAGGATTTCTTTCACAGTTTCCCATGCCCATACAAACCACAACCAAACTGCTGTGGGGTCTTTTTAATTTTTAAGCATTCCTAAGTTTCTTGTCTCAACCTATTCTCTAGTTCTAGTATGACCTTTAAGTTTCATCTTAAGCACCAAGACCTCTTTCTTTGAATTACCTGCCCTGGGCATTGTAATGAAAACTATGCTGAAGGGATCTTCTTTTAAAATGAATGAATGATTTCAAAGCCTTGTTGATTGCAAACTCACAATCATCAGCAATCTCTGTAAGTCCGTTTAATATTCCTATCTTATTATTTATTCATTTATTTATTTTTCAGCCTGGGCAAAGTATTTTATATATATATATATATATATATATATATATATATATAGCTGACAATACAAACCTGTTTCTCTTATTCAAATTAATGATGATAGTAATTATGTTAGAAATAGCAATAACGTTAATAATAATATATTGAGCTTACCATGTGACAGCAACTGAGCTTAGCATTATAAACGTATTCTCTCACTGAAATCTCACAAACAATAAAATCATTCCCACTTTGTATGTGAAGAAACTGAGGCAAAAAGGTTGAGTTACTCGCCAAAAGTCACACAGCTCTAAGTTTTACTCTAGAGTTCCCTACTCCACTAGTAGTGAATGTTGTGATTGGTGAAAAACAGTGTCTTATTCTCTGAAATTCACAGGACTTCATCTCTACTATGGAATTTTAGTTTACACTGACTTCTGTATTCACTTACGGTTTACAATAAATTATTAATATCACAAATTTACCAGCTTAAAACAACACTCATTTATTATCTCACAGATCTGGTGACTCAGAAGTCCAGGCACAATTTAGGGGGTCTTCAGCTCAAATTCTGATGAAGGTGTCAGCAGGGGCTGCCACCATCTGTGGCTTGGAGTCCTCTTCTAAGCTCACTATTTGTTGGAAAGATTCAGTTCTTTGTGGTTATAGGATGAGATCCTCAGTTCTCAGAGGTCATCCAGCATCCTGTGCAATATAACCTCCTCTCTAACATGGCAGTTTACTTCTTCAAGACTAACAAGAGAGTATCCTTGATGCTTCTTGTTTATTACCTATGGATTTACCCTCTTTTAAAGGACACATGTGATTTGGCCTTTTTGGGGATAGTCTCCCTTCTGATGAACTCAAACTGAATTGATTAGGGACTGTAATTACATCACAATTTTTTTTTTTTTTTTTTTTTTTTTTGAGACAGAGTCTCGCGCTGTGGCCCAGGCTGGAGTGCAGTGGCCGGATCTCAGCTCACTGCAAGCTCCGCCTCCCGGGTTCACGCCATTCTCCGGCCTCAGCCTCCCGAGTAGCTGGGACTACAGGCGCTGCCACCTCGCCCGGCTATTTTTTTTTGTATTTCTTAGTAGAGACGGGGTTTCACCGTGTTAGCCAGGATGGTCTCGATCTCCTGACCTCGTGATCCGCCCATCTCGGCCTCCCAAAGTGCTGGGATTACAGGCTTGAGCCACCGCGCCCGGCCACATCACAATTTTTTTTAACCTTTGTCATATTTTGTATTCTAATCATGGAAGTGGTTACCCCTCACCTTCACAGTCCTGCCTACATTCAGAAGAGGGCATTAGCTGCATGTGGTGGCACATGTCTCTAACCCCAGCACTTTTGGGAGCCCAAGGCAGAAGGATCACTTGAGTTCAGGAGTTCAAGACCAACGTGGGCAACATGGTGAAACCCCCATCTCTACTAAAAACACAAAAGTTAGGCAGGTGTGGTGGCACACACCTGTAGTCCAAGCTACTTGTGAGGCTGAGGTGGGCGAATTGCTTGAACTCGGGAGGCAGAGGTTGCAGTGAACCGAAATCATGCCACGACACTCCAGCCTGGGCAACAGGGTGAGACTCCAACTTAAAACAAACCAAAAAAAAAAAAAAAAAAAAAAAGGCATTATGCAAAGGCATGGGTCACTGGGGATCATATGGAATTCTGGCCACCATAATTTCTAATGAGGCGGACTTGCTTCATCTCTACTGCTAGTCTTCAAGTTTTCTAAAGGTCTAGAACTAATAGTCTTTGTTTAGCTTCCTATATACAACAAAGTTCCTTGCACAGAATGGGCAATCTGTGCTTTCTGAATAATTGAATGAATGTGGACTTTTTATCTTTGTGCAGCAATTCCAGCATCTCACCCAAGATGGTTTTGGCATAGGATCTGTGTTAATATCAATGATGTCTATTTTTAGAAACACAAACAGAAGTCTTTGCCATCACTGTTTGGAAGTTATGCTGATGCACAGGTAGTAATCTTGTCTCTGAAAAAAAATAACTATGTCTTATGGTATTAGTTTGGCTGCACTTCTTTGTGGTTGTTATCATTCCTCAGAGCTAAAAAATGTGCACATATGCTATCAGTTAGTGGGTTCATGAGGAATTTTGCAAACAAATAGTGCCAGAGTGCTGAAAAATTGGAATTACCTCATCTGGTTTACAACTGGCTTGCATAGAGGTTTGAGATTACATAGTTTATTAATTATGGTTAGAATTCTTTTAAGTCATCTACCAATGAGTTACTCTGCTCCTCAGTTCAGAAATGTGAGTTTCTAGTACATGTATTACTTAAACTCCCTGTGGTGCTGGTTTAATTTTTCTTAAACGAAGATTTAACACTACTTCTAAAGTATCTCTTTTGTAAACACTATGCTTTTTTGGACAACTACACATGCCATTCTGGATTTCTTTGTAGACCTGTCTCAAATGCAAGTTGTTTTTTTTTAAATAATTCATGATAATACTAATATCTACTTATATATAACACTTAGAAGTTTACTTTTCTTTTGAAAAAGTATATAGTCTTTTCCAGCAAAACTTTCAAAAATTTCCAGGAATTATTTTACATGGCAGTTTTTGTACTACTTCACTTTTATTGTCAGTTTCCTTTATCTCCTGGAGACATTATTTTCCTACTGTCATTTTGGAAATTATTGGCTGTTACAGCTGAATTATATGAGCCATCATTTCTATACAGAATATTACTGACTCCACACTGAGAAAAATGTCACATAAAGCTGAATAAGCATTTGGAAAATATGAAAGCATTTACAACCGGACAGTTTAAATGATTGGAGATACAAACATCCTTTTTTCTTTTAGTCTTATGTGAGTTAGATAAATAACTGACCAAATGCTTTTTCTTACCCATGTAAACATGGTTTATTATTTTTTTCTCCATAGTTTGCTCTCAGTTTTAATGCCCTCATCTAAGTGAGGTGACTTTATCTAGCAGGCATTTTATTTGTGCCTGTGACTTGGTTAGTTCATGTGACTTGAGAACACTAGTTGTTAACAAAACATGATATAATGAACTGTGTGTTCCATAATAAAGACTGGAATTTTGGGGCATGATTTTAGCTCTTCCCTCCTTCTTGCTCAGCTACAAATGGAGCAGAAGATTCCAGTCAGAGACCTGAGGTCAAAACCATACCAGCTGTTACTTCTGTGTGATCCTGGGCAAGTTACTCTCTAGGTGATCTTCATCTCTTTCCTCATTCTGTGAAATGATAATCATGGATCCCCCAATAGCGGGGTTCCTTTTATGAGTAATGTCTGTAAAGTGCTTAACACAGTGGCACGTAAGTTTCACTTAAATGTTACCTATTTGCATTTCATTTCATCTTTTATGATACTGATATACATGGTGAGCAACAAGAACAAAGTCCTTATCAGTGAAAAATAAGAGTTGTCCTATGTAGTGTTCCTATAGATATATGTGAATTTGCATATGGTATCAGTGTTTGAGGTAACAAACAGCTGTTTCACAAGGTAGTTGTGAATATTGCCACCTGTTTCTGGTGATACGTAGTATTCAGAGACTTAGAATCTTCTTTAGAGAAGTTTCTGTGTACAATCATGAATCACTCAACAATGGGGATACATTGTCAGAAATATAGGTATTTTCTCAGTGAGAATATTAGGTGGTGTCGTCATTGTGTGAACATAATGAATGTACTCACACAAACATAGATGGTGCAGCCTATCACACACCTAAGCTGTAGATGGTTTGTAACCTTGGTCCTAGGCTACAAACCTGTACAGCATGTTACTCTACTAAATACTATGGGCAGTTGTAACACTATGTTATGTATTTGTATATCTAAGCATAGGAGAGGTATAATAAAAATATACTGTAAAAGCTATACAGTGGTTACCCCTGTATTAGACACTTACCATGAACAGAGTTTGCAGGACTGGAAGTTGCTCTGGGTGTCAGTGAGTGGTAAGTGAAAGTGAAGGTCTAGAACATTACTGTATACTATATAGACTTTATATACACTGTACACTTATCCTGTACTAAATTTATAAAAAATATTTTTATTTCAGTAATAAATCAAAATTAGCTTATGCTAACTTTTCTCATCTTTTAAGCTTTTTGACCCTTTTGCAATAACTTAAAATAGCTTAAAACACAGACACATTATACAGCTCTACAAAAATATTTCGTTTTTTAGATCCTCATTCTATATGCTTTATTTCTATTTTTAAATTTTTCTTCCATTTTTATTTATTTTTTGTTAAAAACTGAGACACAGTTGCACATATTAGCTTAGGCCTGCACAGGGTCAGGATCATCAGTATTCAGTGTCTTCCACCTCTGCATCTTGTTGCACTGGAAGGTCTGAACACTCATGGAGCTGTCATCTCCGTGGTAACAGTATATTCTTCGGGGATACCCCTTGAAGGACCTGCCTAAGGCTGTTTTACAGTTAACTTAAAAAAATGTAAGTAGAAAGAATACAGTCTAAAATAATGTTAATATAGTAAATAACTAAACCAGTTACATAGTCATTTATAATTATTATCAAGTACTATGTAATGCACCCAATTGTATGTGCTATACTTTTCTTTTCTTTTTTTTTTTTTGAGACGGAGTCTCGCTCTGTCTCCCAGGCTGGAGTGCAGTGGCCGGATCTCAGCTCACTGCAAGCTCCGCCTCCCGGGTCCACGCCATTCTCCTGCCTCAGCCTCCCGAGTAGCTGGGACTACAGGCACCCGCCACCTCGCCCGGCTAGTTTTTTTTGGATTTTTTAGTAGAGACGGGGTTTCACCGTGTTAGCCAGGATGGTCTCGATCTCCTGACCTCATGATCCACCCGTCTCGGCCTCCCAAAGTGCTGGGATTACAGGCTTGAGCCACCGCGCCCGGCTGTGCTATACTTTTCAATGACTGACAGTAGAGTAAGTTTGCTTACACCAGCTTCACCACAAGCATGTAAGTAATGCATTGCACTATGATGTTAGGATGGCTGCAGTATCTTTAGGCAATAGCTGCAATATAATTTGATGGGACCACAATCCTATATGACATCCATCCTTGACCAATGGTTGTTATGCAGTTTATGACTGTATGTGTGTGCATGCAATATTTTCACAATATTGGGTAGATCCTTCCATATATGCTTAGATATAAGCATATATCCACATCTATATAGAAATACACACACACACACACACACAAAGTAGTTGTTTTTATTTGAATATTTTGTTCATTGAGAAAGGGAAAGTCCTAATATGTTCAGGTGAAAGATTTAGGTATAAGTGGATACACACAAATAGGGTTGTAATGGACATACAGAGCAGACTGAGGAAAACACTTATGAGAGATTTTGGTTATACTTATAAAAATAAAAAGGTAACATTTAGGTAGCCCTTGTAGTAAGCCAGAATTCACCTCAATACTTCACATGTATTAATTCAGTTAATCTTCATAAAACAACTCTATGAGGTGCGAATTATTAATATTGCCATTTTACAAATGAGGAAAAGTCAGTCACAGAAATGGTAAGTGACTTGTTCGTGGTCATGTGACCAATATGTGGGGGAATAGGGATTTGAAGCTTTGTAGTGTGGCTCCAGAGCCAATGTGCTATTCAAAAGAAGTTTTTGCATGTATCTCCAAACAATATGCCCCTTAGAGCCAAGCAAGAGAGACCCCTGCCCTAGCCCCTAAAAGGCTCTGCCAATCACACACACACCAAAAAACATGTTAAACAGTCCATGAGCTCCTGATCCCTCTGTTCTGTGCTGGTGCATTGTGACCAGAAACCAGTTCAGGCTCCAGGAAGCATTTCTGGACATTTCTTGTCCTGAGTCCCCAGCGGGGCATCCACATTTCAATGACCAGAGCTATATAGGCTGCCTCTGGCAAAGGCACAGTGCTCCTGAGGATTCAAGTGGTGGAAATGCTTAAGGGAAAAGATTAACCCTTCCAGTCCTTCTTGTTAGACGTCATGCATGCAGTCGACTTTAGCATTTAAAAAAATTGCTCTTCATTAATTGTGAACATTGATTTTCTGGCTTCTCTTCATGTTCCAATTTGTGGTTTGAGAGGTATTAATGAAGTAGTGTGGTATTCAAAATATACCCATTAGCATTTTGCAGATTAAAGCAATCCGTGTTATTCTTAAAAATGCATGTATGAGCTTAGACATAACATGCATGAAGAGTGATACCTACATTAGCAATTGGATGAGTATTAAATACTAGAATTGCAAATAGATTCATTTTATAATAATTATAAAGATTTAATTTGATTTAATCAAAATTTCAGAATAGTAAATGAAGCAATTTCAGTTATTTTCAAGGCAGGAAGATGAGATATATTCCATTTCTTGTTTGATTTGTTGTTGTTGTTATTATTATTATTATTATTTTGAAACAGTTTTCACTCTGTCACCCAGGCAGCAGTGCCATGGTGCAATCTGGGCTCACTGCAACCTCCACCTCCTAGGCTCAAGTGATTCTCCCACCTTAGCCTCCAGAGTAGCTAGGACTACAGGCATGTGCCACCATATCTGGCTAATTTTTTGTAGAGACAGCATTTCACCATGTTGCCCAGGCTGGTCTGGAACTACTGGGCTCAAACAATCCGCCTGCCTTGTCCTCTCGAAGTGCTGGGATTACAAGTGTGAACCACCTCACCCAACAGGAAAATGTTCATATTTTCATCATAACAGTAATTTAGTAATTTATTAAGAAAAGCTAGAATTTATTTAGGATAGATATCTAAACTTTGAAACTTTTATTATAAAGGACAAATTTTTAGATCACTGAATAACTAAAAAACAATGCTGGTCATTCCTACTGTCAAGGCTGCCTGGATTAAAATTTTGGCTCTGCTGATGATTAGCTGGGTACTACTTACTCAAATTTATTGAGCTCCTTCTCAGTCTCTTCTGTGAAATAAACATACTAACACATTTGCCTCCTAGTGTTATCATGAGAACTGGCTCTGAGAAAACGTTCAGTGAATGTTAGATATTCTTCTATTTCATTGTTAGTATGTTCCTGCTGCTTTAACTAAGAAGGTGGTTTTTAAAAACTGCTTAATGTATATGACAAGTGTCACCTACCTTCTCAAAGATAAGGCAAGGATCTCCTTGAACAGAGTTTGTATTTTTTGTGGCTTACCCAGTTCTGTATAACATTGTTCATTTTTCTTCCTTTTTGTATTTAGAAAATAAAAATAAGAAAAACAGAAGGAGTCAGATGTAGTGACTCACCCTTTGGGAGACTGAGGTGGAAATATCACTTAAGCCAAGAAATTTGAGACCAGCCTGTGCAACATAGCCAGACCCCATCTCTACAAAAATAAAAATAAAAATTAAAATTAAAAATTAGCTGGGCATGGTGACACATACCTGTGGTCCAAGCTACTCAGGAGACTGAGGCCGGAGGATCACTTGAGCCTGGGAGGTTGAGGCTGCATGCACTATGCCATGATTGCACCACTGCCTGGGTGACAGAGGAAGGCCCTGTCTCAAAAAAAATAAAAATAAAAATAAAAAAAAATTTTAAAAAAGAAAGAAAGAAAGAAAGGAAAAAGAAAAGAAAAACAGAAGGAAAATCTTTCCCCTATCTATGTATGATTTGAAACCTCTTAGCCTGCTTTAGATTAGCAAATACTTCTTATGGGAGCAACTACAAATGTTAAAGTGAAGGAAACATCCCCCTTGCCACAGACAACTTGCATTTCTCTTCCTCTTCTTTCTTTTGCCTTCGACTATTCTGGAAAGCCCAAATTTCTTGGCATCTTACAGAGCCTCAAGCCCAGCAAATAGTTAGGAGGGTTGAACTAGGGTAGCTATGGTGTCTAATCTTTGCTTTTGTCTCACCAAATAAATGCCTCACCCTGAGTTATACACATAGTAGGCACCAGGTGGATACTTTCATATTTGTTACAAGTTCAAACAAATTATATGATTGAAATGGCCTGTTTTCACGTAGAAGTTGAGAACGCATCTCAACAATTATTGAAATGTTTTCAGACAAAGTACAATTTGTAGTGGCATTTCATGGAGGAAATCCTCTTTTCTGATGATTGAAAGTGATTTTTATTCAAAGTATTCAGGGCTTTTGGAGAGGACAGTTGGAGTTTTCTTCTTAAGGTAATAGAACAACGATTTTAACCATCTGAAATTTGCTGTAGAATTTTAATAGGCCCCACTGAAAATGATTTGTGCTTAAGGGAAGCAGTATAGTTGGCGTTTGAAGTGAAAACAGAGGATTCAGACTGACAGGACATGTCGAAGCCCATTTGTTTACTAGTTGTATAGATAACTTATTACCACTAAGCCTCCATTTCTTCATTTGTAAAATGAGAATAACAACTGTACCTCCTTCGTAGAGTTGGTGCAGGGATTGTTAGAAAAATCTGTGTAAAGCACTTAGCACAACTGTAGAAGGCAATTTATATACTACAAATATAAGTTATTATTATCTCTTAAAGTGTCCATATAATCTCTGTATATCATTACATCTGGGAACCATTTGAGGGCTGGATCCTAACCGCTTACGAAGCACCTCGTGTATGTCAGGCATTGTTCTAGATGCTCATGTTCTTTTTTCAGCAACCCCAACTTGTAGGTGCTATTATTTCCTTGTCACAGATGAACCTTAAGAACAGAGGAATATAAAGGTTCCGTTTCTAGTTAGTATGAAAATGCTCATATCTGACAACTGCGTTGTAAAGGATTGGAAATCCTTGTATATGTGACAAATCATGTTTCTTGGAAAAAATAAAATTTTCCTTCTAATTTCTGTGGTCTAAAATCTATCGACATATGAACACCCTAATAAATGTCCCAATACATATGAAGTGTTTGGCAGAGTGCATGGCCTGCTATTCTTATTACTTGATTTTGAAAGCATGTGAGTTTATCATGTAAGCACTGCACAAAATAGCAACTGCCCTGTTGAGTGTGCAGCTCTTGCTAAGGTCTGGGGATTCGTGCGGAGGTCTGGGGCAAACCTCTTGACCTCATTTACTCTCTCTTTCAGCAGTCACGGAGTGATAATTTCCAGAAGTACTATAAGGCCTGACTTGTTGAAGAATAAAACTAGTATGAAAAGCTGTGTTGAGATAAGAGGTAATAAATAGTGACCTCACTTAAGTCAATTTGTGATTATTTAAGCCCTAACTGTATAATCCATCTCCTTGTAACCAGTCTGGCCACATCACTACTCCTTAGCACAACTTCAGTTTTATATCCTTTGGAGAAGGAGCTTTACACCATTGGATAAAATTGTACCATTGATATCTTCTTTCAAATTTACATTCTACACCAGTCCTTTATACAGATGTGTGCCTAGTTACAATTAATACCCTGATTTGTTGTCCAAGTTATCAAATATTGACCACTCATGAGGCAACTTAGGCAGTTAACCCAGAAACCCCTGTATAATAAGACACCTGTAACAGAGATACTCTTATAATGATTGTATGTATGCTACATATTGAATGAAAGAACCTGTAAATCTTCTGTACATCCTCTGTCACTCTGACTGCCTTGTGTTTAGTGAAGTCTAAAAATGTTTGCTGAATGGAGAAAGGGAATTTGGGGACTACTAATAATTCTAATGTGTTTATTGTCTTTCTTCATTCTAGGATGAAATCAAGAGTTGAATAAATATACCATGTACAGCTCTTATTTTGCATTAATACTTAAATTATGCCGTGAATGCAATGCTCCCTATTTGCTGTTTTTTTCCAGCATTCCTGATATTTTGACCAGTACCTAACTGTTAGCCATGTTATAATAGCTATACATAAGAGAGCTGCTTTTTTGTAGTTTTTTTTTTTCAGGAAAAATAAAACAGCTATTGGACATATGGGTCCTTGAATAATTCCTTTGAGAAAAATAAAATTGCAACTCATAAGCTTCCGTTGATATTTTTAGATTAAAATTAATGTCTTTCAAGGAAGACATTGCAGAAAAGTTTACTGTTATAACAGGAGATTCAGAACTTAATTCCACATTCTCCAAGTGCCTAAGTAATTCCCTTGGGAATATGTTTAGGCACATCTGCAGATTGTATTAATTCTTTCATGCCACTGGGGGAGTATTGAATGAGTTATTGTTTCAAAGTACAGGCTGTGGAATAATCTGCTTCAGAACTAATAGAGCTAACTCACATTTTTATCTCCTCATATATCAGTAAGAGGGATTTCATTTCTAGTGTGAAATATATGAAGAGATAAATAGGATATTAGAGTTTGTAGGATGCATCCTTCTCATGATTGGAGCTGTATATTTGGCCTTTCCAAACACTAATAGTAATGGAGATTGCATGTCCAAGTGTTCATTACAGAGATGACAGACTTTTCTATGGAGCATGTTTTATAGACTAAATCTTAAAGGAAAATGGTAAGAATACTTCTTACATATCAAATGTGCTTCAACTCCAAAAATTAAGTCTTTCTCTCTCCTTTCCCTCCTTCTTTCTTCTTCTCTCATTTTCTGTTTACCATTTTTTTTTTTTTTGTCTCTAAGACAGTAAGGACTGTGTGACAGGAAACCAATTTTATGAGGAGAAATTTAGGTGTGGATGGCAGTGTCTTATGGTGACTGAAAGCAGGAGCTTGTTAGTCTCCCTCCAGCCTCCTACTTATGGAACCCAGATAAGGGTTGAGAGAGCTGCCTACTTCAGTGGGATGAGTGGTTTTCAACAATCAAAATATTGTTCGTTTATTAAGTTATATGTAATTCTTAGATGTATTGTGTGCACTCTGCTAAGTGCTGCATATACAGTATTGAAAAAAATAAACATCAAATGCTTTCCATTATGGAGATTATAGTTTAGTTGAGTGACACTAAAGAGTGAAGACAGAACAAACAAACAAACAAATAAATATATTGCAATAAGGGAAGAATACTGAGGATTCTAATTGAGGTTTGGTAGGTGATCAGAGAAGAAATCTAAGGATGTAATATTTAAACTGAGATCTGAAGGGTAAGTAGAGGTGAATAAGGTAAGAGAGAAGGGAAGATATATCCATATACAGGAACCGACCAGGAGAAAAAAAAAAAGTTTAGGCAGAAAAGATCTTAATGCCTTTGAGTAACTGGAAGGAGACCAGTGTGATTGCTATGCCATGAACTGGAAGCAGGGTTGGAAACCTAGCAGGGGTCACATCGTGCCACATTTTGTGGGCATTTTTAGGAATTTTTGCTTTGAATTGAGTTGAAAGACAACAAGGCTTTCAAAAAGGAGAGGGTCAAGACCTGATACATGTCTTAAGAATTTTACTTGGCAATGTGGGTTGGAGGGAGAAAAAGTGCATGGGGAAACTAGCTTGGAGACTGTTGCATGTGTCAATGTAAGGGATGATGCCATGGCTAGCATTTTGGCAGGGCAGTTGGAGAAAAAACTGACTTATGTGTGTTTGTATATACGTATATAGTTATAGATAACAGAATGAATGAGACTTGTCAAATGCTTAGATGAAGGGGATCTCAAGGTTGAGCACTAATTTTTTGGTCCTGGGCAGCTGGGTAGATAATAATACTATTTTCTGAAAAGGAAGACAAACTTTGAGGATGGAGGTGGGGAGTTTGATTTTAGAAAAGTTAAGTTTGAGATGCTTGCATCTTAAGTAGGTTTTTGGATATATGATTTTGATGCTCAGATACAAATTTTGGCATTTTGAGGCATAGAAATCATATTGTATGGATGAGAAAACCTGTGGAGACTTGTATGCAAAGAGAAAAGAGGTGGGGGGCCAGGATTGGTCCTCAAGGAATTCCAACTTTGAGGATTGAGTTAGAGGAGGAAGGGCCAGCAGCTGTTGCTGAAGGAGGGTAGGAGGAGGCCAGGAAAGGCTGCAGGAAAATCAAGAAGATGTGCTGATACGATGGCCATGAAAGCTAGGGTATCAAGATAGAGAGGTGGCCGATGTGCCAAGCACTGCTGAGAGGGTTGGTAATTTAAGAGGTAAAGCATGTTCAATCAGATGGGACAACACGAAGATTGTTTAAGGCTTAAGAGGAGTTGGTGGAGTGGCGGAGGCTGAAGCAAGCATAGAATGAGGTGAAGAATGAATGTGGAGTGATAAGGCAGGCAGCACATGTAAGCAAGTCTTTAAACACTTTTTTTCTGAAAAGGAATTTAGATATTGAGCAATAGCTGGAGAAGTTTGTGAGGTTAAGAGGAATTTTTTTAAAATGATTGGAGATACTAGATCAGAAGGAGAGAGGATGAACAGAAGAGCAAAGACCTTGCAAAGCAAAGCCAAAGAGTGGGATTCAGAAGCATGTGAGGGAATGGCCTTTGTTAGGAAAGAAGAAGAAGGTGGGTGGAACCCATGACATTCTGTATTTTGGAGATGTTATTTGAAGAGGGAGGTAAACCCTCATAGATTCTGTTTTCTCAGTAAAGAGAGAATTAGAGTCATTGGCTAAAAGTGAGGGAGTGAGGGAGTGAGTGGGTTTGAGAAGTATGAGGGAGGAAAGAGCAAACTTAGAAGGAAATTGTGGGAAGTGTACACATTTGAGAACTATTCCACAGAACTTTGATATATAAAACCAATGAAGGAAGAGAAGTTCTGTCTGAAGACAAGCGAGGAGGAGCAGAAGTTTGCCTACTCAGTTTTCTCTGTACTGTAGGGGTAGGCCTAGAGGAACCCCTTGGCTCCGAGGTATTCAATCTGAAAACACATAGCTGGGGAAAATGTGTCTTTTCAATAGAGACAGAGCACTCTATTAGCGTGACTGTGTGTGTGTATGTGTGTGTGGGTGTGTGTGTGCACTGACCCTTCCAAAGCTGTCCCATGAAGGATGATTCAAATCTCCCATCACCTCCCCCATCACTTTTCTCTAGAATTTGATCAGTAAAATGTAACTTTTCATCTTGAAACCATCCAGAATTCCCAGTGAAAAATCAAATTCTCCTAGAAGGGCTACTTGCTTGTGAAACTTAAAATCATTTAGGTTTCAGCTAGCTGAAAACAAGATGAATGCCTGCACCCAGGAGCTGGGGTACCACAAAGTGGAAAAGAGCTGAGAAAGCGAGTGGGAAAAGAACCATGGCAAACTCTATCTGCTTTATAATTTTGTAGTAGAGTCTATTTGCTTTTTCTAAGCCATTGTTTAATGTCACAGGAAAATCTTTGACCTGGCATGTTCTCAGCCCCCGTGTGGAGTGACTCATTCTTTACTTGAGTCAATCATAAAAATATGAGAAAGAATAAGCATGCAGGACAAATGTTGAAAACCCCAAGATGATCATATTCTATTTTCTTCTGGGTAATCACTACTGATTTTCTTCTGTTTATGTAAGTCCATCACATTGACTCCTATGTCAGATAAGCCAACACTGTTTGTGTACTTTTTTTGAAAGAGGCTTTATATTTCTCAAAATTATGATAATTACTTATCTATGTGTCCATGATATGACTCTATATAATATAGAATAGTTTATTTCAAGAAGATCAGAATTAGTACCTATTTTTTTCTGGAGACATGTTTTAATTTCTTTGGCAGAGATATGAGAAAAGCTATTGTCAGACTATCATTTCAGTTGATTTTAATGTTGTAAAAGCAGTTGGAAGGATAGTGCAATTTTTTTTTTTCAGACTCTGAGAAAGAGTTGAAAAGGGTGGGTGGAGTGTGTGCATTTTTCACTTTTCAGGTGATGGGTACACTGAAAGCCAGTACACAATATATGCATGCAAGAAATCTGCATTTTTATATTCTATAAAAACAAAAATGAAAAAAAATGACCATGTAAAGCTATCTTAATAAATAATGGTAAAAATTTAAAAAAACAAAAAAGCAGTTGGTCACATTTGCAGTCTGTGTTGCTGTTGTCATACATACAGATCTGGGATAGCGCAGAGGGTGAGGGAGTGGGTCCTGGGTTGTTCTGCTGGATGCGATCACAGACACGTTTCTTTTGTCTTCTGTAAAATAAAAATAATAAAATGACCTCTTTCATGAGTTTGTTCTGAGGATTTAATGGGCTAATAAGCCGAGAAAACATAGCTGCTGCCGGGTAAGCAGTAATCATAAGCCACTTTAGGCATATGAAGAAGCTACAGAACAAATTGGGAGACCACCTGATGTAGTTTTAAAATCCTTGTCTTTGGAGTCAGATATCCGCAGTTTCTGATTTTGGCGCTGATATGCACTAGCTGTGTGATCTTAGGAACATCACCTGGCTGGCTGAGCCATGGCTTACTCAATCTTGCAGGCCTGGGGGCCATACTTTTTTTCTCAAAGCTTTAGTTTCTTCATCTTTAAACTAGAAATAGTCACCCTGACTTCATAGGGCTGATGGAACAATTACATGGGATCATGTGTAGAAAATGTATAGAAAGGCACATATATGAGGTTTGTTTAACATTTGCTGGGGGGTGTTTTTATAATGTCAGCTTCTCCTTTATTGCCAGCCAGATTTGTTTCTATTCTGATAGATATGACTGTAGTTATTTCTGACAGCTTACTCAATCCTCATGGTCTGTTACACTTACAAGTCCCTGAATATTAGATCATTTTTGCAATGAGGTGTAGATTTTGGAACAAGTCAAAATCAAGATTATAAAGCCATTAGTTATATAATGGCCATTATAATTATTTATTATAGGAACAATGTGGACTCTGTTCTAAAAGTACATAAAACCTGATTCCTAAGGAGTAAGTCTTTGCTTAGCTCTCATTGAAGGGCATAGTCAAGGAACCTTTGCAGCAAGCTGTGAAAACTGACTCCTTAAAGACAGCTTGTCAGCCTTTCCCTGCAAATACTCAGTGCCATATCTCAGAACGCTGTTGCTGCAGTTAATAAAATGTGAATCAATTTTTGAATATATACCCCAGAGGCTGTTAGCTCAGTCACATTGGGTAAAGTGTTTCCTGATCCAGTAGCTCTGTCTGGTTCATGCAGAAGTAGAGAGAAGGGCTGCAGGACTGAAATGTATTGAACGAAGGGAGCATACCTTCCTTAAATACAAATTAGGAACCTTATAGTATTTGTCCCATAAAAGAAAAGAATTCCTGATTCTGTAATATTAAACATTTATTTTTTAAGAAAGGAAAACCAATTACTAACATGATTTTAATGTTTAAATATGTTCAACTGAAAAGCCATATGTGAAACTATTTTTACAGTATGCCTATACACATGTAAGCAAGCTTGGTTTTAGCCTAATACTGTTAGAGACTCTATTTTAATTTACCATGCTTCTTGTTAGACCTAAGGCATCAGCTGTATAGCTGTGTAAATCACACTGTTTTAGCTGGCTTAGAGGCCCTTGGGAATGCTTTAGGATTTCAGTGTTAGACTTGGTAGTTTGCATAAGGGGCTTTTGAGAAACAAGTTTGCAGGCCAGGTTGCTACATCTGTTTTAGAGCTATAGTAGAAACTGCATCACAGGTACCATGACTACTGCAGCATCTGTGGGAACTGCTCCTGGAAAAGACCCAGGAGATCAATAATGTGGCACATTCTAGGCAGAATTGAAGGAAGGCACTTAGCTCCTGGACCTGCCTCGGATGTGAGACACAAAAACCAAAACAGAGCAATTTATTCCATTTTGCTATATTTCTCTATTGCAGAAAAATGCTTCTTAAAAATTATATTTTCAAGAAGTATTGTCTTTCTGTTTCTTTTCCATGAATGGCATATTTTCCACAGTGCCTTGTTCTGCCGTACTTTTTTTTTTTTTTTTTTTTTTTTTTTTTGAGACAGGGTCTCACTCTGTTGCTCAGGCTGGAACACAGTGGTGTGATCTCGTGGCTCACTGCAGCCTCCATCTCCTGGGTTCGAGTGATTCTCCTGCCTCAGCCTCCTGAGTAGCTGGGACTACAGGCACACACCACCATGCCTGGGTGATGTTTGTATTTTTTTTGGTAGAGACAGGGTATCACTGTGTTGGCCAGGCTCGTCTTGAACTCCTGGCCTCAAGTAATCTGCCTGCCTCAGCCTTCTAAGTTGCTGGGATCATAGGCATGAGCCACTGTGCCCACCTGTACATCCATTTTTAACATTTACCAAGCACAAAAAGTGATCTTATATATGCTGAATTTCTGTTGGAAGTTTTGTATAGGCTTGGAATAAACAAATCCAAATATTAAAATTGGAAAATCTATTTCTGTAAGATTCATAGCTTTTTATTGTAGTTGCTGTCATAATATGATTCTAAGAAAACTTTTGAGGAAAACAAATATAATTAATGTTTCTTTTCTATCTTTCATTGCTGTCTTTTGAGGAAGAGATGTCACTGTAATCATTCTTATAAAAATTATGTTATAGATTTGATTGATAGGGACAATGGCTCCTAATTGTTGATCTCTATTAATTGATAGGGGTAGGAGAGAGTTGTATGTTCTACTCTATACTATTTTGATTTGAGGCAAGGGAACCGGCCCTCAAATCTCTTTAGGGAGCAATGGTCAACCAATAGATTCTGTACAATTTGTGCTTCCTTAAGTATGTTACCAATAAGTAGTGTTCAATTTGTTGTGACAAATTGATTATGTTTGACATGCAGCTTGGAGGCTTTTATTTAAAGCAGTCTTTTGGTAAACTTTTTATTAATGTTAAGAAGGCTGCATCTTGTGATAGAAAATACATACGATTTCAAGTCTGGGTGCTTTTCTTGGCTGACCAACCATAGACACTTGGCTATACTCGCTTCCTCATCTGTAAAGTGGATATCGTAACTTTCCATGAGGGCTGATCAAGATCAATTGATGCAATTCTTGTATTAGCACTTGGTAAACTCTAAATTCTGAGTCGATACAATTAAAGTTCTATATGCTATTATTTTATTCTTACAATTGAATTTTTGCTTTGTATAAACTTGGGATTTTCAACATCAAACCCACATGAAAAAAAAAAGTATAATCCTTTGTAAATAGCAAACGAAGCCCGTGTGGTCACCTGTTAATTGCTGCTTAGCACTGTTGTTTTTCAGGATCCGGCACTGGTAGTGCAGTAACTGCCTGCTCCTAGGGGTTCAAGCTCTGTGTGCTCCTCAGAGGAGAGAAGATACACTCTAGATTCTTCTTTTTCCCAATTCACGTGGTTCTAAATTCAGTGTAAGTTAATTCTCTGACTGCCAAAGGAACCCTGATATTTATCACCTATCCAAATTGTTTCCATATTTCAGGATCCAGTTCAAAACCTATTCTCCTCATGAAATACTCTCTGATGACTCTGAAGTTCATTGACTGCTTCATGTTTAAAGACAGTGTCTGATTCATAATTTACCAGTTTACCACTTATGATTCATATGTTTATCACTTTCTAATTAGCCAATTTTTCTCATCTTTCTAACTTTAGCTTTTGGAGGTCCTTAAAGATGAAAGCGGTATAATTCTTTCGTTTTCCTTCTCAATGGATTTTTTTTATTTTTTATTTTTTTCATCCCACTTTGTTGTTCATGCTTACATGGAGGAGCTAATGGACAGGTGCACCATTAGAACCTCCCTGGATATAGAGGGAAGGATTTTGGATCAGTGAGTTCTAAGAGTGCTTATCCAGCTGAGAACATAATCTGGCTGTTCTGATATCTCTTAGCCTCAAGGATCCACGAGTCTGATCTAGTTGACCTTTGTTGATTCAGAAGATCTTTGCCTTCTTCTTCACTGTTCCCTGTGAGTCCTTCCAAAGTTACCTGCCTTGTTGGAGCCATCTGCTTTCCCAGGAGGTATCTGTTACTCAGGCAAACCTCCTCCCAAGTTGTAATACCCAGACAAGAAGCCCAAACTCAAGAATTTTAATTTTGGTATGCCATGTTTTAAAAGCATGGTATCTTTTATATTCCAGGAAGCTTTTATGTTGTGTGTCTGTGTATCCATCAATTTAACATTTGTGTTATTCTAGGTAATGAAGATTCTCAGAATGAAGGGATGAATTGAGTGCTTAAAAGCAAATTGTTAAGCACTCAATAAAAAAAGTGATGTATTGAGTTCCACAGCGTATGTATAGACACTTGGTTTACATAATTCTCACCTCTGGAGACCTTTCAGTCAGGCAGAATACACAGATAAACTTGTAATTATTTGTTTAATTATAATTGCCAGTCAGTAAAATTGTGTGTGTGTGTGTATTTTAACTAAGGATATGCTCAGCAACCACCATACACAAGGGCTTGTGCTACCTGCAGGTGGCACAGAGAGAAACCAGACATAAACCCTGCATTAAAGGAACTCACTATAGTCACTGTGTATAGTCAAGAAACTATTTATGACCGGCCGCGGTGGCTCAAGCCTGTAATCCCAGCACTTTGGGAGGCCGAGACAGGTGGATCACGAGGTCAGGAGATCGAGACCATCCTGGCTAACATGGTGAAACCCTGTCTCTACTAAAAAATACAAAAAACTAGCCGGGCGAGGTGGTGGGCACCTGTATTCCAGCTACTCAGGACACTGAGGCAGGAGAATGGCATAAACCCGGGAGGCGGAACTTGCAGTGAGCTGAGATCCGGCCACTGCACTCCAACCTGGGCGACAGAGAGAGACTCCGTCTCAAAAAAAAAAAAAGAAAAGAAACTATTTATTAGCATGATGTAATAGAAGCATTGACAAAAACTGATTAATTCTAAGGAAGACAGAGAAGACTTCACGAAGAATATAAAGCCTTCAGCTTTCTTCAAATGGAAAAGTATGATTTCACTGATCGAGTGCAAGGTGTGAAAGGTCATGGCTTATTTAGGGAATAATAAGTTGTTCCATATGACTGGCCACAGAATATAAGTCACATCATGGGACATTATTATAGACTAGTCTAGGCCTCTCTGCCAGTTATGCCAAATGAAAATGCTCTAGGCCTTTTTTGTATTATTATTATTATTGTTGTTGTTGTTGTTGTACTTTAAGTTCTAGGGTACATGTGCACAACGTGCAGGTTTGTTACATATGTATCTATGTGCCATGTTGGTATGCTGCACCCATTAACTCGTCATTTACATTAGGTATATCTCCTAATGTTATCTATCCCTCCCTCCTCCCCCGACCTCATGACGGGCCCCGATGGGTGATGTTCCCCTTTTTAAAACAGGTAATTAATACTTATCTGCTTGGGGCTCAGCACCAAGGCATGAACCAAAGGCTTCAACAGAAGTGGTTTCTTCGTGTTCGAGGGAAAATATTGCAAAAGTTGTTCTGGGCATCCTGAACCTAAAATCTTTCTGAATAGTTGTTTAGGGGAATATAAGGAATTGGGTAGCAAATGGTAATCTGTGGGACATTCGCTTGACTTTAGATTTTGTGAACACAATAAGATAATGGAGAAATAGATTTTGTTCTTTAGACATGTCAGATATACTGAAAAGATGAATAAAAAATAAAAGAGGACTGGCCGGGCATGGTGGCTCACTCCTGTAATCCCAGCACTTTGGGAGACCAAGGCGGGTGGATCACGAGGGCAGGAGATCCAGACCAGCCTGACCAACATGGTGAAACCCTGTCTCTACTAAAAATAGAAAACTTAGCCAGGTGTGGTGGCAGGCGCCTGTAATCCCAGCTACTTGGGAGGCTGAGGCAGGAGAATTGCTTGAACCCGGGAGGTAGAGATTGCAGTAACCTGAGATCGTGCCACTGCACTCCAGCCTGGGTGACAAGAGCAAGACTCTGTCTCAAAGAAAAAAAAATAAAAATTAGCCAGGTGTGGTGGCCCGTGCCTGTAGGCCCAGCTACTTGGGAGGCTGAGACAGGGGAATTACTTGAACCTCGGAGGCCGAGGTTGCAGGGAGCTGAGATCGCACCACTGCACTCCAGCCTGGTGAGAGAGCTAGACTCCGTCAAAAAAAAAAAAAAAAAGGACTAAGAGCCTAGGTACAAGAGCAAGAGAGAACTGTTCTTTCTCTCAATCAACTGAGTTATGGACAGTGCACTGTAAGCTAAAGACCACTAATTCTAACTCTGTTTACAATGTATTCTTGAAAGACTTAGACTGTAATTTTCCTGCAGCTTGGAATCTGTAATAAGGACATTACTTGGCACATGGGGACACTGATTATCTGTTGCTGATACTGAGCCATCTCTGTTTACATCAGAGTTTAAACATTTGCCTCAGTTTTCACTTCAGTAAAATAATTTTGTTTATGTATTACGCTCTAAGGGAATTGAGCAAGATGAGGACCTGGGAAAAAAGTATTATGACAATGTTTGGGTGATATGTTTGCCTGAAGTTAACATCCTTTGGTCTGAACTCGGTGATATGGAGGCTATGTTTATTTCTAACTAAGGTAGCAGCAGCATGGAGAGGAAAAATGGAATCATTAAACATTTGTACATTCCTGGTTATAAAACTGCCTTTAAAATCTGTACTTAGTGCTAATCTGTTTTTAGGCTATAATGGAATAGAGAAGAAATGTAGTCTTTTAAATATAAGAAGTCATTGATTATAAGATGCACCATCAATTTAATAGCAGCTTTAGAAGCTGGGGAAAAAATAAAAAACTTACATGTCCATTAAATGCACACACTTTCTTCTTTTTTGCAAAATTCACCCTAAAACTTGCTGTTCCTCCAGGCTTTTTACATAGAGCAGTGAGTGCTCAGGTAGAAAATATGTAAATTAGCCCAGTTTTCCCTCCTTCCTTCTCATCTCCCACATCTTCTTCTATCAGCAAGACTTACAGACTCTGCTTACTAAAGACGTACTACATCATTGCTGTTTTCGCTGCTACTCCTCTAGTCCAAACCACTACAGTCTCTTGCCAGGAGAGACCTCCTTTGCTGTCACTAGCCACCTTAGATATTTATTATGCACATAGAAGTCAGAGGTGTCATCTTTCAAAAGATATTCAAGTCATGTCACTTTTGGCTTAAAATTCTACAGTGGTCTTCCTTCCCCTTAAAATCAACCTCTTTATCATCCAAACCCCTAACTCAGTGAATCACAATGATAGAGGAATTCCTGGGAGTCCAATAGATCCAAACACTTTTCATCATAATATATAGACCTTATTGACTTTTTCTCTCTCATTCTCCCATGTGTGTGCAGAAGGCTTTCCCAGAGGTCATGCAACATGCACTATCCCAACACATTGAATGCGGAAGCAGATATGAGAACCGGAAGTTTTCTATTAAGCTGGATATTGAAAAGATGTGCAAAAATGTAAAACAATGCCCCTCTTTTTACCTTCTTTCATTTTGAAAATATCAGCATTTTTCATAAAATTATGTTATTTCTATTAATATGCAGTGGGTTTGTTATTGCTATTTCTAAGTGAATAAATAAGTAAATGCATGCCTTTGAATTTCTAACGTGGAAAATGTCTATATAATACATTTAAACAGAAGCAATTTGGAGTCATCAATATTTAGGAGTGTAAAGGGAACAGAAATGTCCTTCAGTGAATGAATGGGTAAACAAACTGGTACATTCATACCTGGCTGGAATCCTGCTCAGCAATTTAAAGGGAATAACTATTAATCCACTAGCAACTTGGATAGACCTCAAGGACATTTAGCTGAGGGGAGATAAAAAGCAGCCTATTTATATAACAATATAGCATTCATATAACATTTTCAAAGTGAGAAGATTATAGAGAACCCATCAGTGGTTGCCGGAGGTTAAAATTGGATGAAAGGTGTGGCTATTAAAGGATAACACAGGGGGGTTTCTTTGTGGTGACAGAAAAGTGCTGTAACGATTGTGATAGGGGTGACACAATTCTACACATGTGATAAAATTTAACATACATCAAAAAAGTACAAACTGATAAAATCTAAATAAGGTCTGTATCTAAGTTGTATTCTACCAAAATTGATTTTTTTTGTTTTGAAATGTACTATGGTTATGTTAAGATATTATCATTGGGGGAAGTTGGGGTAAGGGTACACTAGATATATTTTCATTTTTGTTTATTTATATAAATGATACATATAATTCATATATATGATAAATATATACATTATATTACATGTTTTATATTACAGTATATGTATTTTATATATTATATTTTAAAATACATACATTACATATATTTTGTTTATATTTTATAATAAATATAAAATATATATTATATTTTATATTATTTTATGTATAATTTTATAATTCATAAACTATAATATATATTACATATATCTATATTACATACATTTATAGTTTATATGTTAATTATAATATTATACACTATATAATTATTGTATCACACTTTATATAATTATGAAGTCTGGTTGTATATTATGTATTATATATGTAAATTTTTATATATATAATTTCATTTTTTAAAAAAAGAACATGTAAAGGTCCCAGAGAACAAAATGCTTGAGAAATGTTGCCCTGCATAAATCTACCATCTGCAAGCCTTTCAGGCTTTTCTTCCCTCTGCTTATTACATTTCCACTGCACTTTTCTCTCTTCTGTTTCTTCAACATACTGAGCTCAGGCCATTTGTACCAGCCCTTTCTTCTTCCTGGAAATCATGTCCCCAGATCTCCTTAAGGCTGGTTCTGTCCCATCATGTCATCTCAGCTTCAGCAGCATTTCCTTCGACAGCTTTCCTGACCATGCAGGATGAAGCAGTTTCCTGGTCATGCTCTATGTTCTCTACTGTTCGGTTTTCACCCTAACGCTTCCCACCAGCTAATATTTCTTGTTTCTCTATTTGTGAGTCACCTGTGAGCTAGGCTGGGAGTTCCATAAGTGCAGGCGTCTTCTCTGTCCATTCACTGTGGTTTCTCAATGCATAGACGCATACTTGAGATGTTGCAGGAACTGAATCCATATTCATTGAGCAAATGCACTAATCCATACATATTGTTCCTCAACATCACATCAAAGTGCATGGTAACTCACAGACAACTCTAAATCTATAAAGGAGTTGGTCAATCAGTTTACAGTTACTTGGCTGCTTTTCATAACCTGTACATGGGATTTTAACCTTTTTAGCACCTTCAGTATTGACAATATACTTTTGTATCGTTTGTAATGTGATATTCAGATTTAACTGGGTGTTCTGTCTTTTATCTGGCAATGCTACCTGGAAGATACCAGATTATTTTACACTCATTCTTCTTAAAATGAGATGCACCGACTTGCCGGTGTGGAAATATATCAGCAAATATATTAAGTTTAGGACGTTATGATGCATCTTCCTTCACTATCAGTGTTCTGTGAGAAGTCTGAGGATACATTTTAATATTTTTTTTCAGTCTTCCAAGATGATCATGGGCTAATTAAATCAACATAATCCAGTTTATTTTTGTATTTGGACAATATAATTTTTTTGTTGGTTGTTTTAAAAGTTTAGAGAATAGAGACATTTTCTGTGCAATTAGTGATAGGAACATTTGATACTTTTGTGTTATGAAGAAATCTCGAGATATTAGCACTAGCTGTAGAGTAATCAGCGGTCCAAAAAGGAATAAAAAATCCTGAAGACTTCCTCCTATTGTGGAATGTGTCATTTCTTATGATGTCCTCAGAAACCTTCACAGAGTTTTGAATGCTTTTGTCACTTACAAGCCGGGTTCTTTAAACTTTCTATTAAAAATATTGCTCCCACATATCATTTTAGCTTTTTTCCACTTTTGGGCAGATCAAAGTTTTGTTTATAAGCCAGCATCTACTGTTTTTTCCACTTCTCCCTTCAGTTAGTTAGAAAATGACCAAGATTCTGAGATGTATTTGAAATTTTTATTGCATTCTATATGTAACTTTAAACAATTTCATGGATTTAACTTCTATTTTCTACTGGCAACAAAATGAAACCCATATATTATGAAAACTAATACCTTATATGTGTGATTTATAGCAACCTAAAATATATAGGGTCATGACTAACAAAAAGATTTTAAAGATCTTCACAGTTAACCTGTCATTAAGGACAATGGTAACCGTACTTTGGCTACAGCTAGTATAGTGGTGGTAAGAGACAGGGTAGGATTTTCTTAAAATTTATTTGTGGCCACAAGTAGGGGCTCACACCTGTAATCCCAACAGTTTGGGAGGCCAAGGAGGAAGGATTACTTGAGGACAGGAGTTAGAGACTAGCCTGGACCCTGTATCTACAAAAATTTAAAATATTAGCCGGGTGTAGTGGTGTGCATCTGTAGCCCTAACTACTCTGGATGCCGAGGCAAAAAGATTGCTTGAGCCCAGAAGTTCAAGGCTGCGGTGAGCTGTGATCACATCACTGCACTCCAGCCTGGGCAACAGAGTAAGACCGCATCACTAAAAACAATAACAACAAAAACATTTATGTATGTGTTTTAATTAACTGTGGTGATGATACAAGTAGCCCTAAGCCTTAGTCTTCTGAAGTAATCTTTAAAATGGATGAACTAATAATTCAGTCATGCAAATTTTGATCAAAATTTGCAAATTTTTTTGGTAACTATAAAGAAAAAAATCACGACTATAACCTATATGGTGGAAAAATACAACCAAACCTAGAAAATGGTATCTTTCTTGGAACTTTCTTCAAGGCCAGTTTTAAAGTGAGCTTTGAAAGTGAGGTTCACATAATGGAAGAAAATTTGATGAAACCCATGGGAAATAGTGAAATTCTTCTGCATCAAGAAGGGGTAGCCACTGAGACAGAAAGGCACCCTTGTCTAATACCATGAGAAAATATACACCTAAGCAACTTGTTGAGAGCTTGAGTTCTTGCCCATATATCTATATGACTTGGGTGATGTCAAAGTTATCACTTTAGTGGACTTTGTTTTTCAATATTTTTCATATTGCCTGTTGACAAGCAACTGGGAAAAAATTGGCAATAATTGGCAAATCTATAAAGAGCAAAACTTTGGGAGCTCCATCTCCTACACCAAGTCCATTGTTTATTAAAAATCTCCTGCTTTAAAGAATTTAGCCAGAATTCTCTCAGTATTTTCTATGGGATGATTAAAAATACAAATGTTTTATAAAATCAGCTGGTTCAAATACCTATCATTTTAGACAAATGTTTAGTGAATTGCAAGAGGAGTTCAAAAACTTATTCTATGAATATAGATGTTGGAGCAAGAAAGGGGGTTCAAATGCTTAAACTTGATTTTGAATTACTGTTTTTCCATAAAAAGGAAAATACTGGATATCATGTCAAAGGCAATGACCTGGACAAATGACTGATCTCATTGTTCTCATAAACTTGGTTTATTTTGCAGATTTTTCATAGCTGAATATTCTTATCAACAGCTGCAATTGCAGAATTGAACTGTTTTTGACTGTTTATATCAAATTACTATAATAAATACAAAGTTATATAGTTTGACGAAGACAATTGATCATAGAGACTGTGTATTCTTTGTGGCTTTTAGTTCGTTTAGATTTGATAGACATTATGGGTTTCTTGGTGAGAGAAAAATAGCTTTTGATGACTTATTTTTCAAGACATTAAAAAACAAACTGAAAGATGATTCAGAAAATATTTCAGTTTGTCACATAAAATAAGCAACTTCACTTCTTACCAAGAAGATTAACAATCCATTTTCCATCATTAAGAGCCTGAAAATGTACCTCCATCAGCTTCTTTTTAGGATTATGCATAAATCTTTTCAGGTATTGCCTTGATAATATTTTATTAAAAAGTAAGAAATAATTTACCATATCTGTATCCACTTGCATATTATTTATCTATTGTATATAACAAAATATCCTAAAGCTTAAGAAAACTAGAATCTCTTTTGGTATTTACCCAAAGAAGTTAAAAACAACAACAACAAAAAAACCCAAAAATAAACATGTATTCTCTCTTAGTTTTTGTAGGTCAGGAACGTAGAATGGCTTAGCTGGACAGTTCTGACTCTACTAATTGTTTTTTGAAATAGCAGTGAAGATGTCAGCTAGAGCTGCAGTTGTCCACAGATTTAACTGAGGCTGGAGGATCTGTTTCCACATTTACTCAGTTATATAGCTGGTCATATAGCTGGCAGGACGGTACTGATTATTGACTGGAGGCCTCGGTTTTTCCCCATATGGTGTTCTCCTCAGGGTTGCTTGAGTGTCCTCATGACATGGCAGCTGGTTTCCAACCAGAGTGAGCAATTCATGAGGCTAGGGTGGAAACTGTATGTCTTTTATGTCTTTTATGGCATATTCTCAGAAGTCACACACTGTCAACTTCATCACTATTCATTGAAGGTTACTATACATGTTACCAAAAGTTCACCAAACAGGTTATACAGGTTACCAAAGTATAAGGGTGCTATGTAACAGAAGAAAGCATGAATCATGATGGAGGCACACACTGGAGGGTGGCTCCTCCAACATATGCCACAGTATATCCATAAAATATTATGATGCCAATATGGAATGAAGAAATGTTCCAGCAATGAAACTGATAAGCAGTAAATGTCAAATCTCTCCAATTCAGACCAGTTGTCAGACATTTTAGACTCTGTGCAAGTATATTTTGCATATTAACCAAAATGAAACCAAAATCTAATTGTTTTCTAGAAAGAATTGTATGATATTTAAAGTACCTGAAATTCTGGTCTCTAGTTGAAATCTGATAATGGTTGATACTACTAGGAGGTTTTATTTTTTTTTTCTTAGCATCATGTATTTACTGTTGATAATCACATATATTATAACATATTATTCACCTGTTGAGATTAATGAAAGACTGCAGTGTTAAAAGACCAAACAGGTAATGAATTACAGTCTTTGAAAGTTCTGCCTTTAGATCAGGGCAGTGCTAACAACAGATTTTAATGACTCAGACATAAAAAGCCCTCTTTTTTCTCTCTCTGTAGAGGACACATTGTACCAATCCTCTTTTCACTTCATGTAGTGCCAGTTAGTGTAGAATTAGTGGGGAAGACCAGGAGTAACTCATAGGGATTTTCAGCCACATTGGTATGCATAGGCAATAATACTGTCAGCACCATTATCTTTTAATTCAAAGAGTATGGCATATAATTCAGAGCATGTACAAAGTGTGTAAATTTATAGAGGTTCATTGCTCTGCTCAGAAATGTAAGTTTATAGTATGCATAAATGCCATTAAATCATATTTTCAGCCTTCTTTATATCTTTACCATTAATAATTCATTCATGGTTGTGGTTATATATATGTGTATGTGTGTATATATATATATGCAAAGATTAATTTTTCACCTACTCTGTATCACTATAGATGTATTGGTAAAACTAGACAGAGCATTTGTAAAAGGCGTTGCTAATAGAGATTGAAAGTATCTCTGGCCGGGCCCAGTTGCTCACTCCTGTAATCCCAGCACTTTGGGAGGCTGAGGCAGGTGGATAACGATGTCAGGAGTTTGACATTAGCCTGACCAATATAGTGAAACCCCATCTGTACTAAAAATACAAAAAATTACCTGAGCGTGGTGGCAGGTGCCTGTAATTCCAGCTACTTGGGAGGCTGAGGCAGGAGAATCACTTGAACCCAGGAGGAGGAGGTTGCAGTGAGCCGAAATCATACCATTGCACTTCAGCCCAGATGACAGTGCGAGACTCTGTGTCAAAAACAAAAAAAAAAGAAAAGAAAAGAAAGGAAAAGAAAAGAAAGTAGCCCTTAGTCTATTCAAAAAATTCAGAGTAAGAACCTGATAATTGTAAAAGGAGGTGTAGAGGAGGCTTATTGCAATTTTGTAAGTCTTTCTTGGGTAAATATTATCACCTACACATTGTGGTGAGATGATTAGGATACTGTCACAGAATCTTTTTTTTTACCTGCCTTGGTAGTGAAGCCTGAATCATTCAGAATAGCTAGCATGTCTACATTAGTGTGAATTCACCAAATGTGTTTTTCTCAGATTTTCAAATCTGTTTCTGATATTGTCAGAATTGACAAAAATTAAATTACTCTGCTAACGTGAAAATAGCAATTTAACCAGTTATGTTTTTAAGCAATATTCACAGTAGACCTTAAGAAGCATCACAAGGAAAAATACATTTGTTAACCTACACAATTGCTAAGTGGAGGCTTTCTTTAAGTACAAGTAAGCCTACACAATGTTAAATCTTCCATTTATTTAGGATACATGTATAAAGTATATACAGTAAATAAATATTACATAATCTTTCTTCCCTCATTGGTAAATAGCTGAATACCTAAACATTAAATACTTTATAGAATGAGAATAATTACTTTAAAGGCCATTTTTGGTGAAAATATAACATATTAAAATGAGATCATATTTTGGCGCACAGCTTCCAAAATTAACATGATTTTCATACTGACTGGCTGAAATTAATGTACTCATAAGCATTTTTGGATGAGATTTTATTGGATTTTCAGGTTAAGGAGCTAAACCACATGGAACACATAATAAATTATCAGAAAAAATACAATAAAAATAGATACTTTCAAAGTAGCAAGTAATAGCCCAAAGAGAGAACAAATATTCACTAAAATGCTAAGACCACAAAGACATAGAGCCATCTTTACCACATGTGGGCAATGACCGGGCACGTGAGGTCAGTGGTGAGTGCTATAATGAAATCCTCTTGAAGTTGCGCCATTTTCTGCTGTGCGTGGCTTAGTCGTGAAGCTAAAGCGATACAGCCAATCGTGTCCTACCTCAGTGGCCCACCAAACACAGCATTTAGATTTATTTCCACTACCTTATTTCCGCAGGTAGTGGAAATAAATCATATAAATCATCTTTGAGGTCTGCTATCCTTGGTTTCATTTCTGAACAGTAGCTCAGCAAAAGTAAGGAGTCCCTTAATTATGTTGAGCCTCACTTTATTCTTTTGTAGAATAAGGATTAAAATACTTTCTAGTTATTGCAGGGATGATAAGGATATTTAAAAATTTTGAAATACCTGCCAAGAAAGTTTGCCTTTCATCCTGGACCTCATATGCAATATAGCCCCAGGGAGAGAGAAGGGAAAATACCACGTTAGGAAGGAGACAAATATGGGCAAGCCCCTGTGAGACATCAGGTGTCATTAAAAGAAAGGCTGAATCAGGGAGAGAGGGAGAGGGTGGTAGGGTAAGGAAGTCAGTAAGAAAGAAGAAGTAGGGGAAAGTGTCAGAGAAGACGTAGCCTACAGTAGAAACAGAGAAATCTGAGAAGTTGGTAGTGGCTAGTTTCCTTAGACATAGTGTTGGTGGCGTGTATACAGAGACCCTGTCCAGCATGCCTCAAAAACAGTAGGAAAGCACTCATGGAAGATGTCCATATAACCAGCCTGATTTAACGCTGCTGTTACGTGGTACACATGTGATATGCGTTTAATGGAGAAGTTTTCCATTACACAACCCCTAACCCACCCAACAGCCATGGATACAAAGAAGTGTTTTATGGACTGGCTGACGAGTGCAGACCTGTGGTCAATAGAGGACATTGAGAATGAGGCATTTGAGAGACAATGGCAAGGTCCGAGGTGCACAGTGGCAGATGCAAACCTACATCAAAGGCCACTGAGGACCAGTGGCATAACCAGCATATTTCCTGTGCCCAGTGCTCTGAGACAAGAGTGGACTTGGGACATGTCTGCACCATAGGTGGCATGGATCACATCCTAGCCTGCCTTCTGAGGCCTATAAATTTTCCCCTTCACTCGGATGATTTTTTGAAGGAGAAGGGAAAGGGTAAAAAAAATAACAACACAAAGCTATTGTTGGATAATCTGAAGTTTGAATTGATTGAATTAATTTACCTAGATTGATTAGAACAAAATAACACTCTTACCCAAAACACTAAAATATGTCCATTTACAAGATTTTTTTTTTTCTGTGTTATTCTTTGGGATGGAGGATCATGAGGAAATCTAAAACAGTTACAGAGAAGTAAAAAAGCTACAATATTTTGCACAACTTTGCACACCTGAAGTAAAATTTTCTTCCTCTGTACTTGTTTAATGCTAACTCTCTTTTGGATTTCTTTCCATGGATATTCTGCAGTGATGTCAAAAACCTGCACTGAGCATTGAACTCATTTTCTTTCATGTACTTCACAAATCCCCATTTACTGTCCCCACTTATCCTGCTGTTCTTTTTGAGGAGAGATGACATCACCAGTTGCCCAAGCCAATGTCCTTCTAACTCTGTTTCCTTAACTCCTAAACGTGTTTCTCTTCCACAATTTGCTCTCTATATCTGCTTACACTGCTGCCTTACATCCTTCCTTCTTCATCTGTACCCTGGTTGACCTTAGTACCTTCTTGACCTCCCTGTCTCCAGGCTTGTCACCAGTCATGTCATCTACAGAGCTATTGTGAGTGCTTTTTCACATGGAGATCTACCCTTGTCTTTTTCCTTTCTTAAACATTTTTCTCCAGCAGTCCACCATGTAGAGAATGCAGGTGACGCTGAACAGTGTGTGGATTAGGGGAACCAAACCCTAGTGCACTCAGAAATCGATGTATGACTCCCCCAAAACTTAACTGCTAATAGCTTACTATTGATTGGAATCCTTACTGATATTATAAACAGTCAATTAACACATATATTGTATGTTATATGTATTATATACTATATTTTTACTGTAAAGTCAGCTAGAGAAAATGTTAAGAAAACCATGATGAAGAGAAAATATATTTACTATTATTAAGTAGAAGTGGATCATAATAAAGGTCTTCATCCTCCTCATCCTCACGTTGAATATGCTGAGGAAGGAGAAGGAGAGAGAAGAAAGAGAAGAGTTTGGTCTTGCTGTCTCAAGGGTGGCAAAGACAGAGAAAATCTATGTGCAAGTGGACTGGTGTGCTTCAATCCGAGGTCGTTCAAGGGTCAATTGTAGTCCAAATCCCTTAACATGTTTTAGCTAGCCTTTCAGAACAAATGTGTCACAGTTTTTGGATGTGAGCCTCCTTGGACTGATATTTTTTTCAGAGCTTCCTGGGAGATTCAGGTATGATTCAAGGTTCAGAAAGCTGAGTTAGAGAATTCACAATAAGTTTATATTGTTTGTTAAAACATAAATTAGAAGTGAAATTACAAAATTCGAAAATTCTCATATGAAACTTGCAAACCCTGAGACTTGCCCCTGCAACAAGCTGTAGAAACACTACTGTGTCCTCCTAATGAAAGACATTTGAAGGTGCATAAACTAAAGGGTGATATCGTTACATTAGATAATAATAATAATAATAATAAACTCTGGGGATAGTTTTAATGGCAGATGCTGTATTAGTTCGTTTCCAAATTGCTATAAAGAACTGCCCAAGACTGAGTCATTTATAAAGGAAAGAGGTTTAATTGACTCACAGTTCAGCAAGGCTGGGGAGGCTTCAGGAAACTTATAATCATGGTGGAATGTGAAGGGGAAAAAAGGCACCTTCTTCGCAAGGCAGCAGGAAGGAGAAGTGCTGAGCAAAAGGGAAAGAGCCCCTTATAAATCTGTCAGACCTCTTGAGAACTCACTCACTATTATGAGAATAACATGCCATGATTCTGTTACCTCCACCTGGTCTCTTCCTTAACACATAGGGATTATGGGGATCACAGGGATTACAATTCAAGATGAGATTTGGGTGGAGACACAAAGCCTAACCATATGAAATACATAGAGTGCAGAGCTATTAAGAGGAAGTTCCATTAAAAGGTCTTTGCAGTAATCCAGGTGTTCAGCGCTGCTTCTATAAAGACAGAGAAGGCATGGGGAAATCATTCTGGAGCTTGTCTAGGAGAGGAGAGAGACAATCACAGTACCTGGCAGTGAGCATGGGAGAGACACATACCGGGGTAATGGCAGCACTGGTGAGAGAGACAGGTTGTCGATAACTTAATTAGGAGGTATCTACCAAGGTTATTAAGGTAAAAAAATTAGCCAGGCATGGTGGCTCACACCTGTAGTCCAGGCTGCTTGGGGTTGAGGTAGGAGGATCGCTTGTGCCCAGGAGTTCAAGGTCGCAGTGAGCCATGATCATGCCACTGCACTCCAGTCTGGGTGACAGAGCAAGACCCCAACTCTAAAATAAACTTAAAAAATTAAAAAAGTAGCAAAATTATGTCATCACAAAAGGACAGTCTCTATTAACTAACACCTGAGAGAGAAAATGTGTACCTCACACTTAGTATAGATTTAAGAAAAAACACACTGAGAAGTTCAAATGGCAAATTCAAATATACTTCCTGTATTTTGCCAAAGGCTTCTGCTTATACAGCCAAATACAGCTAATGGTTCATTAAAGCAGTGAGGTTTGCATATTCATCAATAACATGCTTCATTTAATTATTTGTGTGTGAGAAAAAAATAGCTAAAATATATGGACTCTTTTAAGAGAGCAAATTATAGTCCTCACCTGTGACCAGTGAACATTTGTATCTTAGCCATATTTTCAAGCTGCATTTTCATGTTACGGCCTTACAAAATGATGACCCTGGATCATTAGGAGAAAGTTTGATGGCAGTCAGTATATGTTGCATATTGTAATACATTTCTTAGCTTTCTTACTTAGCAAAGCATTATTTTACTTTCTTTTAGTCTATGTATGGAACTGCTTTTGCTTAGTTGTTTATTTAACTAAGCAAATGTTTGTAAAAGCCAATGTTGTGATTTTTCTATACATATTCCTTGATTTGAGAACAAGGTTGGAACTTTAAATAAAAAGATAAGAAATTAATATACTTTTAGATTTTCATGTATTATCTAGCTTGTGGGCGAAATATCAAGTGAATTTCAAACCTATCACACAAAACAAAATCCAGTTTTACAGCGACCTTTGTCTCACCACGTAATTTTCCCATCTACCTACCTGCCCCCTCCCAGGCAATCAGCACCTGAATTCTCATGCTCACAATTGTTTTCCTTTTCTTTTTAAAGAATTTTGTTGCAAACTGTGTATATGGACTTACTTTTTCACTGAGTGTGATTTTGCTAAGATTCACCTATAGAGTTGCTGGTTGCAGAGTATTCATATTGGCTGCTGTGAATACACTGTAGTATACTTTTCCACTCTGCTTTGGTTGGTTGTGTGTGCCTGAGCCAGTGCCACGCTGCTTCCTAATGAGCCTTGATGCCTGCTTTTCTCCGCAGATGTTTTTGGTTCCTATTCATTCATTTAAATTTGAAAATCACATTTTCTAGTTCCAATTTTAAAAAGCTGTGTTGGAAATAGCACAGCATTTTAGATATCTTGGCACCGAGAAACATTTAAGATGTTCCAACTTAAAGAAAATTCTAGGCACTTGTATCACTTGTCCATTGCCACAATACTACTGTGAAACAAACTGTCTCAAAGTGTATAGCGTAAAGGCTTAAAACAGCAACGATGTGCTGTTCTCGCAAGTTCATGGGCCAGCTGGGTGCTTCTGCTAATCTGGGCTGGCTTTACTGTTCTCAGCTGGCTCAGGCAAGTTTCTGTGGCTACCGGATGGGTTGCCTGGGATTGGTTGGTCCAGGATCTACTCATCCTGCGTTGCTCAGCTTATCGTCTAAGCAGACTATCCCCAGGCTTATTGTCATGGTGATAAAAGAGGAAGTAGAAATGGGCAAGCATTTTTTCATGCCTCTGCTTTGTCAAGTTTGCTATTGCTCCACTGGCAAAGCAAAAGTCACCAGAAAATAGGTGCACTAACAGAAAGTGTGGTTACCGAGAGGTTTTAAAAATTACAGTCACGAATGCAGTCTGCCACACAGTTTTTATCAAGTATTAGTTCTAATTTACATTGTGAATATGTCAATTAAAAATAACTCATTTACAAAGAGCTTTACTCACATTCTGGAGATGAGCAAAACAGAAAAATATGCAGTCCTCAGCAGTGTAACTGCAAACTCGCCAATGTAGTCAATGATGTTTTGATTCACACCTGCAGGTAACAGTACATAATTATTAGAATGATTTCAGTCAAAAGTGCATGAGCATTTATATCTGAAGCAATACCCAGTTTAGAGGTGTGCTTTGTAATCCCTGATGGAGTAATACAAAACTTTCAGTAGAGTCATTAAGGAATGACACCAATTATTGTAAAATATCTCAGGAAAATGTATGAGGACAAACCTTATTTACACACCAAAAGTTGTTTTCTCTTACAACCTTACAATATCCTGTGTCTTATTTCTTCTCATAAGAAATTGAGTTACAAATTAGTCTAGAAATTGGCATTCCTGTCCTAGAAAATTCCAAATATGCTTACCTTAAAGGAGAGGATCTTGTTTTAACCTTTAAATAAAATAAGAAATAATACCACGAAGACTCTCTGCTGGTTTTCTTCAGTTTGATCATCTGTACAAAACTTAATTGAAATCCTATTTATTTATGTAGTGTTTTTAAATTGCAATTATTACGGCCATTTACCGTTTACAGGCACTTGCATTGTTTGTTTAAGCTGCAATACTCAGGACAGGTCTAGAAAATTGGTAGCATGAACTTATTGCAGCTTGTATAGTTGAATCTCTTTTTATGCTAATTTTGGAGGATAAAACTAATCCTGGATTATAAGATAATCACATTATATCATCTAGTTATGCTTCTTCAAATATGATTTTAGATGTAGAATGTACAAATGTTTGTAAAAGCCAATGTTGTGATTTTTCTATACATATTCCTTGATTTGAGAACAAGGTTGGAACTTTAAATAAAAAGATAAGGAATTAATATACTTTTAGATTTTCATGTATTATCTAGCTCGTGGGCAAAATATCAAGTGAATTTCAAAGATGTTTCAGTATTAGACATTCGTACACATTATGTCATCCAAACCCACACATTTCTGAAAGAGCAAATGTGTCTGTCTAACCTCCAGAGATTCTGAAAAAGCTTCTGACAAATTTAACACCCATTTCAGGAAAACAAAACTCAAAATAGAAATTAGTGGGAACTGCGTATTATAAAATATATGTACACTACATTAGTAAAACCAGAATTTTACTTAATGGGGAAATACTAGAAATATTTTCATTAATACTGAAAACAAGTCAAGACTGCCTATTGTATCTATTAACTTTCAACATTGTACTAGAGGTTTCCTTTAATGTAATTTGAAAAGAAATTGATTTGGAGGTATAAGAACTTGAAAGGAAGTAAAACTGTTTCTATCTGTAGATGATATGATTGTATACCTGAAAAACCTTACAGAAGCAGTGATAAAACTAACTCAAATAATACATGAATTTAATTTAAAAAGCGGGGTATAAAATTACCATAAAATAATATATTACTATACACAATACCTAGACAGTATAATAACAGAAACACTCCATTTATAATAGCAGAATAATAAAATATACAGGAAAAAATTTAACAAAGAATATGTAAAATTTATTTGTGGAAAATGTAATACACTACTGAAACACATAAGAGTAGTTTTAAATAAATGAAAAGACATACCTTGTTTTGAGATGGGATACTCAAAGTCAGATGTCAGTTCACACTAAATTAATTTATCAATTTTTGTGTTTTATAAATGTAAAGAATCTCCAAAATTAATACTAAACATAGTTAATGAAACTAAACATGTGGTATTGCACTTCATATGGAAAAATAAGCATGCAAGAATAAAGAACAAAACCCAAAAACCTAAATAGAATAATATACAAAAGAGGACTATCCCTGCCAGACATTAAAATATATTATAAAGCCTCTGTAATTAAAACTGTGGCACAGACACATGAATATATAAATAAACTAGTGGAATAGAATAGAAAGTCTAGAAATGGACTCAGTACATGTGGAATATATGATAAAGGTTGCATCTCAAATCACTAAAGATGAATCTTTTTAAATAAATGAAGTTGAAACCACTGGACAAAGTAAAAAATAAATTAAGCTATATAATACTAGATAAAAACATAGGTGAATTCCTTATTAATCTGAATTTGTATGGAAAAGTTTTATAACTACAACTCAAAATCAGATTTAATAAATGGAAAAACTGACAAATTTTATTGCCTAAATGTAAAAATGTTTTAATGCCTGCCTGTCAAAAATCAATTTAAATAAAGTCAAAAGACCACTGACAAAAAACAACTAAGAGAAAATATTTGCAATATTTATAGTAGACAAAGGGATACTTTTACTTATATGTGAAGAATGTTTAAAAATTGAAGGAGAAAAGATTTTTAAAAGCCTGAGAAAAATATGACCAACAAGCATAAACAATTTTTATATATATATATAAAACACATACACATATATACACTCATATAAATATCCCATATTATATATACATACACACATGCAGACACACAAATATATATACACACATAAATGTAATAAATATATGCATATTTACAATATTGACATTTTTTAAACATAAGTAAACATATTCAACTTAACTCATGAAGAGAAAAACGTAAAGGTATTATGACATACCATTTTTACATATTGGGGTAATGTTTCAGTTATGCAAGATAAAAATTTCATTAAAACTCTGATGCACAATATTGTGCTTATAGTTAGTAGTACTCTACACTTAAAATTTATGTAAGTGGGTAGATCTCATATTATGCTGGGATTTAACATTATCTGTATTAAAATAATATGTATATTGTTTACATCACACTCCCTTAGTGAGGCAGTGAGGCAACAGGCGTTCTCATGCATTGCTGGTAGAAATATTGATTGGTACAACTTACGGAGGGGAATTTTGTAATATCTGACCTATATACGCATGCATTTACCTTTTTACACAGCAGTATTTGTCAGAAATTTATTCTGAACATGCAACTCCAACAGTAATGAAAATGTTTATTCACAAGGTATTCATTTCAACATTGTTTATAATTCTGTAACATTGGCAAGATCTAATATGTCCATATATGAAAGAGCAGTTGAATAAACTACGACATGTCCATAGAGTTCTGTTCACCTGTAAAAGAAAAGAATGAGGAAAAAACCCATGAACTGATGGGGAGTGATTTTCAGGCAAAAGAATGTCTGCCTTATTATTTTACAAATGAATAGCATGATTTCACCAGAGGGAAAAGAAGGAACTAGCTCAAACAATTTTGAACATATTTCCCCTTAGTCTAATGACAAAAAGAACTTTAAACACATATTGAACTCCTGTATTATTTTAGAGGCTTGGGTCAGCAATTCTGAAACTGTTTTCTATTCTTTATGTGATTGAGCGAATATAGCCCTACTTTTTGAGGAAAACAGGAGGTGGGTTTCTCAGTTTTGGAAGATGTGGTTGCAAATATAGAAAGAAAAAAGTTAGATTGAACCCTGTGCTGTTGGATTTGTATTTGATATATCAGAGTGAACTAATGCGTTGAAATATAGATAGCTAGATACAATCTGTTCCCTACCTCTGTCCTCTGAGCATGACACTGTAATAGCAATTAACACACTTAGTACCTAGATTGTGGGTTCTAAAGACCATTCTCTGATAAAATGACCAAAGTTTCTTGGAGAAATTGCTGATTCCAGGGCTGGGGCAAGGAAAGTCCAAGATTATTTTGTGTGCTAAAAGATTAAGAGAAATTATGTGTTCCATATTGCAAGGATATATTCAAAAAATGATGGGGACATGTCAAAAGATCATGAAGTCCAACATGTAGGGGCTTCCACCAGCCAAATCTGGGAGAATATCAACATTTGAGATAATATCAACAATTATGATACTGGAGGATAAAGTTAGAATCCATGAGCCCATACTGGGAAGGGTCTTGTTTCAGAAGAAAGTCATCTGATAAATGTAGACGGAATGATGGAATTATAAAAGCATCATTTTTTAGCCATCAGATTAATCATTGATTCAGCCAAGAAACATTCATGGATGCTAAAAGAAATGTGTGAAAGTTTAAGAAGAGTATAATCACATTGTATCACAATAACTTTTAACATGATATTTATTAATTACCAAAGGTAAAACAATTTTAAAGTAGAAAAATATGGAAGATACCACCTTAACCAAATAATCAAAATAACCTTGCCACTTGTGAGTCTAATGGACAATATGTGACTGCTGAAAATAATGTATTAAAAAGGACACAACAGAATTTCTGTGGTATTCCTGCCGAAAGTGTACATACTGAATCTAATCATGAACATCAGACAAACCCAAACTGATGATTATTCTAGAAAATAATTGACCTGTACTCGTCAAAGCTGTCCGTGTCATGAAAGAGAAAGACTCAATAACTCTTTCAGATTAAAAGAGCCTAAAGAGAAATGACATTGCATCTCGTGAATACAACGCTTGATCATGGCTTTTTGTTTGCTCTAACGGACATTATTGGTACAACTTAGACACAGAATACAGTTTGTGACATTGTAGCATCTGTAGATTAGGTAACAGTATTGTATCAATATCAATTTCCTGATTTTAACGATTGCGTCCATGGTACGCAAAAGAATTGCTTGCTTTTAGAAAATGCACATTGAAATATTTAGGGGTAAGGGGATATCATGTTTGCAACTTACACTGAAAGAATTCAGAAAAAAATACACACGCAGACAGACACACAGAGGCATATGTGAGAAAGGGAAAAAGAGAGAAGAATACAAATAAATGTCATAAAATGTCAAAATCTTGATGAAGGGTATTCATAAATTCTTTTCACTATCCTTGGAATTTTGAAATTACATCCAAATGTGTTATAAAATAATAGATCCACAAATATAAATAGGTATTTTCTCAATGCTCATCAGTGTCTTTAATGAATTAATCAGTATTGGTCAATCCCAATTTAATACCATATGAAATGAAGAAACTATACAATTGCTGTGATAGCTCTTTCTAATTATGTAGCAATTATGTAGTTTATATTTGTGATTAAAAGAAATTCTCAAAATTCTCAAAATTTCATTGTATACAACAATATTAAACTGGCTGAACACAATGAAATCTTGAGACATCTGTTTTAATCACAAACTACAAAAGCTACATGAAGAGAGGTAGTCACAGCCAAGGAAGAGAATAATCATTAATGTTTGATTGTACTTGAATGGAAATATATTCCCTCATTTGGGGTCACGTATGTGCTTGCTGCCTGCAGTAAGTATTCAAAAAACAAAGCAATTGGGTGGTTGTTCTCATAAAGAACTTTGGAGCCAGACAGATTTAAGTTCAAATCCTGATGCTGTACTTAAACTCTGAAATGGAGACATCAATTTCCACCATATAGGGTGTGGGTGTGGTTTAACAAGATAACCTAAGGAAGCACAGGGTTGCCATTATTATTACTGAATAGAAAGGTGATATGGCCAAAGCAGCTACTTTCTGATCTCATATGTTAAAAACAATTATGTGGGAAAGAAACGTACTCTTTAACGTGTTAACATTTTAAGTCTGTGATAACACTCTATTCCTTTTCACGTAACTGATAAGTCTGTGATAACACTCTATTCCTTTTCATGTAACTGAAATTTTCACTGCAATTTCACATATATAATTCTTTCTTCCCTGCAATGTTATTAGCATTATCCCCATGGAACCACCAAAGAAATAAAGCAAAAGTGTTTTAATTAACTCAGGTTTAATACATTTTTCTTATCTGCCATTGCTGCAAATACTAGATGAGCATAACTGCTCTATGTACTCAGAATCTTTTAGTTGATCAAAGAAAGTAGTCTACAGGAAATTCAAGACTAGAAATTCATTTAGTTCTCATTAGACCGTGGACATGAGCAGAGGCCATTTATCTTCCCAAATATCTTAAAATTTCTCTTTTTCTGCCTAAATCTAATATTTTTCAGAATTATCCTGGCTTGAAAAGGAAAATGATGCACTTGGCTGACCTCCTTGTTTTCTTGGAGTCTTGTTATCTTACTAATGGGAGATCAAGAGATTCTTTATGTTTGGTGTTACTTTGGATAGAAAGGTACATATGTGGGAGATATTATGTGTGTGTTTCATTTGATTGAATTCTAATAGAAAGATTTTCAAATTTGAAGTAAGTTTCCTTCCTTCTTAATATATAGGAAACAAGAAAAATTGCTCACTTCTATCTTATAAAATTGTTCGGTATATTTTTAACGGTTTAATGCTGTCAGAATAATTTTTCAATCCATTAATAAAGATTCAGCAGTTATCTACTGTTTGAAAAGAAATGAGTTTCAAACTATAATTGGGAAATACATCAAGGTCTTGTTTGATCCTGCCTCAAAAAATATTTGTCACACTCCCAAGAATGTCTACATACAGAAATAGCTGCTTTAGTCTCTAGACAGATGTTTGAAACTGTGTATACAATCATGGGAACTGACATGCCACTAATATACACATTTTATTTTAGTCCCAATACATTTATATAGTCATCACATATTGTGGGGAAAAAACTAAAAGAATGACAAAGTGTTGAGATGAGATTAGTCATCTTCATGTAACAGTCAGCTTTGGCCACCAGCACCTAACACAGTGCTTGGACCATAGTTGGTCCACAATAACTATTAGGAGAATTGAAATATATGACTTAAGGTGGAAGAGCAAGTATTGGGATATATACAAAGCAAATTCTCCTAGTATTTCATTGTATAAGTACTTTTAGTTAGAGTCTTCAAGAGAAAATAATATTGAAGCTAATTTTCAAAGGCTGAGTGTGATTTGATCGTATGAACTATGCCAGTGCTAGCTGGGATCAATCAGTGATGCCAGTAGGGGCCCAGAGTTTTAAACAGTGACACCAGGGGATTTTATATCACTACCATCTAAGGTATGTTTAAGAATATTCTTGAAATAGCCTCAACATTCCTTTATAAATTCTTAAAATTATAACAGGTATTAAATTATATAAATTATAATAGGTTACACTTTTCTTTATATAGTCTTACCTCTGGGTATCAGGTCAAGGAATTTATTCCCTACCATATAAAAAGATACTTCTCATTACTTGTCTGAAAGCTACTATGACAGTGTTGTGTCCTCTCACTTGGAGACTTTACTGAGTTCCTACATTTCAGATTTTACAGTAATAAAGCCAGACCCAGGGTAAACCCCTGAAAGAAATACATTGTTAGCACTTCTTTATCCATTAAAATATCTGATCGCTTCTAAACTCTACAGATATATATGACAAAACATTCCATCCAAATTAATTCAAATGAGTGATTTCTCAATATTTTTAAAATTTATTTTTATGTCTGTTATAGAGCCCCAGAATAATAATTTTTGGTGATTTTAACAAATCATGGCTTATAATTCCTGTCAGCATATATCAAAAGCTCTGGAAGATGAGGGAGGTATGGCATTCCTCCACGAAAGTTGGTCATTGGTCATTTCCCTCCATTTTTACTATGCCCAGATGCTGCTTCTGCTTTATGTTTCAACAATAAACATACTTTCAACTTTATATCTTGTCAGTATGTGACAATTTGTATATATGACACCAATTTTTGCAAATAAAAATTAAAATATTTTAGTTAACCAACCAGATATTTGATCTAGAATTATTAGAACCATCCAGGTAATTGTATTTCTACCCTTCATTCACTAGTCAGAACGATTTATTTTTCTCATGTTATCAGTATTTTTAAAATATATGGTAGAGATCCCTTAGAACAGACTATAAAATGTATTCAGCATTTTAGCAAAGTTTTGCTGTAGCATACATACAAGGTGTAATATTCAGAGAAGTAAATACTGTGTTTTCAAATGATTCAAGGGCAGTTTTTCACAGCACCTTGATGAAAGTGGAACAAAGATTACACAAACATTAGAAATGACATTACTCAAAGGTTGAACTTTGAATATTTATTATCATTTTTGAATTTGATGAAGTACTGAATAGCAATGGGGAATTTTCTATTGCCAGTCAATTTTGTGACAGTTTTTTAACAGCCAATTTTTTAAAAGCTATTTTAAGAAGTTTTATATTCTATTCTTATTTTATTTATATTTATTTGCCAGTAACTGTTAGGTCAATTCTTTACATGAAGTAAATGTTTATAAGTAGTTTAAAATTCCATGCTCCCTAATAAAAAAAATTTTTAAGACTAAAAATTTTCAAGAAAATCCAAACCTTTAGTAAGGCATGAGGTTAGGGTAATAGTTTGCTGAAGCTGAATAACTTAAAGAAATACATATTTGAAGTCTAGAATAGAATAGAAATAGTAATTGTATTAGGGTTCTCTAAAGTGACAGAAAAATAGGATAGATATATATATAAAGGGAAGTTTATTAAGGAGTATTAACTCACATGATCACAAAGTGAGGTCTTACAATAGTCTGTGTGGAAGATGAGGAGCAAGGCCAGACCGAGTCCCAAAGCTGAAGAACTTGGAGTCTGATGTTTGAGGGCAGAAAGCATCCAGCACAGGAGAAAGATGTAGGCTTGGAGGCTAAGCCAGTCTATCTCTCAAGGTTCTTCTGCCTCGTTTTATTCTGGCCATGCTCACAGCTGATTACATTCTGCTTACCCAGATTGAGGGTGGGTCTGCCTTTCCCACTCCACTGACTCAAATGTTGATCTCCTTTGGCAACACCCTCACAGACACACCCAGGAACAATACTTTGCATCTTTCAATCCCATCAAGTTGACACTCAATATTAACCATCACAGTAGTCTGGTAACTGTATTTTTGTATTAACTACGTATTGTTAATTTGCAGCATGAACATTTATATATTGTCTCAGTTAGAAGACAAAATCAGAATATGCAATGTCAAAGGAGACATTTATGGAATTAACTGTGAAAGTAGAGTATGACCAAAACATGGCCATTGGTCCAGAGACCTGTCTTTATTTAGTGATGTGCCCTCTTCTTCTTTGGTTTCCCTTCCTTCCTTCTTTTCACGTCTCTTTCATTATTATTTTTTTTTTTGCTAGCTTTGCTTTATAAAAACAGTATTTTAAATTCATCACAATCAAAAATGCTTTCTTGGAAATGAAATCCCAGTTCTGAAGTACAATTTGACCATCATCTATGTACTGAATTCACCTTTTGAACATTTTAACTGATTCTGTCTCTGCCTGAGCAAGGGTACTATGAATGCATCTGCCTCACAGAAAGGATAGTTATGTAATTGTTCCCATGTGCTTCTGAAGTGCACTTGGCATCTGTATAAAGAATACTTTGGAAATACAACTTATACAGGATGTTTATCAGCACTTGCACTGGATTTCCTTGTAAGCCCAGTCATGTATATATCACGTGGGGTGATTTAATAGATAAACCCAACACATCAACATAGTGAGTTTTAGGTGTTGGCTGTGAAGTGTTTGAGCTCAATGAGAAAGAATACATTGTAAAGGCAACAGTATTTTATTTTCTACCTTATAAATACATTGTAAAATCAGCAGTGAAGCTTATATTTTTGGATGCTATGAATGTATTTGTACCTACATCACTGACATCATGTGGAAAATCACAAAGTCAGGGTCTGCATGAGGTAGGTTCAGAGTGAAGACTTTGAAGCCTGACGGGCTCCACCACTTACCATAAAACCTGGAGTTACTTCTGTTTTCTGAATCCTCTCCCTTCTTCCAATGGTCCTCTATCCTCCTCCTTTGCTGATACGGTTCGGCACTGTGTCCCCACCCAAATCTCATCTCAAATTGTATTCTTCATATGTCAGGGGAGGCACCTCGTGGCAGGTGACTGGATCATGAGGGCAGAGTTCCCACACTGTTCTTATTGATAGTGAGTGAGTTCTCACAAGATCTGATGGTTTAAAAGTGTGGCACCTCCCCCATCACTCTCTCTTCCATGCTGCCATGTAACATGTGCCTTGCTTCCCTTTCCCCTTCCATCATGATTATAAGTTTCCTGAGGCCTCCCCAGCCATGTGGCATTGTGGTCAGCTAAACCTCTTTTCTTTATAAATTACTCAGTTTCAGGTAGTTCCTTATACCTTGTGAAAACGGGCTAATACATCCCCTTGAGGTATACACCTGCTGCTTTCAGGTAACATATAATTTTTGATGGTGCTGAATTTAGTGATTTTTAAAATCCATTCTAATTTTAAAGATGAGAAGTCTATGATTTAATGATGTTCTCAGGATAACCTAATTATTGCAGGACCAAATTAATTCCTCTTCTGCTTGTTTACCAAAGTACATTCTCTCTCTCTCTCTCTCTCTCTCTCTCTCTCTCTCTCTCTCTCACACACACACACACACACACACACACACACACACATCTAAAACAGCCTCATAGAAGGTAAGATTAATCAGTGAAGACTTTTACAGAGATTTCCTGTTTTACCTTAATGTTTATGATGATATTGGTATGTATTGCCTGAGTATGTGTATTTGTAGAAAGGCGTCAAAATCTTTTGCTTTAGTAGCAAACTACTTTCCTTACCTCAGAAGCCTGTCCTCATTCTGTACTATTTAGCAGCATAATTGAATTCATGTCTCCCAGTTCTTTCCAAAGCTTGGAGCTTGGGACAATTGCCCTAGTTTACTGGATCTCAGGAGAAGATCCTCAAAGAGTTTATATAACCCAAAAATGTGGAGGTTCAAAATTAGAGGATTTTTTGTTTTATTTTATTGTGGTTCAGAGAAGATAGAGGTTCACAACATTTCACAGGAATACACAGGAGATAAAATTAATAGCACTGACAGTTACTCTATATTTGTATCTCTAGAGAAGCCTGCATAGCTGATCATCAAATTCATTAGCATATCTGTTGTGGAAAATGGTATTAATCTGATTAAAGGCATTTTTCTTTTCTTCCCTTAACATGAATTTTCAAACATCCCCGTTTGTTGCCAAGAAGTAGCTTTGAATTTACTTTTTTTTAACTGCAGCCATTCAGGCAATGTTTGTAGTAGTATAATAATGTATTCTCTTTGTATATCAATTCTCAATTGGTTTCTAGTGCAATAAACTCAAGATTTAAGTGGATGAATAAATATATTGAATGAATATAAATAATTATTGCTAACATATTCTGAGGTATTGAACTGCCATTTGGATATTTTTGCAGCCTAACAAAAAAAAACTTGTAATTCAAAACTTAAATGGGCCATTTTATATCAGATTGCTAGCACCAGTTATGCAGTTTCACATACTTGGAGTTCAGAAAAGTATTTTTATTAGATGGAGTCAAGGAAGAAAGATAGGAAGAGCCAGATCTTATGACATACAGGAAAAGAACAGATGGAGGAATTTGCCTTTTCTGTGGCCAAGAACAGGGATGAGAAATATCCCAGGAAGAACTGGCCCAAGGTTGGAATGCTGGTTGAAGGTATTTGTTTCTGTGTGACAGAGAGAAACACGTGGGTGCTGTCTGGGAACCAGGTGATGTTCACTGTTGCAGGTGGAGTCAGCAATTGCTACCCTTTATCTCCTATTCCAAACAAAATGTCATTGAAAAGCTGTCTCTCCCTCTCCCCTGCCACTCAGAAAAGCTTAGGCTTGACTAGAAGGGATGGTGTCTCGATTGTGAAACATTCTATGAAACATGATAAAAATGAGAACAGAAACTAGAGGCATAGACAAGCCAAAAGTATGCAAAGATAGCAGAGGTCAGTACCTACTTGAACTTCAACGAGTTAGTTTTCAAGTTGTAAACACCTGAAATGGCAAAAGCATCAGAAACAGCCAGGCATGGCGGCTCAAGCCTGTAATCTCAACACTTTGGGAGGCCAGGGCGGGTGGATCACTTGAGGCCAGGTGTTCAAGACCAGCCTAGCCAACATGGCCAAGCCCCATCTCTACTGAAAATACAAAAATTAGCCAGGCATGGTGGCACGCACCTATAATCCCAGCTACTCAGGAGGCTGAGGCAGGCATGGCTTGAACCTAGGAGACCGAGGTTGCAGTGAGCTGAGATCACACCACTGCAGTCCAGCCTGGACAATAGAGAGAGACTCTGTCTTAAAGAAAAAGAAAACAAACAAACAAACAAAAAACAGAAAAAAAAAAAAAAAACAGAAAAAAACCCTGAATTTGCAATGTATCAAGCATACACACACTGTATTTCATTGGATGAATATATCACATTTTGTTTATCCATTCATCTGTTGATGGGCACAGTTTTTTGACCGCTTTTAAAATTAGGGCAGCTGTTAAGTCTTTTTTGTACACTCCCCTCCAATTTAGATGGGTGTTAAAATATATTTCTCTGAATACTGGCATATCTTCAGTTATATGGGTTGCAAAATCTACTCTTACTCTATGACTAGCTTTTTCAGTACATGTTTTGGCATCTTTTAAAGAACAGATATTTTTAATTGATACAGTTTTAACACTTTTTTTTTCCTTTTTGACTAGCATTTTATTTGTTTTTTTCTTTATTATTTTACTTTAAGTTCTAGGGTACATGTGCACAACGTGCAGGTTTGTTACATATGTATACATGTTCCGTGAAAACATGTTTTCCTTGAAAACATGCTGAGTGAAATGAGCCAGACACCATGCAAATTCATAGATGGAGAAAGTAGATCAGAGGTCACCAGGGCCTATGGGAAGGAGGAAATGGGGAGGTTTTGGTTAGGGGTTGTGGAGTTTCTGTTTGAAGTGATGAAAAACTAGAAATAGATGGCGATTATGGTTGTACAACATTGTAAATGTAATTAATACCACTGAGTTTTACACTTAAAATGGTTAAAATGGCAAATTTTCTGATGTATATTTCACCCCATATTTTTAAAAAATAATAATGAAATAAAAACATTTGAATTGTACTTTAAATGAATGAGTTATATGGTATTTCAATAAAGCTGTTAAAAAATACACACACAGAAATACCATATGGGAAACGTGCCTCCTGGAACAGGGTTGGCACATCATAGGTTTGTTCATTCATTTAGTAAAAAGATATCAAGCATTTTTCACTCTGCTACTAGGCTGGACATACAGAAGTATACACAGGAATCTCTCCTAATGAGCCAGACAGAATTGCCTTGGCTACCAACTTGTGCAGAATTCAACCGTGGGCACTATAGTTAAATCTGAATTAGCAGCCCAGGGGCAGTCTTTCAACCCTTCCCAACCCCTGCATTGAGAGAAAACAGTGATACCTTCTATGCTTATCCCACCCAGATGTGTACCCAGGCCCAGTATAAATAGGACTGTACTCCTCCAGGCCTCTGGGCCAGCTACCTGGTTCAGAGAAGCATGCTCACCTTGTCCAAGACAGTGGAAAAGCTTGGCCCAGGAAAGAGGAAGCCACATGAGTCAGACATTACACCCAAGCATATGTGGACACCTGGAAGCTCTCTGAGTTGCTGATCTGGGCAAAACCTAGATCTAGAAGTGAAGTGAAGTGAAGATGCCAAGACAAGGTCAAAATGTAATTCATAACGTAGTGGATCTGTACGCTCTTTGCTGCTGTAATAGTGAATGTTTCTGATGTAACCCCCATTAGTTGGTCTTTTGAGCTGACACAATGCCCTTATCAAAAAGAAACAAATGGCAAGCAAGCAAAATCAAATTAGGAGTTAGTGTATTGTCCTTCAAATATCATTTCATTCTGATGTTTCTCCTCAGGCTATCACCCATTTAGGCCAATCTGTTGCAGAAGCTAAATCTCCCATACAGCGAAATGACAACTGATATTCAAAATGATTTATTTTCAAAGCCAAATTGTATTTAGAGCCTTCTAGGTGTTAACCAGTTTGCTAGAGGCTAGGAAAATCAAGATATATAAGCTAAGATCCTGTTCTCATTTTAGTAGAAGAGACAAATAAATGTCAGAGGGGTACTATCTTGGAAACGGATTAGTTGACCTGAAATGCAGGGAAGAAATTGGTGAATCAACAACAGCAGAGTCTTCAGGGAGAAAGGCTGTTCAAGCAGTTTTGGAGGATTAGTTGTTCCTTAGGCAGACAAGGCTCAGAAGAGAGAGAGAGAGAGAGAGAGAGAGAGAAAAGGCACCTGAGAAATGCTTAAAAGTGGGAGTTTTTATAGTGGAAATTGGAAAAGGTCAATAAATTAATTAGAGTTGAAATTTAATTAACTGATCTTAAAATAATAACAATACTGTAACAATCTAGTGCTAAACATTTATGGGAAATGTTCACCTGGGGGAGAGAGGGATGTTACATTTGTAAAAAGGTACTTTGTATTTAGTTTATGAAAATAATGGATGATAAAGATATAAAGATATTTAAGAATCATGTCCTAATGAAGATTTTTTATTTTAGGTAAAAGATACATACGAAGATTGTATTTATTTGGGAATGTTTAGGATTTATATTTGCTAAGAAATGTCAGACCTTTTGAAGAACACGCAACTTCAGAAAGACGAATAGTATTTTACAGCCACTGTGAAACTCCCTACCTCCAAATACTCGTTTTGCCATTGAAATTGGTTAGATGGATGTATTGAAGTATAATTTACACAGAGTCAAATTCACCATTTTTAGTTGTACAGGTTGAGTTTTGACAAATATGAACAGTTGTGTCACCACCACCACAATCAAGATCTGTAATGTTTTTGTCACCTGAAAATGCCCCATGTCCCATGGTGCTGCCCTGTAGTTGATCCCCTCCCCTATCCTCATGCTCTGGCAATACTGAGCTGTTTTCTGCCCTTGTAGTTTTGCATTTTTGTGAGTATCATATAATGGAATCATGCAGTATGCAGCCTTGTGTGTCTGGCTTCTTTGTCTTAGCATAATGCTTTACATATTCATTCATGTTGTTGGGTGTATCCATAGTCCACTCATTTTTATTGTGAGAGGTTTTCCATCTTATGAAACTCCTATAATTTGATTTATTCATTCAATGGGCATTTGCCCATTTAAATTTTTCTAGTTTTTGGTTATTACGGATAAAGCTACCATGAACTATGAACATTTGTGTACAGCTCTGTGTTGTTATTTCCTTGGCATCAATACCTATGAGTGTGGTAAGTGTATGTTTAACTTTATATGAATCTTCCAAACTGTTTTCCAAAGTGGCTGATCCTTTGTGCATTTCCATCAACAATATATGAGAGTTCCAGATCTTTGCCAGCATTCTCTGTTGCCTGTTGTCCACGTTGTTGCTGTGTAATTTTAGCCGGTTTAGTAGATGTGTTTTGATATATCATTATGGGTTTGATTTGCATTTCCCTAATGAGTAATGATGCTGAGCATCTTTTTAGGTGCTCATGTGCCATTCAAACCTCTTCTTCAGTGAACTGTCTCTTCATATCTTTTGCCCATGTTGTATTGGGTTGTTTTTCTTCTTATCGGCGAGTGTAAAACGTGTTTTAAGTACATATTTCAGTATTTATCACACACACTTTTTGCGAATAATGTCTCCCACTCAGAGGTTTATCTTTTCAGTTTCTTAAAGTGTTTATCCAAGAGTTTTTAATTTTAATGAGGTCCAGTTTATCAATTTGTTTTCTTTTATGGTTCATGCTTTTTGTGTTCTAATAAATTGCTGACTAATCTTTGTCACAATTTTTTTTTTATGTTTTCTTTTAGAAATATTACAGGCTTCACATTTAGGTCTATGATCCATTTTGAGTTAATTATTTTGGATGGCACAAGGTAACAGCGCAAGTTCTTTTGTTTTATGCATATGGATTATCTGTTGTTCTAGCACAATTTATTGAAAACTAATCTTTCCACATTAAAGTATTTTGGCATCTTTATTGCAAATCAGTGGACCATACACGTATGGGTCTCTTTCCAGACTCTATTGTGTTCTATGGATATATATGACTATCTTTATGATAATATCAAATTATCTTTATTACTGTAGCTTTGTAATAAGTCTTGAAATCAGGTATTATGAGACTTCCATTTTGTTTTACTTTTTCTAAATCGTTTTAGCTATTTCTGGACTTTTTAAAAATTTCAACTTTTGTTTTAGATTCAGGGGGTACATGTGCAGGTTTATTATCTGGGTGTACTGCATGATGCTGAGGTTCAGGTTGTGAATGATCCCATTGCCCAAGTACTGAGCCCAGTGCCCAGTGGTCAGTTTTTCAACCCTTTCTCTCCTCCCTCTCTTCTCTCTAGTGGTCCCTATTTTCTGCCTTTGGCTTCTTTATGTCCATGAGTAGCCAGTGTTTAGCTCCCACTTTTAAGTGAGTGCATGTGGTATTTGTTTTTCTATTCCTGTGTTAATTTGCTTAGACTAATGGTCTGGCCCTTTGTTTTATGTATAAATTATGATATCAGACTGTGGATTTTTTCAAAACCAAAAAGTCCTACTGGGTTTTCATTGAGATTATTTTAATTTTCATTGAGATAATTTTAATTCTATACACCAAATTACGGGAGATTGACATTATAGCAATATTGGGTTTTTCAATTTAATGTTCTTTAATTTTTCTTAACAATGTTGTGTAGTTTTCTACTTACAGGTCTCCCACATATTTTGTCAAATTCATTCTTAAGAACTTTGTGGGGTTTTTTTTCGGGGGGGAGGGGATGAAGTATCAGTCTGTCGCCAGACTGGCATGCAGAGGCTGGATCTCAGCTCACTCAATCTCTGCCTCCTAGGTTCATGTGATTCCCCTGCCTCAGTATCCCAAATAGCTGGGAATACAGGCACGTACCACCATGCCTGGCTGATTTTTTGTATTTTAGTAGACAGAGGATTTCACCATGTTGGCCAGGATGGTCTCGAGCTCCTAACCTCTTGATATGCCCTCCTCAGCCTCCCAAAGTGCTGGGATTACAGGTGTGAGCCACCACGCCTAGCCAGCTTTTTATGATATTGGAAATGTTTACATTTAATTTCCAAGGGTTCACTGCTAGTATATTTTAAAAATGCCGTTTATTTTTGTATCAAATAATTGTTTTAAATGTTTTATTAAAATATAAATATGAAAATAATTGTTTTAAAATGTAATTTTTGATAACAAGCTATCTTAGAAGCAACTGTTGATAGGGTTGTGTTGACTTGGAGGCTGTGAGGCAAAATCTGTTCCTTGCCTCTCTCCCACCTTCTAAATCCCAGGAATCTTTGGTGTTCCTTGACTTGTAGCTCCATTGCTCTAATCTCTGCTTCCATCCTCATGTGGCCGTCTCCTTTGTGTCTCTGTGTCCCAAATTGCTGTCTCCTTTCTCTTATAATAGCACCAGTGCCCGGATTTAGGGCCCACCCTAAATCCAGAATTATCTCATCCTAAGATTTAAAATTTAATTACATTTGCAGAAACCTCATTTCCAAATAGGGTCCCGTTCACAGTTATCAGGGGTTAAGACTTGACCATATTTTTGTTTTGGAAGGGACACTATTCAATCCACTACAAATGGCTAGACAAAAATTAGCTGTGAAAATAAAGACCATTGCTCCATATTAGGTATTCTATCATTGTTCAGTGTAAAGAATATAAAAAAAGACACAACTTGAATGTATGATGTTTTTGTGTGTATAGATAATCTGATATACATAGGAATTATTCTGTCCCTCTTTTCCATTTCTACATTTTAAAAAATCTTTACTGTTTGATGAATTTTATATAACTTAAAACAGCTATAGGTTTTTGGGTAAGAGGATTTTTAGCAATTTTATATCATATTAGAATCTTTTAACTTTGAGGTGGGGGTGAATATTCTAGCTCTGATTATTGGTTTTTTGTTTTTTATTAGGCCTGTTATTTTAAAAGGAAAAAAATACTTAAGTCAGAAATAGAAAGTACCCTCAGTGTTTTATTTCTGTTCTTGTTTTTTGTTTTTCCTCTTATATGAAGGAAGCACATCTAAATGAGGAGAACGGGGTAGCAAAATACCATTTCTATGGCAACAGTTCCATTATGCTTGTACTTCAGTAGTAATTTCTGTAGCACATTGGATCACTATAGTTGGCACCTTCAAAGCACTCAAACTGGGGAAATAACACATCAATATCTATAATGTCACTTCAGCACAAATTCTGGGAAGGCATCTCCAAGTAAAAAATATTTTAAATGGGTCACCTTAATAGTGTGTTTTAGGTTTTTAAAATAATAGAGTTGTGATTTATTTAAATTTTTTCTTAATCTTCAAATAATTTTTTTTTACTATGACTACTAAAGAATAATAATTACCTTATTGATCCAACTAAGTGCCAGACACTGATTTACTGCTTCAATATATCCTTTCTATTCCTGTAATGCACCTGAGTTAGAATTACTATTAGTTTTATTTTCAGATCCTGGAGCCAAAGTTACCAAGAAATTAAGAACGTTTTAATCATTTACCCCTTCAACAAATATTTATTAAGCCAGCTACTATTCTAAGTATCAAACATACAACAATGAAAAAGACTGAGTGAGAAACTGACAGGACCAGAATTCAAACTCACATCCGTGTGACTCCAAATAAGGAACACATCTGTGCTCTTTCCAATAAATACTTGCTGTTTGCCGAACTCTTAATTCCTTATAAATACTTTATTTGACATGAACTGGTGTTTTGTAGTACAATGGAGCAGCACAACCTTGTCCCTGCCAGGGAATTTGCTTTTGAACATACATGACATTTATGTAAAAGTCATTGGTAGGAACCAAGAACATTTTGTTTTAGAACATTAACATTAAAATAAATCAACTTTTATATGCCAGATGCTACTTGAATAATGTGTTCTAAGTGAACAGCATTGTTTTTCTTAAAGGGAAGACATTAGGCTTGGAAAGGTTAAGGTACTTGCTCCGCCTGAGGCTGATTCCCTCCACCTGTGCTTGGTTTGTATCTCCTCCTCTCCAAGGCTGATTACCTCGGCACCATTACCATCTCCCCCATCTCTAGCCTGTTTCCCTTTACAAGTGGCTTCTTTTTGGCATTTCGACTTGCTTAAGTATCTCTCATCTGAAAACTAGCCAATGTGTTCCCTTTACCCTTCTATTCCCCTTCTGCTCATGCTTTATTTCTCTTCCTTTGAAGCAAAACAATTTGAAAGCATTTTCTACATTTGTTGTCATTACTTTCTCCTCTCCCATCTATTTCCCACCATCTTCATTTGTTTTCTCCCTTTCTACTTGAATTGCACTTTCCAAAGACTTTGCCGATGTGATGCTAAAAATGGCATCTCATCGCCCATATGATGACTTTTATTTCTAATATGATTGAACATTATTTCACGTTTCTTACCCATTTCCCACATATGTGTTTATGTTGCTTGTTCCAGTATTTTGCCTATTTTCTTATTGAGGTTGCCTTATTTCTTTTAAATTATCATATATTTAAGGAGGAAAATAGACTATTTCATCACTCTTTGAGCAACATAGATCAGAATTAAGAAGTTAATATATGATCACTGATAAAAGTCAGCAGGGTGTGTCTGGATGAGAACGTTGAGCAACCACACTATGAAGGATATTGTGCAAATATGCAGTTGTCATTTTACCAAAGCTTTATTTCCCAGCAACATGGACCTTTTCGATTCCTTTACAGAAATCATTTCCCAGTAGTCAAAATCCAGTTATGAAATAAACATGTATTCCAGTTATGCCAGTGTTTGTTGCTGCAGTATTTGGTATGAAAGTCTCTGGAGACTGATTTGTGTGTCTCATGGTGTTGTGCTGGAATGGTGGATGCTGTGGGCTTCCAGCAAGTTTGTCTTGGGAAAAAATGGCATGCCTCTTTGCTGGCCTCTTTTGCTCTTTCTGTTTGTCATGAATCTTCTACCTTCATAAATGTCTCTGCTCTGTCTCTTGCTACGCTATAAATCTCTCATCTCTTTTTTTGTGGCAAAGTACCATCATAACCAAGACTGGCCTGAAATTTGGAAGACTCAGTAGTTTGGGGCATTGTTCCATTCAGTTTTATAGATTCATCAACTTTTACAGAGAGCATGTGTTATTTTGTGTCTCAGCACTGTATCTGGTTTGATTTCTCTGCATTATGTAAGTGTTTGTAATATCCTGTTCAGTTGAATATATGTGCTTCTTGTTCTGAACCCTCTGTAACAAACCATGTTCCAAATAGTTGATTTGCCCCCTCCCAATTTATTTTTATGTGAATGCAGTTTGGTTTTATATATGACTGCAATTATATTAAAGCATATAAATAGTTTATCTGCAATTTTTAGTTATTATAGCTAATTAACACATTTTCATAGAAACAGTAACCCAATCTGAAGTATTTTAGTAAGAAGCTAAATATATTCTAGGAGCTGTTTGTGAAACTGTTAATTTCTGCAGGAATTAATTGCCATCTCACTTGAATTGAATAAGTAATATAACTGCAGTTTTAAAAATACACATTTATGAAAAGATACACACAAGCCAAGGGTTAAATTTCAGTTATTTTGCATAGTGCCTTTGCCCAGCTATCTAAAACACAAGAAAGAACAAAATAATGTCTCCTTAGAGAAAAATTTATACATTGTAAAAAGACTCTCAGTTTCTTAGTATTCTTTCTAAAAACTTGCGATATAAAAAGGACCTTTTCTCCCCCCTCAAAGGTATCATTAGGAAATCAAGTTAGATCACTAACCCACTTCAGTTCAATAGACTGAGGTTTTTCAGAGCAGTTCACCATTCCAAGTTTCATAGTAAGAAAGTATTTGTTCAATTAAATCATGAGCATATAAACTAAATAATTGGAAAACTTTGGCTTAAAATTACAGGACGAAAAGTCACTGTTACCACCAATATTCTACTTAAAAAACTACTTTACTGTGTCTCTGACAGAATAAAAATGTAGAAATTCTGTACTAGACAGAATACAAATCCTACAGAGTCTTTCTGATAAACAACCATCAGAGAGGGAAAGAAGTTACATTGGAGATATAAATTTTTGAAAGGAAGAAGGAAAATCTCCTCTGACTTTTTTCTACAGCCTACTCAGGAAATTTTATACAAAAGCAACCAGTTCCACAAGCCCTGGGGTGGATGAGGGCATCAGTTTAGAAACAGGTTGGTGATAACTCTGAGACAATGAAATTAACACTAGAACAGAAACAACTACCTCAGCTTATATTAACCATACAGCATTAGCCCCAATTGGACAGAAGCAAACATACGCCAGAAAATACCCCTACAGTCTTCTTTATTCTTATTGCAATTCATTAAACACTTACTGAGCACCTTCCCTGGTAGCTAGCATGCCAGGGAACCCCACACCTTCTAGCTCATCAATAATTAATAGATATTTACTGAATCTCATTAGTGAATATCTAAATGTCACTTAAAAGTAAAGGCTAACAGTAACATCTTTCATTTCATAAAGGCTTCCCAGTAGTAAAATTAATAAAATAAGCTTTTTTTCTGCTCTTGTTTTTTAAAGAGTTTTATTGATCAAGATAGTTGAGATTTTGCTGGATTTCTACTGGGTTTTACATATTGTTTTCACTCAGAACTTGCATGACTGTCCATGTCATACTTTAAAGTTAACATTGCAGTTCAAACGTATGTTGAACTTCAGCCATCAAAAGGAGTAAATACTGATACGTGCTACAATATGGATAAGTCTGGAAAACATTATGTTAATTGAAAGAAGCCAAACACAGAAGGTCTTGTGTGGCATGGTTCGACTTAAATAAAATACCCAGAGTACCTAAATCTACGGAGACAAAACACAGATTGATGGTTGCCAGGGGCAAGGAAGAATGGGGAATGTGGAGCAATTGCGTAAGGTGTATAGGGTTTCCCTTTGGAGTGATGAAAATGTTTTGGAACTAGATGGAAATAGTGCTTGCAAAACATTATGAATGTGTTAACTGCCACTGAATTGTTCACTTTTAAATGGTTAATTTTCTGTCATATGAATTTAAACTCAATTTAAAAAATTGTACCATAATTTTTTTTTATTTTTTAAGTCAAAAAATGCCCATTGGTTAATTGTATATTTTTCTGTATTTGTTTACATTTTATAGATGAAACAGTAGTGTTTATAATATCTGGCCAGCATTTTATTCAATAAATGTCAATGCAAAAACTATTTGAGATCTGTGTAATCACTGATTTTTTTTTTTTCTTTCAGGAATCACCATGCTATTATTAGAGATTTTCACCTAGGATTTTACCCATCTGTATTATCTCACTATACAATCACCTACCTTAAATTTTAAATCTTCCCAGGGACCTCTGTATTCATTTATGTTTAAGTAATTCCTGCGATGTTGGAAGCTTGCACTTGGTATGACTCCCGTAGTGGAATCATTCTGGAATATCTGTTTACATGCTTCATCTTACACACCATTAATGAAGGTGTCAACTAAAAAGGTCACTAGCAGCAGTGCCTACAGTACCCCACTGATCATTTGAGTGGAATTTGATATATTGCCTTTAATAATTGCCCTGTTCTTGTCAACTAATTTTTAGTTCGGGGCCTTATGATCAATACAATTCAAATTAATTTTTCTTATTTTATATACCATAAAATACCATTTTAAATACCATATTGAGATGTTACCTAATTCCATGCTGGTGAAACCTAGGTACAAAACTTTCTTTGCTACTGTTGAGTGTTACTACTGACAGCATTTATGTTTAATTGCTATGATAGTTAATGACAATGGTTTTCATCATAATGGAGGGCAATTTTTGTTTTTTTTTTTTTCCTGTATCACCTTGTGCTGCCCGTTTCTTTTCTTGGCTATAATCTATAGACTGTTTTGCTGCTCATTAGTACCTTTAAGGCCTGAGGAAATAACAAGGGCAAACTCAACTTCTGTTCATTTTGCCTGGCTAGCAGCCTGTTATCAATCTAGGAGGCAAGAGTGAGGATTGATAGTGTTGAGTTAAATGGATGTATGGTTTATCCATCAGTGTAAGAGCTAGCTTCCCTGACATGAACAATTAAGATTACAATCAGTCTTGGAGTTGGGAGGACTCTTGGAGTGATCCTCTGCCCCTGTGTTTCTCAAGAGGAGTATGTGCTGCTGGAGATGGGGGAGGGACAGTTATTTGTCTTGCAAAACCCTCCCACACATTAAAGGACATTGAGTACCCCTGGACCTGCAGTACTAAATGCTGATATTTGCCAGGACATCCCAAAGTGCCCCACACATTTCTGGGTGTTTCTGAGTGGAGCAGACCCACAGGTTATCACGTTACTTGATGAGCAAACTGAGGTCCGGAAAGGTTTGGTGCCTTGCCCAAGGGCGTATGTCCAGGAAGTGGCAAAATTGGTGTTAGAACCAAAATTATCTTATCTGGTCCGGTGCTGCTTCTATCAGCAAAGCTCTTTCATGTAAATGTTTTAGAGTAGAATCTCAAGTTGGGCCCTCAGGACTGGCCTGAGATTCAATTACCTTTTCCTACTCAATTTACTCTTTTTTTCATACCTTCTCCTTACTTCTGAATCACTCTATCACTCCCTACTTCCCTTCACTTCATTTATTCTTATTTCACTGAGAAAATAGAGCAGAACAGTCTAGTCTTCACACCATCAATCCTGCAGTCTACCTGCATTTACACCCATGCGTGCTGTCTTCCTTCCTTTTACAAGTAATGAACTCTTCCTGCTCCTGCCGAGAGCCCAGTTCCTCCCTCATAGACAAGAACTGTGCTGTATGAATTACCCTTTGTTCTCTCTTGCTTTTTCAAACTCTCCCTCCCACTGGACATATAACGTATAACCCATACTGAACTACCCATATATGTCCTGTCAACATATAACCATACTGAACTACCTTCATAGTAAAAGGCATTTTCTCATGACCCCTACCTCTATTATTATGATGTTTTTCTGCTTCCCTGAAAGAATTATCTCCTGAGAGTTGTTAGTTGCTCTCCCACCTCCTCCAATCCAATTGGCTCCTCAACCCCCTTCTAACCAGGTTTTCTTTATTTACCATCCTCACAGAGTCACTCTTTTCGAAGTTACCAACAACCTCCTCCTTGCCAAATCCATCAATTCTCAGACCTCATCCTAAACTCCTAGCCAGATTTGATAGGGTGACCCCCCTGTTCTTCATGAAACATTTTATTAATTTGGCCTTCTAGGCATGATTTTCTTTATTTCCCTCTTACCTCATTGGTTTATCTTTCTTGGGCTTCTTCGTAGGCTCCTGTTCCTCTGCTGAGCCTAAGATATTGAGCCTCTCAGGAGCCTAGTTCTTAGCCTTTCTATTTTTAACAATACAACGGGGAAAAAAAAAAAAAAGCTTAAAAAAATAAACCAAATGTCTTTCCTTTGCTTAAAAACCCCTAAAAGCCGTAACACTTAGAATGAAATTCAAACCCCTTATTTAGAACTACAAAGTCTTATGTAATCTAGCCCTTCTAGGTTACTCTTTCAGCCACCCTAACCATTCTCTTTGTTTTTCTTCCTTGGACACTCTTAGTTTCTTCCTGCTTTAGGTCTTTGCTCTTTCTTTCTGAAATGTGCTTTACCCAGATTTTCTCAAAAGTTCTCCTTTCTCATCATCCAGGTTCTTCCTCAAATATCTGTTCCTCACAGAAACCTTCCCTGACCCTGTTGTCTAAACTACTATCTCCCCCTTCCATTGCCCCATGTTCCCTAACAGTGCTTTATCCTTTTTCATAGAAGATATCTCTCCCTGAAATGATATAGTTATTTATTTGCTGTTAATGAGAGATAATATGATAGAGTGATTTAACACATAGATTCCAGTTCCGTGAGTTCTGGATGCAGCCCCTGACTAGCTCTGTGACTTTGACAAGACACAATCTCTGCGTTCCTCAGTGTCTTAATCTTTACAGTTGAGATGTTGTTTAATTCTTACAGTTTTTTTGTTATAAAGCGAATTAAAATATACAACATACTTAGAATAAATGACTCACTTGGCAAGTGCTATGTGAATTATATGCATTATATTATTTTAAATGTTGTTTGAAACTTTCATTGGAAATAAGCTTCAAGAAGATGACTAGTGTGTCATTCTTGTGTACCACTATTTTTCTAACTCTGGAAGCAGTGCCTGATGCATTGTGTAACTTTCAGTGTCTATTTTTTGAATGAGCAAATGAATGGCATACCACAAATTGGACTTACGTCTCAGCATACTCTCAATTTGTACTTGTGACTTAAAAACCAGATAGCCTTGGGAATGGCCTGTATCAGTAGCAAAGGTTAGTCTGTCAGGAAAAAGAGGTGACTTAGAATATTTGTAAAATAAAACAAGCCATCTGCTCTAGCTTTCCATAGGGTTTTGGTAATCTTTCAATTAGGTTTGTTTCTGTTAAGACATTTTCATTCATATGGAGAGAGACCAAGAAGATATAGAATGTTTGAGGTGAACTAGGAGACAGAACACTAACAAGTTAAAAGAAGTAGCTTTGTTCATTCAAGAAAGAAGAGAGTAGAAAAATAAATGAATAGCAGAATTAGAACTGGGGCTTGAATGTTTCACTCTATCTAGTTGCTTCTATAATCATTTAAGTATTGTTGCAAAAATTATTTCTCAGTATTTTCTATTTGGAATTGAATTTTCATTTCTACTTAGCTGGCTGGATTTGTCTGGGTCAGGATGTCACCCTCAAGATGAAGACATGGTCTCCTAGTTGAGAGGTTTTGAATGCCTGTGCTTTTTAGAGTATTAAAAAAGTTAATAAAATGCAGTCAAATATAATATAGAAAAATGCTTCTATGAGAGAAATAAAGGTTGTCATTGATGAAATGTTAAATATGGCATTCAGAAATCTCTATAGTTCTCTCAAAAGTGTGCTGGATTATTCGTTTGTATTTTGGGAGACTGAAATAGTGGCGTTTTAATCACTATCAAAGATACAGCAAATTTACATTAGCTATGTACTATAATCATTTGGCCAACTATGAATGAATGTAATGCATTTAATATGACCAGTCACCTTCCCCCATTCTCCATGGTGGCTCAACTAAAGGATGCTGAATCATGAACTTATTCTCAGAACTTGATGTAAGATGTTAACACATCCATTTTGTTGCCTGCCAAGGGCTTTAGACCTTCATAAAACCATGGAAAGTTATAGTGTAGTGGAAATTTGAAACTTCCACAATTGCCACAACCTAAAATATGTTTAGAATTTTTTCAAAAGTAGAAAGAATTTAAAAGTATATTCTCAGTAGTCTTACTTTGGAGTTTTTCCTTATTTTTTTTTTTTTAAATAATTTAACCTGCAAACAACCCCATCAAAAAGTGGACAAAGGGCCAGGCACAGTGGCTCAAGCCTATAATCCCAGCACTTTGGGAGGCCGAGACGGGCGGATCAAGAGGTCGGGAGATCGAGACCATCCTGGCTAACACGGTGAAACCCCATCTCTACTAAAAAATACAAAAAACTAGCCGGGCGAGGTGGTGGGCACCTGTAGTCCCAGCTACTCAGGAGGCTGAGGCAGGAGAATGGCGTGAACCTGGGAGGCGGAGCTTGCAGTGAGCTGAGATCTGGCCACTGCACTCCAGCCTGGGCGACAGAGCGAGACTCCGTCTCAAAAAGTGGACAAAGGATATGAACAGATGCTTCTCAAAAGAAGCTATTTATGCAGCCAAGAAACATGAAAAAAAGCTCATCATCACTGGTCATTAGAGAAATGCAAATCAAAACCACAATGAGTTACCATTTCATGCCAGTTAGAATGGCAATCATTAAAAAGTCAGGAAACAACAGATGCTGGAGAGGATGTGGAGAAATAGGAATGCTTTTACACTGTTGGTGGGAGCGTAAGTTAGTTCAACCATTGTGGAAGACAGTGTGGCGATTCCTCAAGGATCTAGAACCAGAAATACCATTTGACCTGGCAATCCCATTACTGGGTATATACCCAAATAATTATAAATTATTCTACTATAAAGACACATGCACACATATGTTTATTGCAGCACTGTTCACAATAGCAAAGACTTGGAACCAACCCAAATGTCCATCAATGATAGACTGAACAAAGAAAATGTGGCAGATATACACCATGGAATATTGTGCAGTCATAAAAAAAAAAAAAAAGAATGAGCTCGTGTCCTTTACAGGGACATGGATGAAGCTGGAAACTATCATTCTCAGCAAACTATCACAGGAACAGAAAACCAAACACCTCATGTTCTCACTCGTAAGTGGAAGTTGAACAATGAGAACACATAGACACAGGGAGGGGAACATCATACACTGGGGCCTGTCGGAGTGGAGGGCTAGGGGAGGGATAGGGATAGCATTATGATAAATACCTAATGTAGATGACAGGTTGATGGGTGCTGCCAACCACCATGGCATGAGTATACCTGTATAACAAACCTGCACGTTCTGTACCTGTATCTCAGAACTTAAAGTATAATAAAAATAATAATAATTTAACCTGAATCACTGAGAGTAGATAGATAGTGTGGGAAGATTTTTGTATTTTTTATACAACTTAAACAGATTTGTTATTGAATACTTACTGAAAAAGAGCAAGCACCATTTCCTGTATTAATGAAGACATTTTCAAAACAGATACTTCGGAGTCATTATGCAGTGAGGCTTTGACAGTGGAAGCCTTGCCATATGGGGACATAAACTCATATGGCTATGGAATATCAATGAAATTGTTTTCTGTCAATTATTGTTTTGGAGTCCAAGTGATGGCAGTTAGCAATGTGTGAACAGAGAATATCATTGTTTCTGTTTTATTCTAACTACCCATCTGTTGCTTTAACTTTATGCTGTCATTTCTGATAGAATGAGGCCTGTAGCACTGGCTCTTACATATACAATTTTTCTTAATATCATTTAATTCTGAACTCTTGATGAGATACACCAGAAGTAAAGTTATTAAAGAGTGAATTGAAGAACTGGTTGGTTCAACAGGTAACAGAAGATGGCTTGTGTCTGCTTTTGGTGTCCTATTGATGTCATCAACTTCTTCGTGCTTCTTTCTCTTAATTCTGTCAGATATACCCCTGTTTTATTTACCTTCCAGAGGCAATTGTAAAGGTTTCACTTTGCCGTTTTACTTCCCTTCACATTATTTTTCACACTGGATGTTAGTGGCAGATCTGTTTTTCTTTAGTTCCTTCTCAGACTTCTGCTTCCATGGCAACATAACAATCTGGTATTATCTTCCTCTCCTTGCCCCCCAGTTTCTGGACTCCTTACAGCTCCTATCATAGAATCACTAGCCCTCCATCTTTCTTTCCCTCCTCAACCAGACACTCAGCAAACCTTTTTCTAGGCCTCCTCTCCTGTTCATAAGCACATCTCTTTTTCAAAAACCTGCTCATCTTTTCCCTCACCCTTTTGTGCAGTCCTACCTTACGTTCTGTTCATTGCACCTTGACTTTCAATAGCTCCATCAAAACTTGAAATAAATGTGAAAGTAACATCATTATGTATTTGTGCTTCTTCTGAAGTTTCTATTCCTTTGTCCAAATATTCTCTTAAAAAACTCAAAACCTAGGATTTACTTTCAGACTTAAATTCAGTCTATCACTATCCTTACCTATTAGTATAAAAATGATAAAATGTGGTTTCATCTATGCTTTTCCAGGGTAACCCAAGTTCATAGATAACTTAAATATTTATTTTGAGTATCCCATGCTCTCATTTTCTGATGTCAGTTTGTACTCACTTTTTTTGTTGCATAAACATGTACCACTTCTAAGGAGACTTGAAAATTAAAGCAGTTTGATCAATTTCAGCTGTAGTATGAATCTTCTGGGAAAAATTTATAGGATTATTTTATTAAATCATTTTAGTATTTTTAATGTGAGTTTCTTATCATTTTTAAGATATTTAACTTTACAGTCCAGAAATATTTTATAAATGAGTTTAAATAAGGTAATATCTCCTATATAAAGAGAATAGGACATTCTACTTTCAACATTTAGACATATACTGATCATTGATCATTCAGGCCTATTTTCAGCTTGTTGAGAAGTGCACAGCGTGCTCATGAGCACAAAATTAAAAATCCGCTTCTAACACTAGTATGGTGACCAGCCATTCTGGTTTGCCCCAGGAATGTAAGGATACTGGGATACAAGCATATCAGTTTTTTGTTTGCTTGTATGTTTGTTTGTTTGTTTTTAGACAGTCTCCCTCTGACGCCCAGGCTGGAGTGCAGCGGCGCGATCTCCGCTCACTGCAAGCTCCGCCTCCCAGGTTCCCGTCATTCTCCTGCCTCAGTCTCCCGAGTAGCTGGGACTACAGGCACCCGCCACCACGCCCGGCTAATTTTTTTGTATTTTTAGTAGAGATGGAGTTTTAGTAGAGACCATGTTAGCCAGGATGGTCTCCATCTCTTGACCTCGTGATCTGCCCGCCTTCACCTCCCAAAGTGCTGGGATTACAGGGGTGAGCCACCACACCCAACCAAGAATATGAGTTTTAAAACCAGGACAGTCCCAGGCAAACTGGGATGAGATGGCACTGCAGACACTAGGTATATTGATCGCCCTTAGAGTGGAACCACTGGCAACTTTGCCAGATTAAAAGCACTTTAATGGTTTATTTGTAGATACCTTACATTTACATTTATATATGCAAATATTGATTAAATTGTCAACCCATAGCATATTTATTCTAATTATTTAAAATACTTTTCTAAATATTTTTAAATATTTTGAATTTTTTAAAAATATTCTAAATATTTAAAATATTCTTACTGTCTATATATGATTTACTTTTACCTTTTTTTATATAGCTAAGTCAAGGTTACAAAATGCCACTTTTTTTCTACATCAGCTTATTAATAACATGTGAGACTTTGTCCATTTATTCATTTATGTTGTCTATATTTATTAAGCAGATACTGTCCTTCACATAAAGCACTAAGGCAACCATATTGCTTTATGTTACTAGCACTAAAGATGCTAGCACTAAACTTATGATCATTAGACTAAAGATACAATTATTAATAAGATTATGACTACTTCAGAAAATCTTAGCACTTACTGGATTTTTGGCAGTAATTTAGGTTCCATTCTCAGTTTTATAAATGCCCAAGCATTTCTATAACTGCTGTCTGGTTGGTATCTCATTGTCTTTGAGAATTCCTGTTCTATTATTCCCTGGAATTAAAGTATGTGACAAATGCTTCATCCAATTGACTCACTGTTGGTAGTCAATTCCTTGTGACTGTTTTGCTGATTGTTCCCCTATTGTGTAAGCCCCAAATCCTTTTCATTAACTTTATGAGAGAAGTATTTGTTTACAATTGCTGATACGGTTTAGATATTTTTCCTCTACAAATATGTTGAAATGTGATTCACAGTGTTGGAGATGGGGCCTAGTGGGAGGTGTCTGGGTCGTGGGGGCAGATGCCTTGTGAATGGCTCGGTGTGCTCCCCGCGGTACTGAGTCCCCTATGCAAGATCTGCTTGTTAAAAAGAATCGGTGACCTCCCCCATGGCTCTCTTGCTCCCTCTCTCACCATATGACATGTCTGCTCCCTCTTTGTCTTTCACCATGAGTGAAAGCTTCCCGAGGCCCTCACCAGAAGCAGATGCTGGTGTCATGCTTCTTGTACAGTATGCAGAACCATGAGCCAAATAAATTTCTTTACTTTAAAAATTACCCAACCACAGGTATTCCTTTATAGCCACACAATGTGAACTAATACAATTGTCAAATTGTAGGAAGGATTGTAGCAAGGATTAAGCCCCTAATAGTAGCGAGTTGAATGCAGTGCCACTGTGGGCCAAGGCAGAAACAGACCACAAGCTTCACCTTGAAGTTTAGCCTAAGAATCGGCCATATGCTTACTCTAGGTTGATAAGCTGAGTCATCAGAAAGGGACTCTGGAAGACTTATCTTCGAGGCGGTGATAGATCCTCAGATATGCCTGGGAGCTGCAGCTCTCAACACCAGTTTAGCAACAGAAGTTGGTGGCTGTGTGAAGAAATCCATCACCTAAAATGGTCTTGACATACAGCAGGTGGTCAATAAGATTCTGGTGAATAGATCCTGCCGTGTTGTAGTTAGTGTCTCAGATGGAGAGCAGGAACCATTTCCCTCTACTCCGCATTCTATATTTTGTGATTCTGTACTAAGTTAAACATTATTTTTAAAGATTTTACTCTGCATTTTTTCTAGTTCCTCTAACTGAACTTTTAAGTTCTTTAAAGGTTAATGGTGTAATTTAAATTTCTTCATCTCTCTGCATGATATTGGCCAATGACAAGACTTTTGAAAAAATACATTAAATTTTTAGTGACATGTAAGAATGCAAAACACTAATACCTTTTGACTGATAGACTAATTGAATCCTTAGACATGACAGGAGTTTGAAAGGCAGAATATGTGAATTAATGTAATTTTAAATTAATTTTCCTCTGCATCTTAAGGGATCCTTATACTAAAGCCCTGATAAAGTAAGGTTTCAAAATGGTGATTGATGGTATAGGGTAAGAATTTAATGGATTTAAGTAGTTACTTACCTGGAATATGCTTATTTGTTCATTGTCTGCTTTATTTGGACAAGGCATCAATACATCGATTAACGGTAGAAAAATATACCCATAAAAAATACCCCTACGTGAAGCATAGCCCACATTGCCTCCTAGGGACTTTAACGTAAGAGGAAATTATCTGGTAATTTGTATAGTGATGCTCTAAAAATGAGCCTTACTTATTTCAAATATAAAAAAACTGGATTTATAAAAGTCTCAATAAGAAAAAGCAATCAGAAAACATTCATTGCTGTAATAAGAGACAAAGCCACTCCAGGTACACCTATCTCAACAGCCTGTTAACTGGGCCCTCTGAGGAAGGCACAGAAGACACAGCAAGACTGCAAGCTCTATTTTTTTCTGATAACAGATCCTTAGAAATTCGAAGATTCTAACAGATGGACCTAGGTGTGGAAAGAAGCTGGGGTTCAAAAGCAAGTTTGACTGTGGCTTTACCTTGAAAATATTTTCATTTTTCGGTAACTTGCCAATGATAAAAAAGTATTGTGGAATGGTAGCTAGTCTATAATCATAGCGCAGTTCCCACCATATAAATCAGTACACTTCTAACTAAGACAGAATCAGTTAAAATCAACCCAGACTTGCATTGTTTTGTTTTGTTTGTTTTCCTTCTTTCTCTACCCATCTTTCCGTTTGTTCCTCTTCTTTGTTTTCCAGGCTTTTGCAAACCCAAAGAATAACTAGGAATGTTGGCACTGATTAATATAATTGCATACAATTTCCTTGTGAGAATCCCAGATCACTCTCATCACTTAAGTGCTTATTTATGGAATGTTGGATGGCAGAAAATGGCCCTTTTATAACTGGCATTCTGAAAGAAGCACAGTGTTCTCTTAACTAAAATTACAACAGTTAATACCTGCAGTGAAGATGAATTTATACATGCAAACATCCATTTATCCTTTTCTTTTTGCAGAACAGATTTCCCCCTAGAAACAAGAAAATTTTTATGACCCAATATTTTAAGAAAGAGGTTAAGATTATACGTTCTGCTTATCTAAAACAACATCCATCTTCTGGTTTAACTGCAGCAGAATCTGTTGCTGGCAATCTTGAAATACATGGCTATCACACTAGTGATTTTCTTTTAGGTAAGATGGTTATTTAAGTGAGTATTAGATGAAGCCAAGGATTTTTTAAATGGCTTGAGACAGGAAGGTCTATTTCATCATGTGGTCTACTTTATCCTCATTTTTAATAGGGAAAATAAAACAGAAAATGAAGATTTGTTCATCCATTTCCAGGTAGTAAATTTCCAAAAGTAGATATTTATCAGTTGTGTATTAGTAACCTGAAATTTAAGAGGAGGATTTTTGTTGCAGCATCAGTGATGAACATTTTAGACACATTAAAAGTGCATTTACTGGCTTGCTTCTTATTTTAAAAATAACCCCCATTACAAAATTTATTCTTTTGTACCAACATATTATTAATTTCATGTCCATTCTTTTTATTCTTAGTTGGTTGCAAGTCTGTCTTCTATCCCTACAAGGCAATAATCACCTTGAGGTCTGAAACTGTAACCTACTCATTTCCTTATGTATAAAAATCTGTCTGGGAGCTTATTTTATGTGTATTCAATAAATAATTGTTGTGTATATTCTGAGTCCTGCCTACTCTGTTGTCATTTCTACTGGCATAATTTTGGTAGTTTCCACAAAATAAAATTTTATAAGAATTTTGCAGCTTTTGACCTAGCATTAAACTATGTCAGATAAAGAAGTTACAAAGGAACTTGGCATTCGAAATCAAAAAGCTTTGAATAGGACAGTCTGGTGAGTCAGTCCATGTTTTATAAATTGTCAGCATATCTTGGTGGGATACATAAAATATAATTTTAAAAAGAAGTAAGACTAGGAAATGATAAAACATATCCTATTATTTCAAGAATCCTTTTTGTTTCAGTTATATAGAGATATAGAGATATACAGATATATAGATAAACACGTATACATATATGTGTTTGTGTGTGTAGTGTGTAAAATTGGGTCACAATGTAAAATGTCGTTTGTTGTCAAAAAAATTTTAAAATCACTGAGCTTTGAATATTTGAATGTTTCTAATAATTCTGAGCCTCAAATTTTCCACCTGCAAAATGGGCTTAAAAATAATTATTTTTGGCCTGGTGCGGTGGCTCACACCTGTAATCCCAGCACTTTGGGAGGCCGAGGTGGGTGGATCACGAGATCAGGAGATTGAGACCATCCTAGCTAACATGGTGAAACCCTGTCTCTACTAAAAATACAAAAAATTAGCTGAGCATTGTGGCGGGCACCTGTAGTTCCAGCTACTCTGGAGGCTGAGGCAGGAGAATGGCGTGAACCCGGGAGGCGGAGCTTGCAGTGAGCAGGGACCCTGGGTCACTGCACTCCAGCCCTCCAGCCTGGGTGACAGAGCGAGACTCCGTCTCAGAAAAAAAAAAATTATGATTATTTTAAAGTTTATCCTGAGGATTAAGGGCACTAATATGCAAAGTACCTTGCATAGTGCCTGATTTACATAGAAGACAAGCAAACGATGTAGCCTTTTACCAAAACTAATCCATTTAAAATTTAATTGATTAGGACCTTTTTAAGTATACACAGAATTACATCAAGACTTTAATGAAACTAATTTTTCAAACACTTTTCTATTTGTAAGACAATGATTTTTAAAAGTTAATAAGGGCATTGCTTAATTAATTCATTTTGTTTAATGATTTTTCTTTGAGGTCATTGCTTTTCAATTCAGTATAGATGTTCCTAATTCATTCATTCATTCACTCAAATCATATTTTTAGGATTTGGAATATGGCCAAAGAAACATGAAATTTTTAGGAGAATCCAAATGTGTCCTATGAGGAACAGTTAAAGAATCTGGTGAAAACCTACTGAAGCCTAAAAATGAATATGTGGGCTGATACTCATTTCATATATTAAAAAGCTTATCTCATGCCAGAAAGATTAAATGTGGTCTTGGCAGAAGGAAGAATGAAGACAGACTTATTGGAAGTTATGGGACAATAGATTTCAGCTCAACATACGAAGCAAATAATTATACCTGAGATTTGTCTCAAAACATTATAGCTACCTCAGAAGGGGTGTTCTTCTAAGAAGGTAGGGTGGGTATGGTCAGATTTGGTATCATGTAAACTGTCTTTTATCTTAAAGATTCTGTGGCTAACTTTAATGGGTTAGACACCCTGAGGAGTCCCATGTGATATATGCAAATAAGACTTTTTTTTTGCATAAATGAACCTTAAAATTGAGTTCAGAAGAAGATTGCTGAGGATTTTGCATATTTTTGTCTGTGAGGGAATCCATGAATTTATTAGGTCAATTTACATTTATTCATAAGCATTTTGCTTATCCCTGACTTTACTCTGAATGTCTTTGTTAATTACACTTGTCTTGAGTGCTTAATTACAAACAAAAGTAAGAAAGAAATCTGTCCATTTGATCATTTTTAGTAGTTCTACTGGGTGTAAAACTTTGTGCAAATGTAGACCAGATTGGGAAATGGAAGCATGGGAACACCTATAGAGAAGAAAAATGGGAGGTGAACTGATGTTGACTGGAAGGGAAGAGGTGATTCTCTTTAGAAAGGGTGATTAGTATTACCAAGAAGCAAAACAAAAAGAAGTATATGGGGATTATAAGGGAGAGTTATTTTTTTCTGTATCCTTTGGGAATGTTTTGTGTGGCTTTACATCTTGTTGGGAAAATAGAATAACTTAAAGGATCCTAGATCATAATGAAGTTTTAGTGCTTGAAAAGTGACCCCCACCCAGGAAAAAAAAAATTCATAGGTGAGGAATCTCAGTTGTAAAGTAGGTGAACTAATTTGTCTAAGTAATTAAGTGTAATCAAAGCATACACTTCTTGATTTTGAATCCACTGTTGTAATACCAGTCTTGATAAATTATTGTCCTGAAACATTTCCCCTGCATCTGATGGCCTCAGGAAGCTGAAACTTTTCTCTCAGGTACTTTAGCCATGGGTTGTAATTAAGTCTAGGGTCTTCCATTTTCCACTGTCAGTTGTAATAAAGACTAGCATTGTCAGAATGGATAATTCTGAATGAGGCCTTAGAGATCTTCTCATTCAAAAGTTTTCAAATGTTATTTTAACAGTGAACACATTTGTTCAAACAATATTGATGTAGCAGCAGCTTAATGTATGAAGCAGATTTTTACTTTAAAAAAGAGAGAGAGAGATGATCTAGTTGCAATGAGTATTAGAGAACCTGGACCACTGCCTGTGCCTACCTCTCACTCCCACCACTGTACAACTTGACTCCCAAGAAGTACCATAATTTCTTTTTTTTAAAAAAATCTAATTTATTGCCTTTGTTTTACAGCAAGAGTTTCTTTGAATGCAGGGGAAATAGAAAATTAATGTAGCATCCTTGGAGATAAATCCACTTTCTCAAATATGGCAAAAATAGTCTTTAGCTGTGGATTGCAGGGTGACTGCAGGGGATCCAGGGGAAGGGAAGGTGTAAATATGAGGAAATTGATCTTTTTGCTGCCCCAAACAGACATGTGTAAGTATTAGTTAACATCACAGTGTAATTGACCCACCATTTCTAATGCCTTTCCTAAAGAAAACAAAACCTGTGAAAATGGGCATATTTCTCTCAATATAAAGAATTGTTAGTGCCGACATGAAATAGTTTTATGTGGATGCCTTGTAAGGTCTGCAGCCATAGCATTTTTCCAGGGAATTCTGTAAAATAGCAATAATTTGAATAAGCCACCTGTAATCTGATAAGATAGTGTCTCTAAAGGAAGAAGCTGGTTTTCTTTTTCATGGATTATCTGGAAATCAGCTGGAGCCTCCAGAGCCTTCCCAGGATGTCTTTCAGTGATCTCTGGACAAGGGAAATGAAAGAGGGACCAAGACCAGGGAATCAGGATTGATGTAGTTACCCATCTGAGAACGTAGTCCCAAGGCCAGGTTTAGTTGTTACTGATGATTTTTAATGATTACATTGCCAGTGAGCTCTTACTGTATAATTTCCGGGGACCTGAGCCTCCCTCAAGGTGGTGACATATTTATAACGTGCTTTAATGCTCTTTTCGTCCTGAATCCATGACAGAATGTGTAATTTCCTTGTCCGAAGACTCATCTTTCCCATTCACCATCCCAGAACATAAGGGCAACTCTCCCTCAGGAAGAAAGTAAGTCTGTGTGCCAGTGGTGCCGATGACCAGCACATTTTTCTTCAAATCGATGGAACATTGATGTCTCCGGAGCATATCTAGGCCTAGAAGCATATCCATGGGTTGATCCTCAAGTATGGAGAAAGAGCACTGTAAGAAATCACCTTCAATTTGAATCTGAGCTAGATGAACACGGCCAATAATTCTCTGTGTGCCCACTCCTTTAGCAACCCCAGCCCACCGTCGGTCCACCAGCCTCATGATGTTACATCGCTCGGCACAAGCCTGGCTCATAATGGTCATCTGGGCGCCAGAGTCAACAAAAGCCTTCAAAGGATGCCCATTCACTTTGCAGTTAATGTAGAGCATCGTCACTTGTCCAAAACTCTCGGGGGCCTCTTCTATCGCTATATTCATGTTTTCTTCAATGTTCTGCTGCCGGATTTCCTCTTCTATTTTGGCCTGAGCTTCCCGGTCCAGGGGGTCGGCCGTGTAGAGACGAAGCCTCTCTTGCTCTCTCAAGGCCTTTTCCCTTTGCTGCGCCATCAGCACCTGAGAAAAGGTCTCAAGGCTTCCGCTGAGCAGGGCTTCCGCCAAGGAGGGGTTGCGTTCCTTGAGCAGCGACAGATCATGCGGGTTGGAGAGCAGCATGCTGCGGATCAGGCCGGGGCTGCCCAGACCTTGCGGGCCGACCACTGTCTCTCCGGAGGCCAGGCCGTGTGACCGCTGGGCGGCGGGTGTGCGCTGCTGCTGCTGCTGCCCTGGGTGCTGCGGGTGGGAGCTGGACGTCCCGGGCACCGCAATGCCGCTGAAGTCTATACGAGGCTGGTTCGGGGCACGCCCTGGAGCCCGGGGTCCCACACTGTCCTTCTGCAGTAAAACCACGACATCGCCATCTTTGAGGCCGTAGGAGCCCAGGGAACAGTGGTCCTCAATGAGGAGTCGCTCCATGTGGATGATCTGGATCTCTTCGGCGGGGACTCTGGACTCCGCCTCGCAGAGGACCTTGAAGTTTCGGAGCTCAAAGTCGGGGCTGACCTGGAGGGAGAAGGTGGCCTCGGAGAGGTCCCTCCGCACGCAGTACACGGTGATCAGCATGGCGAGGGCCCGGGCGGGCCAGGCGGGCAGAGGGCATGGGCGGCTCACTGGCGGGCTGGGGCGGGCCTGCGTCGTTGGCACCGCTGCTCCTCACGACTCCGTAGGTCGGGACCCCTCGGGCTCATTCACCTCTCAGAGAGGAGCGGACACTCATCTGTCTGGGGGCTGCCTCCCAGCCTCAGTGCCTGCCGTGTGGCCAGGTGGAGCCTTGAGGTAGCACGTTGTGTTCCAAAGTCCATTTGTAAGTGCGCTGTTTGGAACCTAGAATGCCTACTCCCATGGAAACACAATGGCTCAAAGCTGTCAGGTTTCAAGGCCAGCCCTTCGAAGCCTATTTAACACATGATATGAAAGAAATGACTTCAACACTTTTTTTTTTTTTTTTTTTTTTTTTTGAGACAGGGTCTTATCCTGTCACCCAGGCTAGCGTGCAGTGGCATGATCACAGCTCACTGTAGCCTCGACCTCATGGGCTCAAGCAGTCCTCCTCTCTCAGCCTCCTGAAAAGCTGGAACTACAGGCACAATCTACCATGCCCGGCTAATTGTTATATATATTGTTTTAATAGAGACGGGGTCTCACTATGTTGCCAGGGCTGTGTTTTTTTGTTTGTTTGTTTTTTAATAGAGACGGGGTCTCACTATGTTGCCCGGGCTGGCCTCCGACTCCTGGGCTCAAGCAATCCACCACACTTCGGCCTCCCAAGGTGTGAGCCAACGTGCCTGGTTTTTCAATACTTTCTAAACAGCATATTATCATTCGTTTTGTTCATAATAGAGTTGTATTGTTTGTACTTTTGTTTTTTCCCCAAAAGTAAGGATTTGTTTCTTGGCGTGGCAAGTGCCATCATATGTGCACAGTAGGAAAGTCAGACTTGGAGCCTGCCCTTGAGGAGCTCACATTTCTGGAAAGGAATAGACAGGTGAATGGGTAATCACAATACTAAAGGCAAAACCTTTTACAAAGACATTTTCAGGGTACTTACTGCCTTCAGTATCACCAACAGAACAGAGGATGTTTTCCTGAGGAGGAGACAAGCTGGATGTTGAAGGATGAGCATGTTTCAGGTGAAAAGTGGTCTCACTCCAAAGGAAAGCCGTTTCATGTTACAAAAGCAGGAATTTATGGCAAGGACTGTTATTTCTAGAGAAAGATGAGACATTTTATGCAATAAAATAATGTACATGACTTTGAGTACCAGGATATGAAACTGGAAAAAAATTAGTTGGGGCCAATGTATGAAGTCATATGTGAATCTAAAGAGTTTAAATATTAAATATTATCAATTAACAATAATTCCCCCTCCAAAAAAGAAAGAAAAAAGAAGTAAGGAATGAAAGGAAAGGGAAAAGATTTGAAGCAGGTATTTGTGATTTTTTTTTTTAAATTGACTTAACGAAGAGGCTTCTTGCAACACATGGAGGACATAACGTGGCAGAAGGGCCAGGTAGCAGGCTTTTCCGGTGGTTCAAAGAGGGAGCTGTTGCTAGAGTGTGGAAATGTCAGGAGGACTGAAGCCAAAGCAGTAGAGAAGAATCATGTTTCTTGAGTAAAATGGACAGAATGTGCTTACATACCCCTTGGCGGTGGGGAGTGTAAAAGAAATGGAGTGTGTGGATAACACAGAGCATCTCTAAAATGGGATATAGGGTAGATCGGCCATTGCCTTGAAGGGAGTGAATGAATGAGATGAACCTTTGAGGTGACCCACTTGACATCAGTTCTGTAGGAAAATGCATTCAGGATGCCACCCTAGAGTCCAATATGCCTCTCTCTGACACTTGGGCACAGCCACCTTCCCCCTACTCTCCCCCACCCCAACTTACACACACATGTGTACACACACACACACACACACACAGGAGGCTGTCATGGTAAGGGTGAAAAGTCCTTCAAGGCAAATGATGATTGGGTAGAAATCCTTGCATGCCAGTTATTTTCCTCTATGTTTAATAAAGTGTTTTATGGCCAGGCGTAGTAGCTTCCGCGTGTAATCCCAGCACTTTGGGAGGCCGAGGCAGGCGGATCACGAGGTCAGGAGATCGAGACCATCCTGGCTAACATGGTGAAACCCTGTCTCTCCTAAAAATACAAAAAATTAGCCGGGCTTGGTGGCAGGCGCCTGTAGTCCCAGCTACTCCGGAGGCTGAGGCAGGAGAATGGCATGAACCTGGGAGGTGGAGATTGCAGTGAGCCGATATTGCGCCACTGGCATCCAGCCTGGGTGACAGAGCGAGACTGCATCTCACAAAAAAGTGTATTGCACGTACAGAACTCATGTTTCCCTGGCTTGGTCCTCTCAGGTGTACCTACTTATGAACCAAGATAGTCAATATCCTCTGCCTAGTCCCCCACTTCTTTAAAGTGTTGTTACAAGGACAACATTATACCATTATATCATTATGGAGAGAAGGAAGTTCACATCAGCCTAAAGAATTATTTTCTCATGCGTTTGTCTCCAATGGAAGACTATGTCTCACTCACTGCTCTAATTATCATAATGTTTCCATACTCATATTTGCTTATATTAGAAACGTTGACTGAACACCCAGTGTATGTGAAGCATGTACTAAGTTCGAGGGAAACAGACACGAATAATGTTAAATATAGGCTGTATTCTTAAAGGAGCTCACAGTCTAACTTAGGGCACATGCACACACACACATTGAGGTGTAAAAAAATAGCACAGTAGGAACCATGATACCTTAGGAAAAATTAATAATATCTGGAGAAGAGATGAAGAAGCTGGTGAGGGATGTTGGGCAGAGAAGACATCCTGAAAGAGCTGGGTTTAGAAAGATGACAAGGAGTCAGCCTTGCAGGGTGGGCCAGAGTGGAGACGCAAAGGCTGAGAAGGAAGATGACCTGACTTAGAGCTTTCAACTGGAAAGACAGTGTTTCATGATATGAGGATTTTTTTTTTAATTTTAAGAAAAAAAAATCTAGTATTGTAATTTTCACCATTTTTACAGATGAATGACCCTTTGACTCAATAATATTATGTTATGGTTCTTTGTACCCTGACAAGTTTATCAGAGATTACTAGTGGTTTCTCCTGAGTTTGGAAACAATTATCATGTGAGATGTCACATGCAAACCACTCTGCTAAAGAACAGATTGAGAAACCAGTAAGACTTAAATTCAGTGTTCCTTTATCTTTTTTTCCTCAAATAGCTTTGTACAATTTGTTCTTAAAACCATAGCGAGGGGGATTATACTGGGACTTTTGTTTTTTTAATAGCAGATGAAATTATTTTTGTAGGATAAGCTTCCTTTTGTTTTTCATAAAGCAAAAATTGTGAGTTCACATGAAAAGAAACTAACATATTTTTTATACCATTGCCTTCATACTGAACATACTTAAATTCTATGTGATATGTTTTATTATCTCACTGTAATTTTTTACTTTGGGTGGCATTTTACATTTATGTGTTTTTCAGCATTTTACCTTTTACTGAGAACAGACACTGGAAAGCAAAAAGCCTCAAGGTCTGGCCAATGAGCTGTCATCATTCCATAGGTCACAGGATGTCAGGGTTGGCAGGGATCCTTTGGATTCCATAGTCCAGCCACCCATCCAGCCCTTAAATCTGTTGCAAAACAGCCTGGAATCTGTAAAGATAAACACAGTCCCCTGTGTTTAGTGCTTCTGTGTAGACATTATTTGATTCTTTCATTTTACCCAGCATGATTTGTGATTCAAATACTGTGTGTATAATTCTCCCAACTCAAAACTTTAAATGAAAACGTCTTCTGACTGTATAATGAACTTGGAGATATTGGAAATATGTGTACATATATAAAAATATAATATATCTATATACACGTACACATACACACACGCACACACCTAAACATAAACTGTTGTTATACCATAAATCCCTATCATATAGTCTGTTGAGAAACGGGTTATCTGAATTATTGAGGTGTGTAAATCTTAAGTAACCGAGGTTATCAAAACTTTTCTTGAGGAATTCTTTGTGAAGTATATTCCCTTACTTTTATCCCTTAGTAAGTACAATATAAGAACATAATTAAATCTTTTTTGATAAGTGAGATTACTGCAGAGTCTCCAGGCTATCACTCAGAAATCAATTCTGATTGTGTGGCCTAAATGCCCAGAAAACAGAAGAGATGGTACTGATTTCATACTAACCAAGTAAATAACCCCAAAGTTATTGTTTGGAATAAATCCACAATACCTTTTGTAATTTGCCTCTTTCTAAAAACTTAATGCAGCAAAAAAGAAAAAACAAAAATGAAATCCAGATAACTGATGGTTTCAGTTATGATAGTCAGTTGATATTGAAACTACTATCTCTTGCTATACTAAGCAAAATAATTGTCTTTTTAGTGAAAAAAAAATAGAATACCTATACATAAATGTCACTATGTAACATATACAATAATTAAACCATGCTAAATACATACATTTGCTTGCTACATTGGGATTTCTTCCTTTAAGTATGTACCTGGTATTACCTTTAATGTGTAATGAAGACTTATTAAGAGAGTTAAATCATAACTTGAGATTTTCAGTGCAATTTAGAAAAGATAGAGAATTTTAAAAGCTGTACCCTTAGGTTAAATAACTAATTTTTTCATAATTGTTTTATTTGCTTTACAGTAATACAATAGTTTCACTGCCCTTCAACCTGGTCTTCATTATTCTCCAGCCTGTTAAGATATTTTATTGGAAACTAGGTGGATGCTGTCTGCATCAGGGATCTCCAAAATTATTTATGGGTGGTTTAATGTGAATGTAAATACAGGTTGAGTTTCCCTTATCTGAAGTGCTTGAGACTAGAAATGTTTGAAATTTCATAGTTTTTTGAAGTTTTGGAATATTTGCTTATGCACAATGAGGTGTCTTTAAAATGAGACCTAAGTATAAACACGAAATGTATGTATGTTACAAATGCACCTTATTCACTTAGCCTAAAGGTAATTTTATACGATAATTTGTGCATGAAACAAAGTTTTAACTTACATTTTGACTAAGACCCCTCTCATGAGGTCAGGTGTGGAATTTTCCACTTGTGTCATCATGTTGGCACTCAAAAGGTTTTAGATTTTCGAGCTTTTTGGATGTCAGATTTATGGTTTAAGGATGTTTGGCCTGTAATTAGTGGATATCATAGTTTAACTTTATGAATTTGTTGATGGTACTACACACTTACTTATCATACAATAAAAATTCTCAAAATGACCACTTTCCATGTTATCCACATACACTCACCTCTGTGACATGAGACTCTTAACTTTAGTGTACAGAGTAATAGCATGCAGTCCACCCAAGCAGGAAAGATCTAGCCACTGGCCAAGACACCTCAGAAGGTATTTATATGGCACATCACTTCATTTATGGTGACATTTTGGGCCAGTCTTTATAGAATGAAATTTATTACCTTCCAAATAGGACAGAGTATATTGAGAGATTCCAAAGAAATTTTTAAAAGTGTACCATAACAACATGGTCATTTAGATATTTTATGAATTATGTACATGATAGGTAATGTTTCGACAGCTGTCTTAGAAAAGACAAAATTTCAGATTGTTGTTTATGTAGCTTTCTCTAGTCTAAACAGCAGCTGAGTTAATTGATTACCATAGTAATTAGCATGGCTACAGCCCATCTGTCTATAGAATTTAATTGTATTCCAACCATGAAAATGAAAAACAAAGCCTAATCAACAAAAGCTTCACTTTTTGAAACAACAAATGTGGATCAACTCACCTATTTTTCTCAGAAAAATTAAATTTAGCAGCCTGTATAGAAGGAGAATTCCTTCTTAGGCCATCCCAATGGTATCTAGTCCATAGCATATTGTATTTTATTTTTTAAATGGTTTGGGAACATTAATGTCTCTGCAGGTTGTCTCTCTATTCTGAAAGATGTGGCACTCCCATGCCCATCCTCTGTTCCATTACACTTATGAATATTCCATCTCACTCAGCTCATAAAATGTGCTTAACTGCTGATATGCTCTTGTTTACTTATGTATTGGCAAAATATTTCAGTGCTACTTATTCACAGAAGTCGTTGGAGGCCTCCAGAGGACAGGAACTAATCAGAGTCACCACGTACTCTAGCTTTCAAAATCAGAGAACCAATTTATGATGCTGAAGAGAAGATAGTATCATTGATTTTTTTTTTTCTTTACAAGCCTTAAATGAAATAGAACTGAAATCTCTCAGGCAACTCTAAAAAAACTGTTTTTGTCTTTTATTTTTCTGCAATTTTTTTTTTTTTTTACTTCAAAACAACTTAAAACACTATTAACTGTGAACAAAGGCTTGGTTTTATTTCATGTTCTTACTGCAGTGTTTTTTATCTAGAATGTAGGGTTGTGGTGGCTCCTTCCTGCCTGTGGCTAAGAGACAAGAAACCCAGTGTTCCAAGGATAACTTGTAAATTACTATTTACACAAATGAAATATACTGGCGTTAGACTGACATCAAAAAATGAAGCCCTACTGTAGTTGAGGTTTCTGATATTAAAATTGGGCTCTGAGACCATTTCTTTATAGAAAATGTAAAGCAAACAGGATTATCAGCTCCTCAATATGCAACAAGCCAATCCCTGGAGGAAAAAAAACAAAAAAAAGCATAAACAAAACAGAAAAGAGGACAAATTCAACTAAGAGGCGTAATTTGTATTCGTAGGGATGTATATAGCAAATTTATCTAGCATTTAGCCTTAGGTCTATACCTTCTCTGTTATAGTGTTAGGTAAGATCACCCCTTTATGATATTGGATTTTTAAATCTAAAACAACTAGGATTATCCTAAATACAAGTTGCCTTCCTAGGAAAAAGGAATCCATGCTATGCTTTTTTTTTTCTTTGACGGAGTCTCACTCTGTCGCCCAGGCTGGAGTGCAGTGGCGCGATCTCGGCTCACTGCAAGTTCTGCCTCCCAGGTTCACGCCATTCTCCTGCCTCAACCTCCCGAGTAGCTGGGACTACAGGCACCCGCCACAACGCCCGGCTAATTTTTTATATTTTTAGTAGAGATGGGATTTCACCATGTTAGCCAGGATGGTCTCGATCTCCTGACCTCTTGATCTGCCCGCCTCGGCCCCCCAGAGTTCTGGGATTACAGGCATGAGCCACCATGCCTGGCCTATGCTTTTTAATCTAATAGGCTGTAAGCTATAACTTCTTACCAAGAAGGTCAGGAGATTTGTTCTTTGAAAATATCAATTCAGTCTGCCCTCGTGACCAAAAAGAGTCAACAAAACGCAGGCATCTGCAAAAAACTAGTATCAAAATTTAATCAATGTATGTTATTCTATTTTGTTATAAAAGGACAGTATTCTATATCTGCAGTTCTGGAAAAATAGTCACATAAACACACAAGAACTGGATAAGATACAAATCGGTGACATAGAAAGCCTGTTGTGGCTTTGAAGTCACAAAAGTAGAGCTTACGTGCCCTGGATTTGTCACTTTTTATCTGAATGTCCTTGGACAAAGCATTAATTTATCTGAGCCTCATTATCCTCTTACGTAAAATGAGGATGATGACAATAATCTCTTTTCCATAGGATTTTGCTGTGGACTTAATGGATAATTTGAATTTGTCTTGTAAACAGAGAAGCACTCTACCAAAGTATGTCATTTTTCCTCGTATGAGTGAAAACAATAATTAATGACCTGGAAAAGTAAGACAAGAGGATGGAATTCATAAATGCTAAAGAACATATGTAGATTAATTTTTAACTCCTTATTGACTAGGACCAGGTCAGAACTGTCACAGCTCCCTTCAACCTTGCATTCATTCCAGGATGTCGCAGATGGTTCATAACAATCTTGATCACCAAATCTGTTTCAAAACCAGGGAGTAACTTTCAAAAGTTGAATAAATACATCCTTTCATTGGATATGATTGTATCGTGTTCTTGAATGTCATTTTTAACCATAGCAGTCTGCGAGGTGTTCTTGGAGCTTAAATAAAGTAGATGACAAAGTCTTTGTTCATAAGGTGCTTATAGAATTGTTAAGCAGACACAGCACAATGAAAAGACAATCTGTTCATCATAATTAATAGTGAAAAAGTGTAATATATTAAGTTAGGTTAATATGGCTTATCTTGTGTGCAACAAAACTGTTGAACTTGACATCGAGACTATAAGTATAGTCTTTTCTATAAGTTACTATTTGGAATCCCTGTTGGGTAAGTTTATTTGTTGCATGGAACAATGAAAGAGTCTCAGTCCACAGGACACTTCCCTCAAAGGCTTTTTAAAAAAAAACAAAAACAAAAACAAATCCCCAAAACAAATTACAGAGTTAAGCAGATCAAACATTTCACAGTGAATGCCCAGAGTTATTTGGACTAGACATTGTAACCATGAGGCCATAAGGTTTTCAAGCCTAGGGGACTGCTCTAGACAAATGATAGCAGGCATCCAAATGTTCCTTTAAAAACTGGAATTTTTTAAAATGGGATTTTGACAGTGGCCATTGATCTGTGGTCATGGGATAACAGATGAATTATCTCAAATCTGGTGCTTCAAACTTTTTTAGTAGTGTGCATCATGGTTTAAAAAAATGTTTTTTGGTCACATTCAATATTTGTATATTTACAAACTATATGTCATATTGTAAAACATAAGATATAAAATGGATGGAAATTATAAATGGGTTAGTTAATATATATACAAATTAAATGTCCCGTATTTTCTTCCACTCACCAATAAATCTTAAGGCGCAGAAACCTCACTTCTGAAACTATTAGAAGACAGTTAATTCCCTATTGCTTTGAGTGAATGGCCAAGGATCAGGTTTCCTTTCCAGATGGCATGGATTAGGATCAAAATAGGAAGGCAAGGAAAGCATAGTCTGAGAAGCATGAAGGGAAAGCAGACATATAGGCACTTTCATGGGCAGACACTAGCCTCTCCTAATACAGTATTCATCAAGTGGAGGTCAGGAGAAGATAGTGTTAACAGCCATGGCTGCAGAGTTGGGAGCAACAGCAGCAATGGCAGGAGCAGCAGGAACACAGCCCTACCTACCCCAGCTTTCACCCTTCCTGTCCCAGTACAGGGTGCAGAAATGCAAAGGCCACCTGAGAGCCCATGTGGTGCCTAACAGATATGTGGGTGAGTCCAAGAGAAAAGGTCACAATAAGGATAGCAGATTTAGAAAGACGTTACCTCTGCTTCCTAGAGACTGGAGGCTCATCACTTCTTCAGAAAGGCAGACGAGTGAGCAAACAGCACTGTGATTCTGTGATGCTGCTTCTTTTGAAGCAGACAGTGTTGCTGCCCTGCCTCATCTCCCTGTGCTCATGTTTGTGTTCCTACAAATGCTGACACCTTCCCCTTTCCAGTGCCCTTGGGTCTTAGTTTCTCTGCCCTTGGGAGGTTTGCTCAGGCCACCTCAGTGAGGAAATGCTGAGGCTTTCATACCCTTAGGGGAAACACTGGGGTCTTATCCTGGTCTCAGTCTATCCACTTTCTCACCTGTACTTCCTGGGATGACCTCTCAAATAAAGACTGCCTGCATCTACATCCTTGTCTCAATGTCAGCTTCTGGGGAGAAACAAACCAGAACTGAATCTGGCAGGAGTGGGAAGGTTTTATATTTTATCCATTGTATACATTGTGTTGTGTTTGTTTTTCTCAAGTAATTTTTTCTAGAGTCTCAAACAATTCATGTAGATTTGACGGAAAGCTAGACACAATTGAAACCCATACCATCTGGTCAAAATTTTGGTGCCTGTGTCAAGGTTCCATTTTGGTGTGTAGCTTTCATTAATTCTGCATGTTCTGTAACAGTGTTCTCAGCTGTTGCTCTAAATTGGCTGATTCAGCTTTAAAAGTGCCTGTCAGTAGATCTCAAACTTATAGTTGGTAATTACAATATGTAATAAAATGTATCAGACTGACAGTTTGGCATAAGCCCTAAGGGCATGGGCTTTGGATGTGCCAAGATTTGAGTCCCCACTTTAACACTTTTAGTTCTGCACAAAAGTTTCTTTACATTTGAAAGAATGATCTCAATGTTGATATCCTGTTGACTCCTGAAAAATATACATAGCATTGACTTGGGGGTTATTCTAAAGTATCAATCACTTATGATATTCAGTTAAATTGAGCATTGTAACTTGGTAGGACATGCTTCATATTCTGCCCACAACTTCTTGAGAGCTGTTCTTCAATAGAGATTATACAGATTTGACACTTACATGTGCAAATAGGTCATTTGTATGCACATTTTTGACAGAGACCTATGTATCCATCTCATTGCTTTGACAGTACAGTCATGCACCACTTAATGACAGGGATACTTTTGAGAAATGCATCTTTAGGTGATTTCATCATTGTGTGAACATCATAGAATGGACTTACCCAAACCTACATAACCTACAACGCTATATGGTATAGCCTATGGCTTCTAGGCTTCAAACCTGTGCAGCATGTTACTGTGTTGAATACTGTGGGGAACTAGAACACAATGGTATTGTGTATCTAAACCTAAGTACAGTAAAAATACAATGTTATGATCTTATGGGACTACTGTCTTATGTGTAATTTGTCACTGAGGGAAACATTATGTGTTGTGTGATTGTATTAGAAAACATTAGAGGTACACCAGCTTAAGTGTCAGTTATTTGTATGCAATTCAGTCAACTCACTGTGGTTCCTTGAAGAAAATTCATGTGCTCTGACCATTTCTTTTACATGTGGAATGTCTACAGCAGCATGATTACTGACAAATAAAACTGCTTTTTCTTTTTCTTTTTCTTTTTTTTTTTTTTGCATGGTACCTTCATATTCAAATGTATCCTTAAAGCCTATACTTGGAGATATTAATCCTTTTGATTTACCTATTTTATCCTAATTTATAGCACAAGATGAAAACTTCTTTTTGATACTCAATGCCAAGTTAAACATTTTATGAGACCTTTTCATTTACCAAGTTCCCAAAGGAAAGCACCTCTTCAGTCATGTGACATTTTTTCCTGAGCGCTTTAGTTAATGTTACATGTATGGCATATGTTTAAGTTTATAAGAGGTTGCCTAAAGAAAAACTGTTGGGGAAATGCTTGGCATCATATTAATGCAAGTCAGTATGTCCCAAGTTTGTCTACTTTTTTTTCTTATGTTAGCAATGTTTGCATATTAAAATATGGCTAATGAATGATAGAAGTACATGTTGTGGTCATTTTGCTCTGAAGTAGACTTTTAGTGATAACAGGGAAATTGGTCCTAGAAGTTCTTCAGTAAATGCATAAGCTGTGATCAGCTTCTTGCCAACCTGTAAAATTCCATCTGATAGTTGGTAGCTATAATAGTTCATCATTGGAAGAAAAATGCTGAGCAAATTTCCAGCTCATGTTTACTTAATCTTTATTCTATGGCTACATAATGTGTTTCATGAAAAAGTTATGTGACATTTCTTAACAATAGATTGTGTTTACATGATAGTAACACTGGACAGTATGAAAAATTGTACAATTTACTAAGAATGGATCGATAGCGTGGTTTTATATGCTAAAGCCAGAATTATGGATATAAAGAATAAACATCTTTTTTTCTCTTCTACTCAAAATCAACACTTCTTAAATCTTACCCAGTAGGAAGGAACATTTCTGGAATGATTATATAAACCTGTCTTTGGTGGATTGAGTGAAATGGCAGATACCTCACCTTAATTGCAAAAGGGCCATTGAAGCTTGTGATATCAAGAGCTCCCTGTAAAGCCAGGATGGATGACATTCTATTTGAAAAGCATTAGAGCAAAGAAGTTTGTAGTTCAGAAAGATGTAAATAAAATACTGCTCAGATGGCATTTTCTGTTGCTTACCTTGCAGCTGTTATTTACTAGAGATTCTGGTTATTTATACGTTTTTTGAGGAGATACTCAAGGTCATAGTTGCAGCAGATTTTTAATTATATACAAAGCTATAAAAAGTGGAACATTTCACCCTGGGGAGCCCCCCAAAATGACTGTAACCACTTTATTAAGTGAGCTACCACAGAGATTGGCTATGGTTACTAAATCAAAGGTTTGTGTATATGTTTTGTTCCTTGGGCAATCATTGTTCCATAGTTCTCATTTTTCACTATCTGGAAGTGCAAACCAATAAACCTTTCAGGAAAAGAACACAAATTTTATATTTTTTATAGTTATTACCCACATAGTGTTCAGGAAACTTTACCAACAAAAATAGCCTATAAACTTAGAGTGTGTGTGTCTACGTGTATGCATATACATATATATCTATGTACACACACACTAAATTTTGTATGTGTATACACATATATATGTACATACACACAATATGTTTATAGTGTATGTATATATATTGAGATATACATATATAATATTTTCTAAATATTTGTTAGTGTTCAAATATATATACTAAATTTTGGCTTAACGTAGTAAAAACAAACTGAGACAAAATACTGTATCACTTTTATTTTTGTAAATTGTAAGGTCAGTTTTTTTCCTTTCCCCTAATGTGGTTGCAGTCAGGTATTTTGGAAAATGACCTTAGGAATTTGGAGGGGTAAAATCTATTCTTTATTTGTGCTGCAGGTTTTATGTTACTGTAATGTCATACTTCCAAATAATAATTACAAAAGCATTATCCTATAAGAAGTCCTATTTGTCCAGTCTATGCACAGAGTCTACGTAAATTAGTGCAATTGACTCTTTAAGGCTGTTGAGTCCAACTATTAATCTTGAGCAGCATCCCAGTGGAGTCCATTATGTTAGAACTTGAAGGAAGAACACGAAGGATTGTAGATCAATTGAGTCCGCAGTGTGAAATACAAACTCTACTTTTACTTTAGCATAACTATTTTAAGAAAACAAACTGAAGAGTAGACCCCAATATATTTCAACCTGCTAGCATTCTATTATTAGGTTAAAATCCCTACTCTTTTGTAAATGATTAAAATCTCTGTTATATTCCAGTTTGAAACATTCTTCTTTCATTAACGAAGTACTGGTCTTTGTGCTTATGTTCTCTTTTTGTCCTTTGCTACATTAACTGAGGTAGAAAATAAGGAAGAATGGTTGTTTCCCTGTATTAGAGTCCTGATGGGATTCTTAGCACTTGTGAAATTGATGGGTTTTTAACACCTGCCTGAATGTGCTACTCATAAACTTGGCCATTAATACTCCTACCTCTATGCCTGTACCCAAGGTATTAGTATTCCCCCAACAATGCTATCCATCTCAGCAGCCCTCTTCCACCCAAGCTTTGGAAGGTGCTGTTCTAATGTGAACTGGCTAGCTCTTAGCATAATAAGCTGTATAACGACCATCCCAAAACTCAGTGGCTTAAAACAGAAATCATTTTTTCTCTCTTGTGTTTGAGATCAAGTCGAGTTTGACAGACCTACACTAGGATTGGATGGTGCTGGCTCCCAGAGTCAGGTTGGATATAGATCTGCTCTGTGTGTTTTTTATCTTTGGCATAACAGGCTACCCAATACCTGTGCTTCTCATGGCAGCAGCAGAAGCATAAGAGGGTCAAGCAGAAACAGTAGATGAGTCCTAAGGCTTAGGAGCACAATTAGTACCCAACACTTCTTTCTGCCTGCATTCTGTTGTCTCAGTCGTCACATTCCCAGCCTCAGTATCAATGGTGCAGGAAAATAAATTGGTTGACATTAGAGGGAGTACTACAAAGTCAAATGGCAAAGAATGTGGAAACTATAGAAAGATGAAGAACTCATTGGGAGGCCGAGACGGGCGAATCACGAGGTCAGGAGATCGAGACCATCCTGGCTAACACGGTGAAACCCCGTCTCTACTAAAAAATACAAAAAACTAGTCGGGCGACGTGGCGGGTGCCTGTAGTCCCAGCTACTCGGGAGGCTGAGGCAGGAGAATGGCGTGAACCCGGGAGGCGGAGCTTGCAGTGAGCTGAGATCCGGCCACTGCACTCCAGCCTGGACGACAGAGCCAGACTCCGTCTCAAAAAAAAAAAAAAAAAAAGAAAGATGAAGAACTCAAACAATAATACAACCTTCTATATCATACACTTAAAAATTGGCCTCTTTTCTCTCTCAAAACAATGCTGTGCAAGGCAGCTCTAGAATAATTCTTTGACTAATAAGACTAGTTATTCAGTAGGTCACTCTGAAGAGAATCAGTCCATTCCGAGTTTTCTGTAGACCAGTGCAGCTCAGATGGGATCCATGGACTAGCTGCCATTACGTGAACCCTTTGCTTTTGGTCCACAGAAAGATAAAGCAGTTGTACCAAATGTAGATTAATTATGACCCCAGGTACATTATTCAGTTTGCTGAAATTGTTTTTATGGAGCAAGAAATTGTCAATGAAGGAAGCAGTATGTTTTGATTTTCAAGTTGGCTCATGGTATTCTTCATATAGCAGACAGGCACTTTGAGTAGCATTATCCAAGAGCTTGTCTAGAAAAATGTATTCCTTAATCTAGAATTTTGTTTCTTTCACTAACTATAGATTATACACATTTTCAGAGCTGAAGTTAAAACATAATGAATTTGGTACTTTTATATCAGCATTATAGTTCCTTTCTGTTTGAAACTATTCAAACAGAATTGTTGACCAGTAGCACAGGTCTATGCAAGGAATAATGTAACATTAGGATAGATATGAAATTTGGCAATTATGTAAATGCATAAGAAAAATGAAGTATAAAATATGTCTATTTTCCAAGCCCAGTATTCCCAAAATATAGTCATTGCCCTAAATAGAAAAGTATGTTTTCCATTGCCTCTTCTATCATATTCTAAAAACATTTATTATGTTCCTTAATGTGTACAAGTTACCTATTTAAAATACATATGTGATGTAATAAAAATACATTGCTATTATTAATATTTATATGGTTTCTCATACATATTATCTCATTCTTATTGGATTGAAGCGTATCTTCCATTTTTTACTTCCATTTAGAACCTATCAATAAATCATTTGTAATAGCTTTAGGAAAGATTAAATGGATAGAATCAGGTCATACTTTATGGAGTTTATATTTTCAAACTTAATTAGAAAAAAAATTAATGAAATAGCTGCAGGGCCTAACATTTCTAGAAATAGTATCAAGGAAGGCCAAATTTAAAATACAGCATTAAGTATATATCTCCATCCCTACATTTTACTGGTGTGTTGCTTCTACTCTCTGAAGCAATAAATTGGCCTAGGAAACTACCTCTCCATCTTCTGAACTCCTAAAATGTTTGCTGCCTAGAGATTTGTTTGGTGTTTATTTACTCATTGGTGTTATTTTTCTGTGCATCTATTTAGCTTAATGATGTTTGTGGACTGTTTTACATTTAGTAAAACATTTCCATATTTTTTTATTTTTGGTGCTTATAGCAGCCCCATGGAGATGTTAATGTTATCACTATTTTGTAGATGAAGGAACTGACATCTAGATTAGATAGTTTTTTCCCAAAGACACACAACTAGAAACTAGTAGGGAACACTCCAAACACATTTTTATTTTTAAAAGTTCATTTATGTCAGCCCTTCTATAATAGACACAGAAAATATAACATGTGTGCAGCCATTTGTCTCCCTTCCATGCTCATGACAGAAACTAATGATTATAAATGCTAATATTTCCCCCAGATCATATCTACAGCCTCAGAGAACTTTTCAACACATTATTTCAGAAACAGTCTTAACATTTTTGGAGTTGGCATTCAGAATTAAATATGTTTGATATTCCAGCTGTATATCTCACTTTGTTACATTTATATCTTTTGTCTCCCTGACCCTATCGTGTCTGCCATTGTACTTTGCTCACAATAATACATGCTAAATAAATATGTTAATAGTTTTTGGTTAAATGGGTAGAAGTAATAACGTGGCAGAATTTGGTTGACTCGAGGAATAGTTTTTTTTCTTTTATTATCCTTGAATAATTTACTTTTCAGATATTAATGGGACTCATTTGTGCCAATAAAATGGCACATATTAAATTTTCTGTCACAATGCTTGACCCAAAGAATGCATTTTATACATTTGAGATTCAAAGATGAATTCATTCAGTGAACATTTATTGAACATTTTCTGTATGCCAGCTCTGTGCTAGGTGCTGGACATACAATATTGAACAAGACAGATATCATCCTTGTCCTTTCAAAGCTTATTGTTTGCTAGAAGAACCAGATATGAAACAATAAAATCCACAAATATAATACAAAGTAGAATGTGTGTTTTTAAGAAAAAGAGTTACCTGCAATGATAGAAATGATGCCCAGTAAGAGAAGAGTTTTCCTGGTGAGGAGATAGAAGGTGAGCATTCTTTGCAGAGGACACCCTCTGCTTTCTAAGGAGGTCCCAAGGCAGGGAAGTGCTTGGAACAGAGGAGGACATGCCAGACCATTGTGGCTGGAAGACAAGGATCAAGGCGCAGAGCCATAGCTCTTTCCCTAAAGAACTAAAAAGTCCAGTAAGGAAAGAGGCACAAATCAGCAACAGCATTAATACTACACAATACATTAAATGAGAAATATAATCAAAACAGTTTGTGAGAGGCAGGATTAGAAATACTTAACAGATGAAGAAGTGGCAGACTACACTTGGGGCATGAGAGGGAGGCAGAAAAGGACATGTATGAGGGCCAGAAGCACAGTGACTGGTGCAAGCATTGCTGGTCGGGGCTCCTTCCTGAAGAATAGGGCCATCTGGTGACTACCTGGATTGCAGCTAACAGAGAAGGGGATATCATATGAGTTGGGCAGATCCCCCAAAAGACATCTTCATATACAGAAGCAATCTAACAAGATCACATCACGGGTTTGACTGCAGGGTTTGTGAATTCTGACTTTGAAACTGCAAATGAACCTACTCAGTTAACAAATGGACTGATTGCTTAACTTCTTCAGTACTGTTTAATGATATGTAAATGCACAGAAGTATCTTGCCTCAAGAATATTGAGTTTCATTCGTTTGTTCAATAAGTATTAATTGAAATCCTCCTATCACTTCTTATTAGATTCGGATACAACACTGAATGTGTCCCAGTCTTTATTTTCCAGAAGCTTTCAGTCTGGGAAATGGTGTGTGGAGCGGGGCAGGGTGCAGTTGGGGGACAAGGTAAAGGGTGAGTTTTACAGGTGGAATCAACAAAATGGCACATGTTAAATTTTCTGTCACAGTGCTTGACCCAAAGAATGTTCTTTCCCTTCCTCCATTCCCATTTATCATAGTGTAAGGTACTGTATTTTTTTTATCTGAAAATCTCTGTCTTGTGAGATGGGCAGCAGTCTCTGTAGTAGATTTTCAAATCTTTCTGGAGATATAAATGGCAGTCATGGTACTTTACAAAACAGCCACTCTAGCAGATGCCAAGGGTCTTATCGATGATGCTCTTAAAAATTAAACATTGTATACTTACTTTCTGTAAGTCTCTAATGTATACATTAGTGTATACATATACAAGGCTTCAGGTCTCCCTCACAAAAGTTGGCACCCTAGCGTATGTAGTAAGATAAAGACATGAGCAGTGTCCCTTCACTGAGTCTTTTAAGGCATATGTCACACATCCACAAATAATCCCACAGGTAGAGGGAAAGATCAAGACTCCTACATCTCATTTATTCATTGAATGGTTTCATGTTTAAGCATTTGGAATTTATGAGGATTATGAATTGGAAAGATCATCTTTTTTGTAATGGAGATGGATGTTGGATTGGGCAGTACAGTGATGAAGAATATGTTGAGTGTTAGACTGGAAATTTGAACTGGAGAAAGTAGATGGAGACTAAAACGTGGGCTGTGACTCAGTCTACAATGGATAGAGGTTTAATCTTCCTATCTGAAGTCCTGGTGTTTATTTGCATATACTGGATAATAAGAAAAAAAAAAAAAAAAAACCAGGAAAAACACCCAAGGAATGTAATAGATCTCAGTAAAGAGGGTACCTTAGTCCGCTCAAGCTGCCATAACAAAATACCACACACCAGGTCGCTTAAACAATAGAAATTTATTTCTCACATTTCTACAGGCTGGGACGTTCAAGATCAAGACACCAGCAGATTTGGTGTCTGGTGAAGCCTGTTTCCTCATGTATAAATGGCATCTTCTCTCTATGTCCTCACATGGTAGAGAGGTTAGGAATCTCTCTGGGGCCTGTTTTGTAAAGTCAGTAATCTCATTCATGAGGGCTCTGCCTTATAATCTAATCACTCCCAAAAGGCCTTGCCTCCTAATACCATCACCTCGAGGGTTAGAATTTCAACATGTGAATTTGGAGGGGACACAAACATTCAGACTAGGAGAGAAATTTCTGATGACTGAAAAAGTCAGAGATTTCTTCCCAAAACCTGCTTGAAGGTGACCAACATTTCTTAAATAGTGCTCCATGACAAATTTTGGAAGAAAAGATTTTTCTGCCGATCCCACCTTTACACCAAACAGATTATAACCACCCTGTTCAAAGCAAGAACGGTGTAGTATTAATGTTTTCATTTGAACAGTGGCTGTGGTGCCCTTTCCAATGTTGAAGTGGCATTCGTACACTCAGGAAATATCTGTTGAATGCATATTTCAAGGGTCTCTTAAAGCTTGCTATAAACACAAACTTACCCAGTAGTTGCTAATCACTGCTCATTGGTTGCCACTCCAACTTCTCTCTTGCCCCTTATTTCTTACTTTTACCCTCATGGGTGGACATGGGCCTCCGCCCGGGGAGAACATTGTGTAGTCCAAGCCAGTCTTGGTAACTCTGTACCCCTTGCCAGGACTGGCATAGGCCTGAGAATATGCCCAGATTCTGCCCAATGAGACAGAGGGAAAGCTAGCTTGGGGGTTTGAGAAAGGCTCCACTTTCTTAAAAAGATATTTAGAAATATGTTGAGAAAGGCCTTTCCTTTGGCCTTGAATCCAGTCCTGTGAGGGAGAGATAGCTGGAACTGCTGTCACGTTTTAAGGAGAGCAGCCAACACATTCAGGATGGCAGAACAGAAAGGTGGAAAAACCCATGACTACCACGCAAAGCCATGAATTAATCAAACCTGAAAGTATCTACCTCCTGACTTCCTGTGAGAGATGACACATTTTCCTTATTGTCTCAGTCAATTTTAGTTTGGTCCTCTATAAAATTTGCAGCCAAACTTAGCTTTTATAAGACCCGCAGATTCATTAAACATGTAATGCTATGCAAATAAAAAGACCTCTGCCTATGTGTAAAATTTCAGAAGGATTCATTCAACAAGTAGGTTTTGAGAGCTTACTACTATTTAAAATTGATTCATTGTGAGAATGTGTTTCTGTTGGGGTTTTGGACTCTGTAGCACAAACATGAAATTGATAGTAAAAACCAGCTGGCATTCAATGTTGTTTCCATGTGAGCTCTTTATATGCATGAAGGGACTGTCTGTGTCTCTGTTTTTAACCAAAAATGAAAGTAGAAATGGAAAATGGGTGAATGGCTAAATTGGACAACCATGAAACACTCTCACATGATATTTTAACTTTGTGAAATATGCCATTCTGGGGTTCAGTGCATACTAATACTCTGGTGCTTTTTAATTTATTCAGTTTTCAACTTATTAAAACCCCATTTCATTCAATACATAGTTACTAGGTCTAATGTAGGACATATGTAGGCTAGAAAATCATGCTTTTGAATGTACTGTTTTCTTTAAGGATAAAGTTGAATAGATGATTTTCCTATGTGCACATTTGCTTTAAAATGCTTTTTTTTGTATTCCAGATACAAAGGTAATGCTGTCTTTAGTTGTCTTTTTTCTTCTGAAATACCAAGAAAGATGACCTGTAGTTCTTGTTGCCTCTAAAGTTGGTCTTTTTTCTCAGATTAATTTAAAATTTAGCTTTGTTCACACCTGAGACCCCTTTAGAATAAACAAAATCTACATTTCTTTTTCAAGCAGTACCCTGTCAATCTAAGAAGAAAAGAGAATCTTGTTTCAATTGCTGGCTTCTCATAGCATGGCATTTGTAGCAGTCTCACAGAAGATTAGTAACTCTAGCTCAATTTGAAACTTAGATTTTTGTTGAGTGTGCTTCAATAAAATCTAGTAAGATTTAAAAGCAAGTATTCATGGTTTATGAATTAATGTTTTTAAGTAGCACATTAAGAATTTGGAGGAACAAATTCACCAGCAATATCCTTGAAGCCTTCAAATGATGGAAATAGTAAGGTCTATCTTTTCCTTTGCAAAAATAGCAGCAACAGAGGAATTGAGAACTTGACCATTCTGCCTAGTGGGATCATACTTAGGATGAAAGCATGAATTTATTCACCATCTAAATGCAGCTCGTAATTCCCACCAGGCACTCTGTAAAATCTCAATAAATGCTGATAGAGTGATGAACTACTTTGGGTCTAGTCCCATGATATAACTTCAAATTTCTTTTCTGCTGATCATGTGAGAGACTATCTGATTATTATTAATATATGGACTCCAAGGGAAGCCAGACAGATGACGGTGTATCGTTAGTCATTTTTTCCATAAAGCTCACCAATTTTCTAGCATAAACCACAGTAGACCTCGAAGATGCCTATTTGGCTTCACAAATTGGTTTCTTTTAGCAATATAGGCACACACAATCTCACCTTTATCAAGGTGTATTAAATGCTAATATGTATTATTCTTTATTAAAGGCTACTTCTAACTCATCTGAAAAAAAGATTCTAGATTACCATAGGTGGTCCCACAAGAAAGCATGTTTGCCTTTTGTTTGTTTGGAGAGAGAATCTCACTCTGTCGTTCAAGCTAGAGTGCAGTGGTGTACTCATAGCTTACTATAGCGTCAAACTCCTGAGCTTAAGCAGTCCACCAGCCCCAGCTCCCCAAGTAGCTGGTACTGCAGGTGCATACCACCACACCCAGCTAATCTTGTTATTTTTAGTAGACATGGGGTCTCGCTGTGTTGCCCAGGCTAGTCTCAAACTCCTGGCCCAAGCTATCCTCCTAACCTGGCCTCCCAAAAATGCTGGGATTGCAGGCATAAGCAGACCAGAACAGGTCTTATGAAATAGGCATGAAGGAAGCAAAAATGTAGAGAAACAGACATAGAATATTATTCAGTAGTGATATAAAGGGATGGCAAAAATGTTTCTGTCTCTATGTTTCTGTCTCTATGTTTCTGGGTCCACGCCAGACATTGTTAATTTGTCATTTCCATTTTTTCCATTTAACATAGACACAGGCTCAGAATCTTTCTTAAGATGAATACTGGAGGTTACTGTCACTATCCTAATTTAACTGCTGAATAAAAACATAGTTGGTATCTCTAGCAAGATAACAAATTCTGACAAAGATCAAGACCACTTACTCAAATGTATTTTTTTGGCAGCTCAGCACCATTTTTCTTCCTCTGTAGTCATCAAATCTTTAAGAATCTTCTGCTTGGAGATAATTTCTATCCTGACCATCTATTTTGCCACCATTGCAATGATTTATAATAATAACAATGAGATGTTATTCAGTGTATGGTTAGATCATGCTACCTATTGGAAAACAAAAAGACAAGTCAAGTTTGATTCTTTTACATATGGGAAGTGAGTATGCCATTGAAGTAGTCACTATTAAACTGTTCATCAGTTTTCAGTTCTCCTTTACTTCCAGGCATCCACTCTTTTGGAAGTTAGGTCTGGCTAAGACAGGAAAGTTCCCTGGACCCCTTCACAGGTCTTGCAACAGTTCTGTGTGGCTCACTGACTGGCTGCTGCACTCAAACCCCTTGCAGGACAGGGAGCATGCAGGCAAGTGGGTGCCAGGCTGGGTTGAGTGCTTTTGGGCTCCAGTCACACAGTAGCATCTAGGGGTGTGTTACAATTAATGCTCTTTTAGTAGTTGCCATCCACAGATGGCTAAGTGTTAACCAGCTCAGTGGAGAGTCGGGATGACAGCTTTTTATACCCTGCCCTCTTGGTACCTGCGTTCTTGTATCCAGGAGGAATCAGGTCACACGGACTTGAAGGATGGTGAATGCAGAGGTTTTATTGAGTGATGGAGCTGGCTCTCAGCAGGATGGAGAGCTGGAAAAGAGATGGATTGGGAAGATAATCTTCACCTGGAGTTCTGCTGTCCCAGGCCAAACTCCTCTCCACCTGTACAGCTGCCTCTTCGACATTCAGACACTTCTTTTCTCTCCTACTCTGCCATACTGCTCTGTTCCTCTGCCAGTGGAGTTTGGGGTTTTTATGGGTACAGGGTAGGTTACATGGCAGGCCAGAGTGGTTTCAGAAAGAGCAACATTTGGGTGTGAAAACAGGGTTGTGAAGTTCTCATTTAGGGCCGCAGGCCCAGTCTTGTGGGTGGGGCCTTTGCAGGGGAATCGTGCTCTTCTACCCGGTATTTCCCGGCCTTTTGTCCATATCATGACCGTGTGGTTTTCTTACGCCGTACTTCATGTCCTGGTTTCTTCTGCATAGCTCTAACTATTATAGTGCTAAAACTTCATTTTCCCAGATTTCAGAGTGAGAAAACATGAAGTGGAGCCCCACCAACCCAAAGTGGGCATGTAGCGTGAACAAAAAATGAACTTTAAAACCACTAAGATTTAGGCTAGTATTATCTGTCCTTTCCTAAGCAATGCTGCTCCATTGGAGTAATATTAGGGAAGAGTCCTGGATGAGACACAGTGGTCTACACAAAGACATTTGAAGACATTTGTTAGCATGAGCTTTGACAAGGAAACTAAAAGCTTGTTTCATTCCAAAACACCATCCATTGTATGACCTAGCATTGACTTAGTAATAGCTTTGGGGAAGAATAAAAGATCTGCATTAAAAGCACACAGAAGTCTTTTTAATAAAATGATAATAGCATGCATTTATCCAGAAAAGTATAATCTCTTTTATTATCTCCACTCCAAATCCAAGCCTTTTTGACACTGAATCACAAAAGTCTTTTGAATCACTTCGGCAATTCAGTATTGATAGATAGCTTCAAAGTAACGTGACCTTTTTCAGAACCAGTGTGTGTTATTATGATTTGATCAACATTGCACTTTTAGGACTCCAAATAATTTTGAGGAATATCAAAGAATGCTAGGAATTCATCTGAATTTTCATTAATTGTATCATTTTCTGCTTACTTGGGTTAGGTATCACTAGATATTAAGTAATTCTCTTAAAAGTCTCCAACTTTTGATAGGTAGCTATTTAGCACCATCACAACACATGAATCATTTACATTAATCTTTCATAGGTTTACTAATTATTTGGCCTATTCTGAGACATTTCATAATTTCTACTGCTATTAATTGCATTTTCTGAGAGAGGCAAGGAATTTATTTCCTTGAGCATCAGTGACAACTCAAAATATGGTTTTTACTTTAATACCTCTTTCCAGCTTTGGTCCTATAAGGCACTGAGTCTATTTTTTTTTACCAGAGAATATGGATGTGATATTATTTCTTCATTTATTTAGTATATTTACATTTTTATTTCATATTTTTCCATACTCATTTATCTTCACAAAAACTTTTTAAAATTTTCATACTGCAATGTAGTACAACCTTTATGAATGTTTTACAAGTGACAGCTATCCAAATACATTATAATTCATCCATATATTATGTTACTAAAGATAATATTTGAAGTTGAAATCAGATGAACAATGATCCTATGCATGGCTAAATTTATGCTCACAAAATCTATGAAAACTCTGTCCCAACTTGCTCTTCTTCCTAACAGCTGGACAGTTACATTTAACAGTAATCATAAGACAGTACCCTATTTTAAAATGTTAACGTGAAAAAATTGCTTTGGAATGCAAGGACTTTAGTGTTGAAAAGTGATTAAATACAAAAATAGCACTGAAGCCATACGATTTAATAAAAATTTAAGTATAATTATAAATATACACAATGTGTTCATTATGTGATATGTAACTAATGTACCTATTAAATATAGTCATAAGTTTATACATCACAAGTGATAAACATCACAAGTGATAAACTCTCAGCTTTCTCCTAGGAATTTATGGGCCCTTTAGTCAGAAGTGACTAAGAAAATGCTTTCATCTTTGTCTATACAGACTAGCATTTAAAGCATTAGGATATTTTGTGATCATCACCTCTGATCCACACTGTTCAATTCCGCATCAACTTTATTGAGTTGATTACTTCTTAAAGTTACTCTGAGAAAATCCTCATTCTTGACAATATTTATAAAAATGTTGGTTTTTCTATAACAAATGTTCTCTAGAAAAAATGCTAAATCTTGTTACTCCTGGGTATGACTTTTCTATTTTTCCCTCTAATCTTTCTGTATCTCTGAGCTATGTTGGCAGTGGTTAAAGCAGATATTTTTGTCACTGTAGTTGTCTTATTGTTTTCTGGGTGTTAAGTTAGTATTATGGAAAGAATCTCTCTATTCAGGAGCCTTAGATATTGTAATGCTTTCTACCATGCCATTCCACATTTCCCTTCACACTCACAGTTCTGAATTTTATTATTTCATTTTTTCACATTCTTTATATGTAAATGGCAATATTGCAACACAGACTACCATAGAAGAAAAGAGAATTATCAGAGAATTAATTAATATGAATGTGATAAAATCTAGCATGGTTATTTTAGGTCAATCTTTATCTAGATTCAGATATTCTAAAAATTAGACCAAAAGTCATTTCAGAAAGTTGAATTATTTCCATTTTAATATTTTACCATCATTTCTGTAATCTACCTGTAAAATACAAGCTATTTTGAAGGAAATAATGATTGCTCACTGATGTACAATAAGAAAACAAATTTTTGTACATTAAAAGATCTAGTGAGGTGAAGAATAATAATTATCAATATAATACTTTGGGCATTATTACACTTCTGGTGAGTGTTTCTGGCAAGTATTCAAGAGGACTTTATAGTACTTTTTCATTGATTCGTTTTTGGTGGACTCAGATTCTTGAAGAAGAAGAATTTTGAGCTCAGGGAGTAATCAAGTGATTACAAAAAACATTGTCTCCAAACTGTTACTGTGAGCATGGCTGTTTATGTAACATTAACATCTTGGTTTGTGCCAAAAAGAGTTGTAATGTTAAAAAAAAAAAAAAAAAAAAGATATGTAACTGGCAAACAACCAACTCCTTCCCCAAATCTTTATAAACAGAAAGGTTTTCTATTACTACTGAGATCTTAGAAAAATCTCTGCTGGAGAATTCTAAATAAATGTCTGATGTTTAATCAGCTTTGCTCTTGAGTTTCTTAATGGCAGGCCATAGACTGAGCACAGGTGGATGTTGTTTTTGGAAAGCTAATGTGAGCTATTGGAAGACTAATTCTCACTAGGAACATGTGTTAACCAAAAATTCCTTAATGAAGACTGTCCTATTAATAGTCCCAGGAGGACTTCAGCTCATTGATTGCAAGCTTCAGTGCGTTAGCAAACACTAGGGGGGAAAAGCTGAAAAAGCTTTCATGCTGATTTTTAAACTAACATTGTTAGAGTCTAATTTTCACCTTTATCAGTTCACATGGTGAGACTCCAACCCTGTACTTTTTAAGTTAGGAGATAATTTATGGAAAATTATCTAATTAAATTCAATTTAATCCAAGTTGCGTATTTTAGGGTCTGTGGTACAAATTGACCTATTCATTTTGTAATTAGGGACTTCCTGTCCTAATCTCTTTTCTATTCTCCATCTCTTTCATTTCTTTTTGGCTGCTTCAACAAAATACCGCACATTGTCTCACCAATTAAGGAACTGTTTTGCATCAAAGGACACTTTACTACGTTTTGATTCTTTGAGGAAGAGTGCAGAAATTACTTGAGGTGATTGAGTAGTAGTAATAATAATAATAATGCATTTGCAAGACACAGGGCTGATTTTGATTCATTTTGCTGAACTTGCCACTCTAAATTACATGGTTGCATAGGATGAGAACCTATGGAATCTAGTCAGTCACCAATTTTGTATATTGCCTAATAAATCCAAGAGCAGCCCCCATATATAACAGCAAACTCTTTTACTTTTGTTCCAGCATTTTTCTTCTTTTCTTTCAGAGTCACAACTTTTTAAAGTATGGTAGGGCCTGGCTCCGGTGCTGCTGGTAGGTTGTCCAATGGAAATAGGACAGAGTAAGTAGTCATTTCAGAATTAATATCTAAACCAGATGGTGAGCAGGATCATTTAAATGCAGCTCTTCCAAAAATAATCCCTTAATGTTCATGCTAAATGTGTTCTCGCAAATGTAGGGCCCCTGGCTACATTAATATGAATTTCTTGGAAGTGAAATATTTGGGGCATTTTACAATTTTATTTCTGATAAAATTGCCTTTTATTTGTTATCTTTAAATGTCTTTCAGGTTTGTATTAATAATTTGTATTATTACTATAATATGCATAAATAATATGCATTATTTGTAATAACCATTCATCCATGTATGTTTTTACAAATATATTTTGAGAGTCTCATATGCCCAGACTGGCAATGTACTGGGGTTATAATGATTAACAAGACATAGTCCTTTGTCTCAGGAGTTTAATTTTCTCCAATATGATTTTTACTTTCCTTTGAAACTTTAAAGAAATTATACGGCACCTTTGAGTATCTTCAGTTTTTATCTCTTATACCTAGATAGACTCAGAAAGAAGTCTTTACTTAGTTTTAAAGGGAGCAAAAGATAGAATACATCGTTTCTACATTAAAACATTTATTTTAATTCCTTCGTAATGTTTTCAACACAAATTAATGTGCTAAGTGGATAATTATGTGCCTGGGACATTTTCTAGTTGAAGAGAAATAGAGATTTTCCCAAACAATATGTGTCTGAACAACTTGTATTACCCATTTGTATTCTTATTTCAGATGATGGCATACAACTATATATAATATCTATTATATATAATGTTAATATAATAGAATGTTACATATGATTAGCAAAAGTGTCTGACCACTTACCCATCGAAGATGTAAGATTTGAGATTTTATTTTCCGAGCATTGTTTAATCTTATCTATTACCCATAGTCAAACCACTGGCATTTCTGTCCCCTTGGAAGAAACCTATTGAGGTGTCATGTCATTTTGGACCTGAAAGGTATCTGCCACATTATTCAGCTCCCTAATGTATTAGGTTGGGAAACAGAAGCCAGAGGGATGACATGGTGTGAATAATGCTGCTGTTTGTAATACGGGGGAAGAGTTACTAGGACTAGAAAGAGGTAGAGCTGACTTCAAGACTCTGCTCTTAAATATGTAAAGCTTCCATTCTTTGGGCTTGCAATAAATCGCTTTTCTCTGTTGCTTTTGTTACCTGTTAAAGTAACAACAAAACAATTATTATAAAAAAACAGAATGAAAGTATAATATTTGTTTCCTATTTTGTCAACTTATTTCCATGATGGACTTGCAAAATGGGTGTTTATAAACTATACTACATCCTACACCAATTTAGGTTACTGTGGTTGTTTAGCAACAGAAGTGGGACTGTATAGTTTACATATCATTCAGCTACATTCTGGGCAAACATTATTGCTATGACATATTATAGGATCATGAAACAGCACTTTTATTAATGATATTTTGTTCAAAAATCTTTTTGCAAGTTTAGAATTTCCTGATTCTTGATTACTTTTGGCACGTAGCTGAAAAGGGTTTGTCACTATCAGTCGTGCTGTTGGTTTCTGGTTGTCTTATGGGGAAAAGAGACAAAAGGGCATGTTTGTAGTGTTCCACTGAGTTTGTGTGAGATGGCGCAGCCTGCAACTATATCATTGTTTGATCAAATATTTTAATTTTTACTTCAACAACTATTTTCCTTTTGCATCTTTTGTTGTTATGTATAATATTATGATATGAGAATAAAAAAACATTACCGTTACTCACAGTTTCATTACTCCTTAAGCATTATAGATGATGATGGATTATCATATACATTTATTGGGGCCAGGGGTGACTTCTTCATGAATGGGAAAGCCGGATAAGGGGTGAGACTGTCAAAGACAGTCAAAGCCACCAAGGTGTGTAGCCTCTTGCTCTAGTCATTGTATACTGGAAATGACGTGCTGGAGGATGTTCCAAGGTCAGAAATAGAAAAGTGAGCCCGAGACAGTGAAATGGGATACTTCCCTGATCCCCCACATAGGACTTGCAACAGTCATGTGGCTCTTCTTGTTTAGCTGTCATGCACGCTCAAACTCCTTACAGGAGGGGGAGCATGCAGATGAGACCCCTGGGGTCCACCCCCACAGCAACATCCAGAAGTGGGTATCTGCAACTCCCAAAGCCCAAATGGGCACGTGATACAGTGTGCTCTTTTAGCCTTGCTGTCCACAGACAGCTTAAGTGTTAACCAGCTCCATGCCCTCTTGGTACCCAGGTCCTTGTCCGGCATCCAGGAAGAATCAGGTTCCGTATAGACTTGAAGGATGAATGCGAGGGTTTTATTGAATGGTAGAGGCGGCTCTCACCAGGATGGATAGGAAGCTGGAAGGAGGATGGAGTAGGAATATGCTCTTCCCTGGCGTTTGGCTGTCTCCTCTCTAGCCGTCCCCAGCTGAACTCCTCTTGATATTCAGATGCTCCTTCTCTTCTCTCTGCCACGCCGTTTGGCTATTCTTCTGCATTTCTGTTTGTCTCCTCCTCGTCTGCTTCTGGAGCCTGCGGGCTGATGTTTTTATGGGTACAAGGTAGGTGGTGTGGCAGGCCCAAAGGCAACTTTTGGAAACAAAAACAGGAATACCTGTTCCCATTTAGGGCTATGGATTTCCAGGCTTGACGGAGCCTTTGCCGGGGAACTACCCTCTTCTACCCAGTATTTCTCTGTCTCCTGTCCATATCAACAGGTCATCAGTCAAGGACACAAAATGAAAAACCAGACTTGAGTTACTGAGTCAAAGTAAAGAGGTGGCAGGAAAGTCAGGAATAAGAAGCAAAATAGAAATAATGACATGGTCAGTGGTTCTCAAACCTTAGGGTGCATCAGAATCACCTGGGAGGCTTATTAATATATATAGTGCTTGGCTTCATGCCCAGCATTTCTGCTTCAGTAGGTCTGGAGTAGGGCCTGAGAATTTGCATTCCTAACAGGCTCCTAGGTGATGTTAATGATGATGCTCTGGGGACCACACGTAGCAAACCATTGGTCTAGATGGATTTCAGGGATAAGTAATAGTGCCTACAGTGACTTTCATGAGCTCCTGGGATACTTGGTTGGGTGAGCTGAGTTTGCTGAACAATTAGGAATAAAATAGACAACCATATAAAATTTTGGCTTTTAAAAAATTTTAATTGGCTTTTTTTTAAAGTCAAATGCACAACTCAGAGTTTATGAGGATGTGAACCTCTTTCTGCATTAAAATGCAAAATAAAGCTATATTCTTATTATATAAACATACATAAAAATTATTTCCTCCCTGTGAAAAGTTATTTTTTTCCTGTTTTTGTAATTTAACAGCTAATACAGTGCTCTGGTTAAGCATGTGTGCTCTGAAAGTAGTAGACTGCCTAAGGTCACATCTTGATTCCACCACAAGCTTTGTGCCTGAGGTCAAAAGTTTCTTAAATTTTCAGAACTTCCTTTGTAAAGTGGGGATAATACCAATGGCATAGGGTTGTTGTGAGGATTAAATGAAGTAATGGCTTTAAACCACTTATTGGAGTACCTGGCAATACTAATTGCTCCAGAACTGTTAGCTGTTACTGGAACACCAAAGTAAATGCCTTTGTTTAGGAATATGACTTTGTATGTAATACTTTGGTACTTATCTCACGTTTAACCTGATAGGTTGTTCTTTGTATCTATAATTCATTATAACTCTTCTGCTAAGAATAGCCCTGAGTTGGCATGAAGTTAAATTATATGTAAACAGTATGACTTAGAAGTGTGTTACAGATAGCAAAGAATCTAAAATTGCCTCAAGCAAATTTCACACTAAAAAGAAAGAACACTTTCTATAGCACAGTGGTTAGAAGCATCTACTCTGGAACCAGATTGTCTGGTTTATATTCTAACTCTACCTTTCACTAGCTCTGTGACCTTCAGCAAGTTTCTAGACCTCACTCTTCCCCAGAATCTTCATCTGTCAAATGGTAGTAATGAGCTGGGCACAGTGGCTCACGCCTGTAATCCCAGCACTTTGGGAGGCCAAGGTGGGTAGATCACTTGAGGTCAGGCATTCAAGACCAGTCTGGCCAATATGGTGAAATCCTGTCTCTACTAAAAATACAAAAATTAGCGGGGCATGGTGATGCATGCCTATAATCCCAGCTACTTGGGAGGCTGAGGCAGGAGACTTGCTTGAACCCGGGAGTCAGAGGTTGCAGTGTACCGAGACCACACCACTGCACTCCAGCCTGGGTGACATAATGAGACACCATTTCAAAAAAAAAAATGCCGGGCGCGGTGGCTCAAGCCTGTAATCCCAGCACTTTGGGAGGCCGAGACGGGCGGATCACGGGTCAGGAGATCGAGACCATCCTGGCTAACACGGTGAAACCCCGTCTCTACTAAAAAATACAAAAAAACTAGCCGGGCGAAGTGGCAGGCGCCTGTAGTCCCAGCTACTCGGGAGGCTGAGGCAGGAGAATGGCGTGAACCCGGGAGGCGGAGCTTGCAGTGAGCTGAGATCCGGCCACTGCACTCCAGCCTGGGCAACAGAGCAACACCCCGTCTCAAAAAAAAAAAAAAAAAAAAAAAATGGTGGTAATAATACCTATCTCAAAGTGGTTATAAATATATGTGAACATGCATACACACACAAGAGATCATCTATATAAAGTGATTAGACCCTACAAATGAAGTATGCAAATTGCTTAGAACAATGCCAGGCACAAAATAAGCATAATTAGCAGTGTTTGCTGTTGTTCATATTTTGTTCAGGTTTTTTTTTTTTTGGCAGAATTTTTTGGAAAAATAAATCTGAAATATTGTTATTTTTCCCCTATAATTCGATATACTGCAGCATAGGTCTGTGACAAATTTGCAAAATTGAAAATTAATACAGTCATCCCTCAGTATTAATGAGGGATTGGTTCCAGAACCCCTTCCCACTCCACATACCACAAGGATACCAAACCCCTTATATAAAATGATGTACTATTTGCATGTAACCCATGCATATCCTCTTCTATATTTTCAAATCACCTCTAGAAACAATGTAAATGCTGTGTAAACAGTTGTTATACTGTATTGTTTAGGGAATAATGCCAAGAAAAAAAGTCTGTACGTGTTCAGCACAGACACAAGCATCCTGTTTTTATATTTTCAATTTGATGTTTATGAATCCATGAATGTGGAACCCATGGATATGGAGGGCTGACTGTACTGTCTTAATCAAACTACGTAAGAAGGAAAGCCCCTCTCCCCACCCCTTCTACAGGTTCATAAAAATGTAATTGGCATTCATTTATAACCAGAGTTAATACCTTTAAGACAGTGTAGACTTTAATGATGTTTTAGAAAAAAAAAGAGTCCCCCTTTTTATACTTAGAAAATTTCTAAAAGTGTACTTTGAAAGGATATCATTGACTTTGTTATTGCCAAGTTCTGTGGTCTTTTCTCCGTCTTGTTGTCCCCTGGTCTTGGTTTTCATGTGACTTTATTGACCACTCTGTCCTTGAAATTGTCCCTTTTCTGGGCAGCCTGACTTACACACAGCTTCCTTCCCAACCACTACTCCAGGTGGGCACTTCTTCTGTCATCTGCCACTCCCAGGGCATGTGTGCCAGCACCAAGCTTCACCTTCCCTTCTCAGGACGCTTCTTCAGAGGAATCAGAGGGATTCCGAAGGCCTCCTCTCCCCTCTCTAAGCTGAGGCCTTGTGTCTGATCTGTTCTCCCAGCTAGCTCTGTAACCGCAAAGCCTTCTAAGTTTCCACTTGAATTACTTGTCACCACTTCAAAACCAAACTTACATTCCTCTAAAAATGTTTCCCCTGGCAGCATCCCTGAGTATCAATAATACCACACTCAGCCCAGGCTCTAGGCTTAGCATGCTGCTGCTGTGTCTTACCCATACTTTTACATTCCTTTCTATTTTTCCCCCAAAGTGGCATCAATCCCACCTGCCCTTCTAGAATAGGACCTTGTTACCCTCACCTGTAGTTCCTAGGAGACCTTGATGCTGCAGGCACTTTCTCTCCAGTACTGTATCACCAACAGGCTAATCTTCCTTTCAACAAACTATTCACTCACACCAGGGCTGTTCTGTTTGTTCCCATATCAAGTGGAGATGTTTCTGTCTGGGTTTCAAGTATTTCCATAGTTCCTTTAAAGCTTGTAGCCCTCTTATGTCTCACTTGGGGCCACCTGGACTCTGCTCTGGGCAGGCCTCTTGCAAGGATCATATGAACACATTCTCCATATTAGCCCTTGCCACTCACCTGGACTTTGAGCAACCACAGCATTTACACTCAGCACTTAATATTCCCTTTTGCCTGTTTATATTTGTACAGTATGCATCAACTTTGTTTTCCAAGTGTAAAAAGACAAGAACTGTTCTTGTCTAAATTTAAACATTTTAAATTATATCCAAATTTAACATAGCATCTGGAACTATGAAGAAAGAATATATAATACCCATGAAAGAGACCAAAGAGAAAACATGCTGCTCAATTCCCTTATACAAGTGAGGACTCTGAATACCTGAGATAGAAAGTTTAACATTTAGTAGTTTTATATTTAGACTGATGGTTACCTTCTATTCATGGCAAACGATGGCTGCTTGCCATTTATATTATTGGCATAAAGTTTTATTTTAGAATAAATTTGCTTTTGATTAAAATATTAATTTAGAGAGAGACTAATAAATTAAGTAATAGCTCTAGAGGTACAAACATATGGCAAAAATTGTGAGGGTAATACTCAAGTGATAGAAATCTAGAAAATACTATAATACAATATGGTTAATCTGTGCTTAGTATGTAATTGTTGACTGACTCATAGCTCAAATCAGTCAACCTAGAAAACAGTGTTCAGACCTGTGTTAGTCATTTTTCACACTGTTATAAAGAACTACCGGAGACTGGGTAATTTATAAGAACAGAGGTTTAATTGACTCACAGTTCCATATGGCATAGGAGCCCTTGGGAAACTTACAATCACAGCAGAAGGTGAAGGGGGAGCAAGGCACCTTTTACATGGCAGCAGGAGGCAGGGGTTGTGGGGAACTGCCACACTTTTAAGCCATCAGATTTCATGAGAACTCACTCATTATCACGAGAACAGCATGGGGGAACCACCCCATGATCCAGTCATCTCCCACCAGGTCCCTCCCCTGACATGTGAGGATTACAATTAGAGATGAGATTTGGGTGGGGACACAGAGCTAAACCATATGAAGACCCATTGCCTAAAAGCCCCTTATGACAAAATTAGCAGACACCAGTTTTCACAGCTGAACTTTTATCAAGGGAAGAGAAAAGACTCAACGAGCAGAAATGATTTTCGGCTCCTAGGAAGTTGTCTGCTTGCTGTGCTTGTTGGAAGTGCTGCCATGACTGCAGGCCACTGCCTTCATCTGGAGGCAGGGAGTGGGGACATCCCTCAACTACCCGTTGCTTTTCCTACGACTCTCTCCCACACAAAGTCTAGCTTGAACAAGCTGCAACACATTAACATTAAATGAGTCTCAAAAAAGTTTAAATTCCCATATGCAAAATCACTTGCAAAAGAGACTTTTGTACTTCACATGCCAATTCTTATCCTCTTTGTCTTATTTTTGGAAGCTCTAACAGCCACCCTCAGAAACCCTACCTTACAGTGGTTTCCACCAGCAAGCATAGCTTCCCTGACCAGGCTTGCTGAATTACAGTCCCTCAAAGTAAACTCTCTGCAGGAGAACATAAATAGACTGTGGCTGGAGGTCTGTTTATGGTGGGGCCTAAAAAGCCAAAATCCAAAATGCAACGAACTCTGAATATTGAGAGAGATGAAAAGGGGATCTACTGTATGATGCAATTCTGATGAAAAGTACCCAGAGTTAGGCCAAATTTCACAGGTTAAAATTACAAGCACCACAATATGGTACTCACTTCAGACATCAGCTGCAAGTTTGGGGGACCCCAGCTCACTTGCACTTCTGACCATTTGGGTATAAATTTGGGAGTCCCTAAAAGCCCCCAGGTTTGATATTTGCTAGAACAGATCACAGAACTCAGAAAAGCACTATACTTACAATTAAAGTCCTCCTATAAAGGATATAAATTAGGACCAGCCAAATAAAGAAGCACATAGGGTAAAGTCTGAGAGGGTCTCAGGCATGAAGCTTCTGTGTCCTCAGGACACATCAGCCTCCTGGTACATCAATGTGTATCCCCATCTAATAAACTTACCCAGGTCTTGGTGTCTAGAGTTTTCATTGGAGTTTCATTATGCAGTCATGATTGATGGAATCATTATCAACATGAGTGGACTCAATCTTCAATCCGTCTTTTATCCCCAGAGGCTGAGAGAGAGATCAGGTTAAATGTCATAATGGCTCCAAGCCCTAACCCTTAATCACATGGTTGGTCTATCTGGCATGGCTAACCCCCATCCTGAAGCTATCTGCGGGCCCACAGTGAGTCACTTCATTAGCATAAATTCAGACGTGGTCCTAGGGGCCATATCATGGATAACAAAAATATTTCTATCACATGAGTAATTTCAAGGGTTTGGAAACTCTCTTCCAAGAACCCAGAACAAAAACCAGATAAATTCTTTTTATCTGGCTAACGACATAGAGAAAATACAATAAGAATTGGACCTATTTTAAGTCTTAGAAAACCCAAGACACAAAATTATGATTTTTGGTGGTAGAAGGAAGAACTATTTGAAATTGTTTGCTGATTTTAATCCATACTAAAAGAACTGGAGGTCTGAGATTGTTGTTAGTCTTTGCTTGTCAAGAATGATATTAAGAGAGCACCCAAAGTACAAAGTTGTACATCAAGGATGGATTTGTGAAGAATTCAGGGAGGTGGGGGATACTAGAAGAAAGATGTGTTATTGGTTTAACCAGAAGGTTACCCATCGAAAAATGTCATTTGAATATAAAATAAAGGGTCATTAAACATCACTGGAGTCTTTTGTTTTGCATTCATTCATTCACTCAGCAGTCTTTATTGAGTATCTCAGATGCTGGTCACTGGACATAGATTGCTACACCATCGGTGTAAGAAAAAAAGTTCGTTTATGCATTTCATGGAAAAGGAAAAGGATGAACTATTTGAAATTATCTGGTGATTGATTTATTTTTTTTTTAAGATGGAATCTCACTCTGTCGCCAGGCTGGAGTGCAGTGGCGTGATCTCGGCTCACTACAACCTCCGCCTCCCAGGTTCAAGCGATTTTCCTGCCTCGGCCTCCCAAGTAGCTGGGATTACAGCTGGGTGCCAACACACCCAGCTAATTTTTGCATTTTTAATAGAGATGGGATTTCACCATTTTGGCCAGGATAGTCCAAAACTCCTGTCCTCATGATCCACCTGCCTCAGCCTCCCAAAGTGCTGAGATTACAGGCGTGAGCCACTGCACCCAGCCTATTTGCTGATTTTAATTGCAATCTAAATGAACCTGAATTCTGAGATGGTTGTTAGTTTTTACTTGTCAAGAATGATGTTGAGAAACCCTACCCTCCAAGTATAAGGTATTAGGCATCAAGTCTATATTTGTGAGGAATTTGGGGAGGTGAAGAATAATAGAAGAAAGACATGTTGTTTGTTTAACCAGAGGCTACCATTTAGACTTAATGTTTTAAGCAAAATTAAGAAGTGTTTTGAAATATGACGTGTTGTAAACTGTTCTTTTTTTTTACTTTCCTGTAATTGGAGCAACATACTAATTTCTACAAGTTGTGACTACTAACAGAGAGCAATCACCTCACAGACTTGTACCGAAGAGATGAGACCATCCAGGTGAAAGGAAACGGCTTCGTGCAGAGTCCTCGGTTCCCGAACAGCTACCCCAGGAACCTGCTCCTGACATGGCGGCTCCACTCTCAGGAGAATACGAGGATACAGCTAGTGTTTGACAATCAGTTTGGGTTAGAGGAAGCAGAAAATGATATCTGTAGGTAAGTCGGAAAAAAATTTTTAGGGTACTATTTCCAGGTGAAAAAAAAAAAAAGATGAATTTAAAGCATCCCATCAAACTTTCCTTTTGAGCCTTTTAAACAGACCCAACATGTGTCACTTCTTTTTCAAAAAGCCTTTATGTCAACCCTAACAGACAAGATAGCATAGACTGCTGAGGCAGAGGGCCAAATAACCTGGCAGGACTCACAGAAACTCACTTGTGCAACAGTCAGGACTGTGTGACCTCCACAGAAGGGTGAAACCTGGAGGTCCTCTCCTTTTCCAGGCACAGAACGGCATTTGTGCACAGGTATCCAGCATCCCAGGTTACCGGCAGCTGCATCATGTGACTCTGGTCAAAGCCTGCCATGCACTTAGGCAGCATATACCCCCGCCCAGCTCCGGCTGACCCAGGCCTTCCTAACCATAATGAATTGCGCCAGAACTGGGAGATGATGGTTGGGGAACCTATCAGGGCCTGACCCCAAATTCATATTGTGAAGGCCTCAGATACAGGTAGAGAGGAAGAGAAAGCCCATCCCAGATTCCTTGTGTTCCTCAGAAGGGTCTGTTTCTTGCAGCTTCTGGGTCACAAGTAGAAGATGAAAGCTGTGTCCAATAATCTTCTCCCTTCTTAGCTTATTTATCAAAGAAAGCCTGGACTGTTGTTCTTTGAATGTCTGCTCACAATATTTTACTCACTTAATTAGCATGTATAAGACTTGAGGAAGATTTTTTTCTTTTTTGTACTTTACTGCACACACTTGTTCTGCATTGCCAATGAACTACTGAACTGGTAAATCCTTTCAGCAGGTTTATTTTCCTTTGAATAATAAAAAGAGGTGCCTCAAATTTGGTTGTCCTCTGTTGCATGTTTATTATGCTGACAGCTTTTATTATGTTGCTATTTTGCTGAGAATAACAGCAGTGACTATTACTTTCTAGGACCATAGAGGGTAATGTATGCCAGAAAGCAGAGGTGAATACATTAAGGAAGAGCCAGTTAATATTTACAAAGAGAATAAACTAATGCTGATCTTGCGTCTTTTCAACCTTGAAAAAACAGAACTAATATTCTGTGCCTAAAAAATCATGAGAAAAAAAAACGCTATTAAAAGATTATTAAAGGTGATGACTTGGAGGGGGTACCATGATCTGTTTCTGCCTGTAGAACACTTCCAATACCAAATCTGTGAGGTGAGGGGTTTTTCCCACAGTAGTTAATTCTCCAACACCAGCTTGTATTGTCTTATTCAATTCAATTCAGACACTACCTGGAATCAGTGTCAGATCCCACAAGTTAAGGCTCCGTCCCACGAGACTGCCTCCATGTTCTATGTCAGTTGCAGCTTCCAGGCCTCTCCTACTTCTGATCAACCAGCTATAAACAGGGGTTCCAAAACCCTCTTCTTGGGTTGAATAATTTGCTAGAACAACTCACAAAACTCAAGGAAACAGTTTCCTTGCTATTACCAGTTTATTATAGAGGATGCAACTCAGGAACAGCCAAATGAAAGAGATACATAGGCAAGATGTATGTAAAGAGTGTCTTCTCTGGGTTTGCAACCTTCCAAACACCTTGATGTATTCACCAGCCTGGAAGGGTATTGATGGAAGTCTCATTGTGAAGGCATGATTAATTAAATCGTTGGTGATTGATCTCCATCTCCAGGCTCTCTCCCTCCCCAGACGTCTAGGGGTGGAGCCAAAATTTACAGCTCTCTAGTCATGTCTTGTTCTTTCTGGTGACAAGCCTCCATTCTGAAGCTATCTAGGGCCTTCCAACAGGTACTTCCAAAAGGCAATGAATTTATTCATTAGGATAAATTATGGTATGGTCGGAAGGGGGTTTATTATGGGTAACAAAAGATGCTCCTCTAACCCCAGCACTCAGAAATTCCGAGAATTTTAGGAGCCTGTGCCAGGAACAAAGACCAAGTATATATATTTCTTATTATCACAATATCATAGAAGGGAAGCCAGGTCTCCACTACTGACCTGGAGTTTTGATCCTAGCAGTGAGCCCTTTTGACATCCTAGCCATGAAAATAAGGGAGGAAGAGTCAGGATGGTTTCCTTTCTGAACTGTTCATCAAATCTAGTTGCTCCTCAGAATTTATGGAAGGAAGTAGAAGAATAGCAAGTAGAAAAAAGGAGAGAAAGACAGGAAAGAGACAGCCCAGAGACCTGTCTCAGAACCCTCTCTAAGAGATAAAACAGCCCTCTCTTGACTTCAGATTCAGAGTTAAAGTTACACTGATGTGTTCTTTAAACAAAAGTGACCTGTGGTGTTATTAAAAGTTTCAAGTATACTCATGCTTTGTGCAGCAAATATGATTTACACATATTGTATACAAAATGAAATGGAATTGATTTCCTACCATCTGTTCCAAAACCTCCTTAATGTCTACATTATAATATTTTATTCCTTGAATAATGATACTTTGTTAGTGCTTTTTACCTTCCAAGCACCATACAAACATTAAGTAATTAATTTACACAGCACCCAAGAGATATGGAGCTGGTAAAATTATATAAGCCTTATTTTATCCATAAGGAAACTGAGGCAATGGACATAAGCGCCTTGTAAATCACTGTTAGAGAAATTTAGTCACAATATCATTATTTTTTACTTTCTTTTTAGATTACCTTGCCCAATCCAGTAGAGCTCTGAGGTGCATGAGTGAGACCAGGAAAGCCATATTAGTTTCTCTATGTATTCAGAAATAATGTTTCTTACGATGATTCCTTCTGATGATTGTGACAGAAAACTGTAATATGGATGCGAGACTTCTGCCACTGTTCACCCTGAATGTCCATCATTTGCCTGTGACCTCAGCATCTGAAGTCACTGTGGAAAAGGTAGAGTGTAGGAGCAAGATACTGATGACCAAAACTGAAAGAAATAGTTTAGCTTATCAAGTAGAATGTTCCAACATCTTAGGGGGCTGAAAGTAGAATAAGTACTCCCTGGAAGATGTAAACTGTGTCACTGAGGATCTCCTACTATGTGATAGAATGATGGAACACTCTGGAGGTGCTTCGAAGACCAAATGCCCACAAGGATAACTAAAGAGGCTTTTGCTGACTTCTTCAATCCCAGGATTCTAGTTTCTCTGACCAATGCCAGAGGTGAACTTATGGTCTTAAGCTCATTCACACGTTGGTTTAACCAGCCCAGATTTTTCCAATATTGGTTAGCACACATCTCTCCTTAAAGTTACACGCTTTCCCTTATGATAAGTTTCATATTTTATGACATGATCATTCCAAAAGATAATTTGCAAAAAGAGAATATAGCAAATCATGTGTGTATCCATTAATTTTCTGTAATGGCATTACTGATTTTGTAAGCTATATAGATATAGATCATTTACTTTCTCAAGAAAGCACCAAATGCAGTAAATTAATTCAGAGTGGGTATTTGTTTTAAAAACTTTATATAGTTAATATTTGGGCATATAACTAGAGTTACATCTCCTAAAATATGCCAACAATTACAGATATTAGTATTTCCAAGAAAACTTTTTAAAGCCAGATGCTCAGAAAGTGACCCATTTTGATTATTGAAGATTTAGGAACAGTCATGACTAAATGTATGTAAAGATTTTCTCAGAATAGATTACTGAAGTTTGAATTTGTAAACCTAATCCAAAAACCAGTTTTCCTTTTAACATTTCTGTACATCGTAATTTTCGTTTCAGATTGTGGTCATGAAAAATCACATAAGCTAGTTTTAATTTCTCAGTGAAAGTATGAATTTCAAAATATACTTTAATCAAAACATGTTCATTATGTCCAATTGATTCTAGGTATGATTTTGTGGAAGTTGAAGATGTATCCGAAACCAGTACCATTATTAGAGGACGATGGTGTGGACACAAGGAAGTTCCTCCAAGGATAAAATCAAGAACAAACCAAATTAAAATCACATTCAAGTCTGATGACTACTTTGTGGCTAAACCTGGATTCAAGATTTATTATTCTTTGGTGGTGAGTACTTAACCACTTTATGATTAAGAGCAGACACTGGTTTCATGAAGTATAGAGATCAATTTTCTATGATCAAATTCAGTGAGGGTGAGTGAACTTTATTAATTCCTTATTACATGTTTGTTCCTACCTTATGGTCAAAATGTTAAAATCCTTGTTAGTAAGAAGTACCATTTCGGATCTATTAAGTCAACCTTTGGGCCATGCATTTTGAAAGAGAGGAAGTAAATAGAAAAAGGGAAATCGTTTAGAGTAAAGCAGATACTAAATTGCCTTTTGATTCAACTGAGGCAAGGTAAACATTTAGCCAAATAGAAGGTTTGTGAGAGTTAAACAGGTTTTCAGAATTAAAGCTAAAGAAAATAATTTCCTCTTTTGGTTTGAAAATTTGTGTATAAATTCTATTGCAGAAAAAAGTCCTGATGATTATAATTTCAATTATGACCCAGATTTGGGAGGGGTCTGTCTTATAATCATAGAGCCTCAGGGCTCACGAGCATCTGCAAAATCAAAAGGTCCAATACAGAACCCAAGAGTATGAATCCTGTTTGCTACACTCATGCTTATTTGTAGTCTTTCTTTTCTCTACTCGAACTCCTCAGCAGCCATTCTCAACTGTAAATGGTTCTGACTGGTAGAAAATGTTCAACCTTTTAATGAGCCAAAATCTACATTGTAGTTAATTTTAGTCGTTGGGTCACCCACATTCATGGGTTACACACAATCTTCTTTACTCATTCATACAGTAATAAAACAGTAGTAAATTCCTGTTCTTTGTCAGGCACTCTGGTAGACGTAGTAGATACAAAGGTAAGCAAGATAGACAGGGTCCTTGAACCGTCTAGAGCTTAAAGTCAGGTAGAGATGACAAAAAATTAAAAAGCAGTAACAGGCCAGATGTGGTGGCTCATGCCTGTAATCCCTACACTTTGGAAGGCTGAGGTGGGAGGATCTCATGAAGCCAGGAATTCAAGACCAGCATGGGCAACAAAGCAAGACCCTATCTCTGCAAAACTTTGCTTGGTTTAGTGGTGTGTGCTTATAGTCCCAGCTCCTAGGGAGGCTGAGGTAGGAGAATTGTTGAGCCCAGGAGTTCGAAGCTACAGTGAACCATGACTGTACCACTGCAATCTAGCCTGGGTAACAAAGCAAGACCCTGTCTCAAAACAACAACAACAAAAGAAAAAAAAAAAAAAAAAAAAAAAACAGCAACAACTGAGAATGATGCATAATAAGACAGAATAACTGAGTGGTGTAGGTTAGGTCCACAGAGACATTTAGATAATTTTGTCTATACATTAACATAAATATCCCAGAATCCTTCAGTTGTTTGTAGCATATTGCCTTTTGAGATCAATTTTCACTTTCTTTAGGTTTGTCTCTGTCCCTTTTCCAAGTGTGAATGCCAGAATAGAACACAGTACTATAAATGGCATCAGTTTATTGGGTTTTTTTCTCTTAAGAATTAAATTTTCAGAAAAGAAAAAAATCTTACCTTTTAAAAAATCTAATTGTTTTTCTTTGCATTGTGGTGAGTTATTAAACACTAAGTGAATTCTACATCAGAACATTGTAAATGAAAAAATAACATGCGGTAACACTGGTTCCAGTTTTAATTTAAAAATAATCCATCAAGCATGATTTACATTATTGCAAACTCATGCACTTCTGCTCAGCATTAAAATTGAAGTGTGAATCTTTGGTTTCTACATTTATTTGCCTTTTAATATGTTCAGTGATGCATCTGTTCTCAATTGTTCACGGATGGAGCAGGCTTGGCATGTTAGAATGGTGATGGATAGGCTTAGAGAAGAATTTTTTTCCCTTAAAATACCAAGCGCTATTAGTGCTAATGTTTGGTTATGAGTAAGTTGAATGGTCCATAAGTCAGTTAGAAACACCATAACTCCAACATAATGTCTTTAAGGCAAAACAACCACTTTTGTAGAAAGCAGTAGGAGTACAGGTTTAAGGGAGAATCGATACTTTTGTTTGATGTGTTTTGGGTTATGGTACAGCCTCACAACTCATTTGTTGGTCAATTTTAAGTGGAATATTGGACTGCCTCTATAGTTCGGATGTAAACTGTTTGGCATCGCTCCCCTGGCTTATTTACCTCTACCAGTACTTTCAATTGGTGTTTTTTTTCTTTTTTGAAATGATGATATTACAACACTCTTGTGTATTTTTCTACTGGCCTGTTGGTCTGTGTCCATTGAGAATAGCTGCAGACTCTTTCTCCTCCTAATAGGCTTCTGGCCTTAAATATGGTCCACTAAAGCCAAAGTGTTTTGGCAAACGAATTTTAAGAGATAAAATGAGCTTAACCTCCAGGTATGCAGAGACTCTGGATCGTGTGGCTTTTTGCCAAAACTTTTCTGTTTGATTCTTGGCTCAGCAAGGATAGATCACATATGGCTTGACCACTGTACTGGGAAGATCACTTTATTCATGTTTAAATTTTACTCAGAGGGGCTTTAAAACAGGGTTTATAAACTTAAGAGACCAGGCTTAAAGCTGGAAGTAGGCCAGTTGTAAATTAATAGGGAGACAGTGGGATTAAAAATGGCAATCCCTCTTCAAGTGTGTTTAATAAATTTTAGAATGCTAAACACATTTAGGAGGTAGAGTCAGTTGTTTTGCAACCCCTACTTTCAGGAATACTAGGTGCAAGAGAAATAAGAGCCTTAAGAATAGTTCGTGGCCAGGTGTGGTGGCTAAGACCTATAATCCCAGCATTTTGGGAGGCTGAGGCAGGAGGACCACTTGAGCCCAGAAATTTAAGTCCAGCCTGGGCAACATAGTGAGACCCTGTGTCTACAAAAAGTGGAGAAAAAAAAAAAAAAAAAAAGGCCAGGCATGATGGCACATGCCTATAATCTCACCTACTCCAGAGGCTGAAGCTGGAGAATTGTGTGAGGCCAGAAGGTCAAGGCTACAGTGAGCTGTGATGCTACCACAGCACTCCAGCCTGTGTGAGAGTGAGACTCTGTCAAAAAAAAAAAAAAAAAAAAAAAAAAAAAAAAGCAGCACATGAGGAGTCAAGGTGCTCTTGGAAAATGCAGAGTAGCTGTTAGGATAGGTCATAGGTCAAGATCACCACCCTTCTCATCTCTACCTCTCTACCTGCATACCTCCCATGGAACATCTCTGCTCTTCCTGCCTCAGGGACTCTCCAGGTGTACCTGGACATTCCCTGAAGCTGTAAGTAGTAGGTATCCAGGACTGCAAGAGCCTATTACACTGGAATCACATCTAGAAGTTTCATGTTCATAATGTTTTTGGAAAAGTGCAATGTACATTTTTAGTCAGGTTTTTACTCTAGCAAATTGTGGAGACTAATGGATAACATCAAGATAACTTATTTTTGGTTGGGAATGATGCTTATATCACAGTTTTGTTTGATGTGTGGAATTCCATCTTCTACCTTCTTTTAGCGCCCTATCACGGTGCCCTCCCAGGGCATGGCAGCATAGCCATATGGGATCGGTGCCTTACTGTAAAGCATACCTTAGATTGAAGGCAGGATTCACCAGTTAGGAATGGTGCAATATTGAACAGCTTTATTATCCTTTGCTTTTACATCTTTTAAATGGAGGTAATAATTGGAATTGGTATAAAATTTTAAAATGATAACAATTACTTAGCACAATGCCTAGGATGTATTAAGTGCTCAATAAATGATGACAATAATTCTACCTTTTACCATCACAAATTATATATATATATCTGTCTCCTCCAGATACATGCTTATCTGCTTATTGAGGTACACACTTAGGATGTGTATCTCATTCCTATGCATAATTCTATACAGTGCCTTATACATGGCTAGACTGTGTGTTTGTTGAAATGACCCTTTCTTGAGAAAATATGATTCATAAAAGTTTTCTGATTTCATTTTCTTACTCTCCTATTCAGCCCTCTTTTCTGATTTTACCCCATTAAAGATAACAGATACTTTCAGAAAGCATAATTAAGCAGAATGGATAATGTTGTCAAATATTTGGTAGCGAGATGTGATTAAATAAATTAGGATCTCCTGCCGCAAATCTACTTTGTTGGAGAACAAATGAATGGTTGGATGGTTAGGAATCTTTCTGAGAAGACTACTAAGTAGATTATTGGAAAGGTGTTCAATTACAAGGCTCCCAGTGGATGACGTACAGAGAACTGAACAAACAAGGGTATGAATTTCAGCTCTGCTGCATACTGACTAATGGCTCAGTTTCCTCATCTGTAAAATGGTGATAATACTGCATGACATTAGGTTGTTTTGAGGATTAAATTAGATAACTTTTATAAACCACTTTGCCTGGAACTCATTAGTTACTCAACTGTCTGTGGCTATTATTGTTATTATTATCACTGGCCTTATTATTAATATA